>NW_025963846.1:2602500-3802500 GCF_023055435.1 Haliotis rufescens | reverse complement strand
CTTAACTTATAAAAAAACATTATGTAATCTATTTTAATCAAGCGATTGAATCTACATTTTAATCTGTATAGGCATATTTTCATGAATATCTGTATATATATGATGTGGTATGTGTCTCAAGATTCGTTATATCATATTATATTACATTATATTATACCACACTTGCACAGACGTCGTCTTTGCACAAATGCGGATTTATATTGAAATGGCCAAATATTTTTATCACTTTGTATTAATTAGTAAGTGTCTATACATGATCTTCTTAAGGTTTCGTTGAAATATAGAGATATTGGTAATGGGAAAGTTCCGAAAAGCACAGTGTTTTTTAAATCTTTTTTGTTTCACGAAACAACATACGTGATAAATCTAAAATAAAAAGTATATACTTTGATCTATTTTCAGTTGATCTGTGTTTGAATATACAGTTTACACGCTAAATAGCTAGACCCTACGGATCAACTTTCGCTACACAATCCGATAATGAACGGAATAAAGTTACAGGATAATCGTATCTATATTGACAAGTATATTTTCTTTCATCGCTTGAACATTTATAACATTATATCCGTCCATGGGAATGAGAGCATTGACAAAGGGCACCGGGTGCTCACGTGACCGGAAGTGTAGAAGCTAAGGAAGATGGCGGATCCGGACGAATATATGTGAATGAAATTGATAACACGATAGTGATGTAATTATTGAAGAAATACTGATAATATCCCTCTTGTGAGTACACACCTTGAAACTAAAATCTTTCATAATCCATGTGTTAAAACGAATCCACGATTGAAACGTAATCGGGGTCAGAATTTTTCAATGGTAACGGTAAATTGGGGCTCTCTTCGTTCACATAATCATTTTTATCGGTGAATGTCAGCTATGTATTTTGAAGATCGTGCAGTATTTCAATTGCAGTAGTTCTGTCTGGGCAGTGTATTTCTGGTTTTTCGTTACATCGTGCATATGCAATCCATTTTGATGAAATATTCACGTTAGATTTGGGTCGAATTGAAGCCGAAATGTATAACAGATGGCTTGACATGCAACTGACAACTGACATGTGTCTGTCATATCTTTGTTTATTTCGCTCAAATGTTTTTGAGCACATGTATGTATGAAGGCATGCACTTCATATTTATGCAATGGAAATGGGACTTCATGTCAAGTTCAAACACTGAACATAGTTTCTGAAACAAAAGATATGTTCCTAACATGTCATGATGCATGTTGGAAACACTAAAACATTTATAGTTTGAAGATGTTTTTAGAAAGTGTACCATGAACAAGATGAATCCTAGCTAAATATCTATATATATCTACTATTATTATTTATTCCAATATCATAACATGTGATAAATATTAGAATACAGCCTTCTCTTAATAATAATATGATTGTAATTTCAAACAGGATTTGTTCCACGTTCAAGGAAATACCTAATATTTGTAACTGTACAGTCGTCTCTTTTTCATTTTTTATAATATTTCTGAGGCAATATGATAATACCATCCATACAACAACTGCAATATGTATTACTCTCCACATGTTCAGAGGTATGTGATATGTTTGGTTCAATCATGTCAATTAGTATTTGAATCCTAGTCTTTGAAATGTACTGTATTTGCAGTGGTAAGCAATGTGGGTGGTCAGAAAATAGATAGAGGTGTGCTTTTTAAAATATATTTGTTGAGAAAAAAACTTAGTTCAAAGTCAATGAAACAAACATGATGTACAATATTTACTATATTCCCTTTAAACACTATTTATTGTGTGTGATACTGATACTGTTTAATAAGGGAACCAGTTATTGCTAATTTGAACCAGACCATAAAATTTCATGAACAACTTTAAATATCTCTTCCGTCGCCTTTATCGTGTCCGCCATTTTGTTGTCCAGTATTTGATGTAAATGTATTATGATGTGCTGTCACCTTTGACTGACTGAGGTTGTTAGTAAGACACCTTATCTAATGATGGTATTATTTGAATCTGTTTGTTGTACCAAGGAACAAAAGCTGTTCCTGTAGAGCAGGTTGAGCATACATACGCTCATGTCACCTCTAATTTTGATAAACTATTTATTCTGTGTTATAGTTGATTGTTGTATCGCTGTCAGTGTAAACACGAAGTCACACATACAAAATGAAATTGTGTAGTACATTACTTAGATTTATACCTACCGACTCATACCGACAATACAAAAAGAAGGATATATACAGGTAGCATCTACATATATTTGGCATATACAGGCTATTTCAGAAAACCTTTATGATCGCTCTCAATTTCTGACATTACGCATACAGTTTTGTTTACTATGCATGGGCATTAAGTTACATTGAAGATTTTGTTTGTAGTTTGATAATAGCCGACATGGCAATGATTGTAAAAAGTAATTGATCAGAACTGTTTGCAATTTACAGCTGTGCAGCATGCCAATCACCTGCCAGTTTTTGTTAATTGGGTAATACACATTACGCAACCAGTGTATCCAGTATTGAGTCTACACGGTTGTCTGTGATCTCTGTGGTGATACAGTCGACATCACACAGTTTATATGGACAGAATGCTAGCTGAAGACAGCACTTAAGGTATTGAAATTACTGGTAGTGATAGCAAACAGTGTTTCAGGGATTTATATGGACCTTTGCAAAGGCAAATATTTAGCCCCAAGTCTGCAGTTAAATGTAGAACAAAGTCAAAATATCTCAAATAGCATGATCTGATTTTTAGCAAAAGGAAGAGGAATATCCCACTTTATTTAGAATCTAGATAAATTCATGTCTTCTCAAAATCTCTTTCAACCGTCTGGTATTTGTCCATGCCTTTCAACCTTGTTGGAAATTTCTGATTTTTATTTATTTTGAGTATGTTGAGCTTTCTAAAACTGAGTGAAATACCTGTGGTCTGTGGATATTTGATAAATGGTGTATTGTGTAGACAATCTGATTCATGAATTGTTACTGTGTTTGGCTGTTACATGTTTGACAGGGATAGACAAGGCTGATGGTCCATGAGACTGAGTCTAGTGAAAATGTAGACAGACTAGTTGTTTTCTCCCCAAATCTAGGTATGTTACATAATGTTATGTACATAATCTACTGGTCCAAAATGATCTATGGACTAGTTAGATATGACCAACGGTGCCTACCCAGGTTTGATGTGGATACATACGTATTGTGGTGTTACATTTCTGCATTTTAAGTATAATTAAGGTATAAACAGCTTAACTGACATGAAAGTATTGTCATCGTCTCGTGAATTTCAAAAGCATCATAATTCATACATGCTCAAATTTACAGATGGAAGTCAGCAGGTCCTTAAACTTAGAACTTAAACGATACAGTTTTCAGGAACCCCAAATATGATACTATAGCTCAAATCCCAAATAGATCTTAATTTCTAAAACTGGTCCGTATTTCAAAGTGAAAACCAATTTCTTGTACAAATTTGACATGATTGAGCCATACACAAATGTAAAACATTTAATGAAATGATCAGTATTTGAAATAGGTGGTGGTTCTGGCATCTGTTGGTGGTTCCTGCTGTGATGTGTTTATGTAGGGACATCCTTAAACTGTCAGTGCTACTGTTAATATAGAACATATTTTATTGTCCAAAAAGACAAAGCGATTGAGCACAAATGCACCACTCATTACTGTTTTCTCGCTATGCTACTGTTGGAAGCCATATGAAACACATTTTCACATTCAGTCACATAGTTCAATTAATTCTTTCTAATTCAAGATGATTTACGAATGTTCTGTTTGCATTGGTCTTAACCTCTGTATATTGGAAATTATCAGGTTAATTGGACATAATATATATTATTCTATCAGGAATTCATGTGCGAGGTATTGGTTCATTTGTCCCATGTTTAGGGAAGCCTCAAATGTTTGAAATCACCCACACTCTTTACAGTCCTTATGTGAAATACATCCAGATGCATGGCTAACAGACCCATGAAGATTCCTGGGTAGAATAGGTCTTCAGCAACCCATGCTTGCTGAAAAGGCGACTATGCTTGTCGTAAAAGGCGACTAACAGGATTAGGTGGTCAGGCTCGCTGACTTGGTTGATGCATGTCATCAATCCCAATTGCGTGGATCGATGCTCATGATATCAATCACTGGATTGTCTGGTCCAGACTCGATTATTTACAGACCGCCGTCATATAGCTGGAACATTGCTGAGTGCGGCGTTAAACAACAAACCAAACCAAAACCAAAGCATGGCTAAAACCTGTGCTAGAAATTCAGCAGGCTAAAGGTAATGACAGAATCAGTGGTTCTTGAGAACCCAGCAGAACACCAGAAATACAGGTTCTGTTACATGGATAGACTCAGTATTGAGTGGGCAGTTAAGATAGATGCTAAATTGCTCATACAAGCTTTTTCTCTACACATATGGTTTACTGTATCTTTGTTTGATTATTGTTTAACCTCTCACTCAGCAATATTCCAGCTATATGACGGTGGTCTGTAAATAATACTCAATAAGACAACCAGACAACCCAGTGAGCATCGATCCATGCAATTGGGATATGATGACATGCATCAACCAAGTCAGAGAGTCTGACCACCCTACCCCATTAGTTGCCTCTTACAACAAACATGGATTGCTGAAGACCTATTCTAACCCAGATCTTCACGGGTCTACTGTGTCTTTAAGTGTAAATTAGAAGCTGTTGTATCAATAACAATGTCATTTAAATCAGACCTTAGTTCTCGCTACAGATAAACAAAGATCTGAGGACATCCCATTAGGGGTCACTCACATCAGAACGACCTTTCATCCGACCAATCAGTGCGTCGCTTACAAGATTAAGTGAATGCAATCTCGAAAACTTTAACATGGGGTATTCCGAACGATTGTTACAGGTTTAACGACTGAATCCTCACAATCTAGACCATTTATTAGCCATTCTAGAATGTATTTTTGTTTAGGTTTTAAATTTGTAATCGAGAATTTGTCAAAATATGTTTCGAAGCGTAGTCACCAATTTGAAATTTGTTCCGTAGAAAGCTGCCTTCTGATTTGTCATTCCATTGGTCGGTCAAAGTTTGTGCAAGGGTGTGACCCGTAATGGGATGTCCTCAGATCTTTGTTTTGCGGTAGCGAGAACTAAGATCTGATTGTAATGAGATTTTTTCAATGGAGACAGGATTCATTTCAATTACAAGAATTAAAAAAAGTCAATCCAGTCTTCATTGTGGCATACATTATACCTGTGAGTTCTGGTTCACTGGTCATGTGCACCATTGCGGTGTGTTTAGAGTTATCCACCCTTGGGCTGTACACTCAAGAACAAGGAATATATTTGTTGTTTTGAAATTGAGCCTGAAAATGTCTTGAAGTATTTTTGGATGCAGTTAACAGTTGCAGTCTGAGTTTAGAATATTGTGAGCAGCACATTCCACGTCTATATTTCTTATCAGTGTGGAGCTGTTATGCTACAGGGAGTATGGACAGTTTTACTCATGTTAACATAGAATTCACGAGGACTCCATCATTTTGTAATGAGAAGGTTATTTAGGGTAACAGGGAATTATATAGATCTTCTCTGAGGTCAGTATTTGGCCCAAAGCCCGAAGCTAATGTCAGTAAAAAATTCCCTGATTGGAATTAAGAATTTTCGAAGTTATGTTATTATTATGATAAATAATGTTACTGCTTTGCAGTGGTGACTTGCATCTCACTGATAACAGGACCAACAAACCAGAAGAGCTTTTAATATTTAGTTTTGAATTTTTGCATTGAATGAAATATTGAAATACACCTAAATTACAAAAATAAGGACTTTTAGGAAAATTCCAATTTCTAACAAAATTATGGTTCTTTTCTTTTCTTGAAGTACAGCACTAGCTAAATTTATCATTATATCATCATCATCATCATCATCATCATCATCATCATTTTTATTGTTATTATTATTCTGGTTGTTTACAACTATTAATGATATATTTACATTGATGTTTCAGCAAAGGAAGAGACCAGTCTAGTCAGGATGATTGTACTGGTCATTGTATCACTTATAGGTAAGACATTACTTCAAGTTTATACACAGTTTAGTAGTGGCATGATCACTTGATAATCGGCACAATATCACGGGCGAGGGATATGAGCTTTTCATGTCATCATTTGCTCTAGAAATGATGCTACTGTGGAGAATCCACGGTAGAATAGAAACCCACCCTTGTGGCAACAGATGAGTTACGAGAATGGGGTTGTTACAATAATTATGTGATGGCTGCTTGTTTGTCATTTCACCCTGATGATGTGGAGTGTTGCTCATGCTGTCAACCACTAGTTTACCAGATCAAGACTTTGTTGTTCACAGACTGCCGGGATGTACTGGACATTGTGTCGGGTACGACTCCTATGGATACCCTAATCCTTCTAAAGCAGTCGCCTTCATTTCAATTCTCATCCCTTTTAAGCACAAGCAGTCTTACCCATTACCTTTTCAGGGCCTGAACTAAATGGATATTAAGAGACTTGAGAATATCTTTTAGAATGATTTTATCTATAAACTGGCATATAACTGGAGTATATATATATCTGTATACTAAACTTGCTGCACATTTATCAACAGTCAGACGTCACACCGAATGGTTTTTGCATCACTTTGATCACAGAGTGTTCTTGATACACCTTCTCTTGTGGTGTTTCTATAGTATTGGATTATATTTATTTTGGTGTGGTATATTTTCTATAAGGGCAAAATAGAAACAAAATGGTGTCATGCCTGCTTCTTGAAATGAGATGCCTACTTTGCGGAATAGATATGTTCCTGTTATTGTAAGATTGGAAAGGTTGTTTGTGGGTTTTGGAATTTAGGCGTGTTAGGAGGGCATATGTGTCACCGTGATGTGAAAAACTCAACAAATTTGAGAATGCATCTCTATCACATTTAAGATGAAACGGTTCGTCCCGATTATGTTTCTAGGTTTTTCAGCACCATACCCGTGCTCGTGGGTTTCACCAAAGTGGTAAACGTCTTAGACCTGCATCACTTCGGGCTTTCCTCCCACATTAAGCTGACACGCCGTGATATAACTGGAATACTGTTAAAAGCAGCGTTTAACCCAACTCACTCACTTTAAGATGAAACAGCATATATAGTTCCTGTATAGTTCCTGAGTCTGAATTATACCCTGGCCCAAAAGGTGTTTGAGGTCCATGTAGGAAGTAGAAAGAGTGTTGTCACTGTGCACGTGTGCCACAGTTCAGCAGCATCTACTGATTATGTTTACTGTATTCGACGTAATAAGCGCCTCGCTCTAATAAGCGCCCACAGCAATATTTGCTAATATATCGGCAAGTGAACAATCCCAATTAGCACTCTTTCCAATTGATCAATGTACACAAGACTTATTCATTCGTGTATAATACACACTCGGGTGTTATATGCACCCTTAATTATGGGCAATTTAATTCTGGAAAAATAAATCTGTCGTGCATAAATATTTCAGGCTGTCAGCATAAACCACAAAATTTGTCTTTAACTCTTTTCACCAAAATAATATTCTAATAAGAGCCCCCTCTTTCTAATTTTGAGAGCGTCCTCGCTTATTACATTGAATTCGGTAATTCATCTAATATTGAACACACCTATATGTTCTGTCGTGAATAACTTTGGCATGTTTAGTACCATTTATTTTTGAGGAAACTGGTAATGCAAGGTTTTGTTACACCTTGTCTACAGTGTGTTCAATACACCTGTATGAGTATTAGGACTTTGGTAAAAATTGAGCTGAAGGCATATGTACTCATTTCTTGTCAAGTATGGTTAAATATCATTGAGAGAGAGAGAGAGAGAGAGAGAGAGAGAGAGAGAGAGAGAGAGAGAGAGAGAGAGAGGCTCCATGCTGCTCTTTACAGTAGTCCTAGTTGTTTACATCACATTTGTTTCATAGCAAGAATTGCAAACTTTGCTAAAGTGTTAGCTATAATAGGATTTCTTTATCTTTGACATTAACCATTACTACAGTACAAATACTTATGATACACATACCGTGTTGGAAATTAAAGGGATCGTTAAAGCCTTCTATGATATTTGAACCTCCTGCGCAAGCAAAACAACAATTGTGTGTTCATCTCACGACAGTGCTGTTTTCACCTGGAGTTCATGAAGATTGCTATGCGTATGACGTATGAATAGTACTACTGTACTCCGAGTAATTAGTATGTACTGTGTCCTGTCATTAAAAAATGATCTATTCCAGGTGTACAAGTTGTTGAACAGTGTACATGTGATCTGATTTGTACTGATATGTGATAACAAAAGCATTTGTAACCTCCAGTAGGAGTGTAACCATTCACCGAATGTTTAATGTATTGCCATACTCTATCATGTCCTGTCTGTGACACGAGTATCGTACTGTGAGGTTCTGCATTGATACAGATCAATACAGGTATATATAAGGTAATTGTCATGTAAAACTATGGAAATTCCTTGTAAAATATTCCTTTCTACCGGCATGTACAATGAGGTCTGAAGGCACATCCAGATTAATTAATTCAGACGTACAGGGCCGTGTTTCTATAAGTATGAAAGTCAAGGTGTCATATCCTTATTGTTAAAAATGTGAAAGACTAAAGAGTCCAAAGATTCAAATACTATGAGAACAAATCTCAAAGATTCCAGGAGCCCCCCTTGTTGGGAGCGATTAGCGATTATGTTTTTATGCCGCTTTTAGCAATATTCCAGCAATATGACGGCGGGGGACACCAGAAATGGGCTTCACACAATGTACCCATGTTGGGAATCGAACCCGCGTTTTCGGCGTGGCGAGCAAACGCTTGAACCACTAGGCTACCCGACCGCCCCCTGTAGTTTGGAACACTGCAAGGTGTGTTTGATAATTCTGTTCATTGCCTTTGATGATGAATGTGTCATATTCAGCATTAGAAATTGGCACCAGTCCCACTGCTCAATAGTTAAGGTATCATAAGGACTAGTATAGACTAACATCTAGTCTCTGAAATGAACATCTCTTACAGAAAAAACCCAATTGTTAAATTATCTTAATAAAAATATAATAAAAAGTAGCCCAGACTCTCTTCATTTCCAGACTGTAATCTAGACTTGCCAAACATTGTAGACTCGCATGGGCTGTATTTGATATATTTGTATCAGGGTCTGTAAGACAGACTAGGACTAGTAGAAATTTGCCATTTTTAAGGGTTTTGCGATATGTTACCACTATGAGCACCAGTGGACTAAAACCGCTGGTATTGTGTTTCGTATCACGACCCTCCTATTGAGATATGTACTTTATTGTGACAAAGTGTATCACTACAACCCTAACCTCCACATCAAGGCCAAGGTTTACCGTATTCGACGTAATAAGCGCCCTAGTCTAATAAACGCCCACGGCGATATTTGCTAATATATTGGCTAGTGAACAATCCCAATTAGCACCTCTTCCGATTGATTAATGTACACAAGACTTATTTATTTGCGTATAAAACGCACTCGTTATATGCACACTTAATTATGGGCAATTAAATTCCGGAAAAATATATGTCGTACATCAACATTTCAGGCTGTCAGCATAAACCACGAAATATATCTTTCAACTCAACTTTTTTTTCACCAAAATAATATTCTAATTTTGAGAGTGCCCTGGGCGCTTATTACGTCCAATACGGTAACCCAGATGCCCATGAAATGCATTACACAAGCTGAAGTGTCCTGTGGTTATCGGAACTCCCAGTGGCCCTCAGGCCAGGATGAGTAGACTTTGATAGATATCTTGCCCGGGGACAAATGAAGTTTTTTTGTTTTTTTTCACCACTCCACATTTAATCTCAAGGCCGGAATTCTTCCTGTTTGAGCATCTTGAGAGTTTCGCACTGAAAGAATAATCATTGTGAATAGTTCCTTTTGAAAAAAGTCTTTTTGCATTTTGTTTTGTCAATTCTGAACCATTTTTCTTCACTTCCTAGCTGTTAACCATGAAAGATTATAACCTCTACGGTACACAGTTGATGCTAAATTTATCACTCATGAAACTTTTTGTCAGGAAAAGGAAACAGTTGTTTAATAGGCTAGAGGCAGGTATATTCTGATAAGCAGCTTAGTGCTTTCAGCATGGACGTACAGGACCACATGTAACTGAGAAGTTTGTAGGTATATTTGTATATGAATATTATATCATGATTGTAAGGCCAGGCATTTTGGTCTTATTGATTAACTGACTTTTGTAAAAAAAATGATGCTTGTTAGCATGGTTAGTTGAAAAAAACACCAAAAAGCAAGATATTTTAGATTTATTTTGTTCTTTAAGACTCTATCTGAATATGTTGTCATGTTGACTTAGTTGTCTTGTCAGACGTGCAATATAAACCTTTATAAGCATTTTTTTTTCTGTGATGAACACATTATTTTGAATACTGTGGAACAAAACAGGTGCTTTTCAGATTAATTTAGTTTTCAACTTTTTCATATTTTTTTTCAACCAATTAAGATAAATAATGTTCAGTGTATATAAGGAAGCAAATTTATAGATGTTAACGTCTGTATTATGAGGAACACAATGTTTCGGAGTATGAAGGAGTAAACATATATACTCCGAAACGTTGTGTTTCTGATAATAAAGAAGCTGACATCCATAAATTCTCTTCCTTATGTGTATCACTTCTCAATGCCTTTCAGGGGCACGGGTGGCCCAGTCGTCTAAGGCGCCGAGATTCGCTGTGCAAAGTTGCGTCCCTTGGGCACGCCAGAAACCTATGATTGTGGGTTCGAATCCCGGTTCGCCCCGATTATGTTTCTAGGTTTGTCAGCACCATACCCATGCTTGTGGGTTTCACCGAAGTGGTAAACGTCTGAGACCTGCATAACTTCAGGCTTTCCTCCCACATTAAGCTGACACGCCGTGATGTGACTGGAATACTGTTAAAACCCAACTCACTCATTCACTCAATGCCTTTCAAGTTCAGTGTATTGTTTAAGTTTGTTTTTACATCCATGCCTATTCCTTATAAAAAGAACTTCTAAAGAATAAAAGAGACCTTTTTTACATGTCTAAACTGACATCAACTTGGACCAGAATATGCTATTTCACCACACCCAAATGGCATTATGTTTGCACATTCAAAAGAATAATTGTTTGTATTAGTTAGTTTTGTTGGAGGTATTTGTGTCAGGTGACATAACAGCTTGATATACCCAAGGACTAGCTAAGTCATGGTATGCTTTATATGTGAACTGTTTGGAACCAGTGGTGTGGAACAGTGCATTTCAATAGAGAGCCTCATGGACATTTACACATGTTTAATATTCTCAAGGGATTAGGTATTTCAGGATTAATGTTAGTGTAAACTCTGGTATTGAAACAGTCTGGTGTAGACAGATTATTCATTGCTTAATCAGTTTTTTGAAATCAGTCGGGGTCATTGAGGTCTTCCTAAAATCGAACCTTCAAGTTTTAACATTAGGCTTATAACAAGGACCCTTGACTTTCATGTTTATTTTGGAACACTGGTGAATGATCAGCTGGTCCCTCACACGAATATGTTACATGGTTGCTTAATTAGCAGTGGTCCAATCAAAGAATGGTGAGTGAGTGAGTATGGTTTTACGCTGCTTTTAGTAATATTCCAGCAATATCACAGCGGGGGACACCAGAAATGGGCTTCACACATTGTACCCATGTCGGGAATCGAACCTGGGTCTTTGGCGTGACGAGCGAACGCTTTAACCACTAGGCTACCCGACCACCCCTAAATCAAAGAATGATACCACATTAGAGTGGTTCAGTCAATGAATACGGTCTTAAATACAAGCATATAACATTCTGTTAAATATAGAGTTATGGAGTTTGTAGATTGAGGTACTAATTTACTGTCATCCAAGCAATTAACTGTGGAGAGTTGCATCCCTTAGGCATGCCAGGAACCTGGAATCATGGGTTTGAATTCCAGTTCCCCTGACTATGTTTCTATGATTTGTAGGACCATTCCTGTGGTTGTGGATTTCATCGTTGTGATTTAACTTTTCAGACTCACTCACTCACTCACTCACTCACTCACTCACTCACTCACTCACTCACTCACTCACTCACTCACTCACTCACTCACTCACTCACTGGGCTATGTGCTTTTTGGAGGCTTTTTTATCAATATTTTTCAGCCACATATAAGGCCATCATGGATCCATCGGTGCCAGTTTCAATTTGTGTCACTTGGTGACTCACTTTCATTGTGGCCAGCCAACAACTGTCCAAGAGGCTAGCAGCCCACCTTGGTGTCTAGCCTTGAGCAATCTGGATTTGTTTCCTTCATTTCAGCCATAGAAACTCAATTTTTTACTCACTAGTTCTTATATGATAACATATAGTAAAACCTTTAAAAAATGGCAAATTTCTACCATGTCTACTAGTCCTTATCATACCTTTATTATTGAGCAGTTTGGCAAGGACTACAGGACTAGTGCCAATTTCTAACGCTGCATTTGTGCAATGTATTTCTTGTCGTTTCTTCTTTTTTATATTTTTTCAAATACAGAAGACTCGAGATGAGTGGTAGGAACATATAGTGTCATGACAGATTGACTATAGTCATATGAAAAAATCTGGTATTATTTAACTTCTTTTCAGTAGTATGCATAAATGAAATGTTCGCCTTTGAATAATATTTGTGTCTCATCTCGTCACCTCTCATTAGACAAGAAAAGATATCTTGTGATCTTAATTTTTCTAGTGTGGTAAATGTTGTTTTTTGTTGCTGTTTCTTATCCTGAAACTTATCTAGAGTCTAAGATTGTTATCCATACACTGGATATCCAGGAGACAAAGATATAGCCATTATACACATCAGCTGTAATTAGAATTCCTTGTTTCAATCACTCATGCCAGCAATTGGTTACATAGAAAAAAGGAATTATGTATTGATTCTTTCAAAGATTGACCTGTATCCATGAATCACACTAATCAATGACAAAGTAGCAGTATAATAGCCACGGTGGAATACACGTGCTATCAAGTAATAAAGCATCTTTGTTGATGTCTTGGCCTGTGAGGTATTGCTGACTTGATCAGGTCAAATCTTGTCATTCACAAAGTAGAAATTAGCCGTTATAAGTCATCTACCGCGAGCCATAATGACTAATGGTTATGATATCCCGAGGACTTGATAGTGTTGTTTCAACATGTTTCTGTGGGTATGCGATTGTAGTCGGGGCATTCTGGATAGGTCAATTATCATTCTTCCTTTCAGGCGCCTTGTCATGTTAATGTTTTGAGTAGAGGTGAGTCTTAATGATGATGGGCGGTGGGATGGGCGGTGGGATAGCCTAGTGGGTAAAGCATCCAATCACCATGTCGAAGGTGGAGGTTCGATTCCCCATATGGGTACCATGTGTTAAGCCCATTCCTGGTAAATTGGATTTTCTTTTACCCACCGCTCGTAATGGCATGGTTAAAATAAGCTATTTGTACCCGAATGGCACACTTAGAAGTTCTTTTGATAAACAAGATCTGTGACAACGTTTGTTACATGAAGCCACAGATAAAATTAATTGCCAAACATGCCAAAATGATAAACATGTAAATATGCTTATTTGTACAGTATGATTCATATAATAAATTTGGGTTTTCAGAAATGAAAAAAGGTAGTTAATAATCAATCTCAGTGAAAAGGAAGGTGGCAAACTTTCACAGTTACAAATGCATATTACCGTATTCGACGTAATAAGCGCCCAGGGCGCTCTCAAATTTAGAAATAGGGGACTCTTATTAGAATATAACTTTGTCGAAAAAAAACAGAGCTGAAAGATTAATTTCGTGGTTTATGCCGACAGCCTGAAATGTTTATATACGAGAGATATATTTTCCAGAATTTAATTGCCCATAATGAAGGGTGCATATAACACCACGAGTGCATATTATACGCGAATAAATAAGTATTGTGTACATTGATCAATCGGAAAGGGTGCTAATTGGGATTGTTCACGAGCCAATACATTAGTAAATACTGTCGTGGGCGCTTATTAGAGCAGGGTGCTTATTACGTCAAATACGGTACCTATTCTTGGTAAAATGACATTCACTGAGTTGAATGATGGATCAAAATTATAACTTTAGTTGGCACACTTTAGTAAATATGAATGCCCTTTGAGCACACTTGAAACAAGATATGTTTCCATTCCTGCTTATGCTTTGATGTGTTTGTGACAGAGGTATGACTTGCTAGTGCCGAGAAACGGTTGGGATCTTTATCATTGATTAAATTGGTTTGTTCCAGCAGGTCTTCTATTAGGATTCAAATGCTAAATTTTTTTCAGGATTTTCAAGGAACTCCAGAACCTGATTTTACCGTTACGCCATGACGTTTTAATAATGTTTTTCCAGGAATGATAGAAATTGCCTTGTTGGTGAATGTGTAGTTATTAACAGATCAAAGAAATGGTGGAACATTTTGATATAAAATTATACCAAACAGCATTTTCTCCACAATCAATTCTGGCCACTTATAATCAATCATTGCATTGGTACTAGATTGACGATCAATCATCAGTTTTGAAAGATCATGAGAGGGCTGTATAGATGGATTTTTGAACATTGAGAATGCATCATGACGGAAGAGATTTGGGGGAAGAGTGTCAAGATCCAAGCTTGTTTTGTTGATTATTTACAGGCTGCCACGATACGACTGTTATATTTCTGGCTGCAGTGATAATACTCCATTCCTGCACAAATCCTAAGTATTGGTTTGCAAGAGCCAAAGTTTGTTTGTTTTTGTTTATTTATTGTTTAACGCCACACTCAGCAATATTCCAGCTACATGACGGTGGTCTATAAATAATCGAGTCTGGAACAGACAATCCAGAGATTGACAGCATGAGCATGGATCCATTGGGATACGATGACATGCATCAACCACATCAGCGATCCTGATTACCTGATCCGTTTTTTTGCCCCTTATGACAAGCCTAGTCGTCTTTTATGGCAAGCATGGGTTGCTGAAGACCTATTCTTATAACCCCTGATCTTCACGGGCCGGGGGCATGGGTGGCCCAGTCGTCTAAGGCGCCTCGATTCACTGTGCAGAGTTTCGTCCCTTGGGCACGCCAGAAACCTATGATTGTGGGATCGAATCCCGGTTCGCCCCAATTATGTTTCTAGGTTTGTCAGCACCATACCCGTGCTCGTGGGTTTCACCAAAGTGGTAAACGTCTTAGACCTGCATCACTTCGGGCTTTCCTCCCACATTAAGCTGCCACGCCGTGATATAACTGGAATAATGTTAAAAGCGGCATTAAACCCAACTCACTCACTCACTCACTTCACGGGCCACAAGAGCCAAACAGTGAGAAGTCAAAGGGGGTAGTATCTGCCTGGCGCATGCTTACTTATTACTAGAATGCTGTAACATACTGACTGTGGCATAAATCAACATGCACTCACTCATTGTCTTCCAAAAAGTGTCACACAAGACAAAAAACCTGTGCCTATGTTACATTTTTCCAACAGGGTTGATACATTATATTATGTATCAAAGTATATTGGTCACAATGTGGGCCTTCAGCAACCCATGCTTGCCGTAAAAGGTGACTATGCTTTTCGTTAAAGGCGACTAACGGGATCGGGTGGTCAGACTCACTGACTTGGTTGATACATGTCATTGATCCCAATTGCGTGGATCGATGCTCATGATATAAATCACTGGATTGTCTGGTCCAGACTCGATTATTTACAGACCGCCGTCATATAGCTGGAATATTGCTGAGTGCGGCGTTAAACAACAAACCAAACCAAAATCTTCACAATGTTATTTATATCAAAGGGCTATGTGGTAAGTTGTCTGTCCCCACACTTCTCTGAGTTACATCCCTTAGGTGTAGGGGAGGTCAGGTAGCCTTAGTAGTGGTTGAAGCAGTAGCTCGTCCTGCCATAGCCCCGGGTTTGATTCCCCACATGGGTACAATGTGTGAAGCCCATTTCTGGTGTCCCCCGCCGTGATGTTGCTGGAATATTGCTAAAAGCAGCGTAAAATAAAAAGTCACTCACTCACTCTTAGGTGTACCAGAAACCTGGGCCCCCACAACTATCGTAACACCTACGCTAGACTTATAACGCTCATAGCTTTATGAAACAGAGCCCTGATTATGCTTCTGGGTTTGAAACCTTTGCTAGACTGTATATATATAAGACCTGCTTACTTTGCCCTTTCTGCCACAGTAAGTTGACACTCTGTGATATAACTAAAATAGTATTCAAAGAGATATTTAAAAGCACTAGCTCCTGAACTCGAACACACTAGAAGTAATGATTATGCTACAGATGTGGCTATTGTTAGTATTCCAGTTCCATTAAAATTTATCAATATACTTTTTCAAAGTCCTGTTCAGATAAATCAATTACTTTCTCCACATGATAAATCATCTAAACAGAATATTTAGTAACAGAATAATTATTATCAGCACGTTCCTAACTAGGGTGTTGTGATAAATCAAAATATTGATATATTGCTATGGGTAAGCACTTAAAGTCAGTATACCAAATAAAATCCATCTAAAATGATACACTGAAAACCATCGATATTTATCGCAATAGATGCTTGCAATATCAACAGTTATCGCAATAGTTTCTTTCAATATCAATAATTATCGCAATAGTGATTTCCAGACCAATAGTCACCCCTATTCCTAACTGTAAGAGGCCTATTGAGAGAATCCCTGGCCTGTTGCCTACATATACTTGAACTTACAGTGATTCAATCCATTATATATCAAGTTGTCCATTGTTTGAAATAGAATCCTCCCAATACTATGAAAATAACATTCGCTACTGTTTGCCTTTGATATTATGAAAAGATGTCAGGGCATAACGTGTGTTCATCTGTAGATGGGGGCGGTCGGATAGCCTAGTGGTTAAAGCGTTCGCTCGTCACGCTGAAGACCCGGGTTCGAATCCCGACATGGGTACAATGTGTGAAGCCCATTTCTGGCGTCCCCAGCCTTGATATTGCTGGAATATTGCTAAAAGCGGCATAAAACCAAACTCACTCACTCACTCACTCACTCACTCACTCACTCACTCATCTGTAGATGCTGAAAGGTAAATGTGACTGTGTATCATGCTCTTGTATATACATGTATAGTGAATGTTTTGAAGCAAATGGCTCAAGGCTCCACTCATCTTGTTTGAAGACTTTTGGGTCCACTGGCACGAAACGATCTTAGCGTTATGACTATCGTCAGTCTATGTTAGAGTATGGGAGTTACGATCATTGTAGCGCTAAGACTGCTTTGTGCATGTGTACCCTTGGCCCACTTGCAGAAAGCGATCTTGGCGCTAAGATGATGGTTACTCCCATACTTTAACATAGGCTTTCAATAGTCTTAGAGCTAAGATCGCTTTGTGCAAGTGGGCCCTGGTGTTTAACATTGTTTGGCTTGGCTGAAGATAAACTCTGTACATTTTCTAATGATTTTATTATTCAAATTCAACTTTTTAACATTGAAAACTTAGATTGAAACTCTTTCTCACAATTTTTTTGGTGAAAGTTTTGGCGGATTGTTGGGCTATTTTTCCTCCCCAGTAGAGATTTACAGCAGTTGAAAGTGAAATAAACTTGAGATGTGACTTGCTTTTTTTCCCAATACAAATTAAAACAACATCAAACTACACTGGTCGGTCTTGACAAGTGGTTTGTTGTGTTCATAGTTAATTTTATATGATGACAGTTACTTTTGCTTTTGAGTGAACCAAAAAATGTTTCCTGAGCATTGCCTGATAATGTGATGACATGAGACCTTGATGGTGACCACCCTTCTACATGTCCTATGATCAATAGTGGTGGAATGGTTACTCATTGTGGCCGGAGGAATTAAATGGTTCGTTAACGTGCCAGAATGAAAGGTTTTGTGGCTGTAGGCTTCACAATCATTGTTCTATGAAGGAAGTACAGCCTTTGGAATTAAATGTGATATCCACTACTGATTTGCTGTGAACTGTTGCTGGTTGGAAGAATTGTTTGAGGGTCAGATGTTCTGAGAGCCTGATAAAATAGCTGCATCACGTTTTCAGTGTTCCAAATTAAGCATGGCACTTTCGGTGTCCTTGTCATAATTTAGTGTTGGAAATTAAAGATTGAGGGTTCCTGGATTCAAATACTGTTGGAGTAAATCTCAAAGATGGGCCCTTAATATTGAATACTGCATTCCGTATCTTCATAATCAGGCCATCAATCAATGTTTTTTAGCATCAGTTTGGTACTTGCCACCAATGATGAATTGTTAAGGTTGTAGGTGACTTTGATAATCTTTGATGAAGCAGGGATGCTCTGAAATCTCCATGGTGTTAGCACTATTGGTTCCAAGTTTTGTAACATGTTATTAATAAGTGATGTATATTAAGGTATGAACTGAAGTGATTCTTTTTCACATGTCTTCGTTTAGAGTCCAGGAATGAACACCATTAGTTAATGCAGTGAGTTATTTGAATGTTGGTTGTTCATTCATTGTTATGATTTTGGAAGACATTATTTATTGACTGTCTTTTGTTGCATGAGATGTGTCTGAACAGTGTAAGAAGTGTGGTCCACATTACAGGTGTATTGTCTGTTGTGTTTCATGGTTAAGTGCCTGTAGTATAAAAGAATACATGTGGAGAATAATCGGCACTCAACCAAGTCAGTCTTTGGAATTCATGCTAGTCCACTTGTCTGACCTCGCTGACTATGTTGATGCATGTCATCGATCTCAATTGCGTGGATCAATGCTCATGTTGTCAATCACTGGATGGTCTGGCCCAGACTCGATTATTTACAGACCGCTGTCATATAGCTGGAATATTGCTGAGTGCCGCCTCTGTGTATGGTTTTAAGCAACCCCATTTGTCATTTTTTTTAGCATTTAAGGCAGCTACTAGTATTGCAGGAACTGTGGTAAATGTTCTCATTTTTAGGCATTAAACTGGAAAAATCAAGGCATTTGACCTAATAAGGAGGTCATAGTTATCACTGTTATGATTCAAATATTTTTGTCTTAAAAATATTAGTGACCATATTCACAAACGTCAGAATTAGATTTTCGAAATATCGCTGTTTCAAATTGTGGATGAAAATCTTGAAGTTCTGTTGTTAACATTGATAATTTTACAGAATTCTTAATTTCAAATGCTGTTGCCAAAACCACAAGGACCCAGGCAGGAACCCGTTAGTTTCGAAGACTCTGTTTGTATGGGATATATCAAACTGTATCCCAGACCCTAGGGAATAATTAAAACATGAATTCAATTCAAGTCTAGAATGATTTTGCAAGTCTAGATTGCCTCAGTCTGAAATAAAGCACTGTTCTGGCACTATTTGGACCATTTTGGTAAATAGTTTTGTACAAATTGTTAGTCTAGGAATATATGGATACATCTCACAGTGATTTGTAGGTCCATAATTTTGAAGGTTACTGTGATTCAGGTGTGAAGTAAATGGATAAAACCCCTGCTTGAGTTCACAACATGTTATAATGAGTGGAGTGAATGTGATGGTTCTCTGCTCCTCAGGGGCGGTTGGGGAGCCAAGGGGTTAAAGCGTTTGCTCGTCATGCCGCAGACCCGGGTTCGATTCCCGACATGGGTACAATGTGTGAAGCCCATTTCTGATGTCCCCTGCCATGATATTGCTGGAATTTGCTAAAAGCGGGATAAAACCATACACACTCACTCACTCACTCTGCTCCTCATCATAAACTACAACTGATAGATGTTTACCAACACTTAGATTATGTTACTGGCAGTCACCTGTCCCTCATCCTGACTCCATCATTCTTCATCTTGGTGTAGCATCATAGACAAATGGTAGAGGTTCACCTACATATTGACTCATCATTGCCATGGCAACAGGGAAAACCCCTTTCACTACTGTCATGACTGCAGTGAATTATTCAGTGAAATAAGGACTAGTGCATCAGCAGCAGACGGCTGCTTGCATCAGATCCCCCCATGGCCCCAGATCTAGACAGGGCTTGTTGTTGCAGTCAAACTCTTTGTTATTCGGGGTCTCTGATGAACTCACTGTTGTGTATTGTGTGTGTGTTGAGGGCAGCTTGGAGTATTTAGGATACCCTCCTGGGTTGGACATGGCCACTAGCCCACTATTCCAAGACTGATGAGTGAGTGAGTTGTTTTTCGCCGCTTTTTGCAATATTCCAGCAATATCACGGCAGGGGACACCAGAAATGGGCTTCACACATTGTATCCATGGAATCGAACCTGGGCTTTTGTCATATAGAACAAACACTTTAACGACTAGGCTAGCCCACTGCCTGATTTCTCATAAACCACAAGTCCAACATTTCTGTGAACCAATGGTGTCTATCTTTGCCCCGTTGAGTTTCGGTGTAGAATGTGTAGGTCTCAGTGACCCATGCTTTTTGTAAGAGCTGACAAAAACAGGGATTAGATGGTTACAGGTAGACTTGCACAGGTCTCTAAGGCAATAATTATTAGTTTAAATCATAATTTGTCATAAGTAATAAGAAATCATAATCATAAGTTGTCCTGATGAGAGACTGGTGTACTGTCCACATATCTAGACTTGCCTATTGGGACGATCAAATTACCACACATCCATGGACTTATCTTTCAGTACAGCCTTGGAGCAAGGCTAGGTTACAGTGTGTGACCTGGCTCTTATATTCACATGAATTCTGATGGGTGAGGTTATTATTATATAAGGAACAAACCCAATTCAAGTTTTCATGAATACCAGAATGTCCTATCCATTTGTCACTTGTCTCCTGCAAATTCACAAGACATTTTTCAAGGCCATAATTGATGAGACGGAACATTGTTTGCACGAGGCTATAACAAACTAGAGGGAACATTGTTTTGGTGGGGCTATAATTAATGCTTTACATTCTTATCTGTCCTTGATAACCTGCCTGGGCGGGGTCTTGCCCCACCACCCACACACAAGGGCTGAAAGTAGAGTAAGACGGAAGACTCGGTGCAAGCTAAATGTGAGGTATGGCTAGGGAACGCCAGCCAGCAGATAAGATGTCCTTCTGCTCTGCAGACAAGCGTGTGGCTACTCTCAATGCAGTGGGCTGTGAAATCTGACAAGTTGCAGGTTGTCAGACTCAATAGCCCTCAGTGCTATTGTGGACTGCTGGGGGTCTCTCTCCGTGTCCTTCTTGACTCACGCTCACTGCTGTTAATCAGATGAGGCACTTGTGGAGGGGTGGTTGGTTGCAAATAATGCTCGGAAATTTGCAGCATAATTTGCATTAGTGATGGATGTTTTGACAACAGAAATATTGCATGAGGATAAAAGCTTGTTGCCAGTGATGCGATTGACCTTTTAGAATTAATCGCAGACATCTGGCGATCAACTATCGTTTTTTTGCTGCTTATTTTCCATACAAATATAACATTTCAGGAGTTTAATATGTTTTTAAAAGGAAAAAAATTAATTAATTTACATTCCTTTGTAGTTAATATGGTTAGTAATAATAGGATTTTATTTTTTGCGACCAGGAGTCAGAAATTTATAATTGTTTCATACTGTATTTGTTAGAAAAAGGATTCACTTCATCTCCGTATGACTGATGACTCAAAACGGATTCATCAGAATCGCATCACCAAAAATCAGCCTCTTAACTCTAACATCATAAAGGGGATGCAGTTCATATACTACCAGGAATCAGTCTCAATCACAAGGGCCTCATGTGAGGGCATCACAAATTTCTGGTAATCCTGTGTAACGTACAAAACAGTATTGCTATGGTTTGTGGTGCATTAAGTTAAGGTGGGTGTTAAGCATTGAAATACAGACTTTCCATTCATGAAAAACATATACCGATATCAAATATTTTTTCACTACTTGAATATGAAACATAATAGGTTATGAAATACAAATACATTTATTGTGTATTAGCATGTCTAGGGGGAACTGTTTTACTTAACATGTCTACAGTTTTTGTCGTTGAATTTGAAGTAGTTATCTTTCAATATTTCTAAAAAAAAAATGTATGTCTTTACCAAAAAGACTTTCATGTTGGCAAATGGAACATAAGCTCTCATGATATGCTAAAACCAGTCTGGGTCTGCCTTGAAGCCATCAGCACTTCAGACTGATAAATGCCTACCACATGGTTCATAAACACCGTGATCCCTTGATAACGATGCCCCACAATGTATACCGTTAAGACATCCTATATTATCAACATACACCATGTACACATGCTTGTTCATCTTGAATGTTAGCTCTATGTAATCCATTTCCTAATCTAGACTAGATCAGAATCGGATCTATTTTCTTGTGGGAGGTCTTTTATTGTAAACTTAGTCTGTGTTTTGTTTTCACAAGAGTTAAGATCAGTTGCACCATTGTCCTCTCTTGGCATGGAAACTCACTTATAATGTGCTATAATGTAGTCATGATTGTGAGACCGCCTCCGTGGTCTAGTGGTAGAGCGTCCGCCCGGAGAGCGGAGGGTCCGGGGTTTGATCCCTGACCACGTCATACCAAAAGATGTTAAAAGATGGTACTTGTTGTTACCCTGTCTGGCGCTCGGCATTAAGGGGCTAAAACAAGGACTGGTCGGCTCGGAGTCAGTATACTATGTTGGGTATTCATGTTAAACTGCGGCATGGTATCTCAGTGAGCTAGCACTATAAATCGGCATCAGTCCGGACTAGTACAAGCAGCCACACAAACACACACACGTACATGCACGTCGCTATATAAGTGCAATAATCTTGGACGCGACGTTAAACCCCATCTAACCTCACCTCACGATTGTGAGTTTGTCTTGGGGGAAGAACATATTTGCCTGAATGCTATCATAACTGAAACATAAGTCGATAAAAAGTGAAGAGGTTTTGTACTGAGTCAGTGAAATTCATCCAGCCATGATCTGTGTAGCCATTGGGAAATCCTAGTGTTGGACTGTTACTTGGTTTGGACAAATGGGGTTATGTTTTGTAATTTCCCTTTACATCCGAACAAGATACGTGTGCTCATTTGTCATATGACCTCCTATGGGCCGATGTCTCAGAGGCAATAGAGTGTGAATTCCTTGGTTTGTTTATGGTTATTGATTTAGTTTTGTTCTGACTATGTACTACATCTAATTATTTTAAATCCATGTGTCATGGATGAGACTGCCATATCTTTTGGTAAATTATCAAGATCTTTTGTCAAAAATGATAAAAACATTTCAAAAGAATCTGGTGGGTTAAAGTAAGCATCTAGTCTGCTGCTTTAATATTTGTCCTTAAAATGTCCTTTAAAATGTCCTTCAAAATGTTGTTTCTAAATGGAAAACTATATTAAGCCGTCAAGTTGTTTGACGGATAAAATCAAATCTGTGATAAACTGTAAGAAAGAATTTTCGAGTAACTAGACAATTTTTGAATACCCATGTAAAGATCCGGGCTGGAATTGTTCATCAGAAACCAATGCTTGCTGTAAAAGGCGACTATGCTTGTAGTAAGAGGCGACTAATGGGATTGGGTGGTCCAGCTCGCTCACTTTGAACATATCGCTGCAATGAAATTGCATCACTGACTTGGTCGATACATGTCATCTTATCCCAATTGCGTGGGTCGATGCTCATGATGTCAATCACTGGATTGTCTGGTCCAGAAGATTATTTACAGACATCCGTCATATGTAGCTGGAAAATTGCCGAGTGCAGACAAACAAACCAACGAATGAATACCGGGTAGTGCAGTATTTGACTGCTTCTTATGGATTTTATGCAGCCTTTCGGTTAAACAGGACTGAGTTGATGTCACAATCTGGTATTAATTTTTGATGCTATGATTCCCAGTATGATGTTGTTGGGTTCCGCCAAGGTGGTAAATGTCTGCGACCTGCATCACTTGTGGCTTTCCACCAAGTAGAGGAAGCTTACATTTGGTGATAAAACTGAAATTCTCATCAAAACATCATTTAGCACGTTGAACCCAAACTCAGTCACTTTTTTATGTGTTTTTTTTTATCAATGTAAACATAACACCACAGCATTTTTTGAATGAATAAAATTTGAAATAACGTGAAACAGTTTAAGAAAGAGACCATTATTCAAGTTTGGTTCATAAATTTTAACTTTTTGTTGCATGACATTTAACAATTAAATGAGCCTTGTTGACATTATTTTATCATCACGCTTTCCAATCAGCTTGCTTCCTAAAGAAATATGTGAAGTTCTGCATTTATGGCAAATAGTTCATCATTGAGGCATTCATCGGAGGGTTTTACTGACACAGATCATGTTTTCAGCATCAGTTGTTGAAACAGACTGCCTATTCCATTATGTTCGTTGGCTTCAATGACCTGTGAATATCAGGTTCATTGCTTGATATTTTTTCATCCATCAGACAGATGTTGATGGCAATAAAACCCCTATCTTGTTCTTAATAAGGTGTGGCATTTTACTAATCATATCTAGCCATGGGCTTGGCCAAATCCTTTTTTGATAAATTTCTCATTGTTGTGTGATTCATCAGAATGATTAGACTAAACTCAAAAGACATATAGCTGAGCTAGACATATTCCATTTGTACATATGAATTCGAAAATGATGACAGAGAAAAAACATACTTTATTTGACGTAATAAGCGCCCAGGGCGCTCACATAATTAGACATATAGGGCTCTTATTAGAATATAGTGAAGGCTGCAAAAAAATACATTCTCCCACAATATGCTTGAAAAATGTATTTAAGCTTCAGACTGTTGAAAATAAAAAATATGTTGTTGCAAGATGTGTTTTTTTTCACATTCATTTGGGCTGATAGTTTTATTTTTTTTAAATATTTAGATTTGCAGATGTAGCTGAAGAAATATCTAGTCATCATACAAATCCCAGCCTGCCCCCAACACCCACCACCCACCAGAATAATTATTTGAACTACAAATCCACATCTTAAAACATGATTCGGGACATATTACTTAAAATGGGTATCATTTTTTATTTGGTCTATTATGGAAGTGTCGCAGTTACCTTCTTTTGAAACCTGACAGTTTGTTGAACTATTTCATGAACTTGGAGTGCTAAAAAATTTCTTTTAGAAATTTGCAAATGGCATAGAGACATCAATCTTTTGGAAACCTTAATACGACTATGCGCTGTAACACTAAGAGAGTAGGAGAGAGAAAGTGACCCGGGCACACTCTATCTATATGAGCTAGCACTTGTAATGTTTGCTCTCCCAACTTAATACTTGACCATGTTGACATTGCCGGTTGACTTTCAACAAAACTCAGCATTCTGGGCATTTCTGTCATCACTGAACTCCCACCTACACAGTTGTATCTCTTTACCCCTGTACGGTCATGTATTTACAGGTATTCATCAAGAAGGTTTAGTCTGAACGCAGTCTATGCTATGTGATGCTTCATCTTAACAGTACATAGTATGATACCAATGCCTTTGTAATGGAAGAACATGAGGTCATGTTGCAGTGCTGCTGATCGCTAGAGGCCATGGATCATTGATCGGTTCAAAACAAATGTCCCTCCACGAGCATAAACTTACCCTGGCCCTATACTTTTCTTAAACCATGCCCTTGATTTTTAACAAGTGATGGATCACTTGACTCAAATGTATTGAAATCAATTTGAAGCTCTATATTTTATATTTTTATATTTTCCAGTGAAAATATTTAAAACTGCAGTCAGCTTGAATTCAGTTTTACCATGGCTAGCACATCATTCAAGACACAACTTGTTTTTGTTATCCAGAGAGTTAATTAAATGTTATTTTGTTGAAAACGTCGCCAAATGATGCACTCCCCTGCACCCCACCTCTTAATCTGCATTTTCACAATCATATCCTAGGTGGGCCAAGGGAAGCAACTCTGCATTGAATGGACAATGCTTTTAGGTCAAACTCTTATTAGTATTAACCTATATCTTTAGTGACAAGGTCAACAATATCAACACTTGACAGCATTAACATGATTAACACAAAGATATTTGGGTGGGTCAGGTATTTGGAACCTCAGCAGTTGTTGCTATAAAAAACAATTGGCAATATTGGGACATTTTCAATCTCCCACCGAGACACCTATAGTGCAGGAAAATAGCCATCATATCTGTTTCCACTTCCTAAATATGGTTATAACCATGGCATGCTCGTAAAGAGAGATCCAGGGTAGAATAGGTATCCCGCAACCCAAGCTTACTGTAAAAGGCGACTAATCGGATTGGGTGGTCAGACTCGCTGACTTGTTGATGCATGTTATCGATTCCAATTGCGTGGATCGATGCTCATGATGTCAGTCACTGGATTGTGTGTTCCAGACTCGATTATTTACAGACCGCCATCATATAGCTGGAATATTGCTGAGTGCGGCGTTAAACAACAATGTGCCAAATTAATCATAAATGCATGTCACTGTTTGAAATTAGGCATAATTTAATTCAAGACGTCCTTGTCATCATGGTCATAGGCCTCTAAAGGTTAAACATTTAGGGATTCTTAGATTCAAACACAATAGGAGCAAACCCCAATGACCCAAGGACTCCCTTAATTACTACACTTCATGCTGTTGGTCTGTCGCCTGTGAGGTGTGAGTTGTTACATATGCAGGTCCCAAGGTCTGTAGTGAAATGTGTAGCGGGAGGAAGCCTGCAGGCTGACAGAGATTGATGGGAGGTGATCCAGGTAGTAACACAATCACATCAATGTCTCCACGATCAATAGGAACACACTGGGGTCATGCCGACCTGCTTGATCTGGGTAATCATTGTGATGTACACATGCTTTCATCAAAGCTCATTTGTTTTGTTGGAGATTGTCCTGGGGATTATCAACTGTTACACTTGCAACTAAGTGTGAGAATTAAGGATGTACTGGAACAAGACACAGCTATTAATCTAAGCCCCAGCCATGTTCTCTGAAAATTAAGTTCGTTACAATAGCCCTTAGACTGTGATGAAAAAGATATATTTCTGGGGGTGCATAATGTTGTTTGGGTAGGTCCTTTTATTTGGAAAAATATAGATGCTAGTACTGTTGAATGCAGGATGTTAAGTGTTTTTTAGTAACATACGGGTGTGTTACTTCCGAGAAGGCTTTGTTCTCTTTGTTCAAGAGGGTTGCAGTGGCAAGAGGCTACATAAAAAACATTTGATCAATTATGATTATTGTTCAATTAAGTAATCATAGTAATAGTTACTTTAATTTTGAAGATTTTTGTAGAACTTTGTGTCTTTATCAATGTTTAAACTTTTCTATTCCATTAATAATCGAGTGGTTGGGCACCTGTCGGCCAGATCCATAAAAATAAATAATGGAAACAACTAATTGGGATGCCAAATTCATTTTAGTTATCATGGTCAATAATCCCAAGGATTATGCAGAAGGAAAACATCCTAAACATCATTAATGTTCTGCTTGTCCTGTTAACTCTTATCAGTAATGAATTTTGGTTGTGGTTAAAGGACTATTGCCAGTTTCTGATGCTGATGTGGACTAGTCCAGTACAAGCACCATGTATTAGACCCATGGTTACTGAGACACTAGTTGTGAAACAGGCATCAATTGTGTTATCTGTTTCCCTGTAATCATTACCTTTTTAACTCAGCTGGAATGATCAGTGCACTGTGTGATGGCCACAACAAGCCCATAAAACAACTTTTGTAGTCATGTGGGCATTATGTATCATTTTGTGGTTACGCTATGCTTGGTGAACTGACTAAGAATTTCACAACCAGGAGTTCAATCAAAGTTATAAAAGAGGTAAATGAAAAATAATTGCCAATCTTCCTTTGACCACATTCCTAAAGCACATCGTAAGCGGATAATAGTAACTATTATTGAAGCCAAACAAGCCATTCTGTAATCATTTCTACAGATGAACTATTTTGTCCCCAACCTATCCCTAAGGTCTGCCTGACTCAAGGCTGACTTCCGTTCTGTATCCCGGCCCCGAGGCCTCAGGACTCGTCAGAATGAAGTCGAGCAATTATTTGAAGGCGAGAGGCATTAAAACAGCCAAGATAATGTGCCATGCTGACCTTGCCAATAATGACTGGTGGAATAAGATGAGCTTGATCGGCTTTTGTTGACATTGAGAGGATTAGGGAAAATCATTTACTCCAATTCTGAGCTCCATCTTGGTGTTTTGCTATGTTTATGTTGAGCCAGTTGATGCTGAGCGCAAGGAATTGGGTCAGGTCAGGGTTCAAAATAACCCCAGTGTATAGCTTACCAGACTTAACTTGGTGGGGCAGACATGGGTTCCAAATAACTCCACTATATAGCTGGCCAGACTTCACATGGTGGGGCAGACATGGGTTCAAAATCACTCCAATATGTAGCTGGCCAGATTTCACATGGTGGGGGCAGACATGGGTTCAAAATAACTCCAGTGTACAGCTGGCTAGACTTCACTGGGGCAGACATGGCTTCAAAATAACTCCAGTGTATAGCTGGCCAGACTTCACTGGGGCAGGCATGGCTTCAAAATAACTCCAGTGTATAGCTAGCCAGACTTCACTGGGGCAGACATGGCTTCAAAATAACTCCAGTGTACAGCTGGCCAGACTTCACTCGGGCAGACATGGCTTCAAAATAACTCCAGTGTATAGCTGGCCAGACTTCACTGGGGGTAGACATGGCTTCAAAATAACTCCAGTGTATAGCTGGCCAGAATTCACTAGGGCAGACATGGCTTCAAAATAACTCCAGTGTATAGCTGGCCAGACTTCACTAGGGCAGACATGGCTTCAAAATAACTCCAGTGTATAGCTGGCCAGACTTCACTAGGGCAGACATGGCTTCAAAATAACTCCAATATATAGCTGGCCAGACTTCACTGGGGCAGACATGGCTTTAAAATAACTCCAATATGGAGCTCAGGGCAGAGCTGGGTTCAAAACAAGTCCAATATGTAACTAGCCAAACTGCATTGAGGTAGACAAGGTTCAAAATAACTACAGGTTTCTCTTTAATGGAGCCAGCTCACCCTCAGCAATGTAAACTCACACCATGGAACCTGTTTAAAGGCTCATCACCTGCAAGCGTTGTACCTGTGAAGGAAGACTATATTAGGCACAGAGTGGTAAATACTTAATGCTAAACAGAATCAAATTACCACATGCAGTTGGTGTCCTTCAGTGCATCTGTCAAAATTGAATTTCAATTAACATCAATTCACAAATCATGAAACATCTGCAGCAAGTATGGAAACTTAGTTCGATGGGATGGGAGACTAAATAATAACCGACCAGTCTAGAATATGCTGGCAACAGTATAACATGAATAATCAGCTTAGTCTAGGTTAGCCCCCATCACAGACACTAGATTGTTGACACTACACAGTATATAGAAAAGATACTGGACATTGCTTGATACTTGATACATATATATGTATATATATGAGATACTATCAATACTAAGTAACCATTGATGTTGTATTACGAGGGTTGATTGTAGGGCTGGGACAAGTCCAAATTTACTACCCAGGAACCCACCCCCGTTATTACCCGACCCTACCCAGGTACCCACTGTAGGTCTCAGGAGATGTACCAAAATGTCCGATTGGGAACATCGCTGGCAAGAGTGTATCATTGTGGAAGGTGATTATGTTGAAAAATAATCACCCAGGGCGCTCTCAAAATTAGAAATAGGGGACTCTTATTAGAATAAAATTTTGGTGAAAAATAAATAGAGTTGAAAGATCGTAAATTTTGAGCCTGAAATGATACAAAAGAAATGTCTGTGCGTATTATACATGACAGATACATTTTTCCAGAATTTAATTTCCCATAATTAAGGGTGCATATAACACACGAGTGAATAAGTCTTGTGTACATTGATCAATCGGAAGGGGTGCTAATTGGGATTGTTCACAATATCACAATGGGCGCTTATTACGTCGAATATGGTAATGTATTAAGTCAAGACTTTATGTCAGGCTCAGAACTTATCAACCACACCATGTACCGTATTCGACATAATAAGCACTCAGGGCACTCTCAAAATTAGAAATAGGTGCTCTTATTAAAATTTTGGTGAAAAAAAGAGAGTTAAAAGATCGTAAATTTCGTGGTTTATGCTGACAGCCTGAAATGATACAAAAGAAAAGTATTAGACACAACAGAGATATTTTCAAAGAATTTAGTTGCCCATGATATAGGTTGCATATAACACACATGTGCGTATTATATAGAATAAATAAGTCTTGTGTACATTGATCAATTGGAAGAGGTGCTAATTGGGATTGTTCACTGGCCAATATATTAGCAAATATCGCTGTTGGCGCTAAATATTAGAGCAGGGCGCTTATTACGTCGAATACGGTAATAGTTACTATCATGGCACAAACTATTGCTTACATGAGCAGGCAAGGTGTAGGACGTCTTTGGGCCAGGGTCAGAGCTACAGCCTTTACATTTCCATGTGAATATTATGTATTTTCACCCTGTTCCAAGAGGTCATTGACAAAATTGTATGGCTCATTGAAGAATGGTTATCCTTGTCTTCATGGTGTGTCTGTGCAAAATGGATTCATTCAACCTGCCTGCATCGAGTGTGAGGCGTTGCTTTATGTGGTATTATCTCCTTGAGGTTCATCTGCAAAAAAACTGCTCACCATTCATGTAGTAGTAAGAAAAGATCAATATTGTGTAATCCAGGCGTCGGGGAAGTTGCTAGGAGTATTTCATGGTCGCCCGTTTTCGCAACCAGCATCCGTCCGTTCATCATCAGATATTAGCTCAGCTTGCCAAGTGCAGGAAAAGAACATAATGCAAAATTTACATGAATATTAGATGTTGTCGTCCTGGGAATGGCGTGATTGGCTGAGTAATGTGTGAGGGGTGCATGAAATGTGAGGATGTGTTGCAGATGACTACATAAAGAGTGCTGGAATGAAATTCCAGAGGTGTACATTTATGTAATAAATCGCTCAACACATGCAGGCTGTTATACTTAGGGATAGGTGACTGCAGGCTGAAAATCAATATCATAAATGTTGGCATATGCCCGTACTGCACAGGATGTGGGGGAGCGAATTGATGGTGACTTGCTGTTCAATTTTTGCTACATGATGTATTTTAGGAGTGGTCGTTGTCATGGATGGTGTTTTAATACATTTAAACGCCATGAGTGAGTGAGTGAGTGAGTGAGTCTGTGACTTAAGCATTTTTTGCTTCCAGACTTCATATTTTGGGTGTGTTGGTTTAACACTGCTTAAATGTTCTGGTTTTATCACAGTGTCAGAGTGTCAGGGATAAAGCCTGAAGTGATGCAGGTCTTAGACATTTACTGCTTGAGTGAAACCCATGAGCATGGGTTAGGTGCTGACAAACCTAGCAACATGACATATAGGCAAGCTGGGACTAGAACCCACGATCATGAAGTTTTTCTGGTACGTCTAGGGGAGCAACTCTGTACAGTGAATTGCTGAAACTTAAATGACTGTGCCACTTGTGCTCTCCCACATGTTAAGGGTAACATCTACATCTGCTTCAGGACAATTCAAGGAAGTAGGGGACGGTGGGGTTACGTGAGCCTAGTTGATTCCCCACATGGGTAAAATGTGTGAAGCCCATTTCTGGTTTCCACCGGTGTTATATTGCTGAAATGTTGCCAAAAGCGTCGTAAAACTATACTCACTCACTCAGTAAAGAAAGTAGGATCAAAATATTTTGGCACAAACAGGTAATAGATCACCCCTGGAATTTACCTGTGAAGATCCAGGGTAGATTAGGTCTTCAGCAACCCATGCTAACGCTGTAAAAGGCGACTATGCTTGTCGTTAGAGGCGACTAACGGGATCGGGTTGTCAGAGTTGCTGACTTGATTGATGCATGTTGTTGATCTCAGTTGCGTGGATTGATGCTCATGATGTCAATCACTGGATTGTCTGGTCCAGACTCGATTATTTTACAGACTGGCGTCAGATAGTCTGTACCCTACCCAACGAGGGTGTTCTGTACAAGAAAAATTCTTGATTCTTGATTCTTGACACTCACTCAGGAGGCCGCGCAGGGTTATCTTTCAGTGTTTGAGGTAGGCAGGTTATCAAGCTTTATATTCCTGAAATTGTTTTCACATATAATCACAGCTGGTTACTGCAAACATAGCTATTCAAATTAATCCAGTGTGGCTTTAGACTGATGATGTGAAATGTCTTTCTCCTAGATGAAGGATGCTTTTTATATCGCAATCTAAATGTCAATTGTATTTTTTTTAGATTAGAACAATCACTGCACTTGTAAGGTTGAACATGAGTGAAAAATAAATCCTGTATTTCCAACTACCCCTGCTGGTGTTATTAACATGATATTGTCCATGAAAAGTTTAGATCTTTTATTGCTTTGGAATTAATGATTTGCATGAAGAACTCTTTTCTTTCGTTGGCTGTCAGCGCCAATCATGATCCAAGTCATGCAATGAAAACCCATTTCAACAAGATGACACACAGATAGGCACCTTTAATGTTTCAAATTTCTGCTGATGGCGACATAAAAAAAAATCTCATCATCCTGAAATAATCTTCTGACTGTTGATGTGAATCAGTTTTCATCAAACAAATCAGCTCAGCTTATTATAGTGCCATGCCGTGATAAGTCACAGTCTATCTATTATTCACAGTCAGGGGAGTCCCCTGTTTGTTGTGTGTACATAGTGTATGTGGAGGAATGTCCTGGAGGACCCACATCAATGTGGACTTTTATGTCTTTAGTGGTGAGTGAGTGAGTATGGTTTTAGCAATATTCCTGCAATATCACGGGGCACACAAGAAATGGGCTTCACACGTTGTACCCATGTCGGGAATCGAACACAGGTCTTCGATGTGACGAGCGAACACTTTCACCAATAGGCTCCCCGACTATCCCCTATCTTTAGTTGTAGGCATGGGTAGTTGAATTACATGGATGAAGTTACAAATCTGCTGGTCAGAGAAACCTGTTTTTAAATAATTTGCTGTAAAAAACTTCAGATTGAGGGGGTCCCTAGTTTTCATGTATTACTGCAGCACTCTACCTCAAGGATCCCAGAATCCCGACCCTTCTTCCCAACTTAACTATAAACATGAATGTGGTAGAGTCATAACAAGTATGTGTTGTTTATGAAATAATGAAATTTATTAAGTTATTAGTTTCTCCAACACCTTTTTCCCACCACCTGTCTGATGTTGCCATAACTAATCTCTGACATTTTCATTGAGGGTCAGTTATGTATTTAATACTAGATCTATTCATATAATGATATGAATATCGTTATGCAATTATATTCAAGTAAATTATGTGATTGAAAGTTGTGTGATTGAATGTATACTTATAATTACTTATATGTATTAATAATTAATTTATATATTTTTTGGGATAATCACTTCTGCTTGACTAGAGTATGCATAACTCCTCATTCATCTGCAATGACAATCAAATGTGTTTCAAATTGACTGTGGACAGGTTAGTCAAATCTTGCTATTCGGTCAGCCTAGGTCAGGCTTACAACACAAGGAAAGACAAATATTTGAGTGAATTTGTTGAAAAGACAAAGCCTGAGTGATGTGACTGTCTCTCCTGACGAGGAAACCAGGCACAAGTAATTACATCATGGGAAAGAGTCAACTGACTTGCTCCCTAGCAATCACTGCACTGCCCTTTCATTATCTCCCGCTCATCTCTCCCATGGAGCTGGTGTGGGGGAAGTGTTCGGAGGGAGGGGGGACATGTTATGTGACAAGGAGGCCTGTGTTATGGTAGGGGGCAGGGGGACTTGTGTTGTAGACAGGGGTTGTCACTGTGTTGGGGGACTGGGGAGAGAGGGGGATGTGTTATGGGACAAGGAGACCTGTGTTATGGTAGGGGGCAGGGGGACTGGTGTTGTAGACAGGGGTCGTCACTGTGTTTGGGGACTGGGGAGAGAGGGGGATGTGTTATGGGACAAGGAGACCTGTGTTATGGTAGGGGCCAGGGGAACTTGTGTTGTAGACAGGGGTCGTCACTGTGTTGGGGGACTGGGGAGAGAGGGGGATGTGTGAGATGAGACAACTTGTAGGGGACACTATTACTTATGCAGCAAAATTAAAGTTTATGGGTGGAAGAGGCTTGTTTTTAAGATCACATTACACACCGCCACGTTTGGGAGCTATGTACTTGTGTGTGCCTGTATGTTGTGTGTATGTATGTTGCATTTAGCAAGACATGTATTTTAGTACATTCATGTGTATTTTCGAGCAGTTGCAGAAGAATGACATTGAGTGGCATGGTGTAGACAAGGCATAATCTACAGTCTTATCTTAATCTTAGTCTTATGGAACATCTATAGTTGTGGGGGATCGAGACAGAGCCGAGGGGGATACTTGCCCTCCTTAATACAGAAATGGCTCTGAAATTGCTCGACAGGGGATTCCATTCGTAAATATCTTTAACAATGAGTTGTCTACCCTTGTTTTATCTTGCAATATAGCAATACATGTTTTCTATTTCAAGCCATCCTGTCATTTTTCTGAAGACCAATCAGGCACAATGCTTGCAAGGTCAGATTTATTCAGACAAACACAACAGTTCGGTATTGAACAAGACCGACCCTTTTCCTTGAGCATTAGCTCCCTAAATCCACAAATCCATCTTTATTAGGTACCTCCAATCACCATATGCTATAACCTTGTGAACGCTCCAGCTCGGCCCACTTGACCATCCGTGATTCAATAACCCTATCCCTCTCTCCCATGCCTCGTCAGTGCAGCTCGAAACTCATCCATAATAAAACCAGGCTTTGATCTCTGCCTTGTAACTACCAGTCCAGTTCTATCAGGCAAACACACAGTCCCCAGCCTGGTCTGATTGAAGTGGAGTTTATGTGCTCTATTCCTAGATAATGATGATGACACGACATGCACGCAGGGAACCAGTCCGCTGGTTCAGAGGAATATGGGTTACAGTAGTTGGGGGTGGGGATTTCTCATAGATCTCATACTAGTGATAGTCAGTTCTATCAGGCAAACACCCAGTCCCCAGCCTGGTCTGATTGAAGTGGAGTTTATGTGCTCTATTCCTAGATAATAATGATGACACGACATGCACGCAGGGAACCAGTCCGCTGGTTCAGAGGAGTGTGGGTTACAGTAGTTGGGGGTGGGGATTTCTCATAGATCTCATACTAGTGATAGTCAGTTCTATCAGGCAAACAGACAGTCCCCAGCCTGGTCTGATTGAAGTGGAGTTTATGTGCTCTATTCCTAGATAATAATGATGACACGACATGCACGCAGGGAACCAGTCCGCTGGTTCAGAGGAGTATTGGTTACAGTAGTTGGGGGTGGGGATTTCTCATAGATCTCATATTAGTGATAGTCAGTTCTATCAGGCAAACACCCAGTCCCCAGCCTGGTCTGATTGAAGTGGAGTTTATGTGCTCTATTCCTAGATAATAATGATGACACGACATGCACGCAGGGAACCAGTCCGCTGGTTCAGAGGAGTATGGGTTACAGTAGTTGGGGATGGGGATTTCTCATACAGAGCTCCAGATAAGCTTTTGGTGTTGTGGGTATTTTACCCATGCATTTAAAAATCATTGGGTATCAGTAATTCTATCTGGGTATTCAAATTTCTGTTACCCACTAGTTTTTACACATGTGGGTATTTAAGTTAAATATTTAAAAACACTATTCATCTAGTCCCTGCAAACTGGTTTCGTGTGGGTTCGAGAGGACTTATAGGACTCAAAAATACCACGATACTTCCACAAGAAAGTGTGATGGCAAATGATCATGATGTAACTGTCATCGTAGAGTTTGGCAAGGTTGACGGAATGCCCGTTTATGATTTCAAAATAAGTTGCTCATTTGCTAATCGAATACGCAGGGTTACTTCACAATATTTTGGTGATACGCACAAGTTTTATTTTTGTAGTGTATCTGTAATGTTCATTGCGTATTTGATACGCTTGGATTTTATTTTACTGCGTATTTAGCAAATGAACGTATTCATTCATGAATTGAATTCGTTATTTGTGACCACTAGAATCAAATATTTATGAATAGGAAGTCATGTGCATTTACATACCCTGTACCTAGAAATATCCATAAGAACATATTACGTGCATAGATTTCTTCAAAGACAACACTCTCATAACATTTAATTTGACAGTGGTCACTGGTCATTGTTGCATTTGAGCAGATTCTAGTACCTGGATAGCTGAAGTATATAATGTATAATATATTAATAATTAACAAACCATGTCAAATAATTTATGTTGCTTTTGTTTCACTTAATATAACAAATAATACATCAACTGCTAGTATAACAAATAATACATCAACTGCTGACTTGTTATTGTATTCGTGAATTAATATTTGTGTTCGTTACCCTATATTTGTGATACGAATCGTATTCGCCTCAAAGTGTATTCGTTGCAGCCCCATTGTATACCATGTATACTTACTCTGTCTCCTAGAACCTAGGGGGAAGTTGAAGAAGGGAATCAATTATTTTATGATTTGGCAAGCATTGTTTTGGGTTCCATTTAGATTTGATTTTAGATTTTGTTTCTATATATTTTTTAATAAGATGTCTTTATTTTGGGGACTATGTGTACTCAGTGTTTGAAATTGACCCACGAGGATCCGGGGTGGAATGTTCTTCAGCAACCCTTGCTTGCTGTAAAAGGTGACTATGCTTGTCGTAAGAGGCGACTCACGGGATCGGGTGGTCAGGCTTTCTGACTTGGTTGATACATGTCATCGATCCCAATTGCGTGGACTGATGTTCATGTGGTCAATCACTGGATTGTGTGGTCCAGCCTCGATTATTTACAGACGCCGTCATATAGCAGGAATATATTGAGTTGCGGCGTTAAACAACAAACAAACAAAGAGTGTTTGAAATTAATCATGAAAGTCATGGGGGTTCTGATGACCCTGGTGTTTAAAGTTTAGAGTTAAATAGATTCAAGATGCAAACTTCAAGGGCACTTAGAAGACTTACATGTGGTTTCTGAGATGAAGCTGTTTTCTTCTTAACTCTTAGTGATGTTATGTAAAGAAGACGACGAGGGAGGAATGGGGGTGGTGGTTTTATTAAATATGTGCTGCAGTGTCCATAAGAGAGTCATCACTGAAGGAGCTTTCTATTTAATCAGTACTAAGATGCTCACTATCTCACAGTATTGTTATCCCTGGCTGCGTCATACCAAAAGACGTTAATAGATGGTACTTGTTGTTACCCAGTCTGGCGCTCGGCATTAAGGGGCTAAAACAAGGACTGGTCGGCTTGGAGTCAGTATACTGTGTCTGAGTGGGGTATTCATATTAAACTGTGCCATGGTATATCAGTGAGCTAGCACTATAAATCGGCATCAGTCCTATTAATCAGACTAGTACAAGTAGCCACACACATAGGTGCATGCACGTCACTATATAAGTGCAATAATTTTGGACGCGACGTTAAACCAAATTTTACCTCATCTCACAGTAGTTTTACATTATATTTGTGTTCTTTACTGAAGTAATAAAATCATTTTGGAAATGTTTACATAAAAGATAAATATAATTTTACGTATGGAAGGTTTAGGAGAGTGTGATAATTGATTTTTTTTGTTCCTCCATATCCCCTTGGTGGTGTATAGGTGATACATTTACTGCATTTGTCGCTGGAAGGTGGTTTTCATGGCCTTGGAGGGGCGGTTTGGTAGCCTAGTGGTTAAAGCGTTCGCTCGTCACGCCAAGGTTCAATTCCCGACATGAGTACAATGTGTGAAGCCCATTTCTGGTGTCCCCCGCCGTGATATTGCTGGAATATTGCTAAAAGCGGCGTAAAACCATACTCACTCACTCACTCACTCATGGCCTTGGCATTTAAATAATTAGACATATTGTAATTTTAATTTGAACATTCCAAAGACATTTTGGATTATAATAGTTAAATATATGATGAGAAACACGTCCCAAAGCGCAACAATGGAGTAAAATCATCTTGCTATGTAGGTGAATTCAAGTGAGACAGGCAGAATGATAGGAATGTAGACTACCTATTGACATGAGTAAATCTGCCTAAGTTAAGCCAGTGGGCTGTAGCAAATTACTATCCTTATCGCAAGGTCATACGATGAGGAGGCTCAGGAGTCCATTTTACTTTCAAGGCCCCTATTATCCTCTACTTACTACACCAACTCCACAACGCCTTGCTTCTTACACCAAATAGTTCTTCCTGTATATTTGAGTGGTATTTAGAAGACGTAGTGTCAATGATGACAGGTTCCCATGGTTCTGTGTGTGTTTTCTTGTAATTTTACTTGTCTCAGACTAGTGGACAGAGAATGTCTCCACCACCAACTCCCCCCTCCCCACAGAATGTCCCTACCACCAACTTCCTCCTCCCCACAGAATGTCTCCACCACCAACTCCCTCCTCCCCACAGAATGTCTCCACCACCAACTCCCTCCTCCCCACAGAATGTCCCTACCACCAACTCCCTCCTCCCCACAGAATGTCCCTACCACCAACTTCCTCCTCCCCACAGAATGTCTCCACCACCAACTCCCTCCTCCCCACAGAATGTCCCTACCACCAACTCCCTCCTCCCCACAGAATGTCCCTACCACCAACTCCCTCCTCCCCACAGAATGTCTCCACCACCTACTCCCTCCTCCCCACAGAATGTCTCTACCACCAACTCCCTCCTCCCCACAGAATGTCTCTACCACCAACTCCCTCCTCCCCACAGAATGTCTCCACCACCAACTCCCTCCTCCCCACAGAATGTCCCTACCACCAACTCCCTCCTCCCCACAGAATGTCTCCACCACCAACTCCCTCCTCCCCACAGAATGTCCCTACCACCAACTCCCTCCTCCCCACAGAATGTCCCTACCACCAACTCCCTCCTCCCCACAGAATGTCTCTACCACCAACTCCCTCCTCCCCACAGAATGTCCCTACCACCAACTCCCTCCTCCCCACAGAATGTCCCTACCACCAACTCCCTCCTCCCCACAGAATGTCTCTACCACCAACTCCCTCCTCCCCACAGAATGTCCCTACCACCAACTCCCTCCACCCCACAGAATGTCCCTACCACCAACTCCCTCCTCCCCACAGAATGTCCCTACCACCAACTCCCTCCTCCTCACAGAATGTCCCTACCACCAACTTCCTCCTCCCCACCTGAATGTCCCTACCACCAACTCCCTCCTCCTCACAGAATGTCCCTACCACCAACTCCCTCCTCCCCACAGAATGTCCCTACCACCAACTCCCTCCTCCTCACAGAATGTCCCTACCACCAACTCCCTCCTCCCCACAGAATGTCTCCACCACCAACTCCCTCCTCCCCACAGAATGTCCCTACCACCAACTCCCTCCTCCCCACAGAATGTCCCTACCACCAACTTCCTCCTCCCCACAGAATGTCCCTACCACCAACTCCCTCCTCCCCACAGAATGTCCCTACCACCAACTCCCTCCTCCCCACAGAATGTCCCTACCACCAACTCCCTCCTCCCCACAGAATGTCTCTACCACCAACTCCCTCCTCCCCACAGAATGTCCCTACCACCAACTCCCTCCTCCCCACAGAATGTCCCTACCACCAACTCCCTCCTCCCCACAGAATGTCTCTACCACCAACTCCCTCCTCCCCACAGAATGTCCCTACCACCAACTCCCTCCACCCCACAGAATGTCCCTACCACCAACTCCCTCCTCCTCACAGAATGTCCCTACCACCAACTTCCTCCTCCCCACAGAATGTCCCTACCACCAACTCCCTCCTCCTCACAGAATGTCCCTACCACCAACTCCCTCCTCCCCACAGAATGTCCCTACCACCAACTCCCTCCTCCTCACAGAATGTCCCTACCACCAACTCCCTCCTCCCCACAGAATGTCCCTACCACCAACTTCCTCCTCCCCACAGAATGTCCCTACCACCAACTCCCTCCTCCCCACAGAATGTCTCTACCACCAACTCCCTCCTCCCCACAGAATGTCCCTACCACCAACTCCCTCCACCCCACAGAATGTCCCTACCACCAACTCCCTCCTCCCCACAGAATGTCCCTACCACCAACTCCCTCCTCCTCACAGAATGTCCCTACCACCAACTTCCTCCTCCCCACAGAATGTCCCTACCACCAACTCCCTCCTCCTCACAGAATGTCCCTACCACCAACTCCCTCCTCCCCACAGAATGTCCCTACCACCAACTCCCTCCTCCTCACAGAATGTCCCTACCACCAACTCCCTCCTCCTCACAGAATGTCCCTACCACCAACTCCCTCCTCCCCACAGAATGTCTCTACCACCAACTCCCTCCTCCCCACAGAATGTCCCTACCACCAACTTCCTCCTCCCCACAGAATGTCTCCACCACCAACTCCCTCCTCCCCACAGAATGTCCCTATCACCGTCTCCCTCCTCCCCACAGAATGTCCCTACCACCAACTCCCTCCTCCCCACAGAATGTCTCCACCACCAACTCCCTCCTCCCCACAGAATGTCCCTACCACCAACTCCCTCCTCCCCACAGAATGTCCCTACCACCAACTCCCTCCTCCCCACAGAATGTCCCTACCACCAACTCCCTCCTCCCCACAGAATGTCCCTAGCACCAACTCCCTCCTCCCCACAGAATGTCTCCACCACCAACTCCCTCCTCCCCACAGAATGTCCCTACCACCAACTCCCTCCTCCCCACAGAATGTCCCTACCACCAACTCCCTCCTCCTCACAGAATGTCCCTACCACCAACTTCCTCCTCCCCACAGAATGTCCCTACCACCAACTCCCTCCTCCTCACAGAATGTCCCTACCACCAACTCCCTCCTCCCCACAGAATGTCTCCACCACCAACTCCCTCCTCCCCACAGAATGTCCCTACCACCAACTCCCTCCTCCTCACAGAATGTCCCTACCACCAACTCCCTCCTCCTCACAGAATGTCCCTACCACCAACTCCCTCCTCCCCACAGAATGTCTCCACCACCAACTCCCTCCTCCCCACAGAATGTCCCTACCACCAACTCCCTCCTCCCCACAGAATGTCCCTACCACCAACTCCCTCCTCCTCACAGAATGTCCCTACCACCAACTCCCTCCTCCCCACAGAATGTCCCTACCACCAACTCCCTCCTCCTCACAGAATGTCCCTACCACCAACTCCCTCCTCCTCACAGAATGTCCCTACCACCAACTTCCTCCTCCCCACAGAATGTCCCTACCACCAACTCCCTCCTCCCCACAGAATGTCTCCACCACCAACTCCCTCCTCCCCACAGAATGTCCCTACCACCAACTTCCTCCTCCCCACAGAATGTCCCTACCACCAACTCCCTCCTCCCCACAGAATGTCTCCACCACCAACTCCCTCCTCCCCACAGAATGTCCCTACCACCAACTCCCTCCTCCCCACAGAATGTCCCTACCACCAACTCCCTCCTCCCCACAGAAGGTCTCCACCACCAACTCCCTCCTCCCCACAGAATGTCTCTACCACCAACTCCCTCCACCCCACAGAATGTCTCTACCACCAACTCCCTCCTCCCCACAGAATGTCCCTACCACCAACTCCCTCCTCCCCACAGAATGTCCCTACCACCAACTCCCTCCTCCCCACAGAATGTCTCCACCACCAACTCCCTCCTCCCCACAGAATGTCCCTACCACCAACTCCCTCCTCCCCACAGAATGTCCCTACCACCAACTCCCTCCTCCCCACCAATGTCAGAGAGACATGGCTAGAGTCAGTAGCCAGTCAGGATTTGAGGCTTGTAATTCAATCATGTAATCAATACTTAGTTGTGTACTTGCCAGTGTCTGTCTGGGCCAGCGGTTCAGTTCTATTAGTATTATCACATCTTGCCTAAATGGCCCTTAGTGTAGATTGTAGCACTAAACACTTCCCAGCGTTGTCAGTCCAGCTATTAATTTCCATTTAAATGCATACAATGGCCATCTTGTAGTGGTGTTGGTGCTTGTACTGCACCACGGACCGTTACACATGTACTGTCACCAGTGCTACAAATGAGGAGATGCAATTATAGTGAAGCTCTTGATCAGACAGTAACATGATATCAGCAAACTTAAGAAATATTCCATCATCAGTACAAATGGATGCCGCATAGATCCTGCCCTGTTGCCAATGCCACCTAATGTCTTGGTCTCTTCCTCCATACACTGCTGCAGACAGTACTAGGACAGAGTATCTTGACCTCTTCCTCCATACACTGCTGCAGACAGTACTAGGACAGAGTATCTTGACCTCTACCTCGATACACTGCTGCAGACAGTACTAGGACAGAGTATCTTCACATCTACCTTCATACACTGCTGCAGACAGTACTAGGACAGAGTATCTTGACCTCTACCTTCATACACTGCTGCAGACAGTACTAGGACAGAGTATCTTGACCTCTACCTCCATACACTGCTGCAGACAGTACTAGGACAGAGAGTCTTGACCTCTACCTCCATTCACTGCTGCAGACAGTACTAGGACAGAGTGTCTTGACCTCTACCTCCATACACTACTGTAGACAATACTAGGACAGAGTGTCTTGACCTCTACCTTCATACACCGCTGCAGACTCTACTAGGACAGAGAGTCTTGACCTCTACCTCCATACACTGCTGCAGACTCTACTAGGACAGAGTGTCTTGACCTCTACCTTCATACACTGCCGCAGACTCTACTAGGACAGAGAGTCTTGACCTCTACCTCCATACACTGCTGCAGACTCTACTAGGACAGAGTGTCTTAACCTCTACCTCCATACACTGCTGCAGACTCTACTAGGACAGAGAGTCTTGACCTCTACCTTCATACACTACTGCAGACAATACTAGGATAGAGTGTCTTGACCTCTACCTTCATACACTGCTGCAGACAGTACTAGGACAGAGTGTCTTGACCTCTACCTTTATACACCACTGCAGACTCTACTAGGACAGAGTGTCTTGACCTCTACCTCCATTCACTGCTGCAGACAGTACTAGGACAGAGTGTCTTGACCTCTACCTTCATACACTGCTGCAGACTCGACTAGGACAGAGTGTCTTGACCTCTACCTCCATTCACTGCTGCAGACAGTACTAGGACAGAGGGTCTTGACCTCTACCTTCATACACTGCTGCAGACTCGACTAGGACAGAGAGTCTTGACCTCTACCTCCATTCACTGCTGCAGACAATACTAGGACAGAGTGTCTTGACCTCTACCTTCATACACCGCTGCAGACAATACTAGGACAGAGTGTCTTGACCTCTACCTCCATTCACTGCTGCAGACAAAACTAGGACAGAGGGTCTTGACCTCTACCTTCATACACCGCTGCAGACAATACTAGGACAGAGTGTCTTGACCTCTACCTCCATTCACTGCTGCAGACAATACTAGGACAGAGTGTCTTGACCTCTACCTCCATTCACTGCTGCAGACAGTACTAGGACAGAGTGTCTTGACCTCTACCTCCATACACTGCTGCAGACAGTACTAGGACAGCGTGACCTTGACCCCTACCTCCATTCACTGCTGCAGACAGTACTAGGACAGCGTGGTCTCATCAAAACGATCCATTTGGTCGCCTCTTACGACCAGCATAGTCTGCTGGGGCCCCCATGGATTCAAAGACAGAGAGCTCCCATGGTTTTGTCGCAAGTGTAGGTGTAGCATAGCTGCACTTGACCTAGATCTTTTCCTGGATTCCCCAAGGGGACACATATCGTTGTTCAGCCTGTCCCTGCTGACACACTTTGACTTCAACCAGAGAATTAAATCATGAATCATTCAATCACTGTTAACAGATCACAGGCTAAAACCAGATCATTACAATGGATTTTGTGGGATTTTGTAATAAAAGTTGAAAAGTCTTGTGATGAAAATATATGTTGCTGATTGTTCAAATTTGATATATAATGATTGTATTATGAGTATGTAGAAAGCCTGAGTCAGCAGAATGGCAGCTTATTGTTGATCCCGAGGTGAATGTTTGACATTATTATGTCATGTTGACCCAATGCATGTAAACTACTGTCAAACATTAATTGTGCGTTATAGTCTCAAAAGTTATGAACAATAGTCATGTTATGCACAGTAAGGATAATACCGTATTCAACGTAATAAGCGCCCAGGGCGCTCTCAAAATTAGAAATAGAGGGCGCTTATTAGAATATTATTTTGAGTTGAAAGATCATAAATTTCGTGGTTTATGCTAACAGCCTGAAATGTTTACATGCGACGGATATATTTTTCAAGAATTTAATTGCCCATAATTAAGGGTGATATAACACACGAGTGCGTATTATACACGAATAAAAAAGTCTTGTGTATATTGATCAATCGGAAGGGGTGCTGATTGGGATTGTTCACTAGCCAATATATTAGCAAATATCGCCGTGGGCGCTTATTAGAGCGGGGCGCTTATTACGTCGAATACGGTAATTGCTTTAGAAAAAAGACTGATATATGTACATTTATAGCTGATCCCAACTTTCTATTGACATTCTTGCCAAGTAAATATGATGCATGTCATTTAACATTAGCACTTTGACTTTCTAAGACAGTATCCATGACAACATGAAGAAACATCTGTTATTGCAACCTCCTCATAATGTTAGGGGACCCGTGAAGATCTGGGGTAGAATAGGTCTTCAGCAACCCATGCTTACAGTAAAAAGCGATTATGCTTGTCATAAGAGGCAACTAATGGGATCAAATGGTCAGGCTCGCTAACTTGGTTGATGCATGTCATCGTATCCCAATTGCGTGGATCGATGCTCATGATGTCAATCACTGGATTGTCTGGTCCAGACTCGATTATTTACAGACCGCCGTCATATTTCTTTAATATTGCCGAGTGTTGCGTTAAACAGCAAACAAACAAAAATTGAAAAATCCTATGTTAGGTAATATAGTGTATTTGTGAAGTTACTAGATTTTTGACATGGGTACAATGTGTGAAGCCCATTTCTGGTGTCCCCCGCCGGGATATTGCTGGAATATTGCTAAAAGCGGCGTAAAACCATACTCACTCACTCACTATTTCAAAAGTTGACAGTTGAGGTATTGTATGAGATGGAGAGATTCTGCAAGTATTTCTCGTCATCAAGAGATATCTAACATTTTTGTCTGGTTTCAGGTGTGACAGTGGGTGAAGACATTACAGTACACGCGACCACAGACAACAATGTGACTCTGAAATGCACCAAAGTGCGTGGGGACGAGAAGGTCGGAGGGATCCTGTGGTATAAAAATGGCGTCTTCTTTGCATCAAAGGGAAACAGCAAGAAGATCAACTTTGCTGACCCAGCCTACAAGGATAAGACGGACATATTGGAAGATCACAGCTTAGTGTTGTACACGGTCAAGGTCAGGGACACAGCCAATTACACATGTAAAGTGTATGTTGAAGATTCCCAGAATGCATCAATGAAAGAAAGGAACGTCACCCGCAATTTAGTTGTGCAAGGTTTGTTAATAATAAGTATTGTTTTCGTTAAGTTGTTAAGGATTTCCATATTTTTCGGTTTATAAGATTTAAGAAGGGATTATCTTTTTCTGAAGGATTCAAATGGACTTGGTAACATTTAGCCCCAGTTTAAAGCTTTTAAAGGAAGACAGCATTCCCCTCTCTGGTGTGTGTTTATGGTTATACCGTATTCGACGTAATAAGCGCCCCACTCTAATAAGCGCCCACGTAGTTATTTGCTAATATATTGACCAGTGAACAATCCCAATTAGCACCCCTTCCGATTAATCAATGTACCTATTTATTCACGTTAATACGCACTTATGTGTAATATGCACACTTAATTATGGGCAATTAAATTCTTGAAAAATATATCTGTCTATACATAAACATTTTAGGCTGTCAGCATAAACCACGAAATTCATCTTTCAACTTTTTTCACTAAAATAATATTCCAGTAAGAGCCCCCTATTTCTAATTTTGAGAGCTCCCTGGGCGCTTATTACGTCGAATACGGTAGGTCTACACACTGCTGACATTTGACCGTTAGATTGATTTGAGCTGCAGTATTTGGGTCCCAAGTTCAGCGGTTTCCGTAACGATGTGACTGCCTTTAGTAGCTTCTTATATGTATAACTGGACACGTGCAAGTGTTCCTAGATCTGTCAGGATGCATTTTAGAGGGAAATTAAAGAACATTTAAATTGAACCGAATGTTAAAAATGGGGGCTGAGAGTTTTACGATTGAAACTGAACTCGTTTTAGCATGCATTCATGTTTGTCGTTTTGGTACGTGAGAACAACTGACGTCATGTACGGTCACGTGTCTTTCCATATAAGGATCTACTACTACTACTTGTGTCTAACTGTGGTATTGATAGACAAACGTAGCAACTTTATCATTTCCGAAAAATTGGAATATATTTCGTGCGTGACAAGTGAGAACCAAAATTCGCAACACCAACCAACTATATAAGTGAGTAGTTATTTCTTCCGATTGTTTGATAGGTCACAGCCGGCAGCCGATGATGATAGCTTTAGCATTTGGCGGTGATTCATTTCACAGAATGTGAAGCCCATTTCTGGTGTCCCACGCCGTGATATTGCTGGAATATTGCTAAAAGCGGCGTAAAACCATACTCACTCACTCACTCATTTCACAAAAAGCAAAAAAATCTCTGAACATGAGAAAATATAGTCCTGTCGTTTTGCCACCTGATGCCATGATGATGAGTTTAGAAATATAAACACTTTCAGTTTACATTGAATGCCTATGTTTAAATACAATGTCGAGCAAGCTTTCTAACGAGTTTGACATCCATGTCCGTGGTCCCGGCAAATCAAACTTACCGCAGGGTCCACTGAGTGATTTTGTTTTGAAAAGGTGGGTTCCACCTCCCCTTTTGCCCCCCTAGTTTTAACTGTTTCTGTTTTTAAAAGGGATTTCGTTACCCCTAGTTTTTACTCTGATAATGATATGACGACAAAGGTGCACGTCAAATCCTCTCGCTTCATTTGTAAATAACAAAGTGCGCATGCGCGAAACGTTTTGGATTCGTGAACTTCCATAAATACGATAAGTGTGCCTTCGGTTTAGGGACCCAAATACTGCAGTCTACCCGAGCTGTTGAGTAAGCAGAATAATGAAGATTTGAACGAAACTTGCCAGGATTGCCATTATTGCGTCGCCTAGTTATTTAAAACCATGGTTTTCTGGTGTGAAGAAGTGTGATTTAAAGAGGGACTTTGCTCCGTGGCCTAGTCGAGGTTTAGATGTAGCATCATCCTGTCTGTGTGACCACGGCAATCATAACTACAAGACTGATCTACATCTTAAAATCTGAGTTAACATGAACATGAACAAAGTAAGTTTTAAACAGTATGAACAGTTTTAGAAAATCAGAGGACTAGCGTTAACCTTGTTTCAGTTGTACCGCCTCCGTGGTCTTGTGGTAGAGCGTCCGCCCGGAGAGCGGAAGGTCCAGGGTTCGATCCCGGGCCGCGTCATACAAAAAGACGTTAAAAGATTGTACTTGTTGTTACCCTGTCTGGCGCTCGGCATTAAGGGGCTAAAACAAGGACTGGTCGGCTCGGAGTCAGTATACTGTGTCTGAGTGGGGTATTCATGTTAAACTGCGGCATGGTATCTCAGTGAGCTAGCACTATAAATCGGCATCAGTCCGGACTAGTACAAGCAGCCACACACACACATACACGTGCATGCACGTCGCTATATAAGTGCAATAATCTTGGACGCGACGTTAAACCCAATTTCACCTCACCTCACTTGTTTCAGTTGTTCTCAGAGTTTGTTTCTGATCCTGCTTGAAGAAGACAAAACTGTTTACATATTCTGTCAGTTTTATTCAGTTCCAGTTTGTAGCAAATTGAAGCACTGAGAACTGGTTCAGAATTATAGCCCTCAAATGCCATGTCACAATGAGGACTACCATCATTTAGGGGGCTGTCGGGTAGCCTAGTGGTTAAAGCGTTCGCTCGTCACGCCGACGACCCAGGTTTGATTCCCGACATGGGTACAATGTGTGAAGCCCATTTCTGGTGTCCCCCGCCGTGATATTGCTGGAATATTGCTAAAAGCGGCGTAAAACCTCACTCACTCACTCACTCACTCACTCACCATCATTTAGGGCTGGGAAGGGTAATCTGGGGACTCGGGTCAGGTGGGTACTGTGTAGCACCTGGGTACCCACAGGACTCCCCGGACCCGTGGTTAGTCACGCAATATACTGTTTAGTGTCAACAATTATCTAAAACTTTATGGTTACACTACAAGTCACTAATGTTCGCATTTCTTTCTGACTATCTACGCATTCCTTCTGACTTTTATATGTTTGAATAAAGATAAAACTTCAGTGAACTTCAGTGTATGCATGACCAGATCGTTCAAAATACATTTTGCCAGGGCTAGTCCAGGGTTAGAAACTAACAGTTTTTGTCCACTAGTCCTTATAATGATAACATATAGGATTACTCCTTAAAATGGGCCAATTTCTGCTAGTCCTTAGGATACCTTTACTATTGAGCAGTAAACGTTGGCTACAGGAAACAATTTCTCAATCGGACATCTCTTGAGACCTATAGCAGGTACCTGGGTAGGGTTGGGTAATAGGGGGGTGGGTACCCGGGTAGTAAATTTGGACTCATCCCAGCCCTACCATCATTGGTGTCTTACTTTACCTCAGCACAACTTGAAGACAAGCGTGAATTTCAAAGGCTGTTGGGGATCTTTATGAAACTTGCAAGGATTTCTACTTGCCCCAGTTCCTAGTCCCTCTTTACCTCATCACTAAAGCTCACAGTCCAGAATGTAGAATTGTTTCCAAATCTGAATGCACTGTGAACGCACTGTGAACATGGCGAATGAGTGAGTCAGTGCAAAGACACACTTCATTGAAATAGGGAAAATTTCTGAATTATTTCAAGTGTCTGTATGTCAAAAATTATTTTGAAACTTTATTGTAGCAAGGCAATGGTTTTCAAAACACAAATGACTTGAATATTTGGGGGGGTTGTACTTGGTGAATAATATAAGAAGAAAAAACTGATAGTTGTGCCAAGTTCTGTCGATCAGGAAATAGTCACTGAAAACTGTGGCAGTATTTTTAAAGTGTGCAAGTTTTAATCCACAACCCTGTAAATGAATGTAATTTATTCCATAATTCTCCTGCGGCTATGTAAACAGAAAAGATGGGTGAGTCTGAGTGTGAAGCATGGCTAATTTCATGTCTGCACTGTTTGTTGTTTAAATTGGAAACAACTTTTCTGACTCTAATTTGAAGATTTGTGTTCCAGCCTATCAATTCTGTGCAGTTATTTTGAGAGAGCATGACAGATTGTTCACAGTCTCCATCACATCATGCACCTTTCCGTCTCCATCTTCTTTCATCATCAACTCCTTGTCGTTTCTCTCAGTCATAAACTTTGTCTTCTTGAAGTAATCCTGTCAGACAATAGAATTAGTTTGTTTGTTTGTTGTTTAACGCCGCAACTCAGCAATATTCCAGCTATATGACGGCATCTTCAAATAATCAAGTCTGGACCACACAATCCAGTGATTGACATCATGGGCATCGATCCACGCAATTGGGATCGATGACATGCATCAACCAAGTCAGCGAGCCTAACCACCCAATCCCATTAGTCGCCTTTTACGACAAGCATAGTCGCCTTTTACGGCAAGCATGGGTTGCTGAAGGCGTATTCTAACCCGGATCTTCACGGGTCTAGATTTTAATTCTGCACAGCCTTTAGACTACTCTCTTTACTATTGTAGATAGTTGGTAGCTGTTGCCAAAATAACTTTGACCTGTTAGGTTGTAGCAATCCAGTGCATGGCACATTGAAACATGTGATTTGGTGCCCAATGGCTATGTATTAAGATGTGTCTGAGCAGTTAGTTAGGGCAGTGGGTATGGGTTGGTTTGTTACCATCCTGTCTGGGTTTGGTGCCCAACACGGATTCATTTTCAATGATCATTCCAAGGTCTACCTAGCACTCTACTGCCCTGTTCTTAAGTTTTAAAAAATGTATATATGTCTGATGGTAAGTAAGTAAATTTGGCATTAATTCGGTATCTGAAATTTCAACATATAGTGATATTTTTAAAGTTGAGAACCTCAACTGCATGCAAAATTGTTTTTTTTCACATTTATTTTTAATATCAGTGAACTACTGGTGTATAATTTCATGGTCATAGAATATTTCAATTACCGTATTCGACGTAATAAGCGCCCCGCTCTAATAAGCGCCCACTGCGATATTTGCTAATATATTGGCGAGTGAACAATCCCAATTAGCACCCCTTCCGATTGATCAATGTACACAAGACTTATTTATTCGCGTATAAAACGCACCCATGTGTTATATGCACCGTTAATTATGGGGAATTAAATTCGTGAAAAATATATCAGTCGTACATAAACATTTCAGGCTGTCAGCATAAACCACAAAATTTATCTTCCAACTCTGTTTTTTTCACCAAAATAATATTCTAATAAGAGCCCCCTATTTCTAATTTTGAGAGCGCCCAGGGCGCTTATTACGTCGAATACGGTATAAGGAATTTTCTTATCATCTTTCAAACTGTTGCTCAATCTACATTACAGATTGTAGACTCCCGGTATCATTTCTGCAATGTTCCATCATCATTATATTGTCGGGAACAGTTTCAACTGTTGATTATCCGATGAAAACTTTGGTTCTATGAATTTGTTTATCTTTTCAAAATCTGTGTGTGTTATATTTGCAGTAACTAATTCTGTCTTAAGAGAATCAGGTGAAACTACTATTATGTTTAATGCATAATTCTTTTATTCTTGAAAAGAAAAGAAAAATGAGATGGAAAATCTTTTTAAATTCATCAAGAAAACAACCCTCCTTTTCTAACTGCATGTGTGTTATACTGTTTGAATATGTGTTTAGCAACCAAAGTTTTCAATATTAGTCATAGTTACATTGACAGATGCCGTCTAAATGTGCTCATGTTGACTGATTATGTTTTAGATGTTCCAAGTCCCCCGGGGAAGCCGAGAATCCTTAACATCGAGTCTCGCGAGGTGAAGGTCACCTGGGACAAGAGTGCCTCAGATAACAACAGTCCTATATCTGTCTACATCCTCCATGTTAGGTGGGTGGCTCGTATTTGAGTGGGTTGTATTCTTAATTCAAACCTCACACTTCTGGGATACAGGAGAATAGTTCCCAGGTGAGGTGGAAAGGGGTTTAACGTCGGGTTCAAGATTATTGCACTCATAGAGCCAAGCGAGCCAACCAGTCCTTGATTTAGCCCCTTAATGCTGAGCGCCAGGCAGGGTAATAACAAGAACCATCTTTTAACGTCTTTTGGTGTGACGTGGACATAGATCAAACCCCGGACCTTCCACTCTCCAGGCAGACGCTCTATCCGCAAGACCACAGAGGTGGTAGTTCCAGGGTACTTTAGGCCAACTTTTTTTTGAAGGGGGGTACCGGGTATGTATTTTTGGCAGGTTGGTCGGTTGAAACCTAAAAAAAAAGAAATTTTCAATTTCAAATATCTTTCTTTCATATCCTCTCGCAAGTTTTTAAGATATATTTTGAACAGTTTTTATTGTGTTTTAATATATAATTTATATTGAGAGCGACAGAAAATGAATTATTTTTTTAAAAACATTTGCTTAGGCTAAAAAAAATAATAGTCTTGGTTCTCAGGCACCACACGCAACATCATAAAGTTCGCCACCGTTTTGTTTTTATTTCCATTTAAAAAAAAAACACACCAAAAAATCCTTAAATATTCCAAGTCCAATGGTAGTCAAATACTGTATTCTAGTATTTTACTTATCAAGAAATACATTTATGTAGGGAGGCCCTTTCCCAGGTTGATTGTACACCATTGTTTATTGATTACGCAACTGTTTATTGGTTACATACTAGTTTGAACAACCCCCCTCTCCCCATAAAAAGACACCACCCACCCGCACTAAATTTTCAAAAACCATTGCCTGAGAATCAATTCTTTTATTTGTTTAAGCTTTATGGCGGAATAGAAGAAAACAATGCTTTTTTTCCCTTCACATTTCAACTTTTTGTAAATGTAAAACCTAGTTTAGAAAAATGTCTGCTCACAAGTGGCATCTGATTAATATATTTGTACATTTTTGTCCCCCACCCCGCGAAAGTGCGTACGTCCCACCTGTTTGTTGCCGCGATATCTCAAGAACTAAACTCTGGATTGTCTTCATATTTGGAACTATGGTGTATATACAGACTCCGCAGACACCAGTCGGTTTTGGTGACCTTGACCCCATTTTCAAGGTCACAGCAGGCAAATCTGCTTTTGGAGTTGGTAAACGGTGTTGCCGCAATATCTCAAGAACTATTCGCTTGATTGTCTTCATATTTGGTACTATGGTGTGTATACAGGCGGGGGACATTTCGTCACTTTGTGACAAATACTTGTCTTACTAGACATCAATATATTAGAGTATCAAATATTACAGTAAACTGGAGCCTGTTACATAACTAGTACTGATTGTACCTTGTGGGGTGAGAAAAGCTCCTTGTGTTGTAAGAGGTGACTAAATGTTTTTGGTTGGTCAGGCATAGTTACTTGGTAGATCGAAGTCATTTTACAATAATTAAATTTTCGTTGTGTTCATGCAAATTCCTGCATTCTGATTAGCTGAATTGATCACGTGTTATTGCATTCATTTCCCAATGAATGTAAAAAATTAAGCCACGCCCACCGCGGCGCACTACTTTTATTACCGCGGAATGTCGGGGAATCCCAATATTACAGTCGAGGGAATTCCCTTTCTGCTCACGTGTATCGTCATGCACAGGACATTTAGCGACTTTCATGCATATTCATTTTCCAAACAACCCTTTGAAACCGAAGGCCGAAAACGAATGAAACAGCAAACGTGCAGGCTCTCTCGCCTATTTTTTTCCCGCTCGTCACGGTTCAACTTTCATGTCTTCGGGTTTCATTTCTAACTAGCATTTCTCCAACTGTGTTTTACCGTAATCAGGGAAGTAATGTTTGAATCAGCAGTAAATGACCATGTTATTTGAAACAGCCGCCTTCTCTCGGTCGACATATTTTTTCCGTTTCGTTACAGTCGGACTGTTGCAGTTCTTTTCGCCTCTTGCCTTACAGGTCTAATGAACATTGTTTTAATCCCACTCTCCGTTGATTGGCTACTGACTGTGTAGGCGTGTCAAGTTATGTGCATAAATTAAACGATCACCTGATTCATGTCACGCCACTGTATATATTCCTACACCTGGAATGTTTATCAATGTCGTCATTTTTGTCTGTTTTGATATATGCAACTGTTTTGGGTTAAACTATTGTAGATAAAACATGTTTAACATTGTCGAATTTAATTATAAGCATTGACTGTATATTTTTTTCGGTTCATTGAGGTATGAATCGAAAAACCGATGTGCAAACTTTTGTAAGAATCCGCTACGCGGATTCATACAGTTTGCACATCGGTTTTTCGATTCATACCTCAATGAACCGAACAAAATACAGTCAATGCTTAATTGAAGACCGGGGCATTGCTCATAATATTGACCAAAGGTTTGCCTGGTTTGATAATTTTTCAGACCATCATGATATAGCGGGAATATTGCTGACTGGTGTAAAACAACCGACAAATAATTCTGATTGTCCGCTGTCCATGTTTCAGTAAGTGCACGGTAACACAAGGCCCGCCTGAGGAGCGGGACGTGGTGGTGGGTGGGTCAACGCTGGAAATCACCGTCAGGGAGCTCAACCCTCACACCTGCTATCAGGTCAAGGCTCGCGCCAAGAATGGGGTTGGACGCAGTGAAGATAGCAGTTTCAGTGATATGTTTTTAACTTTAGAAGAACGTAAGTACAGAAGTTTAGGGATTTGATTTGTTGATCCAGATGAACACAGTTTTTCGAATATGTTGAATATTTCAGCTTGTGTCTTTATGAAGAAAAATAATTCTGCATCTTCTGGTGTTGAACTTATGGTTTTAAGAAAAAAAATTGATGACTTAAAATGTTTCTTTTGAAAGCTGACTTTTTGTTGGTCACAGGTGTGCATTTCTGGATGATTTATGCTTTTTAGTCCTTTTTCGTCTACAATGCTAGAAGAGTTATCTCCCCTTCTAATGATAATTGACATGGCTGATAAGTTTTGTCGAACAGTTTTCTTGAATACTGTGGTGTCAAGTTTCTTATGAATTTGGCATTTTCATTACAATGTTACTATCATATGGAGATGGCATTCAATTATTTTCAATTTGATCCCTAAATTATGGTCTGAATCCTATCATTGTTATGTGATCTGCAATCAGCCGTGTCTGAAATTAAGCCTCAAGTCTGAAACTACAGGCACTCTTATTTCCTTTGCTTTAGTTAGCATAAATTATGATTCTATTGGAAATGATGCAGAAGGTCACTGTGGCCAGTAGATTCAATAGTTTAGGGCACAGTTTTTGGGACCTTGTCGATCTTCCTTCAGCACCCTCGGAACCCCCGTTCAGCGTAAAGGCTGACAGTCCGGACAGCACTGAGGTGCATGTCCAGTGGAACCACATCCCAAAGAACAAGCTGAACGGAGAACTGAAGGGATACGAGTTGTCCTACAAGGCCCAGGACGGACAGCCGGAGAGAGTTCGCCTTGAGGACCCCACCAGACATGTGAGTGACGATAGTATTTTTTAATTTTTTGTTTGTTTGTTGTTTAACTAACGCCACACTCAGCAATATTCCAGCTATATGACGGCGGTCTGTAAATAATCGAGTCTGGACCAGACAATCCAGTGATTTATATCATGAGCATCGATCCGCGCCATTGGGATCGATGACATGCATCAATCAAGTCGACGAGCCTGACCACCCGATCCCGTTAGTCGCCTTTTACGACAAGCATAGTCACCTTTTACAGCGTTAGCATGGGTTGCTGAAGACCTATTCTACCCCAGAATCTTCACAGGTCGAGTGACGATAGTAGGACAACAGTCAATATGGAGTGACGATAGTAGGACAGCAGTCAATATGGAGTGACGATAGTAGGACAGCAGTCAATATGGAGTGACGATAGTAGGACAGCAGTCAATATGGAGTGACGATAGTAGGACAGCAGTCAATATGGAGTGACGATAGTAGGACAGCAGTCAATATGGAGTGACGATAGTAGGACAGCAGTCAATATGGAGTGACGATAGTAGGACAGCAGTCAATATGGAGTGACGATAGTAGGACAACAGTCAATATGGAGTGACGATAGTAGGACAGCAGTCAATATGGAGTGACGATAGTAGGACAACAGTCAATATGGAGTGACGATAGTAGGACAGCAGTCAATATGGAGTGACGATAGTAGGACAGCAGTCAATATGGAGTGACGATAGTAGGACAGCAGTCAATATGGAGTGACGATAGTAGGACAGCAGTCAATATGGAGTGACGATAGTAGGACAGCAGTCAATATGGAGTGACGATAGTAGGACAGCAGTCAATATGGAGTGACGATAGTAGGACAGCAGTCAATATGGAGTGACGATAGTAGGACAGCAGTCAATATGGTTTCCCGTGTTCACACTACAGCTTCACTGTGTTTTCAGTCATATATTGTGTGTCATCGTACACCGACAGCATGGATCGTTGCTCGCAATATCAATCACTGGATTGTCTTGTCCAGATTCATAGCTGGAATATTGCTGCAATTAGCAACAAACAAATTAGATTTGTTGATCTGAATTAATAGTCTCTTTAACATGTTACATATTTCAGTTTCTTCCATATTTTGAATTGGGTTTTTTTCTGCATTATCTGGTGGTTTGAATGAAAAATGATGACGTAAGATATATTATTTGAAAGCTATTTAGTCATGTTTCATCTCCACTGCTTGAAGAGTGTGCATGTATTACAGAACATGGTGCTGTTTGGGCTGAAGCCTTTCACCAAGTATGAGATTCAGCTGAAGGCATTCAACAGTGTGGGTTCCGGGCCCCCTGCTAACGTGACTGTCCGAACAGCGGAGGGAGGTAAGAATAATAGCTTTTCTGTATCTTGTTCTTGTGGGGGGCACAGGTGGCCCAGTCGTCTAAGGCGCCATGATTCGCTGTGCAGAGTTGCGTCCCTTGGGCACGCCAGAAACCTATGATTGTGGGTTCGAATCCCGGTTCGCCCCGATTATGTTTCTAGGTTTGTCAGCACCCCGTGCTCGTGGGTTTCACCGAAGTGGTAAACGTCTGAGACCTGCATCACTTCGGGCTTTCCTCCCACATTAAGCTGACACGCCGTGACATAACAGGAATACTGTTAAAAGCGGCGTTAAACCCAACTCACTCACTCACTCTTGTTTTTGTGCCCGTGAAATACAAGTTAGTTGTAATTACAACGAGACAATGCTTCCTGGTCTGGTGTAGATTTCTAGCCTAAGTCTAAACATTGTAATGATTGCCCTGTATGAAATTAAGACATTGTCAAAATTGAACTACTCAGAAACCTATGTCAGCAGATGTACAATGTCTTGTCTTGGATGAAACTACGGCTGCAGTCCGGTCCTATTTTGATTGTTTTTCTTCAGTCAATGAAGAATTCCACAACAAAGTTGTCATATTCTGCAGTAGTTACAATACACTCTTACTCTGGACTATGACTGCCTTGTCCACACTGCATCTGACCTTATTTCCTACAGTTCCAACCAAGCCCCGAATCACACACATCACCAATCGAATGTCCAAGTCCTTCTTTGTTCACTGGGAACCACCAAAGACACTCAACGGGCGCCTGGAGAAGTATGAGCTGCAGTGGAGCTACAACAGCAGCTCAGCAACTCGCATCATCCAGGGGGACCTCAACAACCCAATGTCTGCCTTCATCAGAGATCTAGGTTAGTATAGGAGTTGCAGTATGTGTATCTGTGAACACCATCTTGACTTCCTACAATGAACGGCGGTCGGGTAGCCTAGTGGTTAAAGCGTTCGCTCGTCACGCCGAAGACCCGGGTTCCATTTCCAACATGGGTACAATGTGTGAAGCCCATTCTGGTGTCCCCCACCTTGATATTGCTGGAATATTGCTAAAAGCGGGTCACTCACTCACTCACTCCTGCAATGAACATAGTGTGGATTCCAGGATAGAGTATTTTTTCAGTACCCCACAACAAAATCTGGACAGATGCAATGTATAATCAGACTGATTTTGTCTTTGTGAATTTATTTGTGATGTCTACCACTGATTAGCCAGCTGAACATTTAATTACTTACCGGCCACATTAATTTTGATGTCTTCCTTGGTGATTGTATGTATCTTGCAAAGGTTCATAACTAAATCACAAAGGGCTTTTTGTTTTACGTCCTTCCTTTTCATTGTAAGCCTGTTGAATCCTTCACATACTTTAAGTATAAATGCTTTTGTATCTGTGTGTGGGTGGGGACTTGTCATCTATTTCACATCACTATGTAATTATATTCAGAGCCCTACACGGAATACAAGATCCGAGTGGCTGCCTACACTGGGGGTGGCAAGGGCAAGTTCAGTGACGACTTCCCTGGAATCACGGATGTGGAGGGTGAGCTTTCATTCTCAGTGAAGCAGACATTGGGATTTAAACTAATAATTATTGCCCTAGAGACTTGTGCATGTCTACCCTTGTGTGTTTAGGTACGAACTAGTGCCCCGTATATCACCATCTTCACTGTGTACTGACCAATATTCCTTGTGTGTTCAGTGCCCCATATATCACCATCTTCACTGTGTACTGACCAATACCCCTTGTGTGTTCAGTGCCCCGTATATCACTATCTTCACTGTGTACTGACCAATACCCCTTGTGTGTTCAGTGCCCCATATATCACCATCTTCACTGTGTACTGTCCAATACCCCTTGTGTGTTCAGTGCCCCGTATATCACTATCTTCACTGTGTACTGACCAATACCCCTTGTGTGTTCAGTGCCCCGTACATCACCATCTTCACAGTGTCCTGACCAATACCCCTTGTGTGTTCAGTGCCCCATATATCACCATCTTCACTGTGTACTGACCAATATCCCTTGTGTGTTCAGTGCCCCGTATATCGCCATCTTCACTGTGTACTGACCAATACCCCTTGTGTGTTCAGTGCCCTATTATATCATCATCTTCACTGTGTACTGACCAATACCCCTTGTGTGTTCAGTGCCCTATTATATCATCATCTTCACTGTGTACTGACCAATACCCCTTGTGTGTTCAGTGACCCGTATATCACCATCTTCACTGTGTACTGACCAATACCCCTTGTGTGTTCAGTGCCCTATTATATCATCATCTTCACTGTGTACTGACCAATACCCCTTGTGTGTTCAGTGCCCTATTATATCATCATCTTCACTGTGTACTGACCAATACCCCTTGTGTGTTCAGTGCCCCGTACATCACCATCTTCACTGTGTACTGTCCAATACCCCTTGTGTGTTCAGTGCCCCGTACATCACCATCTTCACTGTGTACTGACCAATACTCCTTGTGTGTTCAGTGCCCCGTATATCACCATCTTCACTGTGTACTGACCAATATCCCTTGTGTGTTCAGGTCCTAGTGCCCCGTATATCACCATCTTCACTGTGTACTGACCAATACCCCTTGTGTGTTCAGTGCCCCGTACATCACCATCTTCACTGTGTACTGACCAATACCCCTTGTGTGTTCAGTGCCCCGTATATCACCATCTTCACTGTGTACTGACCAATACCCCTTGTGTGTTCAGGTCCTAGTGCCCCGTACATCACCATCTTCACTGTGTACTGACCAATACCCCTTGTGTGTTCAGGTCCTAGTGCCCCGTACATCACCATCTTCACAGTGTACTGACCAATACCCCTTGTGTGTTCAGTGCCCTATTATATCATCATCTTCACTGTGTACTGACCAATACCCCTTGAGTGTTCAGTGCCCCGTACATCACCATCTTCACTGTGTACTGACCAATGCCCCTTGTGTGTTCAGTGCCCTATTATATCACCATCTTCACTGTGTACTGACCAATATTCCTTGTGTGTTCAGTGCCCCGTATATCACCATCTTCACTGTGTACTGACCAATATCCCTTGTGTGTTCAGTGCCCTATTATATCATCATCTTCACTGTGTACTGACCAATACCCCTTGTGTGTTCAGTGCCCCGTATATCACCATCTTCACTGTGTACTGACCAATACCCCTTTTGTGTTCAGTGCCCCGTATATCACCATCTTCACAGTGTCCTGACCAATACACCTCGTGTGTTCAGGTCCTAGTGCCCTGTACATCACCAACTTCACTGTGTACTGACCAATACCCCTTGTGTGTTCAGGTCCTAGTGCCCCGTACATCACCAACTTCACTGTGTCCTGACCAATACCCCTTGTGTGTTCAGTGCCCCGTACATCACCATCTTCACTGTGTCCTGACCAATACCCCTTGTGTGTTCAGTGCCCCATACATCACCATCTTCACAGTGTCCTGACCAATACCCCTTGTGTGTTCAGGTCCTAGTGCCCCGTACATCACCATCTTCACTGTGTACTGACCAATACCCCTTGTGTGTTCAGGTCCTAGTGTCCCGTACATCACCAACTTCCCTGTGTACTGACCAATACCCCTTGTGTGTTCAGTGCCCCATATATCACCATCTTCACTGTGTCCTGACCAATACCCCTTTTGTGTTCAGGTCCTAGTGCCCCGTACATCACCAACTTCACTGTTGTGGGCCTGAACAGTGTGTATATACAGTGGGAGCCCCCGGATGTCTTCTACAAGACCATCAACAACTACTTCATCAAGTGGTGGGATGTGGTGGAAGCCTCTTACTACGAGGACAGGCTTATTGATGGAACTGAAACCGAGGTGAGCTGGTCCTAGTGACATGAGTTCTGTACAGACTCCATGCTTGTGAGAGCTGTCTTATGTGGATTGGTTGGTTGCAATGTGTGACCTGCTGGACTCTGTCAGTGTACAGGGAATTAATTACCAGTTGACTACGAGGCAATGGCCCAAGCAGGTCAAACATGGCCCCCGTCAGGTGACCGTAAGATGGTCAATAGTCAGGCAGCCTCTCTGACAGATCTGGAGGTATCACAAGGGACTTGGTTGATGCAGGGATTACAAAATAAGTGCCTTGGCAAGAAAATTTTGTAATTTTGTTCAAACTTGGGATTTTGTCAAATTTCTTAGTTTCTTAAACTTAAAGGTATTTCAATATTGAATTCAATGTCAAACTCAACATAAAAACCTCTTCAGCTTTATATATCTGTTATATAGAATAGGGTTGAATAGCGGCCTCTGGGCAGGTCTACAGAAATCCCTGGTGTACCCTGATGATTTGGCCTGTTGTTCATATTGTTAACCACAGGTTTGCATAGCCCAAACTTGATTATTAGTAGGCTTCAATAAAACATTCACTCACTCAAGGTGGTGTGGCCAAGCTTTGTGGCATAGATGATTCTAGGGCTGGGATGGGTAACTAGGGTACCTGGGTCGGGTGGGTACTGAGTAGGACAGGTCGGGTAATAGGGGGGTGGGTACCCGGGTAGTAAATTTGGACTCGTCCCAGCCCTAATAAATTCACTAACTGTCTTTGCAACAATTCTGTATTGGTAGGGCTTTAAATATGTTGTCTTCAAGTGTATATTTCTAACATGTTTAATTATATGATGTTCTGTGTAGACAACCTTAGAAGACTTACCCATCAATGGCCGTTACCGCTTGAAGATTGCTGGCGTCACACATGGGATCTTCAGCAAGACACACTATGTTGGAGAGTTTACCGATGCCACAGAGTTTGTTCTAGGAGGTATGAAGACACTACTCCCCCCACAACTAATAATGATAATACAGAGCCTGCATATTACAAGCTTGTAAAAAGCTTGACTCTTTATTTGCTGTCTTCAGGATTTTGTTCCAATGAAAGCTTTTAGCTGCTCATGTATAGCGGATTCTGGAATTGTGCATAAAATAATACCATGCATGTGATACTTTCATATCTCCAAATTGAATAACCAGAGTTATTGTAAAGAAAGGCAATGTCATTTTTAGACAGAATATCACGAAACTAATATTGTAGAGGAATATGTACCTATTCTAAAACTGGCATGATCATACAATTCATTCATTCATTCATTCATTCATTCATTCATTCATTCATTCATTCATTCATTCATTCATTCATTCATTCATTCATTCATTCATTCATTCATTCATTCATTCAAGTGTCCATCTTTCTCACATTCTTTTCAAGCCCTAAAATGCTGTTTCCTATTACAACAGTTTATAAATATTGCAAGGGTGAAGATCATGGGTAAAGAAAGTATATATGTTTCAAAAATGCAAACAAAAGCTGTCAAACAGTTGATGGAAACATGAAATTGGTATTCATTCATTCATTCATTCATTCATTCATTCATTCATTCATTCATTCATTCATTCACTTATTCAATCATTTACTTAGTCATTTATTCATTCACTTATTCATTCATTACATTCATTCATTCATTCATTACATTGTCATTCATTCATTCACTCATTCATTCATTCACTCACTCACTCATTCATTCATTCATTCACTCTAATACAAGCATCTTGTGACAACTCATCCTGATTACACTATCCGACTGTCGCAACTGTCCCCTCATTCGCCTGTCTTTCTGCTAATCGATAGTGTGACACTAGTGGTATTTTATGATTTGTAGGGAGTCAGTCTGATATTTCACGTGGTGTCGTGGATACGGAGATAATTCGAGACCATGGTAGGTGGATGTTGTAAGGTATTGTCTGGTCCACACTTTGTGATATGCTGATAGTCACCCTCAGTTTGCTCTGAAGGCTGTCATAGGTGGATGTCGTTCAGCCATGGATGGTCACAGTTTTTCACTCCAGTCTGCTAACCCTATTGTACAGGTTGTTCATCCTCTTCATCCTCAAAACCATTTGTTCCTGCGATGTTAGGGGGCACGGGTGACCCAGTCGTCTAAGGCGCCGCGATTCGCTGTGCAGAGTTGCGTCCCTTGGGCACACCAGAAACCTATGATTGTGGGTTCGAATCCCGGTTTGCCCGATTATGTTTCTAGGTTTGTCAGCACCATACCTGTGCTCGTGGGTTTCACTGAAGTGGTAAACATCTGAGACCTGCATCACTTCGGGCTTTCCTCCCACATTAAGCTGACACGCCGTGATATAACTGGAATACTGTTAAAAGCGGCGTTAAACCCAACTCACTCACTCACTCACTCTTGCGATGTTCCTGTATTGTCAAACTAGACATTTAGGATGTTTTAAAGAGTTACAAGAATTATCCCCTGTGGTGATTCCTGGTTAGAATAGGTCCCCAGCAACCGAAGCTTGCCGTAAAGCAAAATAGATTGGGTGGTCAGGCTCAATGACTTGGTTGTTTTAATATCATCATCATAATTGTTTATGTCCTGTATATAGAGCAAAATCATAATGTCAATATGTTAGTATGCCATGTTGTTCGCAAATCACTAAAAAATGTCAATATGTCCTTATATTTTGAATACGTGACATTCCATTAATAATGGGGGCGGTCGGGTAGCCTAGTGGTTGCAGCGTTTGCTTGTCACGACGATTCCCGACATGGGTACAATGTTTGAAGCCCATTTCTGGAGTCCCCCGCTGTGATATTGCTGGAATATTGCTAAAAGCGGCGTAAAACCATACTCACTCCTTCACCCCATTTATAATGTTATACATTGATTGGACGTGAGGCAGTGAGGTTACACTACAGTGGCATCATAGTTTAAAGAATGTTGTGATGCTGCTCCCATTCACTGCTGCCGTAAGCAATAAACGACCTGTCGTAAATTGGGAATTAATTTGCCGTCTATTTAACGATTTGACTTTCAGTCTTTAATACTCAGCTTCATCACTTCATATTTGTGATAGATTAACTTAGAATATGTTGTTAAACACCAGCCTGTGCCTTGTCGACTAGCCAAAAGTCTGTCAGCTAAGAGCCCAAAAATTGATGAGAATGGACATTACGACATAAGTCATATTGCTTTAATATTGCTGAGAGTACTTGTAGCAGGGCTTGAAGTTATCCCACATATGGCATTTTCACCTTGTCAGCTATCTGACAGGGTTAACCTCTTTGGGAGCTTCTTTAGAATACGGTACCACAACTTTTGTGAGGATGATCTCTGCCATAGGTCACATGCCTCAAAGACAAGCAACCAGTTTTTGTAGGAATCCATCGGACGCAAATTTACAACCTTGGGATTTTTTGTCTGACAGCTAACCTACTGAGCCACGTCCACACGTAAATTTAGTTCAAGTTTGAGATGTTACAGAACTAAACGGACGGGTGGAGTCATCTCACAGATGACAACCTTACCTTATCAACCTGCTGACGGGGTTAACTTCTTTGGTCGATAGAATCAGAGGGTCTGAATCCATGACGGGCCTCTGTTAAGCAAAATAACAAACCAAATTAAAGAACACCGATCTACTGACACCCCTTTACACTCAGGAAGAAACAACATGGTTTTGAGGATGGTTTTCTGTAGCATTTAGACATGGTTCCACTGCCTGTGTTTGGCTAACTCAACATCTTTATTATTTTATTATGCCGTGGCTTCCTGTGTTTCACAATCAGACACATTTCAGAACAGTAGCCTATAAAGGCTCCATTCCACAAAGCCATCTTAGCGCTAAGACGAATGTAACTCCGATACTTAAGCATTGACTTTCGACAGTCATAGCACTACGATGATCTTAAGCCTATGTTAAAGTATTGGAGTTACGATCGCCTTAGCATTAAGATTGCTTTGGTGAACCAGACCCTGAGCAGTAGCACAAATGACTTGCTGCAAAATGTAAGAATTGTATACAGCAAGCTTCTTTTACCGCCGGTAATCATTTCGGAACTAAAAACAAACTGTCTGTGAAACATGGCTGTGGTGTTGCAGTGTGGGGGGAAGAATCTGTACAAGACAACAGTTTGCATGGTGTTTGTCTCATGATGGCACATTCTGTGTTCTAGCACCACTAGTCGTAGTCCTTGCCCATGTCTTGCAGTAGACCTGTAGTGTTTCCTTTGAAACAATACCCTGGGTTTTAGATTCCTTTTCCTTGTTTATTAGTAGTGTTGGGCTTGTGTTGGAGATTTATTTCCTTTCTTATCGTGGTAGGATGGTGTCTCATCATCTCTCCACTTAGTAGTGCACATACTTGCTTCTGAATCATTTTATCTCCAAGAAAAGTTTGCACATTTCTTCGAGAAATTATCCCCAATTTTGTGGTATATTATTTCATAAGATTTGAATTATTACATTGATTCTCTAAATTTTACTGTAGTGCTCATGTATTTGAGATGAGTTGGGTATTTAAATTTCTTTTGAATACGTTTGCTGTTTGAGAAACATGGAATTATGAACAAATTTTTTCAGATACCTTCATGTGTTAACATACACTCGTAACCTTGTAGGAACTGATTTTTACAGCTGAGCAGTAGTAATTTATTATATAGACATTTGGATGTTACTGAAATTGACATTAAATAAGAAAATGCATTTCCTGTTTCCTGAACGCTAGTGCACCTGTCAATTTTTTGTTATGGGTAGTGCCTGTTTCTCATCTTATGCTTCAAGCTGACATTTCATTATTTCTCCGATCTATATATCATCATTCATTGTTGTCATGCCTCATTGAAATGTTTGGATGTCTATCATGTATTGCATGTTCAATCCAGGATCTTAGCTCCGAGCTCATCTTTCTGTGGTGGTGTTTTAAGCCTCAGGGCCCTGTTTCATTAAGCGATCATGATGCGGACTGCTACTTCAGCTGCTAGCTTGTCCAAAGCGCTGGCCTAGTTGACTTTCTCCTGTAGCCTGAACTACCATGAAAAGGCAAAATGTTTCTCATCATTATTTTGAAAAGAAAGGGGTATAATGCATGTTTCCTTGTGATATGTGGACACTCTTTTCATTCCTGGAACTAATGTTGAAGCCTAATCTGACCAGTGAAGATCCGGGATAGAATAGGTCTTCAGCAACCCATGCTTGCCATAAAAAGCAAGATGTGCCTAACGGGATCGGGTGGTCAGGCTTGCTGACTTAGTTGATGCATATCATCGTATCCCAATTGTGTCGATCAATGCTCATGATGTCAATCACTGGATTGTGTGGTCCAGACTCGATTATTTACAGATCGCTGTCATATAGCTGCAATATTGCTGAGTGCGGCGTTAAACATCAAACAGACAATAAAACCTAATCTGTTGAGGCCCATTTTATATGACCAGAATGATGAGGGGAAACATTGACGAGTTTTTATGGCCTAAGTTCAGACTACTCATAGACTGCTATTACGTTGATAAAGTGGCTTGATGCTGAGACCGCTTTGTGAAACACGGCCACTGAATGAATTCAATTTTGATTGAGCAGCTCATCATCAATACTTCATGGTTTTGTATACAAATGCAATTGAGCCCTACACTGTGCATGAACATTAACATTGTGCGAGCCTACCATTGCATGACATTGGGGCAAGATGGGAATAATAATAATTATAATAATAATAATAATGTGCCTATTCATAATGTTCCAAATGCCACCCTCTGAAGCTTGCTCAAGGTGCTACATTGTTACCCGTCAATGGATCAGTATGCACTTGATTTTCATTCCCAGCTCCCTGGGGAGTATACAACCCAAGCTGCCTGCGAGGCGCTAGAAGGCTAATAGTTCTTGGGTGATAGAGGAACTTAATGTATACAAACCAATGAAAGATTGACGATGTGCAGCTTGACCCTCAAGGTTCCTTTATGAAATGTTTGTCAAACATTAGAAATGAATATCCTGGATTAGACATTGTTGTATGAAGTATTTTACTCAACTGAGAGTAACCTGTCATGTCTTCCTTCTCAAGGCCACTATGCAAGTGAGTATATATCCGTGTTGTCATCACTCACGTGGTAATGGGCTTCCATTGACAATCATTCTGCACATTTCATCAGTAGCTGATACTAGCGGAGGTTGACACCAAGATGAGGGACCAAAAATATTCAAAAGCAATAGTCAGTCTCATTATAATCCGATCTTTTACTCCCAAACTATACCTCTCTGCATGAAGATCTGTGGACACCTCCATAGGAAGTCACGACAAGTAAGCAGCATCAAGACTTCTAAATACAAGTAAGCAGCATTGAGACTTCTAAATACAAGTAGGCAGCATCAAGACTTCTAAATACAAGTAAGCAGCATTGAGACTTCTAAATACAAGTAGGCAGCATCAAGACTTCTAAATACAAGTAGGCAGCATCAAGACTTCTAAATACAAGTAGGCAGCATCGAGACTTTTAAATGCAAGTAGGCAGCATCAAGACTTCTAAATACAAGTAGGCAGCATCAAGACTTCTAAGTACAAGTAAGCAGCATTGAGATGTCTAAATGCAAGTAGGCAGCATCAAGACTTCTAAATACAAGTAAGCAGCATCAAGACTTCTAAATACAAGTAGGCAGCATCGAGACTTTTAAATGCAAGTAGGCAGCATCAAGACTTCTAAATACAAGTAAGCAGCATCAAGACTTCTAAATATAATTAAGCAGCATCAAGACTTCTAAATACAAGTAGGCAGCATCGAGACTTCTAAATGCAAGTAAGCAACATTGAGACTTCTAAATACAAGTAAGCAGCATCGAGACTTCTAAATACAAGTAAGCAGCATCGATACTTCTAAATACAAGTAGGCAGCCTCGGGACTTCTAAATACAAGTAAGCAGCATCAAGACTTCTAAATACAAGTAGGCAACCTCGGGACTTCTAAATACAAGTAGGCAGCATCGAGACTTCTAAATGCAAGTAAGCAGCATTGAGACTTCTAAATACAAGTAAGCAGCATCAAGACTTCTAAATATAATTAAGCAGCATCAAGACTTCTAAATACAAGTAGGCAACCTCGGGACTTCTAAATACAAAGAAGCGAAACATATCTGATTTCTGTATGTAGAAAACAAATTGGGGATTTTCTAAAAAATGAAAAACATGGTATTACATTTTTGTGCACATTTTATACATTCTAACGTTTCTGAGCTCCATGGCATTTGTACCTAAACGTGTTCAGTGGTGGTTTTCTTTAGCTGAGATCAAACTTTTCAAATTGAGTTGGTAAAGAAATGAAGTAGTGTTTTAGAAAGCTGACATCTGTCTCAACAACCCATGCTTCCTTCATTTTGGTTGGGCGGTCAAATTCCACTCATGGTTTCTCCTGACATTCTCCGGAGGTGTTGTCAGATCTTCAAGCAAAGCGGTATTATGTCAGAATTAAAGATAGGATTTTGATTTAGATTGAACTTACTGCGATTTCTGAGTGAGAGTTAGTTATGATTGTGAAGTAGATGAGATGTGGAGTGTATGGTGCTATAGATTGACCAGTCTTCTGGCTGTATGCATAACAGACTTGTGAAGACAGACAAGGCTAGATTGATGCCATGTTCTAATAGTGGGCTGAAAGGAATGTCACAGACGAGATCTTCTTTCCCTTCGTTCTGCTGAGCATGTGAATGAAACAAGTGACTTAGTCAGACATTGTGTCATGAAGGAAAAGCTTGCTTGGCAAATTTTAGGAAAATAGTTAAATTTAAATTTCATGGGTCCCTTTTCATCCCAGTTAAAAACACATGCACTTTGCACTCATAAAACGACTTTGTACCTAGCCATTTGCAACTCACATGGCTTAACGCACGCTATTGCCTGGTGCTAAGATCACTTTGTGCAAGTGGGCCCAGTGAAATATAAGTTTCAATTTAATGTTACCGACTCCACTTCCCCAAATGGGTTCAATGTGTGTGGCCAACTTCAGGTGTCCCCAGAAGCTGACTTTACAGTGTAAAGCCATAATCACTCACTCACTCAGTGTACAAGTCTGCTTTGTGTCAACCTCCAACAGATCATGATGTCACCACACAGTATCATTCATTGTTTTTTAAGATAGTGGTTTTCAACACCTTTTTGGGATTCGCATAATTCAGGATCTTTTCTTATGATAATAAAGTCAACTGATTTTTCAACAGTAGCATCTGAATAACTCTCTTGTCTTTTATAACATTCTGTAGATGATGGGTGCTAATTAATACCCAACTTACTTTGCCTCTCTTGGGCAGAGATTACAGGGTAGATGTGCTGTATATGTACTCATAACAGGTTAATTGAAATTCTATTAATTACATCAGTGTTTCAGAGATATTTATCTTTTAAGTTGATTTGATGATTAATTATACATATGAAAATGTACAACTCTATGGGAAACAACTTCTGGTTTATTGTATTTAGCGTCATTGCAATACAGATTCTTATACTGTTATCAAGTCAGAATGGAGTGGAAACACTACTGTTTCAGAGATAATTTTTCTTTCAAATGGATTTGAAGATTAGGATAATGCACAATTTACTCAATTTTTTCATCTTATTTTATTTTGAAGTTATGACATGTAGCAGTTTTCTTTATTTCCTAGATGTTAGCAGCTTTAGGTGTACTTTTTTCTTTGAATTTTTAGATTCCTGTTTATCTCTAAAGTTTTGACCATTCTTATATTTCGTGAAATTCAGAACATATTTTGCTAAATTGACAATTTTAATTATCTATAATAAAATTATTTATAACATGAAATATTCTTCTTTATATTTAAATATATTTTTGGTTAGGATATTTATGGAAAAAACTTGAAATAAAACATCTTCCAATGCCTAATATTTTGTGTGCAAAGCAGGGTAAAGAAATGCATTTATTGTAGCATCAGACAATTAGATGGTGTTGAAAAATATTATCTGGTAACTTGCATGTGCAATGGCATATTTTTTCAGCAGATTTGGCATGATCTGAATTATCCTGAAACTGGAGTTGGTTATCATGTGCAGATAGAGTTGTCTGTATGAGTGGTTGTCATGGCAATGTTTTAACAGATCCCGAGATGGAAAGTGCCAAGAATAAGGAGGAGGTCATGTCCGCCGGTGTCATCGCAGGCGTCATCATTGCAGTTCTCATCAGCCTCATCGTTGTCGTCATCTTTGTTGGCTATAGGTCAGAAACACTGATTTGGAATTACAAATGTTTATGTATTAAAAAAAACATCTCTTGTCATGACGTGATTAAATTCAGTTCCTGACCTGTGAAGATTTCCGGGGCAGAATAGATCTTCAGCAACCCATACTTGCCGTAAAAGGTGACTGCTTGTCGTAAAAGGCGACTAACGGGATCGGGTGGTCAGGCTCGCTGACTTGGTTGATACATGTCATCGATCCAAATTGCGTGGATCAATGTTCATGCTGTCAATCACTGGATTGTCTGGTCCAGACTCGATTATTTACAGACCGCCGTCATATAGCTGGAATATTGCTGAGTGCGGCTTTAAACAACAAACAAACAAACAGTACGTTTCTGTGTTTCAATGTTTTTAGATATTATTTTATTTTGAGTGAAAGGAGTGTATTTAAAAAGATTTTTTCACTACAGAGGAGACCTTGGTTATAATAGGTCCCACTCTACTGCTTGTAATTGATGGCGACTAAACTGGATCTGGTGGTGACTTGGTTGATTGTATCATCAGACTCCGACAGTGTTGGACATTGCTCGTAACGTCAATCACTAGTTATCATTCCATTATTCACAGGCTACACTGATATAGTTGGAATTTGATGAGTGCACTTTTAAAGAACAAACAAAAAACTTTCTTTGTTTTTGCTCTCGATATCATAATCCTGTGCCAATGGAACAAAATAGAGACCACACACTTCATCCAAGTGGGGGGGTGTTAGCCTACTGGTTAAAGCGTTCGCTCGTCACGCCGAAGACCCTGGTTCAATTCTCGACATGGTATGGGTACAATGTGTGAAGCCCATTTCTGGTGTCCCCGCTGTGATATTGCTGGAATATTGCTAAAAGCGGCATAAAACCATACTCACTCACTCCAAGTCTGAGGCATCACAATTCACTGTGCAGGTTTGCGTCCAATGGTCGCACGTGAAACCTAGGATTGTGGGTTTGAATCCCAGTTTGTCCCAATTATGTTTCTAGGTTTGCCAAAACCACATCCGTGCTTGTTGGTTTCACCAAATAGGTAAACATCCGAAACCTGCATTACTTTGGGCTTTCCTCTCACATTAACCTGACACGTCGTGATATAACTGAAATATTGTTCAAAGAGGCATTAAAACCCAACTCACTCCCTCGCATTCACGCGACCTATGATTGTGACACTGTTCAAATCATGTGCAGGCAGCAATGCTAGCTAGAATATTGTTGACTTCAGCAAAATTTAATTGTTGTATTTGTGAATTTCAGGTCATTTGCGTGTAGAAAGTGTTACCAAGCAGCATACTACTACCTGGCTGTTCCCACCAACTCCCAGTCCACACCGCCAACCGTTGTCACTGTCGCCGAGCCTGCAGGTATTGCATTCACAAACTGGCATGATAGCACAATACCGTATTTGCCATAATAAGCACCTCTGACCAACTTCTACACCAATTTGTACGTAATCATTATAAGTGCCATGCTAAGCTTAAAAATATTCATGATAAGCCATATTTGCTTGTGTATGTTGAGGGGCGTTGGGTAGCCTAGTGGTTAAAGCGTCACTCGTCAAGCTGAAGACCCGGGTTCCATTCCTGACATGGGTACAATGTGTGAAGCCCATTTCTGGTGTCCCTTGCCGTGATATTGCTGGAATATTGCTAAATGCGGCGTAAAACCACACTCACTCACTCACTCGTGTATGTTGCAGAATTTACTGGAACCACGGCATTGTGGAAGGGCTGTATAATTGCCTAGTAACTATTATCAAAATCAGTTTGAACCAAGTTTGTTCTCTAGTGTTCAATCTCTGTCAAAACATTTAACTATTAAGCTTGATTTTGATAAACACCTTGAATTTTGAATTATTACTGAGATAATTTAGGGGAGATAACTTTGTACGGTTATGGTTATCTCCCCCTGATTGTGGTTTTATTAATGTATCAGGTCATGAACAATATTTTATGTTAATACCACAAGAGACGGATTTGAAGGGGCATGAACTCACACTTGTTTGTGTGTCAAGTGTAAAGGGCAGACATCTTTTCAAATTATATGCCCTTGGTTAAATCTAAAATTAGATTCTTGGTTTATTATTTACAGACATTTCAGAATCTTAGAGTTCATTAAGATGTGCTTATGTTTCAGATGAGAAAGTTTACCCTGATGTTACAGTGAAGGAGTTTATCCGCCACGTGGAAACTTTGCATGCTGACTCCGATATCGGCTTCTCTCAGGAATTTGATGTAAGGAGAAATCAGCAACAATTATTGCACTGAATCACTGTATAGTCATTGTCCCTTTTGGGATTTCGGGTTGGAATTAATCTGCTGCAACCTATGCTGGTCTTACACGGGAGCTTAATGAAGTGGGTGGTCATTCACCTTGGAGTGGGTGGTCAGGCACCTTGGAGCGGGTGTGGTCAGGCACCTTGGAGTGGGTGGTCATTGCACCTTGGAGTGGGTGGTCAGGCACCTTGGAGTGGGTGGTCAGGCACCTTGGAGCGGGTGGTCAGGCACCTTGGAGCGGGTGGTCAGGCACCTTGGAGTGGGTGGTGGTCAGGCACCTTGGAGTGGGTGGTCATTGCACCTTGGAGTGGGTGGTCAGGCACCTTGGAGCGGGTGGTCAGGCACCTTGGAGTGGGTGGTCATTGCACCTTGGAGTGGGTGGTCAGGCACCTTGGAGTGGGTGGTCAGGCACCTTGGAGCGGGTGGTCAGGCACCTTGGAGCGGGTGGTCATTGCACCTTGGAGTGGGTGGTCAGGCACCTTGGAGTGGGTGGTCAGGCATCTTGGAGTGGGTGGTCAGGCACCTTGGAGCGGGTGGTCAGGCACCTTGGAGTGGGTCGTCAGGCACCTTGGAGTGGGTGGTCATTGCACCTTGGAATGGGTGGTCAGGCATCTTGGAGTGTGGGTGGTCAGGCACCTTGAAGTGGGTGGTCAGGCACCTTGAAGTAGGTGGTCAGGCACCTTGAAGTGAGTGGTCAGGCACCTTGGAGTGGGTGGTCAGGCACCTTGGAGCGGGTGGTCAGGCACCTTGAAGCGGATGGTCAGGCACCTTGAAGCGGGTGGTCATTGCACCTTGGAGTGGGTGGTCAGGCACCTTGGAGCGGGTGGTCAGGCACCTTGAAGCGGGTGGTCATTGCACCTTGGAGTGGGTGGTCAGGCACCTTGGAGCGGGTGGTCAGGCACCTTGAAGCGGGTGGTCAGGCACCTTGGAGTGGGTCGTCAGGCACCTTGAGTGCAGCGTTAAACAACAAACAAACAAACAAACCTTGACTCGGTTGTCCGCATGTCATCATACCCAACAGCGTGGATTGTTGTCTCAGTATCAATCACTGGATTGTTTGGCCTTTACTTGATGTATTAACAGTTCACTCTCATATTGCTAGAATATTGCTCAGTTAAACAATATTAAACAAACACACTTGTTTCCCCAGAGATTACACTGCCAACTTAGACATTCCCTGTAGGGAATCAGGACAGAATAGTTCTTCACTCCTCATTCTTCTTTTAAGAGTTAACTGGCATAGACACGAATATCTACTATCTATCTATCTTCTGCGAAATGGCTGACATTGCTGATGGCAGTATTAGCATGCACTCACTCACTTTATGAAAGTTCTGTTTGGACTTTAATATATGAAATTTGTCTTTTAACCTATATTACTGGTGGTAGGGAAGATTTTAAATTCTGAGCAGTTTTTAGCTCTGGCAAGTTATCCTTGCTGGATTTAATGTCATACAAATCAAATGGGATTCCTATATTTGTCTCATCTTTTTCAGGATATCAACAAGAATACCAATGTGGACTTCCGATGTGAGAGTTCTAGCCTACCAGAAAATCGTGGCAAGAACAGATACATCAACATAGCTGCTTGTAAGTAAAACATGAAAAATGGTTCTTTTGATGATTTGATAGTACAAAAGTCACACAAACAATTTGGGCGGTCAGGTAGCCTAGTGGTTAAAGCGTTCGCTCGTCATGCCGGAGACCGGGGTTCAATTCCCCACAAGGGTACAAAGTGTGAAGCCCATTTCTGGTGTCCCCCGCTGTGATATTGCTGGAATATTGTTAAAAACGGCGTAAAACCTCACTCACTCACTCACTCACTCACTCACTCACTCACTCACTCACTAACCAACTCACAAGCAAGCAAGCAATGGGATTCAAGGCAGAATATCATGCTTGGTGTAAAACTAATTAGGTTTAGGTGGTGACTCTGGATACCATATTATCTTGAGTAAAGTACATTCTTTTTTCCAAAGAAAAGACATAATACACGTATACAATGAGTTTTGATGTTTTTTCCCCAATGCAAAGACATTACCATGGGCACATAACAACGGAAATACCATGTCAACAAGCCCATACTGAAGTAATGGATTATGGTATTGCTCTTTCTGGTCATTAATTAAGTGTTCATTGTATATCAACTATCTCATCCTGAAACAAATATATCCAATACAGCCAATGCAAGTCTATTATAGTTGGCAAGTCTAGATTACTGCAGGTTCAGGAAATGAATAGTCTCTGGTCTCCATTACATAAAAAAAAAATTCTGTAAAATATTTTCATTTCAGAGATTAGATGTTAGTCTAGACATGACTGTAGTAAATTGCCCTACTGCATTCTCCTATTCCGTTTCAATCTGCTAATTGTGTGTGTTTGTTTTCAGTTGACCACTCTCGAGTTGTGTTGAAGACAGAACTGGGGAGACTCCGCCATTCCGATTACATCAATGCAAACTATATCGATGTAAGTAGCTTCTAAGCGGTCAGGAAGTGATTCGCTGACATTAGGCCTGTCTTTCTGTGCATCATTTTACACTGAAGGTGTGGATTGTTACTCATCCTCACAACCACTGGTACATCTTCCTGAGTCAAGAGAGTTAACTGACTATAAAAGTCCAGTTTCCACCCTTGCCGAACTAGGCTGGTATTATGGAGTTAAATTTTGGCTGGACTAACGAATCTATGCATAGTCCAATCAAAATCGCGCACCGAAATCGAAATCTGGTTCATAAACTGTCGTGCAGATTTCGGTTGATTGCAGGATTTGCAAAGCATGTGCACCGCCAACTCGTTGTCAGTAGATATTTTCCATATCTTTTCATGTTTTTAATCAAGGTGCTCACGTGATTTGATGCATTTCGCGATGTAAGACCCGTTTTATCACAAAATAGATCTTGATCGTCCTGACTGGGTGCCACCATTTTGTGTGAAGCAAACGCAAGTGATACAAGGTGGAATATGATTGGTCCATAGGAGAGGCTTAGAAGAGACATAACTGGTAATAGCCACTGATGGCGTTACGATCGAGCCCAGTAATTCCAGCCAAGTTCGGCAAGGGTGGAAACTGGACTTTTAAAGTCAGTTAACTCTCTTGCTTCGGGAAGATGCCACTGGTATGGCTGATCCAGACTCTGCCAGGATGTAGCTGTACCAGAGATAAAAATGGGCACTAGTCCTGTAGTCCTTGCCAAACTGCCCTGTAGTCAAGGTATCCGAAGGACTAGTAGAAATTTGCCATTTCTAAGGGTTTTGCTACATGTTATCATTATTAAGACTAGTGAACAAAAAATGTTAGTTTCTACCGCTGTGTTATTTTGTTGACTGGGGGATTTAGGATAAACATGTTTATTAACTTACAATGTGTTACTTTGGTCTTCCTTCTCGTATCAATATTTGATGATACATGACTGAAATATAATCAACTAATCAATCAACCAATCAATTGGTTATTTGAAACCAATAACAAATACCTGGTAATGTGTTGGTCATTTTGGTCAAAAGTTTTATGTAAAATCTAATCGAAATGTTTGTTTTGCAATTTGTTTCAGGGTTACCAGAAGCCAAAAGCTTACATCGCCACTCAGGGACCATTGCCGCAGACATTTGCCGACTTCTGGAGAATGATATGGGAACAAAACTGCAGCGTTATTGTCATGATAACGAACCTCATGGAGAGAGGGAGGGTAGGTAGACTTTCATCCTGGGGGAGGGGGGTTGGGGGTGGGGTGCGGGAGGGGTGGAGACAAGGTCCCAAGTTACACATGGTAGTTGTAGAGCTGTGGAGTAGCTTACAAGGAAGGGGCTTACAGTGTGTGACCTGGCTGATGTGTGTCCTGATACCTCATGATCATTGCTCATGCTGTCAACCACTGGTTTGCCTGGTCCAAACTTGATTGGTTGGTGGTCAGGCACCTTGGAGTGGGTGGTCAGGCACCTTGGAGTGGGTGGTCAGGCACCTTAGAGTGGGTGGTGGTCAGGCTCCTTGGAGTGGGTGGTCAGGCACCTTGGGGTGGGTGGTCAGGCACCTTGGAGCGGGTGGTCAGGCACCTTGGAGCGGGTGGTTAGGCACCTTGGAGCGGGTGGTCAGGCACCTTGGAGCGGGTGGTCAGAGTGGATGGTCAGGCACCTTGGAGTGGGTGGTCAGAGGGGATGGTCAGGCACCTTGGAGTGGGTTGTCAGAGCGGGTGGTCAGGCACCTTGGAGCGGGTGGTCAGGCACCTTGGAGTGGGTGGTCAGAGCGGGTGGTCAGGCACCTTGAAGCGGGTGGTCAGGCACCTTGGAGCGGGTGGTCAGGCACCTTGAAGCGGGTGGTCAGGCACCTTGGAGCGGGTGGTCAGGCACCTTGGAGCGGGTGGTCAGGCACCTTGGAGCGGGTGGTCAGGCACCTTGGAGTGGGTGGTCAGAGCGGATGGTCAGGCACCTTGGAGTGGGTGGTCAGAGCGGGTGGTCAGGCACCTTGAAGCGGGTGGTCAGGCACCTTGGAGTGGGTGGTCAGAGCGGGTGGTCAGGCACCTTGGAGTGGGTGGTCAGAGCGGGTGGTCAGGCACCTTGAAGCGGGTGGTCAGGCACCTTGGAGCGGGTGGTCAGGCACCTTGAAGCGGGTGGTCAGGCACCTTGAAGCGGGTGGTCAGGCACCTTGGAGCGGGTGGTCAGGCACCTTGGAGCGGGTGGTCAGGCACCTTGGAGCGGGTGGTCAGAGCGGATGGTCAGGCACCTTGGAGTGGGTGGTCAGGCACCTTGGAGTGGGTGGTCAGAGCGGATGGTCAGGCACCTTGGAGTGGGTGGTCAGAGCGGGTGGTCAGGCACCTTGGAGTGGGTGGTCAGGCACCTTGGAGCGGGTGGTCAGGCACCTTGGAGTGGGTGGTCAGAGCGGATGGTCAGGCACCTTGGAGTGGGTGGTCAGAGCGGGTGGTAAGGCACCTTGAAGCGGGTGGTCAGGCACCTTGGAGTGGGTGGTCAGAGCGGGTGGTCAGGCACCTTGGAGTGGGTGGTCAGAGCGGGTGGTCAGGCACCTTGAAGCGGGTGGTCAGGCACCTTTGAGCGGGTGGTCAGGCACCTTGAAGCGGGTGGTCAGGCACCTTGAAGCGGGTGGTCAGGCACCTTGGAGCGGGTGGTCAGGCACCTTGGAGCGGGTGGTCAGGCACCTTGGAGCGGGTGGTCAGAGCGGATGGTCAGGCACCTTGGAGTGGGTGGTCAGGCACCTTGGAGTGGGTGGTCAGAGCGGATGGTCAGGCACCTTGGAGTGGGTGGTCAGAGCGGGTGGTCAGGCACCTTGGAGTGGGTGGTCAGAGCGGGTGGTCAGGCACCTTGGAGCGGGTAGTCAGGCACCTTGGAGCGGGTAGTCAGGCACCTTGGAGCGGGTGGTCAGAGCGGATGGTCAGGCACCTTGGAGTGGGTGGTCAGAGCGGGTGGTCAGGCACCTTGGAGCGGGTGGTCAGGCACCTTGGAGCGGGTGGTCAGAGCGGGTAGTCAGGCACCTTGGAGTGGGTGGTCAGAGCGGGTGGTCAGGCACCTTGGAGCGGGTGGTCAGGCACCTTGGAGCGGGTGGTCAGAGCGGATGGTGAGGCACCTTGGAGTGGGTGGTCAGAGCGGATGGTCAGGCACCTTGGAGTGGGTGGTCAGGCACCTTGGAGTGGGTGGTCAGAGCGGATGGTCAGGCACCTTGGAGTGGGTGGTCAGAGCGGGTGGTCAGGCACCTTGGAGCGGGTAGTCAGGCACCTTGGAGCGGGTGGTCAGGCACCTTGGAGTGGGTGGTCAGAGCGGGTGGTCAGGCACCTTGAGCAGGTGGTCAGGCACCTTGGAGCGGGTAGTCAGGCACCTTGGAGTGGGTGGTCAGGCACCTTGAAGCGGGTGGTCAGGCTCCTTGGAGTGGGTGGTGGTCAGGCACCTTGGAGCGGGTGGTGGTCAGGCACCTTGGAGTGGGTGGTGGTCAGGCACCTTGGAGTGGGTGGTGGTCAGGCACCTTGGAGCGGGTAGTCATGCACCTTGGAGTGGGTGGTCAGGCACCTTGAAGCGGGTGGTCAGGCTCCTTGGAGTGGGTGGTGGTCAGGCACCTTGGAGTGGGTGGTCAGGCACCTTGGAGCGGGTGGTGGTCAGGCACCTTGAAGCGGGTGGTGGTCAGGCACCTTGGAGCGGGTGGTGGTCAGGCACCTTGGAGTGGGTGGTGGTCAGGCACCTTGGAGCGGGTGGTGGTCAGGCACCTTGGAGTGGGTGGTCAGGCACCTTGGAGCGGGTGGTGGTCAGGCACCTTGGAGTGGGTGATGGTCAGGCACCTTGGAGTGGGTGGTGGTCAGGCACCTTGAAGCGGGTGGTCAGGCTCCTTGGAGTGGGTGGTGGTCAGGCACCTTGGAGCGGGTGGTGGTCAGGCTCCTTGGAGTGGGTGGTGGTCAGGCACCTTGGAGCGGGTGGTGGTCAGGCACCTTGGAGTGGGTGGTGGTCAGGCACCTTGAAGCGGGTGGTCAGGCTCCTTGGAGTGGGTGGTGGTCAGGCACCTTGGAGCGGGTGGTGGTCAGGCACCTTGGAGTGGGTGGTCAGGCTCCTTGAAGTGGGTGGTCAGGCTCCTTGAAGTGGGTGGTCAGGCACCTTGGAGTGGGTGGTGGTCAGGCACCTTGGAGTGGGTGGTCAGGCACCTTGGAGTGGGTGGTCAGGCTCCTTGGATCTTCCAATTGAATGGATCGATGCTCATGATGTCAATCACTGGATTGTGTGGTCCAGACTCGATTATTTACAGACCACCGTCATGTAGCTGGAATATTGCTGAGTGCGGGGTTAAATAACAATCAAAGAAACAAGACAAAACAAACAGATTTGATTTTTTACCGACGGCTGTGATGTAGATGGAATACACAATACTTCAAAGAATTTGAAGATTTATTCATATGACGATAATCTGTCAAGGCAGACATATATATACGCCGCCTGCATGTAAAACAGCATGTATTGAAAGCCAGATATGAAGGGTTGTTATTTTATCCTGTCCTGGCTGCGTCAGTGTAATGGTTTGACTATCCGGGGTAGAACAGGTCTTCAGCAACCCATACTTGCCGTAAAAGGCGACTGTGCTTGTCGTAAGAGGTGACTAAAGGGATCGAGTGGTCAGGCTCGCTGACTTGGTTGATGCATATCATCATATTCCAACTGCGTGGGTCGATACTCATGATGTCAATCACTGGATTGTCTGGTCCAGACTCGATTATTTACAGACCGCCATCATGTAGCTGAAATAATGACAAACAAACAAACAAACAGTTAATGGTTTACTACAGTGTTGTGGATGGATTTGTTGGTGTCAGTATTCATGTTTTTTACTTGCTCTTACTGATGGAATACAGAATTTCTGAAACTTGTGAAATCAACGTGACCTACACACTCATGTAATATTCTGCATATAATCTCCATATAATGTTGTATAATATTCTCTATGTAATATTCTCATATGATATTCCCGTGTAATATTCTCTGAATATATTATTCTCATATAATATCCTTATTATTTTTTCTGGGGGGCACGGGTGGCCCAGTCGTCTAAGGCGCCGCGATTCACTGTGCAGAGTTGCATCCCTTGGGCACGCCAGAAACCTATGATTGTGGGTTCAAATCCCGGTTAGCCCCGATTATGTTTCTAGGTTTGTCAGCACCATACCCGTGCTCGTGGGTTTCACCGAAGTGGTAAACGTCTGAGACCTGCATCACTTCGGGCTTTCCTCCCACATTAAGCTGACACGCCGTGATATAACTGGAATACTGTTAAAAGCAGCGTTAAACCAAACTCACTATTATTTTTTCTCTGTTTCCAGCGTAAATGTGACCAGTACTGGCCGAGTGACGGACTGGAGATCTACGGCAGCATGTCGGTCAAGCTGCTCAACACAATACAGAGGGCTCACTACACAGTGCGCATATTTTCAGTGCGGAATATGAAGGTAAAAAAGGTATGCATGCCCTGCTCTGTGATGGCTGGCTTCGTGTTGGTTCTATTCCGCCTTTTCTTGAGTTGTCTTCACCTCGGTTCATGTAAGATGCAACAGTTGTGGAGGTTGTCACTTAACAACGTATGTCGCATAGAAAGTCAGTTTGGAAACCTGGAAAATGCAACATTTGTTTTGCTGTCTTTGATGTGAACAAAAAAATTGGAACAATCTGGAAAATATATTTATCATCCAAAACTGGAGATATCGCTTGGGTGAGATCAAGCGATATCTACATTGTAGATATTGCTGCAATGAAATTGTGATGTCATTGGTTACCATGATGTCACAATCAAATGACATCACTAATGGCTCTGCTACTGAAGCTGTTAAAAGTACTTTTCACACTTAAGACACTGCATATTAGTCTACACTGAAAAAGTTGGAAGAATGATGTTGGATGATAAATAAAATCTCACCCTCGTGTCTTTTGAGAGCAAATATATCAACACTCGATAAAAGTGGAAAAACTCCTTGGCAAGCTTCTGAGTTTTTCCACTTTTATCAACGAGTGTGTTGATATCAAAAGACACAAGGGTGAGATTCTCTATTTATAATACTTAACAATCTGTGGCATTGATGTGAATATATCTGGTTACTGGGAATGAAATATTGTGTCTGGATGCAAAGTTTGACTCAATATACCTCAATCAACCTTTTATGTTACTGCTGAATATTTGCTACAAACTGTACAAGTTGCATTGTGAATTCTTTTCAATATAATTCCAGTTTAATACATTAAGGTCTTGACTGAGTCCTATATTTGATATAGTCGGTTCATCAATCTCATAAACATGAGACAACATTTGTTTTTAAGTGACACCTCTTACTTAATATTTTTGTCATCACCCAATTTAATAGCATGTTTTTGTGTTCTTTGTTTTAGTCATGACAGTTAGATTATCAAAACAGGATTATGTTTATAAGTATAAAAAAGACTTTAAAAATTTATTTCAAGTTCAAATGTCTTTTTGGCGTATTGATGTGTCCTTTTTCATCGAGGACAGGACTATTGTGACTTCTTTCACTGGGAAATTAGTAGATAAAGTTGTGTTGAAAGGTTGTTGAGGAAAATGTGTTTACTGATGCTGACACTGACATCTTACAGCTGGACGAGTTGACATTTCCACACAAGGTATTCTGGCCTGTTTACAAAGAGCCTTGCATTAGGAATGGCATAGCTGTTAGTGTTCTACATCGTCGGGTCACATCCTAACAAGGGAAACACGTTGAAACATGTCTAGTCTAGGAACACATATATAAGAGATTACGTAAAAGCAGAGACATTATCTTTGTCCCCCAGCTTAGCCTAGTGGGTCGACATGCCTATCCCATCCCAATTATAAACCACCCAAACTCTCCCCTACCCTTCCGGGGCGGTCGGGTAGCCTTGTGGTTAAAGCGTTCGCTCGTCACACCGAAGACCCGGGTTCGATTCCCGACATGGGTACAATGTGTGAAGCCCATTTATGGTGTCCCCCGCCGTGATATTGCTGGAATATTGCTAAAAGCGGCGTAAAATCATACTCACTCACTCACCCAAACTCTCCCCTACCCTTCCAAGCCAAACCCTCTTACTTAGACTCGTTACATGTCATATTTGTTGTAGTGTGACGATTCTATGTCAACATGTAGTTCTCGCGATCATGTGTGCGGGAGCCTCGACAGTGACTGGTCAAATTGTTCCATGTGAAAAAAGTAACCTGCAATAGCGATCAGCTGCACTGAAGTGCTACGCTCAGGGTTATTATTATTTTAAATATGTTTAGTAAAAGCTGCAACTAACATAACATGAAATTGGAATATATTATTCCTGATAAAAAAATAGTTTCAGATACAATTTTTCCTGATCCGTGCATCAAAATGCTTTAAGTTGTATCATTGGGTAAGTTTTAACCCAATCGCCGGTAGATTCCAAGAAAACATGTGTACAGCTGATGGCTGTTTCTTGCTTAGTTTAGGAGAAAATGCACAAGGTAATCTTAATCCCTGCATTGAAAACAATGCCTAGCAGAACAAAAAATACAATTTAAATGGTAAATCAACATGTCTGGTGATTTTTTTATCTCAAATTTCCAATTTGTACTGACCAAGTTTCTTATCACCCATTCCTTTACCGGAATTCTCTGAAGGGGTATGCTGTAATTTTTTTCTGTGCATAATATTCGGAATTGACGTGATTCATATGACACATGAATGCTTGTTAAGTCTACTTAAAGATTCTATTTGTCAAGTAAAGAAAGAAGGATAAACACATGCCGTGTTCTTCATGTTAAGCGCCTCCAATTAGTGCCCCCTGACCACCTCTAGACAGTGTCCAACTTCATGACAGTGAGGATACAGCTGTTAGTTTAATTTATTACTTATTCTAGCTTGGCAAATCAAAGCTTGAAAAAATGTGTAATAACTTTCTTAATGTGAATGGTACTGTACAGGAATTTGTTTTCTTCTGAAAACTCTCTTGCAAAAATAATACGTTCCCCTTGATGGGATGTGACGTGACGATTGTGATCCTTACTTTTGCCAAACGTTTTGACATGTTCTCAGCTTTGTGACTTGAAAAATAAGTGTCAAGTAAATGGTTTCAGAAACTGTAAAATTAAGATACTGTTTAAAATCTGCCTTAGCATACAACACAGACGCAACATGTTAGGCTAAGAAAATAAATTGGTTCTCAGGCAATCTGCATATAAAACTGAATGCAAGGGTTGCAATGTTTTAGCATTTTACCCTGAGTAAATTTTTAACACAAATAATAACGGGAAGTGTTTAATGGCTTGACAACCAAGAATGATATTTTGTTAGCCTGATGTTGCATCCTGGACGATGAAACTGGATGTACCTACACGTGTTGTCAGCGTTCTTGATTTACTGTTTGTGACACTGGACCCTCCCGCATGACCGTCCATCTAGGTTGATGTTGCCTTACTTTGTTGTTAGCATCACCTTCATGAGTCCGAGGCCAGGCATGCACATAGACTCCAGGTAGTGTGTTTTGTTCAGTCTGTTCCATGTATACTGCTGCATCTGCCTGACAGCTAACCAGCCAGCGCCTCCATCAGGCATCTTGTCGTGTAGCTCACAGCTTTTGATCTATTTAGCTGAGAGTGTTTGATCTATTTAGCTGAGAATGTTGATCTATTTAGCTGAGAGTGTTTGATCTATTTAGCTGAGAATGTTTGATCAATTTAGCTGAGAATGTTTGATCTATTTAGCTGAGAATGTTTGATCTATTTAGCTGAGAATGTTTGATCTATTTTGCTGAGAATGTTTGATCTATTTTGCTGAGTTTCATCCTTTCTTCGATGAATGATTTTCCTCTTTTTTCTATTTCATGTTGTGCAAATTTGTATTTCAAGTCGTATGATTTATGCTAGCATTGCACTTTTGAAAGGTTTGTTATAGTTTAATTTTTTAGGGACCTAATGAAACAGTGATAAAACATTCTTTCCTTTTGAAAATTTATAAAAAACACATCTCAGAAATATTTATTGTCATATGAATATGTTTTGCACTGCATGAATCATTAACAAGGGAGACAGTTCAATGGATATCCGATTTCTTTACGGGGCGGTCGGGTAGCCTAGAGGTTTAAGCGTACGCTCGTCACGCCGAAGCCCCGGGTTCGATTCCCGACATGGGTACAATGTGTGAAGCCAATTTCTGGTGTCCCCCCGCCGTGATATTGCTGGAATATTGCTAAAAGCGGCGTAAAACCATACTCACTCACTCACTCACTCCAATTTCTTTATTACAATGAATGCAACGTTTTGGTGTAGATACTAACACTGTTATCAAGCAAGTTATGAATTGATAGGCATTAGAAGTTGATGGATGACAAAGTAGACACAAGTTATCGATAACAATAACAGTAATAAAGAAGTTGGTAATTAAAGAAGTTGTTATCCTTAAATTGTGTCTACTTTGTTATCGATAATGGTTTGATGTTATCTCACGTTGAGGTAACTGGCTCATCCAGAACGTCCAGATTCTGGTGCCATGTTCTATGATTTTATGTTATTCTTTCATTATCTTTCCAAGTAACCAACTAACCAGCACTGCTGCTTGCCTTCAGCACCATCTGATTAATTTAACTTGAGACTAGGGAATCACCGCTACTGCTGTACCATGTTATTGATATAGCAGGGGCATGGGTGGCCCAGTCGTCTAAGGCACAGCAATTCACTGTGCAGAGTTGCGTCCCTTAGGCGTGACAGACACCTATGATCATGCATTTGAATCCTGGTATGCTCTGATTATGTTTCTGGGTTTGTCAGCACTGTACCAATGCTCGTTTCACCAAAATGGTTAATGTCTGAAAATACTTTGCCACTTAGGTATTTCCTCACTCATCAAGCTGACATGGTAAAGCTGAAACACTGTTGAAAGTGGCATTAAGCCAAACTGACTAACTTGCTCACTGACTCACAAGTGATATGGGGGTGGTTGGGTAGCCTAGTGGTTAAAGCGTTTGCTCGTCATGCTGAAGACCCGGGTTCGAATCCCGTCATGGGTAAAATGTGTGAAGCCCATTTCTGGTGTCCCACACCATGATATTGCTAGTATATAGATAAAAACATCGTAAGACCATACACACTCACTCACTCACTCACTCACTGACAGGTGATATATGGCTGTCAGGACTCAAGGAAATGAACATTGGTTGATTACCGTGGCCAATCTGGATGATTGTGTGTCGTCACATGCTTACAGTGTTGACAAACTAGCTTCTATTGTTTGTTAAGAACAATTGTACAAGACAAGATATGATTACATGTTGCTTCAGGTAACTTCCAATGACCCTGAGGGGGCATGGGTGGCCCAGTCATCTAAGGCAAAGCAATTCACTGTGCAGAGTTGCGTCCCTTGGGCACGCCAGAAACCTATGATTGTGGGTTCGAATCTCGGTTCGCCCCGATTATGTTTCTAGGTTTGTCAGCACCATACCAGGCTCGTGGGTTTCACCGAAGTGGTAAATGTCTGAAACCTGCATCACTTCGGGCTTTCCTCCCACATTAAGCTGTCACGCTGTGATAAAACTGGAATACTGTCAAAAGCAGCGTTAAACCCAACTCACTCACTCACTCACTCCAATGACCCTGAAGGTTGTGTTGTAATGAAGTCAGCCCCATGGGGATTCCGGGTTAGAATAGGTCCCCAGCTACTAAGTCTTGTCATAAGACGAAACATATTAGATTGCGTGGTCTGGCTCGATGGCTTGGCTAATCGTTATCATACAGTTCATACCCCTAAGACATGCTCATATAATCAATCACTGGTTTGTTCGGTCCAGGCTCTATTATTAACAGGCCATCTTCATACAGCTCAGAGAATTGTTGAGCAACAAAAAAGATGTGATGAAGTTTGACCTATTAAACAGGCTTTGTACATCCATTTATGCAACAATTTCAGGCAGTCTGTTCCACGTGGATATCAGGACTCCACATGGTTAATACCAGTCCATGCAAGTTGATGTATTTATCTATTCAAAGTACACCATGCTTTATGCTGCAAATAATCAACAGGAGGCAATATTTGCTTTGAACATCAGCTTTTGCTGACATTGTCTTTCTCTATATGTAGAAATTTTAGTCTGTTTATTAACAAATATTTTACCCTTGCCTTAAATTACAAATGTTTGGTGTGAATAGGATGGTGGTACCATCAGTACCGATTATTAATCTGGGATATGTAAATTTCCTGAAAAACGTCACTTACTTCTTAAGATGATATATCTCCGATCATAACAAGTGAATTGCCATACAGATTTATTTTATATATGTAGCAACCAGTGTTATGCCTAGGAAGTGGCCTCACAGGATTCTCATAATAATCGATTGATTTGTGCATTATATTTATTACGCTCAGTGGAACATCGAATGCATTCATGTTGATATAATTATGGGAGTCGCTGACTGCTACTTCAATTATTGAATGTAAACGTCCTGATTTTTTTTTTTGCCTTGTGCATCTCGGTTTACTATCAACGCCTTTGGCTGAAAGTTACAAATGGTCCAATCAGAATCGAGCTTACACATTTTTGCAGATAATGTAGTCATAGTTCTGATAATGCCCTGCTCCACAGAATCACCAACCACAAGTTGTGTTAGAGATACACAGAAAGTTTCCTATGGCTAACCTGACAGTGACCAGGTGAAAGAGGAAAGGTAGAAACACCGAGAAAGGTAGAAATATTCTACAAACCTGGCTTCATGACCTCACGTGGTTGCAGCACAACTCAGAAAGAAATACTACGACATGTCAGCTTTTGTGTAGATCATGGCCAATTTAATTCAATTACAAAGCTAAATTCAAATTTTAGAGTGAGCACCTTGAAGAGACATGCTAACAGCAGTGATCACAAGCAATCTGTTGAGGCTCAGTACAGTCAAGTCCCATTAATCCGACATCGATGGTTGCACATGATTGTGTCGGATTAACGAGTATGTCGGATAAACGAAATTTAGTAGTATCAACTTTCGTGATCGAAAATCGGACAACTACACGATAGATAAGGATTTAAACACGTAATAAAAAATATAAAATAAATATTCATATTGTTATGTTACATTGTTGGCGGAATATGTTTTCTAATCATGCAACCTCTAAAGTTTAACACAAAACAACTGTTACGGACTGTATGACCAATTTATAATTGTTTATTGTTAAGCAAGTTTAGCTACCATCCGATTCGTCTCGCATCAAAACACGGGCTGTGAACTCGCAGGCAGATGACCACGGAGTACACTGATCACTGTGTCGGATTAACCAGACTGATCAATGAGTGATTTTGGTAATTCGTTGCAAATTAGGGGTGTCGGAGTGCGAGACTGTCGGATTAACAGGTCTAAATAGCACTGATTTAATCGTTTCCCATCATTAGTGTCGGATAAAGCCGATTGTCGGATTAACAAGTGTCGGATTAAGGAGACTTGACTGTATGTGACATTGGATGCTGTTGCTGCAACCCGTTGCATCGGAGAAAGATGTCATGTGAAACATTATCAGTGACGTTTCTTGTGGGCAGTGATTGTGCAGCAGTAACCTATGTAATCTCTCAGAGCTTGGCCCCATAAGTTTAGAAGGTATCCCTGTTCCCACTTGTTCAGTTTCTTGGCTGAACACTGAGCAACAAATATGTGGAAAAGACAATGCTTGGATGATATTTTTACATTTTGATATGATTTCTTTCAGAATCCTTCTACGATTTTATGAATACCCTTTTTCCAAACCTAGAATTATAATGTATAGAATGGTAGAAGGTTGAAGCTGAACAGTTTGAGAAAGTTGACAGGTGATGGCTCAAGAAGCTATGCATCCTTCATTTTGATTGGGCTTTCAACGCTCACAGCTCCCTGACACAACCTGCTATGGAGGATTTGACAGGTCTTGATGGAGACCGGTGTCATAGTAAGAGGGATATTGGTGAAACACTCGTCCGTCATCACTGACGTTGTGGATGGTGTGAACACTGCTTCTTACAGTGGATCCTGGTTACCACGTGGTCATTATTAGCACTGAGTGGAGCTCTGAGTTGAGGAATGTTGTTTTTCGACACAGTCCAGTTTTCTCCTGCTATATTCCAGCTTTACCACAGAGGTCTGTAAATAATCATATCTGGGCTAGACAATACTGTGATTGATATTATAGATATCGGTATGTCCATACAAGTTCTCGATCTTATAGCACAGTCAAAGATTTGATTTTCCATGAACTATACACTGAGGATAGCAGGAACTCCGCCATTCACATCCAAAGCAGATTGCACGGTTTCATAGAAACAGTTCATGCTGTAAGGTTGTTTAAGGTACATTGATGATGGAGGGGAGATTGGTCTAAGGACTGTATCATATTTTGCCGACAACCACCCATTTTTTTCATCCGCACGCTTCCCCTCCACCCCAAACACACACCCCCACACACACACCCAAATACTTGTAACATTTTTTAATGATCCGCTCTCTGTCATAAATGTCTAGTCCCTAAATAATATTTTTATTTTAAAAAAATGGATCTGTGTCATTTTTTCATTCTCCGCACCCCCCTTTATAGTTGTAATAAGTTTTGGCGACTCCCCTCCTTAGCTGTGTCATATAGCAGATGTATAGGTGACTTTTGTGGAAAACTCTGAAGAAGGTAACCAAATATGTTTCTTTTATTGATGTCATTACTGAAATAAATGACTGATCAATGGATTTGTGATCCCGTGTTGACGTGTTGTGTTTTCGTCTTTAGAAGCACTCCGTGAAGGGTGTGGGAGAGAGGCTGGTGTACCAGTTCCACTACACTGAGTGGCCTGATCATGGCGTCCCTGACTACACGCTGCCCTGTCTCACCTTTGTCCGCAAGTCTGCTGAGATGAACCCAGAAGGGGGAGGACCTATAGTTGTACACTGCAGGTAGGTCGATCTAGGGGATCTATAGTTGTACACTGCAGGTAGGTCGACCTAGGGGACCTATAGTTGTACACTGCAGGTAGGTTGACCTAGGGGATCTAGTTGTACACTGCAGGTAGGTCGACCTAGGGGATCTATAGTTGTACACTGCAGGTAGGTCGACCTAGGGGATCTATAGTTGTACACTGCAGGTAGGTCGATCTAGGGGATCTATAGTTGTACACTGCAGGTAGGTCGATCTAGGGGACCTATTGTTATACACTACAGATAGGTCAATCTAGGGGACCTATTGTTGTACACTGCAGGTAGGTCGATCTAGGGGATCTATAGTTGTACACTGCAGGTAGGTAAATCTAGGGGATCTATAGTTTTACACTGCAGGTAGGTAAATCTAGGGGATCTATAGTTGTACACTGCAGGTAGGTCAATCTAGGGGATCTATAGTTGTACACTGCAGGTAGGTCGACCTAGGGGATCTATAGTTGTACACTGCAGGTAGGTCGACCTAGGGGACCTATAGTTGTACACTGCAGGTAGGTCGATCTAGGGGATCTATAGTTGTACACTGCAGGTAGGTAAATCTAGGGGATCTATAGTTGTACACTGCAGGTAGGTCAATCTAGGGGATCTATAGTTGTACACTGCAGGTAGGTCAATCTAGGGGACCTATAGTTGTACACTGCAGGTAGGTCAATCTAGGGGATCTATAGTTGTACACTGCAGGTAGGTCGATCTAGGGGACCTATAGTTGTACACTGCATGTAGGTCGATCTAGGGGATCTATAGTTGTACTCTGCAGGTAGGTCGACCTAGGGGACCTATTGTTGTACTCTGCAGGTAGGTCGATGTAGGGGACCTATTGTTGTACACTGCAGGTAGGTCGATCTAGGGGATCTATAGTTGTACACTGCAGGTAGGTCGATCTAGCGGATCTATAGTTGTACACTGCAGGTAGGTCGATCTAGGGGACCTATTGTTGTACTCTGCAGGTAGGTCGATCTAGGGGATCTATTGTTGTACACTGCAGGTAGGTCGATCTAGGGGATCTATAGTTGTACACTGCAGGTAGGTAAATCTAGGGGATCTATTGTTGTACACTGCAGGTAGGTCAATCTAGGGGATCTATAGTTGTACACTGCAGGTAGGTCAATCTAGGGGATCTATAGTTGTACACTGCAGGTAGGTCAATCTAGGGGATCTATAGCTGTACACTGCAGGTAGGTCGATCTAGGGGATCTATAGTTGAACACTGCAGGTAAGTCGACTTGGGGAGGGTACCTTAAGTTGTACACTGAAGGCAGGTCGATCTAGGGGACCTCTAGTTGTGCTCCGCTGGTAGGTAGAACTGTTATGCTGAACCAGATTGTTTGTCAGTGATCATTACAAAGAATGATAACCACAGGCTTTTGATCATCGCCCTAATGTTAAGGCTTAAGTATTTATGGGGTCCCTACATTAAGATGCTAGTTAATAAACCTCAATGACCCAAGAGCCACCATTCATTCTAACACGATGGGTACAATCATAGAGATGTTTCTATTCCAGTGCTGGCGTTGGGCGTACAGGAACTTACATCTTGATTGACAGCATGATAGCTAAGATGGAGGAAAAGAGTCTCATCAATATCCCAGGGTTCATCCTGCATATCCGGAAACAACGAAACTTCCTTGTGCAAACTGAGGTACTGGATACAAAGATATACCCTGGCAATAAATATTGTATTGACTGAATTCTTTTCTTGTTCCTTGTCATATGCTTGGACTAGTTCTGTTTATGTATTCCTACTTCTTTTCAAGCCTTAACTGTTCCTTGGGCAGCCAGAAACCTGATTGTAGGTTCGACTCCTGGTTCACCCAGTAATGCTTCTAGGGGGCACGGGTGGCTGTGCAGAGTTGCGTCCCTTGGGCATGCCAAAAAACCTATGATTGTGGGTTCGAATCCCTGTTCGCACCGATTTTGTTTCTAGGTTTGTCAGCACCATACCCGTGCTCTTGGGTGTCACCGAAGTGGTAAACGTCTGAGACCTGCATCACTTCGGGCTTTCCTCCCACATTAAGCTGAAACGCTGCAATGTGACTGGAATACTGTTAAAAGCGGCGTTAAACCCAACTCACTCACTCAGTTATGCTTCTAGGTTTGTCAGCACCATACTCAGCTTGTGGATTTCACAAAGTGGTAAACGTCTGAGACCTGCATCACTTCGGGCTTTCCTCCCACATTAAGCTGAAACGCTGCAATGTGACTGGAATACTGTTAAAAGCGGCGTTAAACCCAACTCACTCACTCAGTTATGCTTCTAGGTTTGTCAGCACCATACTCGGCTTGTTGATTTCACAAAGTGGCTTTCCCCCCACATTAAGCTGACATGCTGTGATATACATATGTCTGGAACTGGAACTGGAATACTGTTTAATGTGGTGTAAACCCAACTCACTCACTTTTAACTGAACTTTAGGGTGTTTCAAATTGTTGGCTGCTTGTCGATCTCCTTTTTTCTGTTCTCAGATTTTGTGACACATATTAATTAGATAATATGGCATGTTCCAGGACCAGTATATGTTCATCCATGACGTGTTGGTGGAGTATATCCTGGGTGGGGGAGACACAGAGGTGACGGCAGACACTCTCACACCGTACATCGAGAAGCTGACGATGCCTGCCAGAGATGGAGCTGAGACCATCCCAGAGGCCTTGCTGGAGAACCAGTATAAGGTGAGGGGTAGGGAGAGGGTATACCCTGGGTGGGGTGTGTAGGAAGGGGTATATCCTGGGTAGGGTGTGTAGGGTGGGGTATACCCTAGGTAGGGTGTGTAGGGAGAGGGTATATCCTGGGTGGGGTGTGTAGGGAGAGGGTATATCCTGGGTGGGGTGTGTAGGAAGGGGTATATGCTGGGTGGGGTGTGTAGGGTGGGGTATATCCTGGGTGGGGTGTGTAGGGAGGGGTATATGCTGGTTGGGGTGTGTAGGGTGGGGTATACCCTAGGTAGGGTGTGTAGGGTGGGGTATACCCTAGGTAGGGTGTGTAGGGAGAGGGTATATCCTGGGTGGGGTGTGTAGGAAGGGGTATATGCTGGGTGGGGTGTGTAGGGTGGGGTGTGTAGGGAGGGGTATATGCTGGTTGGGGTGTGTAGGAAGGGGTATATCCTGGGTGGGGTGTGTAGGGTGGGGTATATCCTGGGTGGGGTGTGTAGGGAGGGGTATATCCTGGGTGGGGTGTGTAGGGAGGGGTATATCCTGGGTGGGGTGTGTAGGGAGGGGTATATACTGGGTGGGGTGTGTAGGGAGAGGGTATATCCTGGGTAGGGTGTGTAGGGTGGGGTATATGCTGGTTGGGGTGTGTAGGAAGGGGTATATCCTGGGTGGGGGGTGTAGGAAGGGGTATATCCTGGGTGGGGTGTGTAGGGAGAGGGTATATCCTGGGTAGGGTGTGTAGGGTGGGGTATATGCTGGTTGGGGTGTGTAGGAAGGGGTATATCCTGGGTGGGGTGTGTAGGGAGGGGTATATCCTGGGTGGGGTGTGTAGGGTGGGGTATATCCTGGGTGGGGTGTGTAGGTTGGGGTATATCCTGGGTGGGGTGTGTAGGGTGGGGTATATCCTGGGTGGGGTGTGTAGGGAGAGGGTATATGCTGGTTGGGGTGTGTAGGAAGGGGTATATCCTGGGTGGGGTGTGTAGGGAGGGGTATATCCTTGGTGGGGTGTGTAGGATGGGGTATATCCTGGGTGGGGTGTGTAGGGTGGGGTATATACTGGGTTGGGTGTGTAGGATGGGGTATATCCTGGGTGGGGTGTGTTGTGTGGGGTATATCCTTGGTGGGGTGTGTAGGATGGGGTATATCCTGGGTGGGGTGTGTAGGATGGGGTATATGCTGGTTGGGGTGTGTAGGGAGGGGTATATCCTGGGTGGGGTGTGTAGGAAGGGGTATATACTGGGTGAGGTGTGTAGGGTGGGGTATATGCTGGGTGGGGTGTGTAGGGTGGGGTATATCCTGGGTGGGGTGTGTAGGGTGGGGTATATCCTGGGTGGGGTGTGTAGGATGGGGTTTATGCTGGTTGGGGTGTGTAGGGTGGGGTATATCCTGGGTGGGGTGTGTAGGGAGGGGTATATCCTGGGTGGGGTGTGTAGGGTGGGGTATATACTGGGTTGGGTGTGTAGGAAGGGGTATATGCTGGTTGGGGTGTGTAGGGTGGGGTGAGTAGGGTGGGGTGTATACTGGGTTGGGTGTGTAGGGTAGGGTATATCCTGGGTGGGGTGTGTAGGATGGGGTATATCCTGGCAGGGGTGTGTAGGATGGGGTATATCCTGGGTGGGGTGTGTAGGAAGGGGTATATGCTGGGTGAGGTGTTAGGGTGGGGTATATCCTGGGTTGGGTGTGTAGGGTGGGGTATATCCTGGGTGGGGTGTGTAGGGTGAGGTATATCCTGGGTTGGGTGTGTAGGGAGGGGTATATCCTGGGTGGGGCGTGTAGGGTGGGGTATATCCTGGTTGGGGCGTGTAGGATGGGGTATATCCTGGGTGGGGTGTGTAGGGAGGGGTATATCCTGGGTGGGGTGTGTAGGGTGGGGTATATACTGGGTTGGGTGTGTAGGAAGGGGTATATGCTGGTTGGGGTGTGTAGGGTGGGGTGAGTAGGGTGGGGTGTATACTGGGTTGGGTGTGTAGGGTAGGGTATATCCTGGGTGGGGTGTGTAGGATGGGGTATATCCTGGCAGGGGTGTGTAGGATGGGGTATATCCTGGGTGGGGTGTGTAGGAAGGGGTATATGCTGGGTGAGGTGTTAGGGTGGGGTATATCCTGGGTTGGGTGTGTAGGGTGGGGTATATCCTGGGTGGGGTGTGTAGGGTGAGGTATATCCTGGGTTGGGTGTGTAGGGAGGGGTATATCCTGGGTGGGGCGTGTAGGGTGGGGTATATCCTGGTTGGGGCGTGTAGGATGGGGTATATCCTGGGTGGGGTGTGTAGGATGGGGTATATGCGGGTTGGGGTGTGTAGGGTGGAGTACATGCTGGGTGGGGTGTGTAGGGTGGGGTATATGCTGGGTGGGGTGTGTAGGGTGGAGTACATGCTGGGTGGGGTGTGTAGGGTGGAGTACATGCTGGGTGGGGTGTAGGATTGGATATAACCTAGATGAAGTACCCTTGATCGGGGTGTAAGGTGGGGTACACATCCTGGATTAGGACGTGGGATTGAAAACATATCATGGGTTGGGATTAGGGGGAAACACAACAAGATGAACTACAGAGCTTCAAGCCAACAGAACTCTATAGTTTGTACTGATGGAGTTCATGTCAATATGATTTTATCAATTCTTTAAATCCCAGCTGGTAACAGCCCACAAGAGGAATGATGATGAGATTTCTCAAGCTCTCAAACCAGTCAATGAAGCCAAGAACCGCAACAGCACCTTTCTGCCTGTCAATCTCAAGCGTGTCTTGCTGCCCGTGAAGCCAGGCATGGACGGGTCCGACTACATCAACGCCACCTACATGCAGGTTAGGACAGACGCATACATGTGTCAAATGTCAAAATATCTGAAAATGAAAAAGCCTGTTTGCTTATTTGAAATACTGGTTCAGTAATATTTGGATATCTGCAAGTATGTTCTGTTTGGCCCAAAATGAAATTTTGATCTTAAAAGGCCAAGGATATACAATGTATGCTCTTTATTCATTACGGTGGCACTGATGTGTGGGAATAGAAGAAAGCAAACATTACCACAAGATAAACATTTTATGTGTTAATTTCTCCTCTGTTGCCAGGGTTACAGCAAGTCAAATGAGTTCATCGTAACCCAGCACCCGCTGGAGTCTACTGTAGAAGACTTCTGGAGAATGGTGTGGGACAGGAACAGCCCTGTCATCATCGTCCTCTCCTACGTCAACAATGAGGTGGGTGAAATATAGTAGAAAGGAGGACATTTTGATCTGCATCTCTATGTGCAGAGTTGCTTCCCTTATCAGTGCCAGGATACATAGATCTTAAGTTCAAATCTCAAATTGATTGAGATCATTGGTTCGATATCCTCATACATGTGCAACCTATGCGACTAAATGAATCGGTAACTTGGTTGATGCATGTCATCAAATCCCAATTTGCGTGGATCGATGCTCATGATGTCATTCCCTGGATTCTCTGGTCCAGACTTGACTATTTACAGACCTCCTTCATCTAGCTGATGAGGTGCAGTGTTAAATAAAATATAATAAAAAACGTACCGATTCCTGTACTGATGGGTTTCCCCAACAACACTGCAACCTGTGCCACACCCTTGATTTTCTTTCACATTTTACCGACCAATCAAACATCGAGATAGGGAAAAAGGAAATGGATAAGGGAGGTAACTTGTATTAACATGTTGATGTCGCCAAGCCAACATTGAGACATTGGTTTGTAACTCGCATTCTGATTGGTACGTTAGACTAAGTAGCGTAGCAAATCAAATCCACTGATGGAAATCAAGGGCGGGTAATTTAGGATCATGAGAACCACGGGAATGGATCAAGGGGTTAGTGTTGGGGCTACTGAAATGAAAGCTCTGGAAATATAGAGGATGTCTTCATGACCAGTTTTCATTATTGATGTGAACAATTGCAAGGGCAATAAAGAGCTTGATACTTTGCAAACACTACGACTATCGTAACTGTGTTAGAGAATGGGAGTTACAAGAGTATTAACACTAAGATTGCTTTAAGGAACAAGGCCCTAATATTTTTTGGTCAAAGTGGTTGGGAGAGACGTCTCACATGACAGCAAAGCAAGCTGCTGCTGCTGCTACAAGAGATCCTATCATGCCATGGTAGACTGCTATCTCCAAGCTACCAATATCCCTGGCTCATTATTTCATGATGGAGTGAATAATATTTTTCTGATAACAGGATTTCAAAGAATTTTGGCCAAAGAAGGAAGAACCTATGGAGTTTGAGGCTTGTCCCTTCAAGCTGACCACACGGGAAGAAGAGCAGGTGTCCACATGTGTCACCAGAGGGTTCTTGTTGGAGTCAACACAGGTTAGTGACAACACAGAGTTGTGTCCCTTTGCTGTCAGGATCTGCTGGCCATACATTGGAATCCCAGAATTGCCCTGATTATGACCTCGTCCACAAGCAGTGACACTTTAGGCTTTGGGGTTCCTGTTGGGAGTTAAATCAGTAATGGAACCATTGCCAGGGATTGGATTGGATCTTTGTGCAAGAGTCCCAGGCACCCTCAATAATGGTTTGGGGCTGTTCCATTCTTATAATGGTGATGCCAGGGTAACAACAAATGAAATATGAAGTATGTTGGAACCCTTATGTAAATTATAGATGATAGTTTTCTTGCTTGAAATAATAGGTAAATTTTTAAAATTAAAGTAAAGAATATCGAATGTGGACAGTAAAATTGAACTTTTCTTGTTCATAATTAAATAGGACCACCTCCATGGTCTAGTGGTAGAGCATCTGCCTGGAGAGTGGAAGGTCCTGGGTTTGATCCCCGACTGCGTCATACCAAAAGACATTAAAAGATGATACTTGTTGTTACCCTGTCTGGTGCTCGGCATTAAGGGACTAAAACAAGGACTGGTCGGCTCAAAGTCAGTGTACTATGTCTGAGTGGGGTATTCATGTTAAACTGCGACATGGTATCTCAGTGTGCTAGCACTGTAAATCGGCATCCGTCCGGACTAGTACAAGCAGCCACAATTACACACACGCACACATACACACACACATGCATGCCTTTTGCTATTTAAGTGCAATAATCTTGGACGCGACGTTAAACCCCATTTCTCCTCACCTCATAATTAAATAGACTTTCATGATATCTTTGCATGCCATGGGACTTGCTGTGCAAATTATTTGTGTCCGCTCTCAATGTTTATGCAAAGTTTTGTGTAGGATACATCCCCTATTACCAATGTGAAGGGCTTGTAGATCTATACCATGTACTTGAATCTTTTGTTATAACAATTTGATGGCAGTTCATTTGTGTTTTTTTCTGCACTTGTTTTATATGTCTGAAAACTCTTTACTTCTTTGTTAAAGCTTACATGTTACTCTGAATATGTCCTCAAAAGTTCCATGAAATAGTAGGCAAAATGCCTGATTCAGGGTTGTATGTAATCTGTCTTTTCCAGTACGACTACACGTTCCAGACGAAGTTGATGACGGTGGACGGATGGCCGGGAGCATGCTCTCCTCTACACACAGTGTTCCAGCTGATAGAGACAGCGCAGAAATGGCAGCTGGAGAATGACATTGGACCTGTCATAGTTGTTGATAGGTTTGTCAAACTGATAGCTGTTATTTCATTGTCTTTTGATTGTAAGGACCTTAAAGGATTTCTGAGGAATTATTTGGCCCCTGCACATCACAAGCTGACTTGTTGGTCATTGTGAATATTTGACACTGGTGGCCATTATGTTGCTTAAATTATGCTGATGGTGTAAAAGAAGTCTCTCAACTCATGACAAAACGAAAGATTTTTCAATGAAAGTTGGCCTTTGTTAACAAAATACAGTGTAAAAGATTTTTCGTTGGCAGTTGGCCTTATTTGACCACAGAAGTTGTTTTTTTAATGAAAGTTGATGTTAGTTGACAAAATAAAAGATTTTTTTAATGAAAGTTGGCCTTAGTTGATAAGGTAAAATATTTTTCAATGAAAGTTGGCCTTAGTTGATAAAATAAAAGATTTTTCAATGAAAGTTGGATTTAATTGATAAAATAGAAGATTTTTCAATGTATGTTGGCGTTAGTTGACAAAATAGAAGATTTTTCAATGTATGTTGGCATTAGTTGACAAAATAAAAGATTTTTCAATGTATGTTGGCGTTAGTTGACAAAATAGAAGATTTTTCAATGAAAGTTGGCCTTAGTTGACAAAATAAAAGTTTTTTCAATGTAAGTTGGCCTTAGTTGACAAAAGACAAGATTTTTCAATGAAAGTTAGCCTAAGTTTGCACATACTTTCAAGATGCCAAATTTCATTTGTGTCTACTTGGTGTAGTGGTACAGTACTGAAGAGTTGGTGTATCGAGAGGTAGATATTCCTTTCAATGACTGTGCTATGAAAAACAACTGACCAGCTCACCCTTTACCCAATGACCATTGCCTAAGATGTTGACATGTTTCTCCCCTATCACCAGGCATGGTGTGTATTTGCTGGTTTAACCAGCTTCCCATTTGACTTATTAAACATCATGCTCCTTTGTATGCCTCCAATTTCGAAAGTATTCTTTTTAAATCTGATATTTGTCCAGGCTGTGTTTCCCAGTTGGTATTGGTTTTCTTCCAGGTTAGAATTGGTTTTCAGCAACCCGTTGTTGTCGTAGGTGGCGACTAACAGGATAGGGGGGTCAGGCTCGCTGACTTGGTTGATGCATGTCATCGTATCTCAATTGCATGGATCGATGCTCATGATGTCAATCACTGGATTGTCTTGTTCCAGACTTGATTATTTACAGGCTGAAGTCATATAGCTGGAATATTGCGGAGTGCGGCATTAAACAACAAACAAACAAACAAACAGTGATCTCACACTGATCCTACTGAAATATTCTTTAAAGCTGCATTAAACCAACTCACTTAATTTCCTTACTATATATCACATCAACAATATTGTTATTAAATATAATTGTAACCCCTTGAGGAATCCAGGTTAGAATAGGTCCCCAGCAACCTGTGCTGGTTGTAAGTGGCGATAAAATGGATCTGGTGGTCAGGCTCGGTGATTTGGTTGATCGTTGTTCACAGTATCAATCATTGTCTGGCTCAGCTTGATTATTTATAGACCGCTGGAATATTGCGAGATGTGGTGTTAACAACAAACAAAGAAAAACATTAATAATTGTATTCATCTCAAAAACCTTTTTTGTTTGGGTTCCTGTTTTTGTAACAGAGACCTGAATATGAATGCACGCAGTTTATTGATTGGGATGAGAACTCCCTTACTGTATGTCCTCATCATGTGTGACTGCCTCCGCAGGTATGGCGGGGTGGAAGCGGGGAAGCTGTGCGCGCTGTGGACGATGTACAACCAGCTGACACAGGACAAGAATGTGGATCTCTACCAGCTGGCCAAACTTTACCATCTCAAAAGACCAGGCATCATCGGAACAAAGGTAGCTCCCGAGTGAAGGACATTTCTACCATGGCATTGATGAATGTTTGATTCTGATTGGTTAAAAAGAGGTTTCCTTTTTGCTACGGAAACCCCTTTCAAATATATTTAGCCTCTTCACAAAACGTGGGTATGAATACAAAGATAGCCTACATATCGTTTCATAATAAATGGCTGCTGATCGATCACCGCCCATATGAACTGTAAAACGTGTCTATATTTCCTCAATACACGCTGGGTCTCTAATACCAGCCAGGTCTCTAATACACGCGAGTCAAGGGCTCTCGCGAAATTAAAAGATGGCATATTGTCAAATGGAGGAAATATGGTAGTTTGATATCAAATGTTTTGGGCATACTAGGCCGCAACCCTGACCGCTTCGATGATGACGTTAAAAGATTTAACGAAGACATATCTTTTGCATACAAATGAAATGTTTATGAAACCTTTAGGAAAATGTTCTCTGGTGACCCTGATTGGTAAGCTATTTCCCCATTGAAACAACCGACAAAGCGCTCGGTTCGAAATTAAAATAAAGAGGTGGGACTACAGTGGGACTACATCAAATTTCAAAACACAGTAGGTTTATCTCCTAAATGATGACTTTAATTCAAATTGGTGTTTAGTCAGGGAATTTTGTTTTTTCCTCAAGGAAAGAATCTTTTCTTTTACCTTGAACCACTTGTCTGTATCAAAATACTTGATATAATTGATAGCCAATGTACGTGTAATTGTGATGCTTTTAGGGCAAGACTATAACCAAACAGAAATTATCTGGTCTATGTTGTGCCCTAACTATTTCATATATTACTTCTTGCTTTTCATCACGATTTGGCTGAAATATTGCCGATGTGACGTTAAATGTTAACTCACTCACTCACTCACTTCTTGATATCATCCAAATGTTTTTTCTGTCTCTGTAATGACTGAAAGAGTTTCATCAAAACTTCTGTAAAGTATATACTACTACTTTTACAAGCTTGCATGGAATAGTGCTGAGCTAGTGAATAGGCCGCCATGTGGATCCAGGGGATTGTTATGCTTATCTCATTCGTGTCACAGGAGTTGACTAAAATGGGGAACACGTGGCCACAATCACCTGCTCCAAAATGTGACCTGGTTGATTGTTTTAACCCTACACAGGCAGTTCAAAGTGATGCTCGCATCATTGACCACTGGTTTGTCCAGACAACTTTACATCCTTAGCACAGCGGGCATGTTTTCTGGAGAGGACAACCATTTTGTATTTAAACGTAATGAAAAACATTTGGTTTCCAAAATGCTTGGTTTTTTTTTTTATAGAGAGCAGCCAATCTGACCTTAAATGTAATGAGTTTTCACTATATTTTTTAAGGTTCACTTTTTTCATTATGATTTCCCTATCATGCCATTATAAACATCCTGCATCAAACATTTATTCCAACACACTTTAAGGCTGCAATTATATGATATAGATTTCTCTGGTCTGTTACACCTTTCTGCCTTACTTACATATAGAACTTTTGAAGATATTAATCTATGAACGTAACTAATTGCCTGGCACTTTCTGAGAGCTGATATTTCTTTACGTATGATCCTGGATTGGTTATTCTTTGGGAATAAAATATACCAGTGTTTTGAAATACAAAATATTGTGTTTGTATGTTAGGTATGGAAAGGATATGTTGTTACAAAACAACCTTAGTGCTAGTGACTGTCATAAGTCTATGTTAAAGGGCAAGTTCACACGGAAATAAACCTATTTTTATTGTACTTTTTCCACATTAAAAGTGTTAACCTAGAAGTGTCATAGACAAAAATATAAAAATATCACTAATAATTGACATATTTTTTGCATTAAAATGATTTATATTTTTCACATTTACAAAGTGTTCTATTTCCATAACAAAAACACCATGGCTTATGCCCCTTACAATATGACGTCATTGGTGCCAATTGATAAACATTATGACGTCATCATGCTTTGTTAGAGCCGCTTCACGTGGTGTAGGTACAGGTGTGTGATTCTAGCGTCTCAGATGCCAGCCAGCATAGTGTTATGCTGAGTCACCACTGCGCCGGAGTGTGTCGTAGGCCATGTTGTTTTACTGAAAACTGGTACTTGATATCTTTTGCGTTGAGAATAGACAGGGACCCAGTTGAATTGGCACCAATTACGTCATAATCTAAGGGGGATAACTCAGGCCTGTTCAGCTCGAAAAACGAAGGCCTCATAACGGCATATCATTTTCACACTATTGTGAGCTTCCTACTTTCACTGTGAAAAAAATTAGTTTATATTTTCAAACACAGATACTAACTAATTCTGAAATTGCGTTTTGTTTAGAAAAAGAAAGAAAGTGATTTTTGCGTGTACACTTCCCCTTTAAGGCTGCAATTATATGATATAGATTTCTCTGGTCTGTGATACTGTTCTGCCTTATTTACATATAGAACTTTTGAAGATATTAATCTATGAACGTAACTAATTGTCTGGCACTTTCTGAGAGCTGATATTTCTTTATGTATGATCCTGGATTGGTTATTCTTTGAGAATAAAATATACCAGTGTTTTGAAATACAAAATATTGTGTTTGTATGTTGTGTATGGAAAGGATATGTTGTCCAGGGGCTGTTTTTACAAAACAACCTTAGTGCTAGTGACTGTCATAAGTCTATGTTAAGGTATGGGAGTTACAATCACTTAGCGCAAAGACAACGCTTTGTACAACGGCACCCTGGTGTTGTTATGTTGAATAATGAATTAAAACCCATACTCCTTCATTCGTTCTTCCTTCCTTCCATTGCAGGACGACTACCTGTTCCTGTACAAGGCCGTTGAGAGCTACCACAAGGCAAGTCTAGAGGACGGTGGGGAGTCTGTCAACTCCTCGCCCAAACACCACAACTCTGTTCGCAAAAACGGCACTCTGCCTCACACGATAACCCTGAGTCACAGCAACAGTAAGACGGAGACCAATATATGACAGGGAGTGTAGCCCCTGTAAGGCTGAGCAAGTCCAAGATAACACGCTCCTCTCACTTCACAGAACAATAGACTTGTGTTGACAACGGCATCACCGACTTGCTGGTTACAGAGAATGGACTCTAATTCACAGATCGGAATAGCTTAGATGCAAGCCCTGTGATGAAGTGAAGTGTTCGGGACGACTTGGCTAGGAAGATCAAAGAATATGCTTGATGCTTTAAGGACATCACATTGCTGCCAAACCATTCAATTTCAGATATATCCTACCGAGACGGAGTTTTTATGGGATGGGAAATCACAGATTTGATTTTTATCTGTGACTGAAATTGGGGCAGTTGCGCTGTTACGCCAAGGAATCTCACCATGTCTGTGTTGAGGGATTTCAGTAGGAAAGTACTCCTCTAGCATGCTTCAGTAGGAATCTGCAGCTCGGAACGTGGTACAGGAAGGGTGTGGTCACCCATGTGGTCAGTAGGTCGGTTTCAGACTGTGCGCTGCTCGGACAGTCATATACTGCAAATTGCAGAGACACTGAAACAAATTCTTCCTGGAATCAAACGGTTTTGTTGTTTTTTAAATTCACAAATGGTCCATTTTTTAAGCCAGAAGCCTGTTTCCGCTGTTGATCAGTTGTTGACGATGGCATTCATCGATGGAGTCGAGGTTGAAACAGATGTACCTCATCTACCACTGGAACTACACCAGCGAGATGGAACAGGATTGGGGAAACTGATGGTCATTGTGTCACTGAAGGAAGGTTCCGGTGTGGAGAGATGGATCTTATTCCTCGTCTATATTTTTCCAGTAGATTCTGGAAAGCCTGGTGAAGTAATGACTGATCTGCTGTCTACCAATGCCGCCATGTTGCACTCTGTTCAACACCATGCATTTACAGGCTTAGCATTTACGGTCTTCTTGTTCGTTGGTTGATGTGAGAGAAATTAACAAAGCAAAATTATTCAAATACTAACACATTTATTACTAAGAATTATACAGTTAATTCTACAATGTTATAACAAATTTCTGCATATTTTATACTAATCTACAGGAAATAATTTCGGCTCAATATTTCATGTTTTCATGTAATCGCAATATTTGAGATGTAGAGAAAAGTATGTGCATTGTACAGATATTACTATTTAAGCAGAATAATATGGTGTTAAGAGTAGTCATTTACCAAAAACAATAATTTAAGTGTAATACCAGTAGTGATAGGTAATGGAAAATATTTTTCACATTTTATTAATCGTACACAACATTCTGTGTATAAGATCAAATGTATTATTGTAATATTTACACTGGATTCTCGAATGAATGGTCTGTGGATCAGGTTTCTAATGTGTGGAACAAGCAAGACTAATTTTATTGACAGAGGTGTCAAATATCTCAGCAATGCCATTTTGACTCTGTCATCTGAAGTTTGACATAACCTTTCATAAATGTGGTCTTCCTGTTGTTGGTTATTTGGGCAACATCTGATATGCAGCATATTGTGTCAGTGGGTAAGAAGATTACACATCAGTTAGTTTCATCTTTGTACAGTGAGACTTTGTTATGAATGTCTGGAGGAACAAGTATCTTGATTAATGAAGTATGGATCTGGAGTTACTTCCCTTGATATATGACTGTTAACAATCAAACTACCGTATTCGACGTAATAAGCACTCAGGGCGCTCTCAAAATTAGAAATAGGGGGCTCTTATTAGAATATTACTTTGGTGAAAAAAAACAGAGTTGAAAGATAAATTTCATGGTTTATGCTGACAGCCTGAAATGTTTATTTACGACAGATATATTTTTCCAGAATTGCCCATGATTAAGGGTGCATATTGCACATGAGTGCGTATTATACGCGAATAAATAAGTCTTGTGTACATTGATCAGTCCGAAGGGGTGCTAATTGGGATTGTTCACTAGCCAATATATTAGCAAATATCGCCGTGGGCACTTATTAGAGCAGGGCGCTATTACGCCGAATACGGTATCCGATTTCCACCATGTAAAACAGGAAGATGATTATACTGTGAAATAGGCTGTAATCAAGGTAGTTGACAGGGCCTTGTTTAGACTTAGCATATGATGTGATGTGGTGGTTCTGTCTAGAGACTGACAACACCACTGCTGATTGGCTGATTGTCCAGTTGGTGAAGTGTTTCATGGCACCGTCCCTAGGAAAACTGATTCTCCAGAATAATAGGATGTGTTTGGTCATAAATATTACATTTCTTGTAATCTTCTAAAACCAGATCAGTCAAGATTGATAAGGTCTGAATGTATTCAGATTAACAAACTCTCGCTGAATCAGAATGAGTATGTACCGTATGTTATCGCAATAGGAACCAATGGAATCATGATGGACCAATCGCTGTACAGCATGAACAGAATCATGGCGCCAAATAATGGTCCAAGATTACACTATAATGGTATGGCAGGTATCTTGATATTGAGGTCCTATCAATCATTACCCCAATGATGAATCAGGAATGATTGACCAATCACAGTACAGCAAGGAAGAATGATGGCACCAGATAATGGTAAGAGATTACCCTGTATGTATATCGATACTACGATCTTGTGAGTCGTTAAACTTTCAATGGCAGGATTCTAATGATGGCCTGTTGTGCAAATCAAAAGCTTGCTGCGAAGTTATGTAACTTTAGTTACAAATTATACATCAACAAGTTGGAACAATCGACGACAGAGATGACATGAAGGATACAAGAGGCAGGAGTTTCCTGTACCGCAAGATGATACTGCCACTATTGTGCTTGTTTAAACTGATCTGCTGTTGCCGATAGATTCTAGACTGCCGATAGATTCTAGACTGCTTCTCATGTACAAGTTTTATTTATGACGTGTATTATTTGTGTACTACTTATATCTAGTCACTGTATATAAACATGAGCTGTATTTTACATACCTACTGCATATCAATCAGTTTTCATGTTTTACTAGACTATTGATGCTGTATATGTTTAAGACGTTAGGATCGGTGTATATGTTAAGCCTTCATATAATGAATGTGTACACTTATTCAAACTATTTTGTGTGTGTGATATAAGTGCAGGTGATTTTCTTGTTTTAAGTTTACATTTAATGGAAGACAGTTTATGAACACTAAGTTGTTGAAGGATCAGAATGTTATACTTGAGTATGATGTGCAGAATGTTATACTTGAGTATGATGTGCAGAATGTTATACTTGAGTATAGAGTGTTGACTAAAGGTTATAGGATCAAGTCCCAAGGTGTTCTGCGGCAGGTATTTGTTTCCTACATGTAAGACTGTGGACATCAACTTCCATCTGTGAACCTGAGGGTCGTCACTGGTCTGATGTGGAAGGGAAGAGACGAGATATAGACCGATGTACAATTATGCTGTCAGGATTCCGTTTTATGAAAGTTTTGCTTGAGAATGGGGATACATATCTCAAAATCAATAGTATGTACAGGTACTGCAACATTGTTGCATCTAGAGTTTGCATAATTCATTTTAATGTTATGAGATTGGTAATATATTACCAACGTTACCAACTCAGTGCTGAAGTAAAGAAATACCCTGAACTGAATATGAAAAGGTGATTATAACTGAAACTACAATTTGCATTGTAAACAATGTATTATTTAGAAATAGGTTTATTGTAGTTCCTGGACATAAACATGTTCCTCAGCCTTGCTATTTTGTGACAAGGAGCTAACAAGAAATATACTGGAAGAACTCAATTTTCTCAAACTTCTCATGAAATGTGCATAGTGCATCATCATATGTAGGATTTTCCCAGATCACATGTGATAACTTTAATGTTTTCACATTTTGACAAAAAAAATAATAAAAAACTAAGTCTCTTGGATAAGTTTCTATATTCTACAAATATTAACAGGTTATGTCATGCATTGAAGAATGTGAAGAATTTATCCTATTAGGAGACTACTTTAAGAGACTATTTAAGAGAAATAGGGATGGCTGCATGGGTTAGACAACAATCCAAATCACATTGTCACTGCCTCAACTGTAAAGAAACTGGGTTATTTCCACAACAAGGTATACCTCATTCGGCTCCACATTCCACAAACAAAGTCTGTATCTCCACACAGTTGTACACAGGAAGTTTATATGCAGGTAACGTAGGAGGCAGGGCAGTGTGAGGGGGGCACAGCAGCTTTCACAACTCAGCAGCTCCTCCTCAAGCAAAGGGAGGGAACTCAAGTAAGCTAGGTTGACAACCATGTTCATGTTACATTCAAACAAAGATTTCTTTAAAGAATGCTAGTCATTTTTTTAAATGAATAATGGTTTTGAATCATTTAAGTTTGTAGATTTTTAGGAAGATGGGTCAGGTGGTTGATCAGATTAATACAGTGTGATGTTTTTGACTTCCTGAATGGTGTACATTTGATATTGCTTCCTTGATTCACTACCAGGCATAGATCCTCTGAATGGTTTACAGGTTAGGAAGTTGATGTCTAGAATTATGATAATCTGTCCGAGAACCCTTACCATTCTACACAACGATACATTTATAATGGCAGATGTGTCCAAACTGTATAAACCTGACGTGAAGACTGCATCTATTCATGACAAAGTATCTTTGTATCTGGTGTACTAAGTGCTTAGATGTTGTCAGCTTTCTGCTCTGAGAAGGATGGTGAGGAAGCACTAGAAACCCCATACGAAGAGCCTAGATTGTTACCTAGACGATGTCCCTTATTTGCCTGAGAAGCCTAGATAGTCCCTTGCTCATGTGTCAAAAGACTGGCATGGTGATCCGACCACGTTCGACTTCCGCACTCCGATACATATCTCTGAGACGCAGTTGCTGTAAATATTTATTTTGGTATACATACATTTCTGCCAACATAACATTTGTACATACACATAACTTCACTTTGTACAATACAGTAGTGGCGGGCCAAGAGTATTGTAGTATCCACAGTGGTTGTTTTCTCAAGTGTAGAATCTCGCATGCCTACAGTTGTCCATGTTGTGATGTATTAACTGGTGTGTGTATGACAGTATTTCCCTAATGACTACATATGTTCTGTGTCAAACATGGCTTGCTCTTATACAGATGAGAATGTAAAAATGAGACGGCTAGATATGATGTCTATATGTTCCTGAAAATATTGATATTCACAAACAGTAGTTCACTTTGAAATGAGATACCAGTATCCTGAGGAAGACTATTAGTCTCATTTAGCCATTTTCAAATTGACCTGATTATGCAGGGTGGAAAAATTTATCCTTAAAGATCATTGTGTTGAATAAGCACTATTCACATTATTTAATCATGTCCAATAGACCATGCTATCACACAAGCACACTCTGTTGCCTCGATGTTTTTTGTCTTTCATGTTCTATTTCAAACTCAATTGAGCCTCAATAATTTTTATGAACTGCTGATTTATTTTAAGAAAAAGAACGACAGTGAAGACATTGTTAGGATATTCAGGGTGTATATGTTGTGGCAGCATCTCCATGATTGAAGAACCTTTCTGAAAATACCAGGGAACAGTATCTGGAAGCTATTTCCCCAACTCACCAATCTCCAGGTCTGGGGTCACCTGAATAACTGCTCATGTAGATATAGTCTGAGACCAACCTTCTGAATATGTCGCCGAAGACCCGGGTTCGATTCCTGACATGGGTACAATGTGTGAAGCCCATTTCTGGTGTCCCCTGCCGTGATATTGCTGGAATATTGCTAAAAGCGGCGTAAAACATCAGAGCAACCGTATGCATCGAAAATGTATCGGCTGCTGTTTGTAAACGTCCTGTCTGTTATGTCACGTGACCGATCATGTTGTGCATCTATTTTTAACTTGTAATGAAGGGGCTTGAAATTATGTGACGGTAACAAGATAGTGCCTGATCGACTGGTATCACTCGGCGGGCATTATCACTATTAACAAGACATGCTCATTTAACAATCCAAGTGTTAACAGAAATAAATCTGCTAAAAGGTAAGACATAATTTTAATTGGATTGGTATTAGACACACAATTTGAAGTACTTTTTAGGGGCTCGAAAACCCATAACATGAGGGTACTAGTTGCAGGATTCACTGGCTTGATTTGTCCAGCTTACGAGTTTGTCAGCGCATGGGTTTCAGAGGTGGATCCAGAGTTTTTGAAAGTAAGTGATCAAACTCCAGTAGGACCGCTGGACAATCACAGATAGCGAATGTATTTTTGTGGTTCATGTAATGATGGTATTTTCAAAATGGGAGGTGGGTGGCAGAGAGCTTGGATTGGACACCTGCCACCCCAGTTGACTTTGCCTCTAATCCCACATTGAGATGACATAACAGTGACATGACTGAAATATTGAGTCTCACTCACTCACTCACTCACTCACTCACTCACTCACTCACTCACTCACTCACTCACTCCACTCACTCACTCACTCACTCACTCACTCACTCACTCACTCACTCACTCACTCACCCACTCACTCACTCGCCCAGCCACCCACCCACCCACTCATGCTCGTAGCACAATCATGACAACTCATATGGTATAGGATCTGTATGTTTATTAAACTGTTGTTGATACAGGTATTGCCTCAAAGAAAGAAGTTTGATGATGAAAGAATGACTCATTCAGATACAGTCTCAAACTGAATGAAAGGTTTGGTCTCAAATGTATTTATTGTGGGCATAGAATACTTTTCCTGGTCAAGTGGTTAAAGCGTTCACTGGTATTGTCAGACACGTTCGAATCCCACATGGGTACAATAGAAGGTCCTTTTTTATTTTGACTGCAGTGATATTGCAGGAATATTGCTATTCAGGTTGTTTTTGCTTAGTATGGAAGAGTTCTGTAGGATCAAGATGACCGCTTGATGTGGCAACACTGTAGAGAAATAACAGATTTTGCCATAATTTTAATTACCTGTCTTGTAGTAGTTGAGACAATTGTTATATGATCTCTCAACAGGTTATAATTTTACAGTGGGAAGTTTTGTGTGCAATTCTCAATGATATTACAAGATTCAACTGACATAATAGATATTCATATATTGGGAATCTTGAAGCCTTGGTAGTTGTTTTTGTCAGGATGTGCATAGGTTTATGTTCTAACTGTGAATAGCAAAGGTTGCATTAATCCTATTCCATTTTTCTGCGATAAGATTCTTAGGAAACACCTCAGCTTAATACTGAAAAAAATAATTAATATTTTTTTATGCTGAAATCTTGAAAATACATAGTATTGAGTAGAATCAAGTGAAATGTATAATTTGATCATACTTTGGGCTATGCTCAACTGTCTTGCGCCCATTTTCAGCCTGTGTCTAGACATCATGGTCAGTTCCATGTGTCAAACTGAGGTGTCGCAGGACTAAACGAAGATGATATTCTTTGACTTCTCTCACTGGGGTCAGGCTCCATAACCATCTTTTGTGTTCTGTCCTCAACTGTTCTCACACAAATGTGCACAGGAAGCATGTTTCTCTTATGTTTCAGCCCCAACTTTCAGCACTGAAACTGTTCTGACTCTGCAATCTGATCGTCTTGCATATTGAGGTGTTGTAGGTGGATGTGCTTGTGGCAGTGACAATCTTCTTAAAGGGGGACAATGCTCCACGGTCTCGTGCCCATCTTCATCCTGGGTCGAGACATTATAATTAGTGCCATGTGGGAAACATAGATGTCGCATGGGTAATGACTAACTGCTTTATTAATATATACTGACACGCTGTGAACATGCAGAGTGGAATTTAGGAAATAATTTTCAGCGAACTGACAGAAAACAAAGAAATTGGTATGTGGTAGTGAGGTCTGAACGCAAGTAACGTTGCAAAAATAAAATTTGAATTCTAATTCACTTTGTCATACCTGGACATAAGCTTCCAGTCACTTGTTACTTATCATAGTCAAAATCCACTATTACTTTTCGGGGCGGTCAGGTAGCCTAGTGGTTAAAGCATTCGCTTGTCACGCTGAAGACGCGGGTTCGATTCCCGACATGGGTACAATGTGTGAAGCCCATTTCTGGTGTCCCCCACCGTGATATTGCTGGAATATTGCTAAAAGCGGCGTAAAACAATACTCACTCACTATTACTTTTCAAAGTGTTTCTGTGTACAGTTAAAGTTGTAGATGAAGTTGTTTTTGTTTGATTCAAACCAAACTTCCTCGGATTGACAATTGGTTCGAGTGTTGTCCCCTTTTAGGTCTGGTCATACAGCCCTGTTGTTTGCTAAATAGTGACACTGTATACCTCCATGGTGCTATTTCTGTAATGTTGTGGTCAGACCGCCACAGGGAAAGTTTGACAGTTCATTGACGAACGATGGAAAGAAATTATCTGACTAAAATATGTATTTGGAAGCATTCAGTTTGAACTAAGTGGTTTTTGTTTTCGAGAAAAGTATTCTCTGAGGTGATCTGAACATATTTGAAATTGATTAAATGTATTTCACTGGCGGTCTCATACACTGTGACATCTTTCATGTGTCTGTTATATCAAGTGTGAACTGTGGACACGTGTCTGTTGTCAATAACTTATTGTGAACACATGCATGTGTGTCCGTTATCTTAAACATTAGCTGCAGACAGAAATGTGTTATTTCCACATTAACTGTTAACACAAGCATGTGTCCTTTATCTCTAACGTTAAGTCTACACTCATGTGGTGTGATATTGGTGAGTGTTTTTAATAGGGGTAATGTCCTTTTGGTCAACAGTGTCCTTCAATAACAATAAGTAAGCTACAAAGAGGAACCAGCGATGGAGTGGAGCAGAGTGTACAATATGTAGTAGATGGGACAGAATGTCAAGTTACCGTATTCGACGTAATAAACGCCCAGGGCACTCTCAAAATTAAGAATAGGGGGCTCTTATAAGTTGAGTTGAAAGATAAATTTTGTGGTTTATGCTGACAGCCTGATATGTTTATGTACGACATATATTTTTCCAGAATTAAATTCCCCATAATTAAGGGTGCATATAACACGCGAATGTGTATTATACGCGAATAAATAAGTCTTGTACATGTTGTATACATTGATCAATTGGAAAGAGTGCTAATTGGGATTGTTCACTAGCCAATATATTAGCAAATATCGCCGTGGGCGTCTTTAAGAGCGGGGCACTTATTACGTCGAATACGGTAAGTCTGTCTCTCAGGAATCTTGAGCTATCACATTTTCATTTAGGATTTCGCTATGAACATATTAAATTAAAGACAATAGTAAAGTTTTAATTAATTGCATCTTTTTACAGAAAAATGCATTTCCAACACCATTTGTATGGTAGTTGCCAGTTTTGTTTCAATGATTATGATGACAAAGAAAAAAACTAATTTTTAAGGAAATTATTGACTCAACGCATTCTATTTTTTTACTTCTTTTATTTTTTATTTTTTCGAGGGGGAGCTTTGATGGGGGAGGGGTATATTCTGGAGAAATATAGTTTCTGTGTTTCAATAAACTTATGGCAATTAACGTTGATGTTTCAGTTTGCTTAATGACCATTGTGGTGGATATGATTCTCTATTTCATTCAAATGATGGAGATGACTCCACATCATCAGCCTAATCATGTCCAGAGCCATTCATAGAACAGGCATTCATTTGTTGGAACTTGACATTTGACTTTGGAGATATATTGATGGCACATTTTGTTTTGCACCTGCATTAGAGTTTTCACAATATTTTATTTTTTTAACTGCTTCATTTTATCATGTTTATAGGTTTTAGTTGATTTATGGTTTGTTAATTATGTTAATCTTGCCAAAGCACTTATGTTGGTATTTTGTTTTAGTGTAATTCATTTTCTGGTTTTGATGAATTTATTAAAACATGTTGCTTGTGATTAAAACATCCTTCATACATACCTCATGGTTACTGATATTAAAAGGCATTATTAGAAGTTACCAGAATTCCATGGGGATTCCATAGTTGATGTGATGAGTTTGATGCAACTCTTTCTAGAACTACAGTACCTCGTGAGACCCTAGCTTACCGTATTTGACATAATAAGCGCCCAGGGCGCTCTCAAAATTAGAAATAGGGGGCGCTTATTAGAATATTATTTTGAGTTGAAAGATTGTAAATTTCGTGGTTTATGCTGACAGCCTGAAATGTGTACATACGACATATATATTATTCCCGAATTTAATTGCCCATAATAAGGATGCATATAACACACAAGTGCGTATTATACACGAATAAGTAAGTCTTGTGTACATTGAACAATCGGAAGGGGTGCTAATAGGGATTGTTCACTAGCCAATATATTAGCAAATATCGCCGTGGGCACTTATTAGAGCAGGGCGCTATTACGTTGAATGCGGTAATTCTTCCATAAATCAAAACATTTGGTCTCATAGTTGAATCCAAGACTGACTCTGATTGTCACGCATTGTCAAATAACAATTAACATCAACAGGGAGGCTGTGCTTCATGGCCAGATGCCTTGTTCCAGTCTAGATCAAGACATTGTAAATACTGACATTATGTGAAACTGAATAACTGTCTTGTTGTTATTAGGGTATTTATTAAACGATTGATCTGCAAAACTGAATTTGAGTTATGGAGAAACTGTGTTTCTTAAACATTGTAAATGAACTTCTCTAGAACTTACAAATTCTTCAGAAGGGAGATAGTTCTCTGGATATCCAGTTTCTGTATTACAATGGCATTAAGTGCAATAGCTTGTATAGCCATAGAGCTATCACCCTTGTTCATCATGCCAACTGGGGGCACGGGTGGCCAAGTCGTCTAAGGCGCCGCAATTCGCTGCGCAGAGTTGCGTCCCTTGGGCACGCCAGAAACCTATGATTGTGGGTTCGAATCCTGGTTCGACCCGATTATGTTTCTAGGTTTGTCAGCACCATACCCGTGCTCGTGGGTTTCACCGAAGTGGTAAACATCTGAGACCTGCATCACTTCGGGCTTTCCTCCCACATTAAGCTGACACGCCGTGATATAACTGGAAAAATGTTAAAAGCGGCGTTAAACCAAACTCATTCATTCACTCACTCACTCACTCACTCACTCACTCACTCACTCAGAATCTAGTTCCCTTTGAATGATTTGCTGTCTTTATGGAGCAGTATTCCTAGTCTGTGTAACCAATGCAAGCAATGGAACTGTTTGTATTCCTACACAAAGAAAAACACCAGCATGGTACAGTGATCCCTCCCTACAACGCTACCTTCGGGGTCCAAATAATTGATGAGTGTTATAGATTATCAGCAGTTTAACGAAGGCCGAGTCGTAGGTGGTAGATGACCAACAAAACAGTATACATTCTCTGCCTACCTAACACGATCTACGCTGCACATTTCAGAGTTTCAAAAAAGATTAGAATAGAAGTTATTTATGATTCATAGGGTAAAAAAAGATTTATCGAGTATAATATGTGCTTTCAAAACAAAAAAACACATCGTATCCCTTCAGGTGAATAAGCAGGTAGATCTATAACAAACTTGGTCAATAAAAGTATGAAATTTGATATAAAACATCACTAGACATGATGATTTTCCATTTAAAATGTATTTCCTGCTTTCAAAGGCATTGTTTTATATACTTAAACGGGTTTCGGTTGAGAGGGGAAGCAATGCTGTACACATGGTATGCTCGGTACCTGAGGAAAAGACACCCTATATTTTGTTGATTATTGCTTAATTTGTGATTTTAACACGGTCAGGTTTGAGTTGGTGGGAATATTTTTGTATTTCTTCAAAAAAAAATTATACTCAAAAGTATGGTCGACCGAAGGCAAAATTAGAAATGGTGCCCTTTCTATCAAACAAATTGTGATATATGTGATATCTCTTTGATAGTATATGGTTTTATCTGGGTTACCTAATACAGATAATAATTTCAAAATTGATCCTTTTTTCTAATCTAGTGGCTTTATTAGCTTACTTCGAAACAGATTATTGATTTCATGATATGACAACAAATCCAGATAGGATCATGAATATTAAGCATGTTATGTATGCATATCTGCTAACGAGGCAATTTTTGACTGCTCAAGTATTATAATGAATAGTAGCAGGAGACTACAATGTGCTCACTGTCATAGTCACACCTAGTATTGTGTATACTTTATCAGTCCAGTGTCGTCCAGTGTTAGTGCATGTTATCATCGCTATGTGTATGCCACTGTGGTCTCAAGGACCTCCTTTAAGTGGCTCTATGTCGGCTCTTATGTTTTATACATTGTGTATGTATTGCCATAATTATTGATACACTCTGTAATGTATGTGTTTGTCATGCTTTTTTTAATCATTTTATGATTAAAAACATTCATAAATTAACAATTGTTGGTTGTTTTTTCAAATATGTACTTGTAGGTATGTGTCCCGGGTGTTATAGGATTTTAACAGAATTTCAGCATGACAGATTGATATGGGAGGAAAGATTGAAGCGATGCAGGTCCCTAGTTTGGGCCGAGACATTAAAACTGCTCCCACTTCCAACTGCGTTGTAAAACACATGTTTCTGAGACTGACTGTTCTCTGGCGTTGACATTTTGTGTTTAGGTTGTTCTTTTTACTTGTGAGCAGCAGAATCTCTGCACTTGTAGACAGCAGACATTATTCAAAATTAACATGGGTTTTGGTTTCAACAAAATCAGTAAATGTGTTATTGTGGCCCTGCATTGTCTGAGACTTGATAGTTCACAGGCGGCCGTTGTATGGCAGGAGTACTGCTGTGCAGTGTTAGGCAACACTTACTATTTTATGCAAATTGTTTGAGTGGCAGATGCTACAGACAGGTGGTGGTGGTGAGGTGGAATTGGGTTAACGTCGATTATTGCACTTATATAGCGACGTGCATGCACGTGTGTGTGTGTGTGTGTGTGTGTGTGTGTGTGGTGTGTGTGTGTGGCTGCTTGTACTAGTCCGGACTGATGCCGATTTATAGTGCTAGCCCACTGAGATACCATGCCGCAGTTTTTTAACATGAATACCCCACTCAGACACAGTATACTGACTCCGAGCTGACCAGCCCTTGTTTTAGCCCCTTAATGCCGAGCGCCAGACAGGGTAACAACAAGTACCATCTTTTAACGTCTTTTGGTATGACGAGGCCGGGGATCAAACCCCGGACCTTCCACTCTCCGGGCGGACGCTCTACCACTAGACGACGGACGCGGCTACATACAGAGCAGGACATGCTTACCCTTTCTGCAAACACCTGGCGTCATCACTTATTTTCAGTGGTTCATTCATATGCTTTTCTTCACTGTTTTGCCCTTGCGCCCAGGAGTCTGTGTCAGCAGATAAGTGAGACTGGTTGTTCTCTGGCATTGTGTTTACCACTTTGGTGAAACCCACGGGCACAAGCATTGTGCTGACAAAGCAAATTTCATAATCAGGGTGAATCTGGGATTCAAACCCACGGCCACAGGATTCTGGCGTGCCCAACTCTGCTGAGCAAATTAATTGGTACACTATCGTGTTTATAACTAGAATAATACTTTCAGATCACCTCATAAAATTTACCACAAGGTGAGCATGTCCAAAAAGTTTCCATCTTGAACTTTGAGACAGTATAGGCCTGATGCCACCTGTCAGAATCTGAACGCAGCCTGAAAGCCTATTCCAAGCTCAGCCTGAAAGGAAAGCTCAGGTACATTTAATGCTCAGTTGGAAGCGTATTCAAAGCGGGGTATGAAAGTAATGCGTTCTTGCAGTGTATGCTTTGTTGAATGTAAGCATATTCCAAGTTGGGTATAAATGTAATGCTCTGTTGAATGTAAGCGTATTCCAAGCAGGGTATGAATGTAATGCTCTGTTGAATGTAAGCATATTCCAGGCAGGGTATGAATGTAATGCTCTGTTGAATGCCAGCGTATTCCAAGCAGGGTATGAATGTAATGCTCTGTTGAATGTAAGCGTATTCCAGGCAGGGTATGAATGTAATGCTCTGTTGAATGCCAGCGTATTCCAAGCAGGGTATGAAAGCAATGCATTTTTTCTGTGTAATTGTATATTCAAAGCAGGGTAGGAAAGTTATGCATTTTTTCCGTGTAAGCATTTATTCCAAGCATTCAAACCCAGAACCAGAGAATTCTGGCATACCCTATTCTGCAGAGCAAATTAATTGGTACACTAAGGTGTTATAACTACAATAGTACTGACAGGTTTCCTCACGAAAGTTACCACGACAGGTGCATGGTTTATTTGGAGATACCATGAGGTACATGGTCCTATGTACGCGTGAAGATCTGCGGTAGAAAAGGTCTTAAGCAAACTCTGCTTGCCATACAAGGCGACTGTGCTTGTCGTAAGAGGCGACTAATAGGATTGGGTGGTCAGGCTCGCTGACTTGGTTGATGCACGTCATCTTATCCCAATTGTGTGGATCGATGCTCATGATGTCAATCACTGGATTGTCTGGTTGATGCACTTCATCCCAATTGTGTGGATCGATGCTCATGATGTCAATCACTGGATTGTCTGGTCCAGACTCCATTATTTACAGACCACCGTCATATAGCTGGAATATTGCTGTGTGCAGCGTTAAACAACATGAAACAAACAAAATCATGGTCCTATGACTAGCAGCATGACAAGGTACCCTGTATAGGAAGACAGCCTGACACAACACTGATGCTGTGGTCAAGTTTGGATGGCTGAGGTTCACATTGTATGTACCAGGCCTGACAAACTTACTGAGACCAGGGTCCACTTACACAAAAAATCTTAGAGCTACCACTATCGTAAGTTCTGTTAAACTGGAGGAGTTACAATCACCATTGAGCTGAGGTCGTTCTGTGAATGTGGACCAAGGACAAAACCCTTCTCTCAGCTTGTTGCATCTGATTTACATAGTGGTGTCAAACAAAAGAATTTCTACATGAGTGAGAGTGAGTAGGGTTTTATACCACTTTACACCAGACATGGGCTTAACACATAAGGAGAATGGAACCTGGGCCTTCGACATGACGAGTGAACACTTTAACCAATAGGATACACTACTGCTCCTCCAGCCTAAATTAACAAACTGCACATACTTCAGACACACATTTGAGGTGTACAGTGCTTTATTATCAAAGTAAGACAGCCTGTGTAGACTTTAGTGTAGTAAGTCTGCACATATACATGGATAATAAGAAAGGCTTGAATGAAAATGTACATCACATGATGGATGTTGTCAGGATAGAACAACTCCTCTAAGCTGCACAATGCTAACAGAACCTATACATCGATTATATTATCTAAAGGAAGAGAATGTGCTTATATCTGTACATAATGAGAGGCCTTTACATTATTCCAACACACAGAAAAACATTTTGTGAAGTGTAACAGAGTAACAGATTGATTTTTCATGATCCTTAAAATGTATTGCATCACAATTATTATCACCATTTATTTAGGATCCATGAACTTGGATCAATGAAATTCCTTAGCAAAGTAAGAAATATGTTTAAAAGACAGGCACCTGACAATGACAAAACAAATACAAATGACAAAGCACATATATCGTGATAAATGTAGGTAAATAATATTTTCTTTTAATCACTTTCTTTTGAGATGTATGTCTGTAGATTACATATAAATACTCGTAAGTCACCCATATCAACCACAGTAAAAGCTTCAGGGACTAGAATGTATCTATTGCTGGGATTAATGGCTTCAAGTTCTCCATCTTGGGACACTATTGCCCTGACTTCAGTTGTCTTATCTGAACTGGGCCTGAAAGGAAAGGTCAGTTTCATGTAAGTTTACTCCAAGCAGGGTATGAATGTAATGTTTTCTTCATGTCAGCATATTCCAAGCAGGGTATGAATGCAATATGTTTGTTTCATGTAAGCTTACTTGAAGCTGAGTATGAATGTCATGCTCTGTATATGTAAGCATATTCCAAGCCGAGTATGAATGTAATATGTTTGTTTCATGTAAGCTTACTTGAAGCTGAGTATGAATGTCATGCTCTGTATATGTAAGCACATTCCAAGCAGGGTATGAATGTAATATGTTTGTTTCATGTAAGCTTCCTTCAAGCAGGGTATGAATGTCAGGCTCTGTTTCATGTAAGCACATTCCAAGCAGAGTATGAATGTAATATGTTTGTTTCATGTAAGCTTTCTTCAAGCAGAGTATGAATGTCATGCTCTGTTTCATGTAAGCACATTCCAAGCCGAGTATGAATGTAATATGTTTGTTTCATGTAAGCTTCCTTCAAGCAGGGTATGAATGTCATGCTCTGTTTCATGTAAGTACATTCCAAGCAGGGTATGAATGTAATATGTTTGTTTCATGTAAGCTTACTCCAAGCAGGGTATGAATGTAATTCTTGTACATGACGTGTATTCCAAAAATGGCCTGAACAAAATGTTCAGCTGGATGTATAAATATCCCTGAGGACTACAGATGATGGAGGACCTTTTCAAATAGACGTTTGTACAGACCAGCATCAAGAGAAATATGAAGCATTTGATTTAGCTGGATGGTTCAGTCATACCTTCACCATTTAGGAAGACATTTCAGAGACAGTGATTTAGTAACATCAACCTTTAAAACACCAAAAAAGTAATAATTTCTATACATATAAGAAATAAATACATGTGTATGAGTCATATTCTACATAATTACCACTCTCACCGCATCCGGCAACTATTAACATATTGCTATCACACTGCTCTAAAACGTTCTACAACACCATGTTGAGAAAAACAAGGCGTTACCTTACCATAATATTTAAAACCTGCACATTATAATTCATTTTTATGGATATTAAAATGTTTCATAGTGCTTATGAGTAGTTTGTTTTGCTACTTTGCTTAAGCAATGAGAAAACACACACATATTCTAACTTCATCCAAAACATAATAAATAGTCGGGAAAATAAAAATCAAATCATTGATATTACATCAGATGTTGTGATATGTCAAAAAACCTGTCAAAGCATTTCAGTCTCCAAAAGAAATAGTTTGTTGTTTTTTAAAAGAAATCAAACACAACAAACAATTTCTATGTTTCTGTCTAAGAGATATTGTTTTTGTATGTATGAAAATAGTTAGTGTACAAATAAACATAATCTGTAAAAGCCATCTACAGGGAACATTTGTATGTGAAATAATACATTTCTTACATCGTTTACAACGTAGTATAACCAAAGTTGCTCGAGCACTAATCATGTAGAAGATGGCAGTTATATTGTGTGTTAATTTACAGTCTTCATACAATGCCCTCATCAAGGATTATGTAATATTGTCCATAAACCATGTGTACATAATATTCTAGTTTTTATTACAAGTAAAAATACCAGCATTAAGAACAAAATCATAAAAAAATAATACTGCACATGATAATATTCGATCAGTGTTTGAATGCTCTTACAGTACTGACAAAACTAAAAACATAAATTGTGTAATAAGGGTTTCTTAAAATGAGGGTCAGTTTAAGTCACAATTACAAACACAGGACAAGGGACTCAATGAGTGAGTGAGGGAGTATGGTTTTACACTGCTTTAAACAGTATTTCAATTACATAATGGCTTAAAGTTGGGGAAAAGCCTGAACTTATCAGCTCAGAGATGTTAAGTAACCATCCAGAATACCAGGTTTGCGGACTTGTTGGGTCAGGACTAATGAGATGTTACTGTATTGGACAATAATTGTAGTCCTCTTCTCGATTAAAAATACAATGATCAATATTCTGAAGCCATAAAAGTTAATGGGAAACATCTGGACATCAAAAGATGATTTTAAAATAGATAAAAAGTGTCATCACAAACAACACCTCAATAAAAATAATAGCACATGAAACCTACATATTTCTACAAATAGCCCTTAAAAATATACCCAGTACACAAACAGATCATCAAAAATGTTTGAAAAGGTATTCGTTTTTCACAACTCAGAAAAATAATTTACAGATGAAAAGTTATTGACAGTAGGAGAAATATATTTCAAAGGCACAGAGAAGTCACAACGATAACATGTCAAAGTTTCATATGAAAAGATGGAAATTATCGTGAACTGTAGATGACATCAAAGATAGACAACACTCATCGCTGCACCTAACACTAATCTGTCAAACTAATGGTATGTGATACTTCTCTCATATAACACAGGGCACCATTAGAAAAGTGGATGATCCACGCAGTTGGGATATGATGACATGCATCAACCAAGTCAGCGAGCCTGACCACCCGATCCCGTTTGTCAACTTTTAGGGGATTGGGTGGTCAGGCTTGCTGACTTGGTTGATGCATGATTCACTCATTAAGATGCAGTGAAAGATGAAAAGAACAAGATTTCAAAATGACAAGGCATTATGAGTATACCAGCTCTGTTATAGAGCTGAATGGTTTTGATTGCTGTGTAGAAAGTGCTTATGGTACATATTCTATATTGCAATTGGATAACATTGTAAATAAAGCTAACAACTCCATAAAGCTGTGAAAACATAATACCATTCTAACAAGCAACAATGAAAGCTTACAGTACATTGGACAGTGGCACGACACTTACAACTCAAGTTCTCATCAACAAGTCAGCAAGATTGGATAGAGTGAGTGAGTGAGTGAGTTGAGCTTAACGCCGCTTTTAACAGTATTCCAGTTATATCGCGGCGTGTCAGCTTAATGTGGGAGGAAAGCCCGAAGTGATGCAGGTCTCAGACGTTTACCACTTCGGTGAAACCCACGAGCACGGGTATGGTGCTGACAAACCTAGAAACATAATCGGGGTGAACCGGGATTCGAACCCACAATCATAGGTTTCTGGCGTGTCCAGGGGACGCAACTCTGCACAGTGAATCGCGGCGCCTTAGACGACTGGGCCAAGATTGGATAGAGTGACAAGTGTCTTTGTTCGTATGCCTCGGTTCACCCAGCAGTGAATGGGTGCCCGGTAGGATGACATGGTAATGTGACTGTTAACCTTTTAGTACCTCACACACAGCTTGACTTGTATACTCCCCAGGGAGATGAGAATGAAAACTGAGTGCACACTGACCCAATGACTTGTGTAATAATGTAGCGCTATGAGCATCCACTTGGTGGAAGAACCCTTGTTGAAGTGTCTCTGCCCCTGTCTGCACTATATATACATATGTAACAGCACTGCCCGACTACATGGCACAATAGATGGACACACAATATACATGGAAGACACACATCCATCACAGTCTACTTGCAGTGGGCAAGACAAAGCTACTCAAGCAGAAGCCTACAGACCAAGGAATGGCTACATCCAAATTATTGCTAAAATCTGATATTCATCCTCATGAAGATATTGATCATAATGTTATATCAAACATCTGTTAGGTTTAAATAGTTTTTGGAAACATGTTCAAAACCCCAAACCTTGAGATTAGCTGGGATCACAAACTTTCTCCAGATCAATGTATGTCATGACTAGATGTACACATTTCACAGGATCACAAAATATGATCACAATATGTGATCAAACAGGATGATGACACCACATGATCATACCATATGATCACAATATACGACCACAAAATCAATCAAACCTGTGCTATGTGATCACACCACTTGATCATACATGATTATACCATATGATCACACATGATCACATCACATGATCACACCACATGATCACACTATATGATCACATCACATGATCATACCATATAAATATACCACATGATCACAATATGTGACTACAAAAAAATCAAACCTGGAGGATCACACTTTGTGATCACACCATCATGACTGTCTGATCTCATGATATGATCACTGAAGACTGATTTCACTCAGTAAGTTCCCCAGGGTTTCAATCTGTTACAAGACAAAGGTGCTGCCACGAGGATTTGCACACATAACTGAGGATTTCAGAACAAATGTATACATAATTGAAACTATTACCAGTCTTCTCTTGCATGACCAGTTTTAGCCCATGAAATGGATCACATTGAAACAAGTGTCTGACCATCAAGAGTTTGCTGGTGGGGTGAGTGAGGGGGGCTCTTTGAAGTGTGCTTCAGTTTAAGAGCAGCTCAAATATTTGACATTTGCCAAAAATCATACTTCCCAAAATTTGTTAGGGAGTGGGGAAACAGGTCTGCATTTGCCATGTGACTTGTCAGTTGATTTTACCATCCAAGTAAATAAGCTCCAGCTCTAATCGTCAGAGTATACTCTAAATATAAAACATCTTCATCAGGTTTCAACATGGGGTTAAATAGCAGTAAACATGACATTCTAAAAGCCGTCATACCACAAGCCTAATGTTTCATTGTGAAGTAGAATTCACTGAAAAAGAGAATCTCTTGGAGGATGTCAATATTTACATAACTGTGTTGCTGGTATGGGTGGCGATATGTCTCAAAACTTAAGGAATTAAATTTTTATCCTTAATTTACTTTTGAACTTTGTCCGTATACCTCATGTTGGACGGAAGCCCAAAGTCAACCACACTGGCGACATGACAAGAGGGATAGGATGCGAACTGACCCAGATCATAACATGGACCAATTGATTCGACCCAACATCCAGCAGAGTTAAGGGAGTTAACTCTGCACACTACTCTGCAGCACCTTAGACGACTTGTCCTCCCATGTTGTAGAACTGGGAGGTCAATCTCACAGATCTCTATGGGAGTGATATTAGGGGTGGAATGCTTACTAGGTTCAACACATTATTCAAAACTTGTCTCCAAGCCTTGTCTACAATTTGTACACTTGTCTGATGATCACAAAAAGAGTATACGGGAATACACATATCACACTAGTGGGTCACAACATGTTTGCCTGTGTTTAATACTGCGCGAACACATACAAGCAATCTTTTTGAGAAACTGCACATTAACAGAAACGTAGCAAGACATAATTGTTCAACCTTATACGATATACATCAGTCAATACATATTGTACTACGCTCTTAACACATAAAATAAGCATGGGCTATTCTATGCAAAAATCTATAGATAAAACCAACCTCTGCCTTAAAACTGTGCTCTGAGATTCTTTTCTCACAAATGAGAAAGAAAATGTTTTGTTTTTTAAACAACAAAAATGATACGAAATGTCAAAAATCATTATACATGACTGCAGGCAAATCAAAGTGTTTGTTCATAGATCTTACTTCGTTTCGATCACATTGCAGATATATTTAAGTCATTTCACCAGAGCAAGTTATTGCCATATCTCATTGCAAAAGAAGTATTGCAAGACTCTCAATCCATAGCAATGTTATCACTGTTATCATGCAAGGACATCGTTAAATAAGTAAAACATTTGTATGTACAAAAGCACAACATCCTACCTGCTGCTATACACTGACTACAGTCAAACCTCATTAATCCAGACAACACCATTCCAAGGGATATTTTCCGGATAAACAAGATAAACGAATCATGAGTATGTCATCTGTTGACGTTCCAAACAGTATTTATCTGGAGAGCAGCTTTCCAGACTAACAGAGTCTGGATTAACAAGGTCTAACATTATTGGTACAGCTACACATGAGGGGCGGTCGGGTAGCCTAGTGGTAAAAGCGTTGGCTCGTCACGCCGAAGACCCGGGTTCGATTCCCAACATGGGTACAATGTGTGAAGCCCATTTCTGGTGTCCCCCGCCGTGATATTGCTGGAATATTGCTAAAAGCGGCGTAAAACCATACACACACTCACACTACACATGACAAGGAAGGAATTCAATATAAAGCCATGATATGGAATGCTTGATAGAATGGTCATGAAAAGGATTAATAAGGGATGTGAGTCAGACATGACATTATGACATTACTAATACACATCTCTTAAAGGAGAACACTCAGGTCACTTGGCCCTCCCAGCTTGTTGGATCAAAGTCTTCAAATCACACAGTTTGTCTGCTCATTTTGGTTACGTATATATGGATTGATCTGGCAGTTCATTATTACACACATAGACCATGTCGAACACATCACACTAATTCAGGGATTTATCTACGATTCAAAAATATATAGGCCTTAGCTGGCAATTACTTCTTTGTTCAAAATTGGTATTTGTTTAAAGATTTTATCTTCGTAAATTCAGAGGTACTGATCATATACTTTAACGTCGCATTCAATGCAATAATGTAAAATAAGGTATTAAAGACTTTCTTCCCCTTCATTGGTTGTGTGATCAGTGATCCAGAAGTCACCTCTACTAAGCCATAATGATAGATATACCGTATTCGACGTAACAAGCGCCCTGCTCTAATAAGCGCCCAAGACAATATTTGCTTATATATTGGCTATAGTGAACAATGCCAATAAGCACCCCTTCCTAATGATCAATGTACACAAGACTTATTTGTTCGTGTATAATATGCACTCGTGTGTAATATGCACCCTTAATTATGGGCAATTATATTCTGGAAAATATATCTGTCTTGCATATTGCGCACAGACTTTTCTTTTGTATCATTTCAGGCTGTCAGCATAAACCACATAATTTACAATCTTTCAACTCACCAAAATTATGTTCTAATAAGAGCCCCCTATTTCTAATTTTGAGAGCACCCTGGGCGCTTATTATGTCGACAACGGTAACTTTATTAACATGAATTGAGAAATTTTTCATTGCAGTTTGGAAATTTTGACCGACATTTGCGGCAGACGTGGGGCTGAATATCGGCCTAGGTAAAGAGATAACTCCTTTTGTACTGATAGACGCTGGACATGGACTCTAGGGAATAAAGTAAAGTCCCTCTTAAGACACATTCAATCTCATTATATCAGATCTTAGTTCTCGCTATCGCTAAACAAGGATCCGAGGACATCCCATTACGGGTTATGTCAGAATGACCTTTCATCCGACCAATCAAAATGTCGCTTACCAGATCATGAAAGTGACAGTCGGTGTTAACGTTAACACGAGATATTCCGAACGACAGTTATGGTCTGTATGACTGATTCCGTCAAAATTATCGTCTATCTCTCGCTTCCGGGGGATAACAATTTGAACGGAGGAGGCGTTGCACTGTACGTGGGAAGCACTGCTATACAATCTATACCATATATTAGACATTCCAGAATGTTTGTTGTGTAGTTTTCAAAATTTTAATCGAGAACTGTGTCAACATATTTTTCAAGCATAGTTGAAACGAGTGCCATAAAGCTCAAGAAAGTTTTTTTCTAAATGGCTGATGTCGACTTCTTGTTAGTCATTTTAGTGGTCAGTTAAAATTTGCGAAAGGTCTTTCTAATGTGACCTGTAATAGGATGTCCTCAGATCTTTGTTTAGCAGCAGCAAGAACATAGATCTGATTTTAATGAAATTGAAGAATCACTATGATAGCGTTAATGTAGTGTCAATATGAGAGTACAAATCTGAAATTTACAAGAACCATTGGAAAGGACAATTGGATATTGAGAAAATAAGAGAATATGAATAAAAATACTATGTACCATAATTCTTACAATGTCCAGACTGACAATGTACATTAAACTGACAGTGAACACTGAAAAAAAAGGACAATAGTGAATTAGCCACTGGTTTTAAAAAGAGTTGCTAAGCAACTCATATACAACATCATTTGATCAAACTTTTGATCACATGACTCAATGAGTGAAATTTTCACTTGAGTATTTCCACGAATAATCCTTTACAGGAATTTCAAACATTTGCTGAAAGGAGTGATTCTCCTTGCTGCCTGTGACGTTTTCCAAGTTTCATGCGTAGGATGATCAGCCAGTGGAATCATGGCAAGTTTGGCAGTTTGATGAACACGGCTGAGATAATGATGATAATTGTCAGAGACTTTGGTGTGTGATACAACAATGTTTATTGATAAACAATGACTGTGACACGAAGGCACGTTATCACTGGGCGGGTATAGTGTTCACGAGTCCTTATAGTTAATGTCTTGCTAAACCTGAATGTCCATCGATTCAAACATGTTAGCTGCTCATGAACCATGATGAGGTGGGTGAAAATATTCCGTGTGCATGAGATAGGTAGTAATCTGTAACAGTTCACAATACGTTTTTGCCAGGACAGCTCACATAAATTTGTAATATTGAAATATATATTTAAATAAAATTGCAGTGTTTGGTAGACGAACATCTAGTCTCTGAAATGAACATATCGTACAGAAAAAAAATAACAGTTGTTAAATTATCTTATTTAAATATCTAAGTTAAATTATCTTAAAAATATAATGAAAAGGAGCCCAGAGACTCTCTTCATTTTCAGATACTGATACTGCAGTAATCTAGACTTGCCAAACATTATAGACTTGCATGGGCTGTATTTGATATATTTGAATCAGGATCTGAAAGACAGACTAAGTGTTTAGTTAAAAATATTTTTGTTGATTTTTTTAATTCATGAGGGAGTTTGATGAAATAAATCTCAAATCATCCCTATCAATAATTGTGTATATTTTACCTCTTGGTATATTCATTAAGAAACTCTGTAAATTAAGAAATAAAGAGATCAGAACACATGTTCCAATGCTTACCTGGACAATATTATATCTAATTTACAGAAGTTAATTAACTTAACCTTGTATGTAGATTTCAACATTGCATCTTGACATATCTTTGGTTGAGGTAAATGTCCCCAAGATTTCATCAGATGCACATCTTCTAATGTGTCTGTGTCCAGACTGAGCAGATTATAAGTGTCAATGGATGGAGTTTAGATTGAGCTTTGTGAGCAATTGGAGCACTTAGATTTGCAAAATGGGCACCTGTTTAAATTCATTTGAATTAAATAAGAACGGTTTCTCTCTAACAACAGTACACCCCAAGAAAAGTGACATTCTTCAATACAAGCTCAGTAGAATCAAGACATCTATTGCAAATTCTGGATAAAGGTGAATCTTAAAATTATAAGTTAACATTTAATTATTGACAAGATAAAACCCAGAACCTAAAAGAAAACCCAAATTCCAATTTAGAACCAGTAACCAGCATGCACAAAACAAACAACGTTATCATTAACACAACAATGAAAATGAGTTGTGATGTAATTCCGTATTTCTCCATTGAATCAAGATTAAAATCAAACTTAACAACACTTTGAACAACGCTGTAATTCTCACCTTTCAATACGATTGTTAGTATCAGGTATATCAACAGTTTAAAACAAATAGCTAGAATCCTGTGTTTACAGGGTGTCCGTGTTTCCAGATCGCCCTGGATACCAGTAATATACACTACTTCCACAAATCAACAGTTTATCAATGACTTCACAAGTACAGGACCTCAGGCTGTTCTGCTTCAGTGGTATATTAACCAGACGTTCCCCTTATTACTTTTACATAAATATAGGGTATAAGTCACACACATCTACATGGTCAAACTGTCAACAATCGATCAAGATGGTAGTTATTTTCCTCTTGGCTTCGTAATGGTTTTAGAAAACTGTAGACAATACCCTTGATAATTGAGTGTATCCTATAGCATCAGTTAGCTTTAAAAACTTTCTACTTAAGGGGAATGTCACCACTACTATGAGTACCAAACAAAGAAAGACCAATACCCAGAACAGGTCCTCATCCCACAAAGCAATAGTAGGGCTAAGAGAATCTTAACTAACATACTTTATCATAGGCTTACAACAGTCGTAACTCCTATCCTTTAACATAGGTTTACAACAGTCGTAACTCCCATACTTTAACATAGGCTTACAACAGTTGTAACTGCCATACTTTATTATAGGCTTACAACAGTTTTAAATCCCATACTTTATTATAGGCTTACAACAGTCGTAACTCCCATACATTATTATAGGCTTACAACAGTTGTAAATCCCATACTTTATTATAGGCTTACAACAGTCGTAACTCCCATACTTTAACATAGGCTTACAACAGTTGTAATCGCATACTTTAACATAGGCTTACAACAGTTGTAATCGCATACTTTATTATAGGCTTACAACAGTCATAACTCCTATCCTTTAACATAGGCTTACAACAATTGTAACTGCCATACTTTATTATAGGCTTACAACAGTTGTAAATCCCATACTTTATTATAGGCTTACAATAGTCATAACTCCCATACTTTAACAAAATATTTTGAAATAGGCTTACAACAGTCGTAACTCCTATATTTTATCAAAGGCTTACAACAGTCGTAACTCCTATATTTTATCAAAGGCTTACAACAGTCGTAACTCCCATACTTTAATATAGGCTTACAACAGTTGTAACTGCCATACTTTATTATAGGCTTACAACAGTTGTAAATCCCATACTTTATCAAACATACTGTTTACAACAGTTGTAACTCCCATACTTTAACATAGGCTTACAACAGTTGTAACTGCCATACTTTATTATAGGCTTACAACAGTTGTAAATCCCATACTTTATTACAGGCTTACAATAGTCATAACTCCCATACTTTAACAAAATATTTTGAAATAGGCTTACAACAGTCGTAACTCCTATATTTTATCAAAGGCTTACAACAGTCATAACTCCTATATTTTATCAAAGGCTTACAACAGTCGTAACTCCCATACTTTAATATAGGCTTACAACAGTCATCATTCCTGTATCTTAACATAGACTTACGACAGTCATAGCTACGATCACTTTGTGGAATGGGACCCAAGTTCTCTACAGCTTTACATGCAATTCAGGAAATAAGGAATTACAGTATACCAACTAGAAGAATCATTTTGACTGATCATCAAACTCGATGAATATGCTTTCACCAAGTCAGAGAAGATGTAGTTATAATTCTATCTCCCTCTTCTTCAGAGATTGATAACACCCTTTTTCATTTCTGAATACCCAAATATATTTTATTAGCATGTTCCTCTGTTCATCATTTGTCACAAGTTTGGCACATTTATCATCCTTATTTGTGGTTAATAAATAAACATTAAAAATATATAATTGCTAAGTGTACTCTTCAGACACAGTGTAGTATATTAACAATGCCATTAGGATTTCAATTGTGCCATCAGCACTGAAATACAAGAATTTCAAACCCCAATCTCATTAAAATCAGATCTTAGTTCTCGCTATCGCTGAACAACGATCTGAGGACATCCCATTAAGGGTCACGTGAGAACGACCTTTCATCCAACCAATCAGAGCATCGCTTACCAGATCATGAAAGTGACAGTCGGAATGTGTTTTCTAATCATGCAACCATGAAATATTTAACACGGGGTATTCCGAACGACAGTTACGGGTTTTATGATTATATCCATACAACCTAGGTCATCTATAAGCCATTCCAGAATGTTCTTCTTATCAGTTTTAATCTTCTTAACCGAGAATACGTCAAAATATGTTTCGAAGCGTTGTCGCCAGTTTGAAACTTGTGTTGTGAAGCTCGAGAAAGCTGCCTTCTGATTGGCTAATGTCGAGTTCTTGTCAGTCATTTCATTGGTCGGTCAAAATTCGCGAAAGGTTGTTCTGACGTGACCCGTAATAGGATGTCCTCAGATCTTTGTTTAGCGGTAGCGAAAACCAAGATCTGATTTTAATGAGATTGTTCAAACCCAGCAATACAGGACGTCATCACGAAATGAAACTCTCCTAATTAGCCGCACAACCAAGTGCAGTCTACAAGCAGATGCTGCAGAGTAATATCAAGTGAAGCAAAGACAAAGTGTAGTTAAATCAATGACTGTGGCGTATTAGCCTGCATAAATCGCAACACCATGATTCGTTGGGGATTAAATATTAAGTTAATCACTTGTCAATATCATCATACTTTTACGTATATGACTTAACGTTATCATTTGTCCACATAATCATGATAATATCTCACATGATTGTATATAGCAGATATATGATGGTACGTATTAACATGCAGCTTACACATAATGCTTCATGGTGCTTATTGCCTATCAAGCACATTGCAGTGTGCCCAGAGTAACAAATGTTCACCGTGCAACCAGATGGCAGTGACTTCAGTTAAACATGATAAACCTTCCTGGGATCCTAGGGATTCTGGAGCAGGATCCTGTAATCCCACGCCTGTCGTAACAGTGACTCAAACATTTGAGTGAGTGAGTTGGGTTTAACGCCGCTTTTAACAATATTCCAGTAATATCGCGGCGTGTCAGCTTAATGTGGGAGGAAAGCCCGAAGTGATGAAGGTCTCAGACGTTTACCACTTCGGTGAAACCCACGAGCACGGGTATGGTGCTGAAAAACCTAGAAACATAATCGGGGCTAACCGGGAATGGAACCCACAATCATAGGTTTCTGGCGTGCCCAATGGACGCAACTCTGCACAGTGAATCGTGGCGCCTTAGACGACTGGGCCACCCGTGCCCCCCTCAAACATTTGAACTACTACAGGAATTTTATACACCATGTGCCTCCATCACCTATGAATCCTCGTCTTCTTATGCAGCGTAGTCGCCATTTGAAACCTATGAAAGTAAAGGCTTTAAACTGTGACCAACGAGCTGGCGGGTTACATCTCGCTAGATCACATGTGTAATAGCCTTGAGGCTGTCTCTTCTACATATTGACCCGTGAAGTTCCGGGGTAGAAAGGTCTTCAGCAACCCATGCTTGCCGTAAAAGGCGACTATACTTGTCGTAAGAGGCAAATAACAGGATCTGGTGGTCAGACTCGCTGACTTGGTTGATGCATGTCATCGATCCAAATTGCGTGGATCGATGCTCATGATATCAACCACTGGATTGTCTGGTCCAGACTCGATTACTCACAGACCGACGTCATACAGCTGGAATATTGCTGAGTGCGGCGTTTAACAACAAACCAACCTCTACATATTGCTTTAATGTCTGGATGTGGTAGGGTTTGCACAAAGTAGTGTGACTTCCATGACTTACAAACAGCCTCATTTCATAAGCATACTCAAATAGACCCACATCACTTCAAAGTGGAGACATATAAAAACAGGTGATGGAGGAATGTGGTGTATCTAAACCTGTAGTAAAGCAACTCAAGTGATTATCAGGGATTCCGGAACAGGCTAGATCATCTTTACCAATGAATCATAAGACCAATTCATATGGTGATTACATGGTCACAATGGCGGCCAAGCATGGATACAGTCTGGATGGTGACACCAGGTAGATAAATGTTTGTGTGCGATCTAGCCATTGGTCACTTCTCAAACTATCCATGCTTGCAACCGGTCTATCTAGGACTCATTACAGATACCTGGCTGCCGTGATATAGCTGTATATTGCTGACTACGACCAAAGCCTTATTCACTCACTCACACAGGTAAACAGCCCTATCAAGTGGATCACAGGTACTATGTGTAGCATAAGGACACAAATATAATGCAAGTTTCAATTTGGTGAGTTTCCCTTGTTTTTGGTTAAGGCAGCTTTTTGTTCTCACAATGATTTTTTCATGATTGTCATGATGATGTTCATGTTAATATCAAACACACTAAAACTGGTAAAGGATTAATATGACATCAGTATCTACATCTTGACGTCAAACAAGTGATGTGCTTCGTATTATCCAATGGATTATTTTTGGTTTAGACACTTAACCTCTGTATATATAACTGTATTAATCGTATGCATGCACTTTATTCTGCATCAATGCATATTCCTCCTCAATCAGCTTTATGTCATTTCTCACAAATCTCTCTTCATCAGTATGTATTACACGAACACTTTTGTAATAACAACAATTTCATCTCCAACTACAGTTAATCTCAACCAGTAGAGCTGAACCTCACAACAAATTGAAAAATTGAAAAACCCTGTTAATAAAGCTAAAATGTCTCAAAACTCTCAAATAAATATTTCACAATTCATCTTGAGCTGTGCTACAAATATGGCCTTCAATTCTCTAAAACATGTCAAAGGGCATTTTGTGCCAGCTTCGTGTGGAACAAACATCTTCTGGTGCCCCAGGACAGCTCGGTGCCCCCGAGCACCTACTCGGGCCCTCGGTCGTCTGTCTGGGGTTTGGGTGACACTGTGAGCTGCTGAAGAACCGTGAGCCACTCAAACTTCTCTTGCTCGTCCTTCGTCTGAAGAGTGACACACTTCCCCTTGCGATCCTTCACACATAACCGATATCTGACGCTCTTGGCTTTGGTCCCCATACCTGGAACACGAAGGTATATACATAGTAGAATCACCATCATGAACGTCAGTCTTTGTTTGTTGCTAATGCTGCACTCAGCAATATTCCGGCTATATGATTGTAGCCTCTACATAATCAAACCGACCAGACAGTCCACTAACTGACATTGTGAGCAATGATCCATGCCATCGGGAGTCCGACCACCTGATCCTCTTACTACTAGACCCGTGAACATCCGGGGTAGAATAGGTCTTCAGCAACCCACTCTTGCTGTAAAAAGCAACTCTGCTTGTCGTAAGAGGCGACTTATGGGATCAGGTGGTCAGGCTCGCTGACTTGGTTGATGCATGTCATTGATCCTAATTGTATGGATCTATGATCATGATGTCAATCACTGGATTGTGTGGTCCAGACTTGATTATTTACAGACCGCCATCATGTAGCTGGAATATTGCTTTGTGTGGCGTTAAACAACAAACAAACAAACAAATCTTACTACCAACATTGGTCGCTGGGGACCAATTCTAAACCAAAATGCACACGGGGTGCAGGTCAGTGAATTGAGTGAGTGAGTGAATGACGTTGGTATTATTCGAGCCATTTCAATGTGGCCTGTACACAATCAAGTCCGGACAGAGAAATAAGTCAGCGAAGGAGAGAGTGAATATTCTTTAATGTAATAGTGAGTCTATATTCTAACTATTTAAACGATGGCCTGTAAACCTCAAATGGTTCGGGGAAAAGAACCCATAGTAAAAAATTAATATCTCTCTACTATACTCACAAGCGTCTATTTTGGGGAGGTGATGTGCATTAAGCACTACCGTATTCGACGTAACAAGCGCCCCGCTCTAATAAGCGCCCACGGCGACATTTGCTAAGATATTGGCTAGTGAACAATCCCAATTAGCACCCCTTCTGATTGATCAATGTACACAAGACTTATTTATTCGCGTAAAATACACACTCGTGTGTTCTATGCACCCTTGATTATGGGCATTTAATTCTGGAAAAATATATCTGTCGTACATAAACATTTCAGGCTGTCAGCATAAACCACGAAATTTATCTTTCAACTCTGTTTTTTTTCAACAAAATAACATTCTAATAAGAGCCCCCTATTTCTAATTTTGAGACCGCCCTGGGCGCTTATTACGTCGAATACGGTATATCCTTTTGATTCTTAACACAAATCCTGATTATACCCATATATAACATGTAGGTCATCTAGACATTAACGAGTGAGACATTAATCCAACATTGAAAGGTCTTTATATGAGGCTAAATTGACAAATATTGAACTGAAACATTGTGGAAAGAAAAGGTCTTGTACATCCTATGGTATTGTCTCAAAATCAATATATGATAGGAAAAATATTAGATATTGAAGCTAGTCTGGCCTCACACCTTCACCAACTTAGACAAGCTTCCTGCACAGGAAAGGACAAGTAAGACACTCCTATCCTGATCCTGTTGTGATTCTGGCTCCTACACTGCACAAACTCACCCCTGGTCGTGGCTGGCTTCACAGTTTCCGTGACAACACAGTTATCGAGACTCATCATCTTACTGTTGATCTGATTTTCACAACCCTGAAAATCCAAACATGACAATGAACACAAATGTCTCTGATGCTTCAGCTGAAGTGTGATTTACAATGGAATTTGCTGGTGGCCGGATTAAAAGACTGTAACTGGACATAAACAACAGATATGACATCCCAACATAAAGTGCTTAGACATGAGTGAACACATTGATCAGTGTGAAGTGAGTGAGTGAGTGAGTGAGTGAGTGGGTGAGTAGGTGAGTGAGTGAGTGAGTGAGTGAGTGAGTGAGTGAGTGAGTGCGTGAGTGCGTGAGTGCGTGCGTGCGTGCGTGAGTGAGTGGGATTGAGTGAGTGAGTGAGTGAGTGTGAGTGAGTGTGAGTGAGTGTGAGTGAGTGAGTGAGCGAGCGAGCGAGCGAGCGTGTTGTTTAACACCGCACTCAGCAATATTCCAGCTATATGACGGCTGGGGGCACCAGAAACGGGCTTCACATATTGTACCCGGATTTTTGGCGTGACGAGTGTGATCGCTTTAACCACTAGGCTACTCAACCACCCCCAATTCAACCAAGAAACAGTGACACTGTTCATAAACATATTTCAAACCAAACTCTTGAAAAAAATATCAAAATAGTAGCTTATTATTGAACCATGTACATAGTGTCACTTGCCCCCCATTGGTCATTCCTAGGCATGTCACACTGTAACAGTTATGCCATGACGAAGTCTGTGAATGCAGGAATGTATTATGCATATAAAGAAGATTATTTCTGACAATGTAGTTACTTGTTTTTTTCTATTCTGTTGAACTAAAGCTTGAGTCCCAACTACCTCTGTATATGACGCCTTGTGGTAGTGTAGTGATGACGGGTTCTCTCTCAGCGTAGCTCTCACAAGTCTCCAGCCCTTCCGCAGGTTCTTCTATAACATTAACATTTCACATATAAATACTGATGACCTTGTCTGTGAGGTTAGCCACTCGACCGAGTCTAGTAAAGTTCTGTTCAGTCCAGTGAGCTAAGGCAATAGTAGTACAAATGATAACACTAATATACTGGAAATGTTAAGAGCCTTGTTTGATCATCATCATCATCATCATCATCATCATCATAAACATGCAGTGATAGACAAAACAAGTGCATATTGTGCTTTCATACAAGAATACACTCTCAATTACAGCATTTCAGTCCTGACGTCTATCAATTTCCACTACTCTTTACTTAAGCAACTGTTTTATACCATGTATTATTAATCCCTGTCTTATCCAGACAATATTGTTTCAGTCGTTATAGTAATCATAAACATCATCATGTTGATATCAATAGCATAAACACCTTTTTCATGAGGAAGGATTCCTTGACAAGCTTTCCCTTCTTGACCTTTTCAACTTTGACCTCTTCTCGCTCGCCCTCATCCTCATCATCATCGGAGGAGCTGGAGTCTTCATCGGTGCTGTCATAGAAACTGTTCCGTTTTATCCCTAGGTTGATGGATGTCTGAAATGAATGAGGAATCTTGAGAAAATGTGATGCATGTCATGATGTTTTCCTCAAACAATTGTCTCAAGCCTGCATCATTTATTATCACAGACTATCTACATCATCTAGTACAGGAGAAGTAATTGTTCACCTCTGTTTACAGGGATGTAACTATTGATTGTACAACTGATGCAATGCCTGCAATTTCTACAAGACCCTTATAGTGAATATCAATGCTGCATGCTATACCATGTATACTATTGATAGCATCAATAGCTGTAACAAAATAATGAAAACCATTATTATCTTCATTTTGATCTAAAATACACCTTGCTAGTGTGACATAATCAGAGGTAACTCCCTCACCAAATCCAAAGCAAAATCTAGGAATTTGCCTAATGTAAGGACAGGAGAAGGTACGATAAGGTCCCTTTCTGGACAAATGGAGATGATAAATTGAGTTATCATATACCTAACAATGACATGAGGCATTTTGCATGTGCAATAGAGCCAAAATGGAGATGTTCATATCACAGGGGGTGTAATAACCAGACCCGCATTACTAGACTATACACCCCCTAGGGGTCAGGCTGATATGGCTTGTCAATGCATTTTCAATGGCCGATATCAGCCAGGGTGGTATGAAATTAGAGTTACGTCCCTTGGTGCGTTGTCTGTTCAGCTATTTTCCTGTGACAGTGACTTCCAAACAAGGTGAAAATGTTTTACATTCACTTGCAAATAGATACATTTTTACAGTTTTATGTTGTGGTATGAGATAAAAAAGGTTATTAAATGGCAGTTTTCGTATCATACCATATATGAACCCTTGACCCCATATCAGCCCTCTGGCCTTCGGCCCTTGGGTTGATATATATATATCATGTATGATATCACTGAGGTTGACATCATGGAACACAAGTGGTCATCTGTGAAACGTTTCAGTCTAAATCATAAGGCCATCACAGCTCCTATACTTATCTACGAGCATATAACATAACAGCACACCTTAATAGGTCAAATTATGAGGAATAATGCCAACGTTCCATTTCACCAAGTCATGTTAAGACCTTACATAAAAGATCACTCACAAATCGATACAGTTTCTCCCCATCATTGAACTTGGGGCTGACACCACTGCTGCCATCATGGAGGTCGACTTCTTGCAGATGACCTAGTTTCAGTAAGGTCTGTGCCATGGCTGAACCATTTTCACGATTCCGAACGATGGACCAGCGCATTAGCCAATCGACGACATCACTCCCTGGGGAAAAGACGCACAAGATCACATGGGATCAGAGTGATCAATGAACATATTGGTTGAACTTTCTTACTGACATACAAACACATTGAACTAAAATGCATCTACATAATCCTTTTCAAAAGTTTGGACTCCATGCAACAATACATAGACAAAAGAAACATAACATCGGCTTGGTGTACAGAGAAATGACCATTTAATGCCAACACATACCATGATCACCCACATGATTTAGCCAATAGAACTAGCAATGATAAATGTTTTGGAAACTGCAATTCTATTACCTGTGATATTCTCAGAATAAATCTCTTAAAGTTGCAACACACTTAATGCATAGCTACCAACTTTCCCAAATAGCAATCTGTATTTTGTTCTGATCTTCTGGTATGGACACCAAAGTCTACAGCACAAAACAGCCATTGAATCCGAAACTCAGTTTATAGTTCTATCCATTCATTCCTATTTTGACTACAGTAACTTCCAATAATATGAGAGAAGTGTCTTGAGAGGACAGATGCAACACCATAAATAGAACACATACCATACGATAAGGAAGACACCCTCATCATTGTAGCAGACAGTGTAATGCTAAATAATGGCCTTTCTTTCCCGGTGTCTATGAATTTAGTCCTAGTAATTTTGTTTGTGCAGATTGGCATATCATTTGTATGAACTAAGGAAGAAATCGTATTTTAGCTGCAAATTTGTAATAAGTACGATAAATTCTGGACAGTTGGCAGCTATCCTCATAAGTATGGAAAGTGTTGAATTGTTTGATAGGCATTTGTTAGAAGTTGACAGCTGACAACTGGATGAGTGCTTATTAGTTTTTATCAGAATATTATATGGTGTGGTGAGGTGAAATTGGGTTTAAGCCGCGTCCAAGATTATTGCACTTATATAGCGACGTGCATGTACGTGTGTGTGAATGTGGCTGCTTGTACTAGTCCGAACTGATGCCGATTTATAGTGCTAGCCCACTGAGATACCATGCCACAGTTTAACATGAATACCCCACTCCGACACAGTATACTGACTCCGAGCCGACCAGTCCTTGTTTTAGCCCCTTTATTCAGAGCGCCAGACAGGGTAACAACAAGTACCATCTTTCTATGTCTTTTGGTATGACGGGGCCGGGTTTTGAACCCCGTGCTGGTGCCTGGTGCTTATATCAATGGTGCTAGTGCTTGGAAATGTAGTCTGAAATCAAGAGCGATGTTTTCAGTGATACCTTTAAAACAGTTTTTGTAGACTTCCCCGCCCCGGAGATGTGCACTGGTGTTGACACCTGCATCCGGATCCTGGATAGCACCAATAATTTCACTGAAACACAAACATACACACGGTCATTGGACCACACATTCCAGTGATTAATATTATGAGCAAAATCAACCAGGTCACCAAGCATGACCACCCAATCAATTATCGCTGACAGACCTAACATAATAACCAAGGCAAATCTTGAATTCCAACCTATGACAAGAAGATCCTGGTATGGCTAAGGGAAGCAACCACTTGATTCCTGCACCCGAATACACACTGGTACAACTTAAAAACAGAAGGTCCCAAACCTCTAGCTTCCTTACATCGAAGTTAAAAAACGTTTCATTATCTTCATCATGTGAAAACTACCTTAATCAGTTAAAACAAAGTCATATGTGATACTGATCACAGACATTATTTCTGGTTTGCTAAAACACAGGTATGACCTTAAAACAAAGTTCCACGTCTAATAATAAAGATATATGCACTTCAATTCTAATGACCTTGACCCTAAATTCAACCAATCCCGTATGATGGATGGAGTTGAACAGATATACCACACATACTACATCTGGAATAACTCTTGAAAGTAGGTCATGGTGACCTATTACTGTTATAATAAGATCACTTGTCATACATTAACATGATTAGTAATCCTGTAACCATGGTAACCACTATGTGCAGAAAAATTCAAAATAACTGCATGAACATCATAAAAAAGCATTGCACTTTGATCTAAAAAATGGCACACATTCTTTTCAAATCCCTTCTCAGTGACCTTGATTCTTTCATGGAAGTGATTCAAGAGTTTTTTGTAGCCCCATCCTGTTATGTATCAATTTTGAGATGCCACCATTCATGCCTTGAAGTCTTGCGAGACTATTGTGAATGTCACATGATTTGTACTTAACAAATCAATTCTGAAGTGCCTCTCGACTGTGTTAGTTGTGCCTTCAATTCCAGGACAGTTTCCCGTCAAGTTGATATTTATATAGCAGCAGAGAACATTACACATCCTGAGGATGACATTACTAAGTTTCACATACCTACAATATACTTCTTAAGATATCTTATGATCTGCCATGACCTTAAAGAAGACCTTCACCAATGACATGAATGATCAAAAACATTTCCCCTGGCAATACATGCTCTACCACGCCTACCGTGTGTCTACAGGAGACCTGATATCCCTGAGATCTCCCATACCTGACCACCTCTAGCTTCCTGGTTTCAAGAAAAATGTGCAGTGGCTTCGAAATTATTGCAAAACTTCAAAGCAACCAATCTACATGAGCATAATGGGATTTCTTTATCACAAGCATAACACATAACATCAGTTCCTACTGAGTAAACATGTACATGCATATTAGAATAAAATGCAAATACTAGGCTTAAAAAAATAAAAGAATTGGTTCTCAGACAATGGCTTTTGAAAATAAAGTGCGGGTGGAGGTGGTATTTTTAGGGGGGGGGGGGGGGAGGGGCATGGTTCAAACTAGTATGTAACCAAATAAACAGTATATAAGGACTATTTTTTTTTTTTTTTAAATGGAGTGAGAGAGTGAGTATGACTATATGCCGCTTTTAGCAATGTTCCCGCAATATCACGGCAGGGGACACCAGAAATGGGCTTCACACATTTTAAAAATGGAAATATAAACGAAAAGTGCTGTGAACTTATGATGATGCGGGCAGTGCCTGAGAAACCCTATCAACCAGTCAACAGGTCAACTCCTTACCTAACATTAGCATATGCCCTGAAGTTCTGGAATGTCATCTTGTTATAGGATATCTGAAAATATATGCAAACAAATGTCAACAAAAGGAAACGTCGACTGAATTCATATATTTATTGAATATAAAATTTCTGCTTTATTAATATCTTTTTTCAATACTTTACATTGTCAGAATAATTGTCTACACATACAAAGAATGACTGATTACTGAAATATCAAGCTTCATTGTGCTGTTATTCTCGGCTATTTTTTTTTAGGAAACACTGTTGCCAAACTTTTAATCATGCTAAAGAATAACTTCATGAAAACCATAATTGTGTGCAATGTGCCTCATTTGTATCAAGAATCAATGGTGGCAGCTGCTGGGAAACTGGATAGGGAGGTGAGTGAGTGAGCAAGTATGGTTTTACGCCGCTTTTAGCAATATTCCAGCAATATCACGGCGGGGGACACCAGAAATGGGCTTCACACATTTTTCCCATGTCGGGAATCAAACCTGGGTTATCAGCGTGACGAGCGAACGCTTTAACCACTAGGCTGCCCCACCGCCCCTCATAGGGAAGGTTACAAGTAAATACCGGTAATTATTACTACATCACTACAAACACATCTTTTGTATGGCTTATCAGTCCAGTATGTTTCTACTCTTCTACTGTACTGCATTCTAGTCCATGTAGTGACTTACTTGTCTTTCACCAAGTCAAACATCATTAAAAAGGAGATATAAAGATTTATATAATGTTTTATACCAATATAGGGTTAGAAAAAAACGAGTTCATAACAATTGTATGTGCACAAGAGCAAATATCCCTTCAAGCACACCACTGTATTGTTTACGTCATCCAGCTGACATTGTTGATATCATTCAAATCTTATTGTTAGGTCGGAAGGATGTCACACCAGACACAATGTTATCATGGTTATAGCTGAAGATTATTTACGTCATTTGAAAAATTGTGGTTTTCTAAGATGGTGGACATGATCAGTGCATTTTTCTAAAGAGAAGCTAAAAAAGATTATGAAATAAGGGTAATAAAAAGATTATTACACTCGCATATGAATCATACTCATTTTATGAAACTCTCATTCAGGAAACAAGAATTCTGACACTCGTTTTGTAAAATCAGCATGATAGACATGCTAATATAATAATCTCACTGGATCATTTCCATGATTTCAGCATCCAAATTCTATCAAAGTGAATATCCCACCAAATCCCTGATTCCTGTGAATGATACTTGAGGCTAATGCTAATGGCCACAATATCTGTCTGTGTTTGCGTGAGAACAAAACTGGAGGAAATGGATCAGTAACATGGTTAATGTGTTGGTCTTGACAAAATAAAACAGTTTAGCCAAGACAGAATTCATCTGTTCTGTAGGGTTACACTGACCTGCTTAGACGTGCTCTGTGAGCGGATGACGGCACCGATGGCGTGCGCCCAACCATCTCGGTCATCGGCTCCTGCTGCCTGGAAGTACAACTCTTCTCCTTCGGGAGTAGACAGCTTGAACAGGCACTGGCATCAGAACAAACACACGATCATAGTGATGGAAAATACATGGAAAAATAAATCAAACTGATAATGAATGTGTGAGTACGGTTTTATGCCACTGTTATCAATATTCCAGCAATATTATTTAGGGAACACCAGAAATGGGCTTCACACATTGTACCCATTGTACCTTCGGGAGTAGACAGCTTGAACAGGCACTGGCATCAGAACAAACACACGATCATAGTGATGGAAAATGCATGGAAAAATAAATCACTCTGATAATGAATGTGTGAGTACGGTTTTACGCCACTGTTATCAATATTCCAGCAATATTACATCAGGGATCACCAAAAATGGGCTTCACACATTGTACCCATTGTACCTTCGGGAGTAGACAGCTTGAACAGGCACTGGCATCAGAACAAACACACGATCATAGTGATGGAAAATGCATGGAAAAATAAATCACTCTGATAATGAATGTGTGAGTACGGTTTTACGCCACTGTTATCAATATTCCAGCAATATTACATCAGGGATCACCAAAAATGGGCTTCACACATTGTACCCATTGTACCTTCCGGAGTAGACAGCTTGAACAGGCACTGGCATCAGAACAAACACACGATCATAGTGATGGAAAATGCATGGGAAAAATAAATCAAACTGATAATGAATGTGTAAGTATGGTTTTACGCCACTGTTATCAATATTCCAGCAATATTACATCAGGGAACACCAAAAATGGGCTTCACACATTGTACCCATGTGGGGAATCGAACCTGGGTTTTAGGCGTGACAAGTGAATGCCTTAACCATGTTTACCACAAGACTACATCACCGCCCCATCAAATTGATAAACATGAACATGATATACACAGGGTAAAGAAGAGTAACAATAACACAATCAATTGTCAATACTAGTCAGTCAACAGAAATTTATGGTTCATGACAAAATTGTGAATGTAAATTGCAAATGCAAGGAAGTTTATTATCATAGCTGTTTATCACTTGGAACTAATTAGCATGTAATGTAATCACCATGACAGGCCTACTCAGAGCAACCTCAGCAAATGAGATGAAACCATCCCATGATTCATCACATTCTTCATTATCCAGTGTGTTATCTCTCCATTCCATTATTATGATTATGATTTATCCAGTTTATTACAAATGATCTCCATTCTGTTATGATTAACATGATAAATTATTATGATTATGATTTATCCAGTTTATTACAAATGATCTCCATTCTGTTATGATTAACATGATAAATTATACCCTGGACTCATTCACCACGATACCTTCATTATGGAAGTCATGTCACATCTACATGGCTTCTATTCAAACCTAGCACAGGATTTCTTTTGCTCATGAGAGCCGTCTGATTGGATGGCAATGTTATCCTTGAGCCATTCAAATCAGGCTCAAAACAAAGCAATATGAGCAAATGGGTCCAGGGTATTAATAAAAAAAATGGAGATATATAATACCTGGACAACTGAGGATGCAGACATCATTGAGCTTATACTTTATTTATATATTTATTTGCCCATGTATCATGTGTATAAAATCCGAAAATAAAAAATAATTAAAGTTTGTGTTTACATTTTTCAAAGTATGAAAGTCATGTGTGACGCAGCGATTCACATTTAACAAAGGTATAAACTTTTGTGTTGTCAGGCTGTGTGTGTACAACTTTAAATTTATTCATTCATTCATTCATTCATTCATTCATTTATTATAGAATTGGTGCTGTCATTTTAGTTGCTTTACAACCTAGATCATGTACCCAGTATATGGCCTTGATCAAAGAAATAAAGTGTACAAGCCAAAAATAACTGCTCATGGCAGCAGGAACAGCCATGACCTCTATCGTGTCTCTATTGAGGACACCATTATGTTGGCTTTTGTAAATATTTCCTTAAATTGTGTCACGGTCACTTGGTCACAAGTAGCAAAACTTATCCTGCCAGTTAAAGTTAATGTCAACATTTATGTAGCCAATACTTCCTGGTTGGATTATTTATCTTCATGATCATGATGATCATGTACATGATCTAACAAACTTGTGCACATATATCAATATCAATAATCCCAATCTCATTAATACCAGATATTTTAGAAATTTTTACTCTGATTCGATCCCTCTCTGACTCTGAGTGAAGATCTGAGGACATTGCTGACTCAATTTGGATATCTTGAACTATGCAAACAAAAACATTCACAGAACACCTTTTGGATATAGATGCCATGCAGCGGTAGAAACTAACAGTTTCAGTCCACTAGTCCTTATAAAATTATAACATATAGCAAAACCTTTAAAAATGGCAAATTTCTACTAGTCCTTAGGATATCTTTACTATTGGGCAGTTTGGCAAGGACTATAGGACTAGTGCCAATTTCTAACACTGCCACAGCACTCAAAAATGACAGAACATCTAAAATACACATAACAATATGGGGTCCTTTTTTATTTTGCAATCGGATCATCCCGAATATATTCGTTTACAGATACAGAAATAACATATGCCTGTCCATGTTGTCTGAATGCATTGTTTTCTTGTACCAACTTTTTGCAACAAATCTATATTTCACGGCTGGGAAAAACCTTCAGCCTAACGCTATCTGACCAAAGTGTGGGAATGTTCATCTTCTTTGTCATGTCCATATATAAAAAGTTCCATGATTGTAAATGATTGATGATTAGTGATCATGTTCATAAAACTCAAGTGAGGCCAGAGTGACTAATTTCTTGTTCAACAGTTTTCTTGGTTAAAATAGTTGATATACAAAGAGACAGAGCAAAAAAGAAATATACTGAAAACGTTTTGAAGATTATTTTGATTTTGATTTTTTGCTAAAGTCATCCTGACCATATTATTGACGTCACTCAAACCTCTTGTAACGTAAGGTCAGAATAACGTCACAGCGGAAGATTGCTGACGTCATTCAACAATTCTGGTTTTCTAAGACGGCTGTCAAAGACGGCTGTCAAAGACGGCTGTCACTCAGGAAATACAAGAATTCTGACACTCGTTTTGTAAAAACTGTATGACACACATGCTCGTATAATAATCTCTAAATAGAATTCTGAGACTTATTCTGAACCTACTTGAGGACTGACTTCAGGCTTGTCATTGCAGGGGCAGAAGATGGAGCAGCCAGTTAGGTTGATGGTGCTGAGGACAAGAGACTTCCGTCGCTGTCGATGGCAGGTCAGCTCATCTTCACTTAGAATAAACCATCTCGCCTTCCACTTGTTGTTTGGAACCTGAAAGTTGTCAAATGAACATCAATGATCAAAACCGATGGGGGTCCTGGGGTACTTGATATTTGCTCCTAATCAGTGTGTGAAAAAGTCTCAGAATATTGGTGGTCGCGTGGGTTTGCCGTCATAGAATTTGAAAATAGGGTCCCCCTACACCATATTTGTTTGTTGTTTAACGCCGCACTCAGCAATATTCAAGCTATATGATGAGAGTCTGTAAATAATCGAGTCTAGACCAGACAATCCAGTGTTTGACATCATAAGCATTGATCTACGCAATTGGGATCAATGACATGCATCAACCACGTCAGCGAGCCTGACCACCCGATCCCGTTAGTCGCCTCTTTCGACAAGCATAGTCCCTCGTTTCGGCAAGCATGGGTTGCTGAGACCTATTCTAGCCCGGTTCTTCACGGATTCCCTACACCATGTACACTTTTATGTTTTATCACAATGACCCTTTTACTTTCTCACACGATCATGATAATAATCCGAAAGACTTCACTTGGAACAGTACCATCCATATTTGGGTTGTTAATTGTCATGAGGGCATAATACTATACTAAAACCATGTCCCTGCTTATAGCCTTATCAGCTTATAGGTGTATCTGTCTGGCTCCTTACTAATCTGGTATAAGACTCGCATAACAAAACATGATCAAGCTTAGTGTGTTTAAACATTGTGTTTAAAACTTCTATCACAATAACTGAAAGGTTTGACACTACTGCATTCGGGGAGGCAAGGAAGAGAATCGTCTACAGTACAATATAGCCATGTGAGTGATTCCGAAACTATGTTGATAATTTTAGTGTTTAGTTTCGACCTCAACTCTGGCAAATTCTGATATTACGAGTGGAGTGTTTCAATTAGACAGAGGTAAGACTATAAATAGACTTCATACCAGTCGATAATCAAGACACACTCGTGTTAGTAGCAGATAATGTAAGGCTAAATTACCATGATAATTACAATCTCTTTACCAGTGTGTATGAAAATTTAGTCCTTGTATTTTTTCCCATTAAATTGGCATATTATTCACATGAATTAACATGATTAAGGAAGAAATTGTATTTTCATAGCAAATGGGAGTGAGTGACTATGGTTTTACGCAGCTTTTAGCAATTTTCCAGCAATATCAATGCGGGGGACACCAGAAATGGGCTTCACACATTGTACCCATGTCGGGAATTAAACCCAGGTCTTCAGCGTGACGAGCGAACGCTTTGATCACTAAGCTACCCGACCGCCCAAGTAGCAAATGGGAGGTGTGTGCGCATGTGTTGATTGCCTAACATTCTTCCTGATTTGCTTACCGGGTGACTGACATTTGATTGACACTAAACTGACCTCGCTTAGGTAACCCACCATAAGAACTACCTAACTCCACCCTAACACTGGTCATGCTTTGCTGCCTCTGGCTGTTACTATCTTGTAACTGGACAAGTCCTGAATTAACGATCTTAGTTTTGTACATGGTAGGAACACATCAATTCTCTTTCTTGCATTACAGATTCTTTGGGCAAAAATGGTAGGATGAAGAAGGAAAACAAACCTTGAAGAGAATGAAAATGATGAACATTTCCCAACTTATGGGATAACTACCCAGAAACAAAGCTGCACAACTTTAAAATGTTTAAGAACCAAAACATCTTGATGCCGTAAATCAAACCTGGCAGGACATGACATTCGATGACAAATCACTAACTGTGTCAGTAAGCTTCATTTCAGACATTTTCGGAATTAGAAAGCTGTTCTGTTTAGTGATCGTTATGATAAAGCACTTTGAGTTTGAGAAACAGCAACAATGACAAATTCACAAACCGCAGCCAGCCTCAACATTTGTGCATACGACAGTAATCAATGGTAATCACTGTCCCTGACCCCTGACTGATGTGTATATAGATCTAGCGAGCGCTTACGTACACTGCACTGATTATCGGTATATCGAGTGAACTGAAGTCCATTTTAGTACTCATAATCATAAATGATTAAATGAATTAATGATTTGAAGTAATCTTAGTGAGCTGGAGTCAGTAGGATGACTATATAAAGTATGGTATAATTTGTACTTGACAACCATTGCACCATGGCAAACTCTCAAATTAACAAATACTTTATTCTTAACAGCCGAGATGGTTAGTTCCTGTTGTACATGGAGTATATGTTCAGTGTTAAGTCGAGGAGAGGTCAGACTGTGAACTGGAGATGTTGCAGACAATGTGTCTCATCTGACTGGTTTCTAAACCCAGGTTGTAATTTATGAGGTGAGGAGAGTGAAATGGGGTTTACCGTCACATCCAAGATAATTGCACTTACATAGCTATATGCATGCGTGTGTTTGTGTGTGCGGCTACTGCTGAACTAATCCCGATTTCATATTGAGGTACCATGCCACGATTTAACCTAAATACACAGTATACTGACTCAGAGTCAACCAGTCCTTGTGTTAGCCCCTTAATGCCGAGCGCCAGACAGGGTAACAACAAGTACCATATTTTAACATCTTTTGGTATGACATGACCTGGGATTGGACCCCTGACCTTCTGCACTCCGGGCGGACGCTCTACCACTAGGCCACACAGCAGTCACACGGGAAAGCATAGGCTACTGACAATGTTTCAAGGAATGTGGTTTCACAACATATATGTTTGTGTTGCAGAGTCTAGGAAAATAATATACCATTCTTTATCATGTTTATCATATCATGTTTATTGTTATGTATTTAAAAAGATACTCACAATTTTGAAACAACACAGTTATAACCATGATAACACTGTTACTGTTTAAATTAGATCCTGATTAACAAAGTGATATTTATGTTTATTGGCATCATAAGCAGTATGATACTGCCTATACTACAAAATTGTTTGACAAAACAGCTTAGAATTTGTTTCAGAAAGAATAAAAAAACAAACAAAAAAAACAAACAAAAAAACCAAAAATATTTCAAGTCTCCACACTGTTTCTTTAATAGTCTGGGGACCAAATAATGTTGTGTGTCCTATTCATTGCATTTTGGGATGGGCTTGTAATGATCAGTAGTGATGTGTCAACCACCCCTCTCCATTTGAGTCATGTCGATATGAAAACAGATACTATCAATATGACGTAACTAACAACATCATCAATCATCTCAAAACATGCAACTTATATTTTCATATACTTAAATCATGTTACACTGAGTGATTTTGCTGACGTCAAATGACATAAGGACATTTTTCAATTTCATTAACTGTTTAAATTCTGACACGGCAATTGTCTGTCATGTGTATCATGCATGTCATTTCCCAACTTGAAAAATCTTTAGGGCATGAATAGACACGAATAGGGCATGAATAAACATGAATAGGGCATGAATAGACACGAGTAGGGCATGAATAGACATGAACAATGATGAATAGGGCATGAATAGACAAAGTCCTTGAACATGTTGAACATTTATCAATCCTTGTTCATTTATCATAAACCTGATAAAGAACCATGTTTTGTAACAATGTGGTAACAGCAGGGATTTATCTAGTTTTCCAGTCTAAGCGCCCTTGACAAGGAAATTGGGAATGAAATCCTTATTTTGTTTTAAACAGGGATTTTTCAAAGTTCCCATATTCGTAAATTTAAAGGTCTTTAACTTTGTACATGTTGTATATTTACATTACATTACAACATGTGGAACTTAGCATTAAAGCCAATTCCTCCTTATTATACCAGTATCAGCTATATATCCTATTAAGTATTAAATAATTTGTTATACACTACTGAAATACAATCAACATGATCAAGGAAATTTGGAAATAACTGAGTGCCGGTGATACTGAATTGCTGAAGGCTAGCGCATCTTTCCCAGACATCTGTCATCCTCTTCATGTTCACATGGAAGTTAGTATAAATTATCTATTTACCACAAACATCCTGATATACAAATCATGCAGTTCCAGTGATATGATATGCCAATATGGCCACTTTAAAATAATTAAATTATTCAACGAAGTAAAGGCAGTCACAAACTAAATTAATTCACATACTAACTTAACCCGGCGGGGATTGACAGTTACACAACAGCTGGTACAATTATGACACTGTAGAACAGCAGATCAAGGACATATTTGATGAAACACAGAGGCATTGCAACAATATTTCAACAATATTTCAACAACAGCTGTTCCTCGCTGATACTGGTGTGCTTGACATGCTGCCAAGATAGGCACCTGGTATCACAGTTACCAGACTGGCAGAAAATCAAGATGGTTATTCAGTATAAACCATTATTAATTATCATTATACGAACAGCAAAACATGTTCATGACACTGTGTCAAATTCAACAGGATACGTGACTAATCTTGACATTCTTGGTTTTGAGTCAATGTGAGTTTATGTTTATCTTCTGTTTCTTTTCTTGAAGCCCGAAGCGATTACAAATGTAGATCAAGGACATTCTGAAATATCCCATGTATACTTAACTACTGTTAACCGGACTGAAATGTGCTATCCCAGTTTTTTTTACTAAGACAACGATGCATCATGATATCGGATTTGATGAACGTGAAATCACCGGAAGTCATCGGCAAAAACAGAAATGACAAAAAGATTGATTTCAAATAAAAGCATTATTTAGTCCTCATGTTCCTTGCATATGCACGTTGAACACTTACTTGTGATAGAAGATATCCAGATCGGAGGCTGTAATTTTCCTTATCCATTGTAAACGCAATGCCTTCAAGTTGTCATTTCAATGTTTATCTTGACTAGTTCTCGTCAGTTCCACTAGATGTCGCATCGAGAGTTACGCCCCTTTAAACTAAAACACGGAGCCACATCTACGCACGTTCTATGAACCGGGAAAATCATACAAATAACGCCTCCACCAACACCCCTGACAGATTTCATTCACAGTATATTATTAATGTTTACAACCAGTAAACAGAAATTTATTTTTGTTTGTTTCTGATTTTAAAATCAAACACTGGATACAGGATGCGTTTTTCGCTATTAATCTATTCTTTTGAAACACTTTTATAAATACGGAAAGGCATCAGAGAGAATACATCAGATAAAATTATCATTGTTATCATTCCATGTAGTATGGAGGAGGTATATATATATATATATATATATATATATATATATATATGTGTGTGTGTGTGTGTGTGTGTGTGTGTGTGTGTGTGTGTAATACAGTGTGTATATAATACATTGTCTAGAATGGTAGACGAGGGTGTTTGTATCAGATATAATGTTTAATTTAGTTCCAAAGAGTGAGTGAATGTTTTCATTTGAGTTTTTTGTTGGACAGCTTTAACCATTTAGAAGTGATACAGATAAGGAAGAAAATGTATGGATGTCAACTTCGTTGTTATGATGAACACAACGTTTCGGAGCATATGCTTGTTAAGTTTCCACCTTTTATTATCTTATTACTTTTGTTGTTCTTACATGTACATATATATGCCCTCTGCCTCATAGCATCCATTCACATGATGAAGGAGTAAGCATACACTCCGAAACGTTGTGTTCTTCATAATAAAGAAGTTGACATCCATAAATTCTCTTCCTTAACAATATTGTTCATAACATACCCGTTGATGTAAACCCAAGACTGTATGGCAATGTGTATTTAAGGTAGTCCAAGATTAGATATGCTTGTTTGTTGTTTAACGCTGCACTCAGCAATATTCCAGCTACATGACGGTGGACCAGTCAATCCGGTGATTGACATCATGAGCATCGATCCACGCAATGAGGGTACGATGACATGCATCAACCAAGTCATCGAGCCTGACCACCCGATCCAGTTAGTCGCTTCATACGACAAGCATAGTCGCATCTTACGGCATGGGTTGCTGAAGACCTATTCTAAACCGGATCTTCACGGGTCCTTACATATGTACTACTAAACAATTTGTGTAAAGAACAGTATATATAACAATGCATTTCTGGACACACTCTCACATCAGGGAGAGGGGAATATAAGTTGGAAGAACTTGTACCGCAACCCCGTTCACTTCTTGTGAATAAATATGCTTAAATAATATGTTCGTGTCTTGGTAGGATATAGTAGGTGTATTGTATATAGAAACCTAACGTAAGACCGTCATATAATATTTGTTCTTAAAGTTTACTCATCACGAAGAGGAATTCATGCTAACTATCTTTCTTTAGAGATACCAATTCTGACTTTCCAAAAATCTCTCGTTGAACAAGCGTCATACACTTTAAGCAACACTTTCGTTGTTGTTCTAGTTGATATAGTCTTTTGCACTCCCTGTTTAGTTTGTCAAATGTCTTTCTCGTTACTGAAAAAATGTATATTTTAAAGCAGTTTTACTCTTATTATCGATTTTTCTAGTACGAAATTCGTCCTCACGTTCTTTAACAGGCATCTAGGTAAGACTGAAGCTTCTTTGACCAATATGGGTTATACAATTTTTTGTGGCGTTGTTTCGCTTCCCATTGTCTCTCAGGACACATTTCTCCAGTTCAGAATGTGTGAAGGTTACAATATCATCAAATGCACTATCGATATTTTTAGAAGACACTATAGATGTTCTTTTTGTTTTGTTTGATTGTTTCTAGCCGCCGCACTCAGTATTATTCCAGTTAACAATACATGGTCTGTAAATGATCGAGTCTGGACCAGACAATCCACTGATTGACATCATGAGCTTCGATCCACGCAATTGGGTTACGATGACATGTATCAACCAAGTCAGCGAGACTGACCACACAACTCCGTTAGTCGCCTCTTACGACAAGCATGGGTTTCTGAAGACATTTTCTACCCCGGATCTTCACGGGTTGGTATGTTCTATACGGGCAGTTGTCTGTAATAACCCATCGGAACATTCGTTCACCTGCAGAAAACGTAGCCGGGTTTTTATCACACATATCTACCGGGTACCCACTTATCCATCACTATATCAGCTTGCATGTCGACTGGTGGGGTAACTGGATGATCTGGTAAACAGCGGGACATTAGAACCATTTTACAACGATGACATAGGTATTATATGAAAGTCGGAATACAAGGGAAGATCGTTGTGAGATGTAACTACATCGTCAACAACAGAACGACCATTCTTTATGAAAGTAAAATATTGTGTCCCCACTCAGTTGTTTGTATTGCCAATAGAAAATAGTTTCCCCGAGTCATATGAGTAGACACTGTTTTCCATGCTCGACAACTGGCATTGAATTAAAGATTCGAGTTCAATGTTTGATCAGGTAATGAGTTTGTTGGTATTCTTGGTGGGAAAAATATAAGGTGTTCCCCCCTTATCACGTTTTTTTTTCAATAATAAATAATAAATGTCATTCCCCCCTCCCCATTTTTACGCGGCCTAAACCTTATCTGTCTTTTACACTCAGTCTTTAAGATATACGTTGATTCATCAGAAAATGTTGTGTTTAACATAGTGTAAGATGTATCCAAACAAATGTCAAAACAATTTAGAGACGTTGTACATTTCAACGCAGGTGTTCTGTCAGTTTGTCACGTGATCTTCCGTTCGTCGCATCAACCAATCACAGGTCGTTTCCGCTGCACGGACCTCTGGTGAGCGTTCACTGTCAGACGACAATTGGATGCAATGGAAAATATTTATTTTCATTATTGGAATACGGTTTTACCAATTTGTCAACAGCAACAGTTGTTCCAAACGCATACTGGAGGATTTTTCAATTCAAGTTCATCTTTCTACAGCGTAAAGTGAAAATATTTCGACGGACAATAATTTAAAGGATTTCTTATTGGACAAAGGAGACGCCAAGACGGATTTAGATTAATTCCTTTTCTTGGATTGTGTTTTGAACAATTTTACTTTCGTAACAGAGGATTTTTACAGGAAGGAATACTGCTCAGAAAGGTAAGTGTTTTATCATACTTTAATCATTCATATTATTAAGCTTAAAGTCCTCGTTTTGAAGGAACGAATTCTAATAATGGTTGATTGGTTGGTTAACCAGACGTGATCTGTTGTATTCTTATACCCCGTTCACATGCACAACATTTACTGACGTAAGTAATTTTGCACATATGTAACTATAAATACGTGTGTATTTATGTAAATTTACTATGCGTACACACAAAAATCAACTTAGGTGTGTAAATAAAGTATGTAAATTGTGTAAGGCACACATATTCGTCAGTCTGTTCACACAAAACAGGTTGTTTTCCAATCAAAGTTCTATGAGAAGAGAGTTACTTCACCGAAGATTTTCGCGTAAAGCAGCATGTGTTTGATTTAATTTGTACACAAAGTTTTGACTCCTTGAAACCAAAAGAAAACACTGTCCGCTCAACCCTCAACTCTGTGTATGCGCATAAAAGTTGGCAACTTTTGACAATTTGTGTGGTGTTGGCAAAAGAACAGATTTTAATTAGATCATCCCCTTACGTTAACATAGACGTTCACATTGCAACATATACACAACAGTGCAAATTTACATTTACCTTTGCAAATTACATTACCTGATGCAAATTTGCTCCTGGTGTAAATATACACACACGAGTAAACGCGTTCACATGTCTAGTATACTCACGTATGTATTTCTACACACGTATGCACATATACACACATATGTATAGAGGCGCATGTGAACGGGGTATTAGTATATCTGTGTGCTTGAACTCATGTGCCACAGGCTTGTCTCATCTATGGAAGAGGCTCTGTGCCAATAATGCTTCATGCTTCTTTTATAATTTCATAATGGAACCATGTTGTATTTTGCTTAAGACAACGTGGTATGTTCGCTATATTTTACATTGACCAACATCCGAAACCACAGTCCCCTTCTTGACAAATACCTACGTACAACTCCTATTCATCTTCCAGCTTTCAATATGTAATCTATGCTTTAAGCTGCTCTTTTGTAGATACGATTTTCACGTCAAACGTTTGTAACATATCAGTGTGTGGATATATCTAATAACGCAATAGCTGTTTTAAATCACATTATCACATTCTGTGCCAGATTAGATGTGAAAATATTTTATGTTTCTTCAACACATTCCGGATGTCGATATCTGTTTTCTCGAAAAACTCTATACTTTTGAAGCGGTATAGCTCCAAAAGCACATCATTAGGATTATTCACACTTATATTCAGGCTTATATAATCCACACGACTTGGTACTAGCAAATGAAACATCCCTAAAACGATCTTTGGTCTTGAAAAGGGATCACAATATTTGCTAACAAAATAGAAGGCCTTCCTAGACCAGAAAACATATTCTTTATGTATGCATAACTTAACCTATATGTGGGCCGAATTGTCAAAAGGGTTTTAGAAACGGGTGTGTGCATGTCAGTATATTCTCATTTCTAGTTTTGTAGTACGCTTTTGTTTAACCACTAGACACATCCCTTTTATATTTCTTTCATAGGTGTAGAAGCGGTGTCTCTTTCCAGTTCAGCAGGACGGCAGTCTTCTACTCGGTCTGTTTGTTTACGGTGGCTTTCCTCTTCTTTCATCAGTGGATACTGGTAATGCCTTCCTAATTGTGTGCATCTGGTAAAACGCATCATTATGAGTGAGCGAGTCGGATTTAACGCCGCTTTAAACACTATTCCAGTTATATCACGTCGTTGTTATTATGAGGAGGAGACACTTTTTGATGAGATTTAAAATAGGACAAGCGTTGATAAATGAGGGAATGAGCGATTTGTACGCCGATTACGTATATACTAGCGACCTGTGAATAACATGGACTAGTGGTTGGCAGATCGTTTTGGTACAATGACACATTCAGCAGCGTTAGAAATTGGCTAAAGTCCTGTAGTCCTTGCCAAACTGCCCAATAGTTACGGTTTCACAAGGGCTAGTAGATTTTAAAGGGTTTGCTGTATGCTATCATTATGATGACAAGTGGTCTTATATATACATTTTAGTTTCAACCGCTAATTCAGACAGGACATTGTGTCCATCCGATACACCTTTTGGGAAGCTTAGAATGGGCCGTTAGTCGGTGACTAATGACAGTTTAGAAGGACTAGTTGTTTACATAGTACCTTTTCTGCCCCGGAACCTATATTTTATGAATTGGTCTAGATCGACTTGTCTCTTGTCTCTCCAACCGCTAGTTTACCTGCTACAGATCCGAATATTTACAGACATCCGCCAAAAGCGTGAATAACATCAACATCATTAGTAAACAAACATCCGATCCCTCTGTTGGTAATAAGGAAGTTACATTGTGTTACTTATATTTTTAATTGTTTTATATGAAATGAGACTGTGAGTGGTACAGTGGTTAATGCGTTGGCTCGTTACGTCGAAGATCAGAGTTCGATTTTCCACACGATTACACTGTGTGAAGTCCGTTCCCTGCCATTGGTATTACTGAAATATAACCTCACTTCATTATCATTTATCACTACTCTTTAGTATCACTATTGTTTGATAAACATGCTAATGATGTTGTGGGAATCGTGAATGGAATTTGTTTTTAGCAGATATTTCTTATGATTACAGAAATGGTTGTGTCGCTATTATTTTCACATGTCTGGTATTCAATTGAAAGACTGCTGACACTAACAGTCAACCACTCAATATCCTGTTCTTATTAATTAATTCACTGTTGTATGCATGATGCTGCGATGAACACAAGGCTCCAGTTACCCAGCCACAAGGGAGTTGTTCCACATCATTGGGATGCTTGCGTGCTTCTCCTTCATTGCTGATCTACTGCCTGGAATGGCCCCATACAACAGTATCAGACAGGCCCCCAAAAGGTATTGAGCGAATGAATGAATGGCGTTTTCGGTATGGTTACAGAGGGCCTTTTATGCAAACGCCCATGTGTGGGGATTACAGGTAAGAATATAGGTCCTAAGCAACCTATAAGAGGCGGCTAAATAAATCGGGTGTTGAGGCTCAGTCTTTGTTTGCTGTTTAACGCTGACCTCAGCAATATTTTACCTATTTGACTACGGTCTGTAAATAATTGAATCTGGACCAGACAATCCAGTGACTGATATCGTGAGCATCGATCTAATGAAGACCTATTCTAACCCGGATCTTAACGGGCCTTCTGGCTTAGTGACTTGGTTGATTTCACGTTATCGTGTCCCAACATCGTTAATCGTTGCTCATGATATCAATCACCGGAGTGTCTGGTCTAGACTCGATTAAAGTTTGAATATTGGTAAGTGCGGCGGTAAACGACAACAAGAAAATATTATTTAAACGCACCTGCTACACACAATCCTGTGGCCGATAGTGTGGGCAACCACGACGTCCGCCACGCAAGAGCTGTGGGTTAACCTGTCTAGATTGTGACTTTTCATACAAAGCATGATTGTGAGTATCTTCCCTGAAATCCCCACACTCACGTACACTTTTAGAGTTGAGTGCGCCAGGTGGAGTCCTTGGACAATGTTTCTCATTGACAAGAAAAACATTGTTCAGAATCGGTAAGGAAAATGATTATTATCATACATTTACACCATGTCATTTTCTATTTATATTTGTGATGTTTCTTTCACAATTGTTCTTCTTCTGGTAATACTCGATTCTGATTGGTCGATGGGAGGTATCAAACATAACTCTGATTTTACGGTCGATTTATCGCGCAATAGTTCGCATAATATCGTTTATCTAAATGCTTAGACTTTTCAAAATAGAAATACATGTAGATGATAATAATATTAATCATATAATGGGTAGGTTTCTGGACAGGATAAAGCCAAATGATAAAAAACGATATCCGTTGGGATCATATGCGGATAGGGATGCAAATATCAAAGGTCAAGTAGGGACTACAGTGTTTATAAACAAACATAGCTTTCGCCCGTGTCATTCGGCGTTCGAGTCAGAATTAACCATCGGGATTCTGGATAAACTACAGGGATAATTGCTATCATTATCAAAAGAACAGTCTAATATACTGAAAATCAGTGTCTAACTGTGGCGGAGCTAAGGCATTTTATAAGTTTTGGCTACTTTGGAGATATAAATTTCGAAACAATTTAGGCCCAAACTAGGCCTAGCCAAGCCAGATCAGTAGCCACATTTGTGCTTGTCGACCTCTGCGGCTTGAAAACTTTTCCACAAATTAAAATAGTTGGATTTTGGCCGAAATATGTTTCAATTGTTACCTTGTTTCGTTTTGTCGCTGTGTGTACATCTGACTGCACTTCCTAACGTTATGACAGGACAGGCCGACTGTCAACAACGCCAAGGCTCGCTAAATACAATGTTTATTCCTAATGCAGGATATTTACCATCCCCAAACACACTCGCGTGATAACCTCTATGTAATCTGTTGCATAGACTGAATAAGATTTGATGAATCGTTACATCTCGCTGAGGTAATGGGTTGACCTCAAGTAACTCTGGGTAGGGAAGGGAAGATTTCTGAGACCCAATCCAATTTAACAACGTTTTCAAACCAAACACACACATCCATTCAATTTACAATGCTGTGCTTAAATGCCATTATCGGCGTTTCTTTAATTTAGATCAACAATCTACTCAAACCATTTAAACATAAGCGAGTTCGGCTTCAGTATAGCGCCGTCAGATCTAAAGACATCACAGTTCTACATTGAAAACACATTAAGTAATCTCCTAATCGACACCGCTTTAAATCGAACTAAATGTTCTCGCCAAAGACGACGTATAGCTGCATTGTCTTCGGAAAATCCTTATGGTGCTTAGGTCTAATTCAGCACTCGTCTTGTATCGAACTAAGTAAAACCCAATGTACGTAGGCCTGAGGACGCCGAGTAAAGGAGGCTTCGCTGAACTAAGTTCCATCATATCCGAGAGACTTTAACAGTTACTGTATATAAAACGGCAACATCGGAGAAAAATCAATTATCTGCCGAAACAGATTCCCGCTTGGCATAAAAGGCGTAAAAGGCAAAATCGTGGTGAAAATTGTATAAATACGAAATTAACGAGTATGTCGGATAAACGAAATTAGGTATTATCAACGTTCGTGATCGAAAATTGGACAACTACACGATGGAGAACGATTCAAACATGTTGTAATAAAAAAAGGAAAAAGGAAATATTCATATTGTTGTGTTACATTGTTCGCGGAATATGTTTTCTAATCATGCAACCTCTAAAGTTTAACACAAAACACAAAGTTTATCTCTGCAGCTGTTTAAATATGCAGCTACTCGCCGACTCGTCTCGCATCAAAACACGGGGCTATGTACTCGCGGGCAGATGACCATTGAGTACGCTGATCACCGTGTCGGATTACCGAGACTGATTAATGAGTGATTTCAGCAAATCGTTGCAAATTAGGTGTGTCGGAGTCGGAGTGCGAGACTGTCGGATTAACGGGTCTAAACAGCACTGATTTAATCGGTTCCCATCATTTGTGTCGGATAAAGCCGATTGTCGGATTAACGAGTGTCGGATAAACGAGACTTGACTGTAGATCATTGAAAATCAGTGATGACACTAGGTGTTCGCGAAAAGGGTAAGCATGTCGGGCTCTACCGGTCGCACCCGCCACTGACGATAGAATTCTTACTGAATACCTGCAAACGTCCAAACTACATTTTGAGAATATGGAAAGAAGTTGTCTGAAATGAATTAATTGCTCCATGTGTGTTTGAGTGATACTTCCTAACGATCGTTCGACACTAAACACAAGATGTACAGTGATTGTAGGGTATATATACGTAAGAAGTATACACTTACCATACTCCCGACTTAAACTATGAATGTATTGGCCCAAATATTTCTTTTGTATTTGGGCCGGCATAACTGATAAATGCATACATAACAAAACACCCGTTGTTGTAGGAGAGGTGAGTGAGTATGACTTAACGCCGTTTTTAGCAACATCCCAGCGTTATCACAGCGCGGGATACAGACAGGAGCTTCATACCCATGTGGGGATGTAGAAGAGGTGGTAGGAGTATAAAAAGATTTGTTTGTAACAACGTTACAGTCTACTTGTCTGACCATCCGATCCATTTTGTGTCCTCTTGACCAGCATAGATTGCTGGTGATCTGTTCTAAACAGGAGCCCTCGCGGGAATATGGTTTGTTGGTTTGTTGTTTAACGCCGCACTCAGCAATATTCCAACTATATGACGGCGGTCTGTAAGTAACCGTGTCTGGACTAGACAAACCAGTGATTGATATCGTGAGCATCGATCCACGCAATTGGGATACGATGACATGCATCAACCACGTCAGCGAGCCTGACCACACGATCCCGTGAGTCGCCTCTTACGACAAGCATAGTCGCCTTTTACGGCAAGCATGGGTTGCTGAAGACCTATTCTACCCCGGATCTTCACGGGTCGTTTGTAGGTGAGGTGAGGTGAAAAGGGGTTTAAAATCGCGTTGAAGATTATTGCACTGCACCAATTGAGGGAATGCCAGAATTAGTAGTAGTGACACAAGTGGAAGAAACATGATTAGTAGTTGAGGCAAAGGGAGTAGTAGTAGTAGTAGTAGTAGTAGTAGTAGTAGTAGCGGTAGTAGCAGCAGCAGTAGTAGTAGTAGTAGTAGTAGTAGTCGTAGTAGTAGTTGGTGTAGCAGCAGTAATAGAAGTACAAGTAGTAGAACGCGAGTGGTACTAGCGTTTAGAGTAGATATTGTAGTAGTAGTATTAGTGGTGTTGGTTGTTCTAATTCTGTACTAGTCGTTGTAATTGAAGTAGTAATACTGAACAGTGCATGAGTTTAGTTGGGTGTGTTTAGCAAAATCACTTTGGGGACAAGACATGGACTGATAATAGTTATGCATTTGGGATACGATGACATGCATCAACAATGTCAGCGAGGCTGACCATGCGATCCCGTCAGTCGCCTCTTACGACAAGCATTGGTTGACCGGATCTTCGCGGGGAAGTAGTAGTCGCATTGGTAGTAATAGTAGTAGGAGTGGTGGTGGTGGTATTAGTAGTAGTGAGAGTGCAAATTTGGCTTATTGAGGAATGCACTGTGAAAAGAACATTGCAATGTCATACTCTTAGTTGATAAATACTCAAACATGACGAGCAGACGACCAAGGTGCCTGGACATGGGTTACACACTACAACTGTCCGTGGTCACGTGGGCTCCATTCTGAGAAAGCTATGTTATGCTGGACATTCCCTGTGAAGAATGTGATCAGTAGATATAGGGGTGTATTTTGCTGGTCAGAATGTTCCGAGTAGCGGGGAAAGTATAACCTTCCGCATTCATGGTGAAGTGTAAGAATGAGTTGCGGGTGCTGTCCACACCCAATGATACCCCAGTAACCGTAGAAAGGCAGTTGTAGTGTCAGCTGAGGTCGTCTGTAGAACCTTATGTAGAAACATGTAACTTACTTGTTTTTACAAATATTGATTATCAGTTTGTTTTCAGACTCATATATATTAATACCATCAACACGTCGAATAAACCGTAATCCATCTGAACTGTGTGTCAGCTGGCAGTTTTGTTTTCAAAGCTCAGCATTGTTTATGTGTGATTTTTTTAAAATCTCTGCTTAATATTCAAATATTTAAGTATAACACCAAAACAGCCGAAAAGGAAATGGTGTCTATACAATAGTGTCGCCCCATAACGCAGACATCTTCAAATTTTAAAAAAAGATATGGTTGAGTGAACCACTGATGTCCTGATAGGAATAGATTACTCATATAAGTAAACATAAGGGAAATATGTTATTGGATATGTGGGTCTAAAATATATAATAGACATAAAGCATAATTACTTATTGTGATAGGCTTATATTTCTAGCACATATATTCCGTTCACAATTCACATCACTAGGCACATGCCATCTGCAAATCATCTGTTTAGGACAAGTACATAATATTTCAATACACTTCACCCGAACTTTAACGACGACAAAAGGTTGGACGTTCAGTCTTGTCAGGCGTTTGTAGTCTCTCTGATCTTTGGTGGTGGGACTGTCCCAAGGTCATCATCCCGAGGAAAGGGAGTTAACTGACCATGAAAGACCAGTTAACTCCCTTGTCTCGGGAAAATGTCCCAATGGTCGCCTGAACCAACTTCGCAGACTCGGACCAATTCACAAACCGCTTGGGTTCAGGCTTCGTGTTGCAAATACAAAGAGTACAACAATGTTAACTCGAATAAGTTGTCTTTTTTGCAAGATGCATTCAATCAAGTTGTGATGTGTACACGAAGGGAATTCCATTTCGACGTATTTAGGTCGCGTGTTGCTTCAGGTCGTTTGGTATGACTGAGACTCGACAATGTTTAAGCCACTGAATCGGTAAACATAAAAGTGGTGTTTTGGTGGAAGATATCGGTTCACTTTCCCCCGAGGATGTTGTTCGTTCTGGGGTCAATGTTCAAGTAGTGGCTCCACATCAACAGGGGAAAGCGGGCATCGTCATCCGCCATGTTGAAACCACGTAGTCAGTGATGGTTATGCACGAGGAGCGTCATGCAGTTGTTCATGGCCGCACGGCAAACTTCCTGTGCTTCCACAGTCGGGAGGAGTGGGGACCCAGCCGCCTTTCTAGTCCAGATCTGTACTTGTGGACCTTCCTGGTACTGGACTGTAATTCCCAGGACGTATGGCCTGTGTGGAGTTGAAGAATCTTCCTTTCACGTCAGCTTGTGGGAATTCCCTCTCTTGAGCTTTAGTCAGTCCTGTTTCGTATCAGAGCAAGAGTAGATAGAGGGTTTGTTGTACTTGACTGAAGAACCTGACGTAGTTGACTCTCTGGAGGGCATAATCGTGAATTCACCCATGGAATGTATGACGTAGGTCTGATTACACAGAGCATGGTAAGAGGGAAATGTCCCATCTACGTAGATATTATAAGACTGTAGGGCTGCAGTTTGTTCCTTAGAACCTTGTCCTGACTGCCAACACGGAAGGAAAGGAATCGTCTGTCATCAGTCGCTTCGTCCACTGTCTAAGGGCGACATCTATTCGAGTCCGGGGACGTTGGTGTATGGCGAATTGTCTCTGACGGTACGGTGTTCTGCTCTTTATGGGAAAAAAGACAAGAGAGAAACTGTTTTGTAGTTAATCTTGTTAATCTTTCTGAATCCCATTCCTGTTAATCTTCGTTGCTGGTTCATGTCTTGCACGCTTTCTCACAGTGCTATCAGATACATGGCAATTATATCGGTTTAAAAAGGAGTTTGTGATGGAAACAATAAATGCAGAGTAACCCGATTAGTAATGCTCAATAACTAGTATTAACTCATTGAAATAAAGTCGATTGGTAAGCCATGGGCATTGGTTAATCATGTATAATTAGAGGTAGGAGAAGCCAAAGGGATAATGTCTGCTCCGTGATGATTAATTTGTTATGAAAACAATACTTGGAGTCATATTAGTAATGCTAATTAGTCAAGGGAAAACAAACTAATCAAGAGATGATGAGGTAGCCTAGGGGTTAAAGCTTTCGCACGTCACGCCGAAGGCCTGGGTTCGATTTTCGAGATGAATACAAGGTGTGAAGCTCAATTCTGGTGTCCCCTGGTGTGTTATTGCAGGAGTATTGCTAAAACCGGTGGACAAAAAAACATACCCACTCATTGATTTAACAAGAGTGCATAGCATGCATTGCGGAACAAAATTTAAATTGTAATATATATGTCGGTGGCGGTTCCCATCCTATCATTTATTTACTTTTTGCTGCAGGACATATGATGATTATGTTCTGCTCAATATGGCATGATTGACAGGCAGACAAGTTACGTAATATACGAATAATGACTGACATTATTATGGCTAGGAAGAAAAGGATATTCATTCACAGTTTAATTTTATTTTTGCATATCGAGTGTTAAGCAACATTTCCACTTCAAATAATTCTTTCAAACTACACCATATTTAATAAGAATTGGATGGATTGAATGCGTGTCTCTAGAGATTTTCCCGTTTGCCCGGAACTGTGTTATGCTGTCAATCGCTGGTACGGCTGATCCGTCAATTTTACTACATAGATTGAAGTATTGCCTTTTGTCGCGATAAGTGGCATTCACCAACAAACTATTGTACCCGTGAAGATCCTGGTTAGAGTAGGTCTTCAGCAACGCATGCTTGTCGTAAAATGCGACTAACGGGATCGGATGGTCAGGCTCGCTGACTTGGTTGATGCATATCATCGTATCCGAATTGCGTAGGACGATGCACATGATGCCAGTCACTGGATTGTGTGGTCGAGACCCGTCATATAGCTGGACTATTGCTGAGTGCGGGGTTAAACAACAGACAAAGAAATAAACAAAACAAATTATTGGTAGAACCCTCAAGACCATTCTATTCCTGTTACGTCGACTCCCAAATTCAAACAATATGTTAACCGAGAAATCTTGACGTAAAAGAACCTAGTGTGAAATCAACAAACAACCAACAAGTGGTATACAGTCAACAAATGTAATATAGGTAATAGTCACATCGTACTCAAATACGTACACGCAAGTTCAGCACGTATTGAGTTGTCATCCGTTAAACAATTAATACAATTTTATGACAACAAAAACAAGATAATTTCAGATTTTGTATCATATGTGTACAATGAATAACGCAAAGTAAGAAAATTAATAAGTATCAGTAATCAAGTTTCCGACACCTCTTCTCCCCCCATGTGTATACGACATAACCCTGACAAAGGCGGTATCTATGACAAGGCCAAAAAATCTCACCGTAGCCCCATTCGGATCTTACAGCAACGATGCCGTATGGTTATATTAAAGTGCTAAGATCTGTGAAAGTGAAAGAAGCGTCACAGAAATCTCCACATGTCACAGACATCGACATTGTCTACATTTCAGTGTTTATTATTAAAAAATCAGTTCTTCTTTCCATGTGTGTATGGGATGGAATGGAATGTGCATTCTACAACGTTAATTGATGTAATGCCAACTGTACGGTATGTTCAAAACACACACACACACACACACACACACACACACACACACACACACACGGATAGGGTGGTCAGCTTCGTTGGTTCCCAGGTTGTCCTCATTCTTAAAGTTACTTGTTTGTCCAGTCGTGACTCACTCACTCACTCACTCACTCGGATACAGGCTGGCCTACTTGAACCAAAGACGTATGTGTGTACGTCCGTGCTTCAACCTTAGCATTTCTCTACGATAACCTGGTTAGACTTTTGCTATCAACGCCGATCTAATAGACTGAGTGAGTGAATATGGATATATGCTGTTTCCACCAAAATCACGACCCTCCTGCTGGAAACAGCGTAAAACCATGGGATTCAGATATTGTACCCATGTGGGGAATCTAACACGGGCTATCAGCGTTACGAGACAACGTTTTAACCACTAGGCTACCCTATAGCCTCTCTCTTATAGAGAACAAGCATTACCACTTCTTACGTATGACACACCCGCTTGGGATTCACATATTGTATGTGCCCATGTTGGGAATCAAACCCGGGCCTCAGTCGTGTAGAACGAACGCTTTAACCACCTGACTACCCCACTGCCCATAAGTCGGGACCAAGATGTAAATCGGGTGGTCACAATTATGGCTGCAGCTGGATGGTAATTGTATGGATGACCACTAAGGAAGACCTCCAGGGGGGTTGTGTATCATGGCACCACGACAGCGTATATCAATTCTCGCTACTGACCACTGTAATATTCTGGACTGTCATATAGCGAAGCAAATCTCTTTCCATTCAATCTTACAATCCCTTTTCGTATACCACTGTTCTGGAAGTTTTTTTTAACCCATCCCAGCACTTCGGTACAATAGCAACGCTTATGACTTGCACAATGCACTTTTTAAGTCAATCACCTGGTGACAATATGTTCACCTCTTTCACATCACTGTCAAGCAACACAACCGCAAGAAAGTTTGTTTGTTGTTTAACGCCGCACTCAGCAATAATCAAGCTATATGACGGCGGTCTGTAAATAATCGAGTCTGGACCAGACCATCTAGTGATTGACAACATGCGCATAGATCCACGCAATTGGGATACGATGACGTCCATCAACCAAGTCAGCGAGCCTGACCACTCGATCCCGTTAGTCGCCTCTTACGACAAACATAGTCGCCTTTTACGGCAAGCATGGGTTGCTGAAGACCTATTCTAGCTCGGATCTTCACGGGTCGCCGCAAGCAAGTAAGGTATATGGATACAATAATGTATATTACGTTGAATCTACTAATCTAATATATAGCCTGGGTGTAAAACAGGAACAGAGGCCTCGTTCTGATTAATAATGTTTAAAATAGCAAAAACTCTCCATATTTGTTGCTGTGGATCTAATCTCAACGAATTGAAATAATGGTCCGAGTCAAGAGAACGTTTATAATAACCTGGCCCAGGCCTTCAAGAATTTCATATGAATGGATTGTTCAAATCTCCAGGAATTGACCATATGAATGTCGTAGCTGTTGCGCCCATCTTCCAATGGAAGCGCCATGCCTGCTCTAGCATTCGTTCTCGCACCTGAAACTACCTCATAAGCCTGGAATTGTTTCTTCTTCTACTAAACAATCCTTTCCGTTTACGTAGCTATTGATATTCTTTGTCCTCCAATTTAAAACCATAAATACACAACGCCCTTCTCTTTACCGCATCAGCTATTGGAATATGCCACACCCATCAATAGCAAACCAGCCGACAATCCAAGCTGTTTCCTTTTTGTACATGTCTATAGACAATACTCGTTGTCTATGCATGTATTCACCGTTGTTAACCAAAGTTCATAAATGTCAGTACATCTCTCTAGCGAGTCGTGTCCACAGCCCAAAGGCGATGTGTCGTCTGCTTGCTCTCGGAATGTCGTCTGCCCACAGCCTGCTCCCTATGTTTCATGTGGTATTTACCAGGGATTACTGCTCATAAAGGCCGACTCGACATGGTGTAAACCTTTCTAATTCTCACCACAATTCCAAACATGCAAATAAAGTCAACGTATTTACCTACATTAGTCTCTGAACTGGGAACATTCTGGAGCAATGATGCCTTCTGTTGACAAGAGACTACCTACACTAATTACATTCACACTGTACCAAGGAGTTAGTTCTCGCGCGTGATTTCCATTCACCTTCAAGGATTAAAAAGCCACGGGAAACACTTACTTGGTACTTTTAAAAGCTCCAACTCTAATATGCCTCTTTGTCAATGCTATTGAGGAACAGCAGAGGTAATATTTATTTTTGTAAAATATTCTGATTAAAAACGCATACCAACTGGGTTTCGTGTGCTGTCCCTTCAGTGGCTGCCAAGTAATGTCGATTTGGAGGGGGGCACCGCTCTATCTCTCACTCACTCCCCCGCGTTATTTTGGATAGAGTAAAGGTGGGGGATTTGTAAATCTAAACAAGACTTTAGAACAACTACGTGAAGCTGTTCTCTCTCGACGGCGTATAGTTCAGGGGTCATCTCGTGCACCGCCAAAAACACAAACCTGGACTTGAAGAACTCCGTGCAGTGAACAGGTACACGACCAGGACGGGACAATGTTACTGAGGCAGCTAACGCTCCTCCAAAGCATTAGGATTGATTAAACGTCAAGTTTCAAATCCAAAACTATGATTTATTAAAAAATACTTGCACTTTACAGCGATAGATTTCAGTGAGTGGGTTAGTTAAGTCCCCTTCAGCATTATTCCATTCGTATTAAGGCGAGGGACACCAGGAATGGGTTTCATAATTTGCACCCACCTGGGGATCGAACCTTTCCGCCTCCGAGATAATAAAAAATAATTTCAACTTATATTTGGTATCAATAACGTCCAAATGAAAATTCCAATTTCGGCCTACGCATTGTTATGAATTATTCGTAAATTAGACAATGTAAATACATTATGTGTACATACACGTATTCCTTGGGACGGTAATTTCATGTTACCCCGAAATAACTCTTCAGCATCTCTTCGATGAATCAATCTTAGCCCCCATGTCTCAGAAAATAATTCTTGTGGTTCTGATTTCAAAATAGGGTGGGTTGATACGTATTTTTAATGCGTATATTTTAAAAGAAGATAAGCAGCCATTTGCAGTCTAGTCATTAGTACCCCACGTGTGTTGATCCTCAGTATCTAAATCGCGGGTAGCCTTGATCCCAATCGTCCCATCCTCAACTTGTATTGATCATCAGTGCCCCACCCTCGGGTAGCATCGATCCTCAGCACCCCAACCCCGTGTAGCGTTGATCCTTAGTACAGAACCCTCGGCGAGTGTTGATCCTTATTTCCCCACCCTCGGCGAGTGTTGATCCTTATTTCCCCACCCTTGGCGAGTGTTGATCATCAGAACCCTACAGTCAGATAGCATTAATCCTTACTACACCACACTCGGGCAGAGTTGATCCTTATTTCCCCACCCTTGGCGAGTGTTGATCATCAGAACCCTACAGTCAGATAGCATTAATCCTTACTACACCACACTCGGGCAGAGTTGATCCTTATTTCCCCACCCTTGGCGAGTGTTGATCATCAGAACCCTACAGTCAGATAGCATTAATCCTTACTACACCACCCTCGGGTAGAGTTGATCCTCAGTACCCCACTCTCGGGTAGCATTGATCCCTAGTACCCAAGTCTGGGGTAAAGTTGATCCTCAGCACCCAAACCTCGAGTAGCGTTGATCCTCAGTGCCCCACCCTCGGGCATCATTAATCCTCAGTACCCCACCCTCCGGTATCATTGATCCTCAGTGCCCCACCCTCGGGCATCATTGATCCTCAGTGCCCTACCCTCGTGTAGTGTTGATCCTCAGTACCCCACTCTAGGGCAGCATTGATCCTCAGTACCCCACCCTCGGGCAGCATTGATCCTCAGTACCCCACCCTCGGGCAGCATTGATCCTCAGTACCCCACCCTCGGGCAGCATTGATCCTCAGTACCCCACTCTAGGGCAGCATTGATCCTCAGTACCCCACTCTCGGGCAGCATTGATCCTCAGTACCCCACTCTCGGGCATCACTGATCCTCAGTGCCCCACCCTCGTGTAGTGTTGATCCTCAGTACCCCACCCTCGGGCAGCATTGATCCTCAGTACCCCACTCTCGGGCAGCATTGATCCTCAGTACCCCACCCTCGGGCATCATTGATCCTCAGTACCCCACCCTCGTGTAGTGTTGATCCTCAGCACCCCACTCTCGGGCATCATTGATCCTCAGTACCCAACCCTCGGGCATCATTGATCCTCAGTGCCCCACCCCCGTGTAGTGTTGATCCTCAGTGCCCCACCCTCGGGCATCATGATCCTCAGTACCCCACCCTCTGGCAGCATTTATCCTCAGTACCCCACTCTCGGGCAGCATTGACCCTTAGTACCCCACCCTCGGGCATCATTGATCCTCAGTACCCCACCCTCGTGTAGTGTTGATCCTCAGTACCCCACCCTCGTGTAGTGTTGATCCTTAGTGCCCTACCCTCATGTAGCGTTGATCCTCAGTACCCCACTCTCGGGCAGCATTGATTCTCAGTACCCCACCCTCGGGCATCTTTGATCCTCAGTACCCCACCCTCGTGTAGTGTTGATCCTCAGTACCCCACTCTCGGGTAGCATCGATCCTCAGTACCCCACCCTCGTGTAGTGTTGATCCTTAGTACCCCACCCTCGGCGGGTGCTGATCATCAGAACCCCACCGTCAGATAGCATTGATCCTCAGTACCCCACCTTCGGCGAGTGTTTGATCCTTAGTACACCACCCCGTGTAGAGTTGATCCTTAGTACCCGACCCTCGATTTGTGTGGATCCTTAGTTCCCCACCCTCGGCCTCGAACTAACAAGTGTTCATTGTACCGATTTATCGCACCGATGTACGGTGAATCGGTGAAAATCAAGGTACAGTAAACTACGTTCTAACGAACACGCTTATAACGAACCGACGGATATAACGAACTGTTTCTTGGCTCTTCCATTTTCTCTATATATTTGTTGTACATATGCTTATAACGAACTACGGTTATAACGAATTAAAAATAGTGGTCCTTTGGAGTTCGTTATAACCGTAGTTTACTGTAGCCCGCATGTGATGGTGTCCACAACTCACAGAACATAACCGATCATTCAGTTTAACACGTAAACGTGAGGGTAGTTGTTATTGTGATGGCTGGAAAACAATGCTCATTACGGAGCCCATGTAGGTTGAAGAACATGCTAAGTTAATCAAGCAGATGAATCCGTTGCAAGTGACGAGTTCCGAATGTTAGTTGGATACACGAGTTCGTTGCGTACAGCGGGTGCGAGGCGAGCACAGTACGGAGGTGTGAATGATGGGCTGAGTCTGTGCCTGGGATGATGGGAGCATCATGTATAGGGTCTGTGGGCTGTGTCTACCGACTGTCAGATGCGGAAGAATACTATACACTCGCCATATCGTGCTGGCCACACCGGTGCGTATGTAATTGTAGTTGGAAATGTGTGGAATCATAATGGCCAAATGTAACGTACAGGCATGCATCTGGGGCTGGCATCGTCAGAATGCACTTGCTGCAGCAGTGTAAGTGTGAGAGTGAGTTGGGTTTTAAACGTAAAGTGATAAACTGCACTTGCTGCAGCAGAAACGGAGTGAGTGTGAGAGTGAGTTGGGTTTTAAACGTAAAGTGATAAACTGCACTTGCTGCAGCAGAAACGGAGTGAGTGTGAGAGTGAGTTGGGTTTTAACGCAAAGTGTTAAACTGCACTTGCTGCAGCAGATGCTGTGAGTAAGTATTAGAGTGAGTTGGGTTTAAACGCGGAATGATAAACTGCACTTGCTGCAGCAGATGCTATGAGTGAGTGTGAGAGTGAGTTGGGTTTAACGCCGCATTGGAAATAATTTCAGTTACATCACGGTGTTTTGCAGCTTGGAGAAAGAGCCATGATAACAATTGGGTCCAATCTGGTATTCGAACTCACGATCTCTGGATCCGTTCACAGTTAAGGGAGGTAACTGCAGGGTGAATTGCGGCGCCCTAGACAACTGGTTCAGTCCTTGAAGAAGACAGTTTCCCCTTTGTCATGTATGATGGTCACCATTTTGTGCTTTGGTTCGGCTATCCTCAAATGACCCGTGAAGATCCGGGGTAGAATAGGTCTTCAGCAACCAATGCTTGTCGTAAGAGGCGACTTACGGGATCGGGTGGTCGCTGACTTAGTTGATGCATGTCATTGTATCCCATTTGCGTGGATCGATGCTCATTATGTCAATCACTGGATTGTCTGGTCCCAGGATAGTGAGTGCGGTGTTGGGTTTAAGCCGCTTTGAACAGTATACAGTTAGATCACATTAACCTAATGAACAGGTAGCGTCTTTTGGTGTTGCAGCTGCACAACCCTTCCATTAGAGCTGCCAGATTGCCGGCCCACGTGGGTATCCCGGAACAGAATAGGCTCTGAACGAGCCGACTAAAATAGTGTTTACAGTAGTCGTAATCTGGCCGACTGTGTATTAACGAGCACTGGCGGCGTGGGTCATTGCTTATAGCTCATACTGTCAACCACTAGTTATAGCCCATCTCAAACTCGATTATTTAATGTGGCGTAATATTCGTGTAACATTCATAATGGTCTCTAGCAGATGTACAGAGTAAAAATAAAAAATGCAACAAAGAGGGTTTGGGTGATCCTGGCACAGTCAAGCTGGTAAGGCTCATCATCAGCTCAGGTCCTTTGTCCCCTCTACACGCAGCCCAGACAGCGAATAGTGACTGCTCCCAGGAAGCGTTGCCAAGTCAAAGCCACCCAGAACTTTTCGGAGAATGTGAAGACATCCCAACAATGCAGCCTTCTGCATTACACAGATTGTCAGAAGGGCTGTATTCCTTGTAGCTAACCCGGGTACTCTCCCAATGTCAATCAACAGATTTGGAGGTACCAAACATGAGGCATCGAGAACAATGGGCATTCGGACAACTTGGTAATTGGGATGCAAGCGTGGGATTTCGAAAGTGAGGTCCGCATATTTGCCATGTTTTTTCTGAATCTTGTCAATCACATAAGTGACAGAATTCAATAATATAAATAATTTCATGGATTTATCAAAAAGGACAAGATAAGGTCTGTTGGCCTGGATAGGTCTGAGGTTGTATACGGGCCTATTAAGAAGAATTTTGTATTTATCCTTTTCCATGACGCCCTCTACATAGTCTGGGCCGTACCATGGATGAACCTCTGTGTCAAAACCACAAGCATCGCGAAGACGGTAATAAAAGGTTCGAGCCACGTCATCATGTCGCCTAGGATACAGTGTTAGTGCCCAAGCTGGGGATCAGCTGACAATGTGTTCGACAGTCTCATTAAATTCATTGCTTATTCTACATTTCATGTGTACATTTTGATGCAACAAAACACATATTGACGGTTTCGGTGACTGGTCCTGAGCAGCAGTTTTTTCACCAGCCGACTTCATCCAAGCGATGCAGGGTTGCCGACCTTCTTAACGCTCTACACATGGACTCGATGCAGTGGTCGCTCAGATAGCCTCTCGTCTGGGCCTATTTGATATGGCACTTCGTTTGGTTGACACTCATTTCCGTACCGCCCAGCAGTACAGAATCATCAACAAAATCAACATTGACTTTCAGATTATGTGCCACATTATTATAATATTTATTTTCACTAAATAGATTATAATTATTATTTCTAGTAGGAAATGTCGCAATGAAAACATTACGTGTTTTGCTATGCAGTGAATTCTGTTGAAAAGAACGGTATAGCTCCAAATGAACTCGTCAGGATTAGCATTTAGTGTCGAGTCGTATATCTTTCCACATGATCGACAGACTCATCGTAACAGGCCTGTGTATGTCGGCTGCGTCACTGATATGCAATGAAGGTCCTTAGACTTTCCATTGAAGACCGCATTTTAGCCCTTAGCCATATCGTGGGTTGTTACTTCAAACCAAATTTGTCAAAAGAGAATTCTTTTGTGTTAATTGTACTCATGTTTAAAAGGACGTTTCAAGTTGTTTAAGCTTGTAACTCACATGTTTGTCGTAAATGGGTGACATATTTGAGGCCGAAAGCCTCTCCGCAGATGTCGTGCATTCTTCTCTTGGATCAAGTATGGCGGAATGGGTGGCCTAGTGGTTTAAGGACTTCGAAGTGGCATTTTATTCCAATGCAACCGACGCTTTGCCATGTCTCGTTTCTTCATATGTATGTAATATGAAACGCTGTTAATCAGTACTTTGCCATTCCAAGTGCAATCGTTAGTTTGAATAACGAATTGTTCGTACCATTCACAATGTATAGACTCTGAATCGCCCGGAAGCCGGTGTTTCCTGATTCATGGGGTTCGAACTAACGGGATTTCTCTGTGTATCGAGTGACTGTCAATCGTTTGAGTTGTATGTCATCAGAATCGATGCCTGAAGAGGGGAAGTATATGATACAGGCTGCAACAGGGATATAGTTTCCTTACCCCCATCTGTGGATCCGATCAAGGCGTGTTTGGGACGTGGAGTAGATATTTCCATCAACAAACCGCAGAGACGCTCGTAAACCTGACTCAACCCTGCCGACAAGTGAAGCGGCTTAAGGAATCTCAACTCGGAAAACAGAACGGAATTCACCTGATAGGGAATATTAAATGGAATTCAAATAAACTCACTGGCGTAATCTCCGAACACCACTGGGCTGAATGCGGCAGTAAAAGTTGGAAGGGTATTTTACCACCTGTATGCAAGATGGCGAATTTTGTTTTTAACAAATTACCTTATCAGTTAAAATGTAGAGCGCCTTACCCTGTGCATTGACATAGCATACGCTGTTTTTGTCTTCATAATGGTTCCCCCAATTTATGTAAAAGGGTATCGTAAAATGTGTTTCCTCTGTCATTTTGTGTTCAACTCTATTTTTAATGAAAGCATAGCCTAAATTTCTTTTTAACAAATTCACGATGCGGCCTTTACCGATATTCTCTATTTGTTAATTTTAACCTATAATGATGCATAGGAAGACTTGTCACTTGTTGGCGACTCAGTGTAACCCATTAATTTCATATGTAGACGTTCGACATTTTGCAGCATACACGTATGTTTAAGTATTTATAAATCAGGTCTTTTTACAGGTGTTCCGGTATACAATGTGTGAACATCAAAACTAATTCATTTGATGATAGATTTTCAACACACTACCTAAGGCAAATAACACCTTGCTTGTGTCACCTATCGCTCGTATTTTACGATACACCCTTCGTTTTCTGCTCTATATGGATGTTGTATTGGGTGGAGTGTATGCTGAAAGTTGAATATTGTTTTTGATATTTTTATGAAATCGTGTGCTTAGTCTTCACCACCAAAAATATTCCCTAAAATATGCGTGATCCCTAACTTGTTTTGTTCTGTATATGTATGTTTCCCCATCTACTGGCCTTACCTAAAGCCACGGAGAAACAGGAGTATGGGAACTGATTCCATGTTAGGAACACAAAAATGTGTTCACATAAAAAAGTTCATTATGCAAACATAGAAGTATAAATCTCCTAATTTACAGTTTGTACAATATAAAGAAATAAATACAAACTGCCGGGAAACTAGATATGAGAATTTATTCTCAATGTCGATTCCATGTCTAGTTGATAAGTTACAGATACAATAATAAGCATTTTGATTGAAGGGAAAGACCCAGTTATGTATACACGTCCACGTTTCTTTACTTGTAACTCGCCCTCATCTGTGGGTTTCAGTGTGTTGGATTTCTCATACAGAAACAATCGTACTCATTGAAGTACTTGTCTCCAGATAAACCAGTAGGTGTGCCAGTTGTGAAGCGTCAGGGATATAACTCAACGCTGTTCCGAGATAACTTGTGTAACATTCAAGTACCTTTGCACTGACAGAAACCTTCAGCTCAAAAACATTCGTAGATAACGATATTCACTATACTCAGTCGCCCTTATATGTAAAATGGGCATGGAATGCCCAGTGGGCAGAAGATGTGAAGATGCTAGGTTCCGCTTTATGTTGGTTCGAATCTCAGAATCGATTCGATTAGGGCCCGACCGTTTGATATTCTTGAGGTGCCTGAAATTTTGTATTTCAGCTACAGACGGAAAACCAGGTATTTGTATTCATTAAAACTATGGGCCTATTTTTTTATTTGTAAACTACATCTTGCAATAATGTATTTCTTGTGGCAGACAGTTATGTTTCAACTAAAGCATAATTATTTTTTCAAGCATTTTCTGTGACAATTTATCATCAAATGGTCGGTCCCATATGAGCCTTTGTCTTTCAGTCATTGCCATATCCGTGCTCGTGGGTTTCACCAAAGTAAAATCATACCGTACCTTGTTTTACGCAACGGTAAACTGTTAAAGGCGACGTAATAATACATCCCAATTTGTTAAATTTTATCCCTGAGCTTCGGATCGCAAACAAACTAGTAATAAGCAAAAACGATAACGAACATTTAATTTTTCTATATTGAGCTCTATTTACAGGCAATATATAATATGATTTGCCAAGGTGACGTAAAACATACAGCCGGAGCCGGAGGACACTTGAAATATTAACAATGATTGAATAGAATGTTTACATCTTGTGAAATAAATAGCATGCTGGGAACATCGTAACACAGGACTACACACAATTATATTACAGCTGACTCGGACACACAACATCCGGTAGAAAGGTACGACGGGAAATATCAAATAATCTCCAAATTGTTTCTTCGTCCCACATCCGGGTCTACTGAACAGAGACATAAACTATGTCGACACAACGTACCATGTGTCAATGGTTTTGTCCGAGTATGAAATATGCATTGTTATACGATCAGGTTGTCGTCGAGTTTGGGATGTTACGCGCCTACAACAAACGTATTGCTAAAGTGAGTCTCACTCGCAACGACCTGAGGCAACAAGAATATTTTGCATAAATATCGTGTTTCTGCATTTTCTAATATCAGTTCAGTAACCACAGTCATAGCGTTTTACAAAACTACCCAGGGTTCCTTGCGAATATGTTACAGAATCTTCCTCTGCAATCACAAGAATCGGCACATATCACGTGGTATTCTTCCGCTTGTCACATGATCCAACGTCATTTCCTGTATATCATGTATTGCCGTCTCCCTTCCTGTAATTGCACTTGAATCCGTTCTTGAACACACCAAGCTACCATCTCCATACTGGACCATGGTGGACCCGTTTTGAATTAAGCCACATGTAGGGAGTAAGCGCATCACTTGCACGTATATAGGTCAATTTCCGTCTCACAGGTCTTACACTCAACGTAGCAACACCAGAAGAACTTACAATGACATCGTTCTACATATGTAACGACCTGGGTGTTATAGCCACGCCCACAGCATAGAAGATCACAACTGTCAGAACCCATCGACGTTCGATTGCACAGTCGACTATTGGTACCCAGAATTCCCCGCTTTAGGTCTTTCCGGCAGTAGTTGGGAGATTTGTGCATATATACTAGTTCTGTGGCGGTTATAGGCACTCTACGCTTAGACTTGTCACGGCGACGTAACCTTTTCCTGGACCTAGATGCAAGTCGAACAGATCCTTCATATCCGTTTTTTAACACATTTCCAACTTCTCGGAACGTTGGTAGCCCTCTCCAACATGTCTTCACTGCGCATGAGCCGGACACACCATGGCAGCGACACTTCTGTTTCATCAAAGTCTCCACCGCCTGTAAAGATGAACACATTGCACCATTAACAAATGAGGGCCACTGATACAAAGTATATAGTTTTAATATATACCACAATACACCTTTATGGGTGCCAGTCACTTATTGGCGTTTACTGTGACCCACCATCTAATATTCTTGGGGGGCTGAGATTTTTGTTCGAGATAGAACTCTTTTTGGTCACTCTTTCAAACACGCATTTATTTTCTCGTAAAGGAGGTGAGGTGAGGTGAGGTGAGGTGAGGTGAGGTGAGGTGAGGTGAAATTTGGTTTAACATCGCGTCCAAGATTATTGCACTTATATAGCGACGTGCATGTGTTTGTGTGGCTGCTTGTACTAGTCCGGACTGATGCCGATTTATAGTGCTAGCACACTGAGATACCATGCCGCAGTTTAACATGAATACCCCACTAAGACACAGTATACTGACTCCGAGCCGACCAGTCCTTGATTAAGCCCCTTAATGCCGAGCGCCAGACAGGGTAACAACAAGTACCATCTTTTAACGTCTTTTGGTATGACGCGGTCGGGGATCGAACCTCGGACCTTCCGCTCTCCGGGCGGACGCTCTACCACTAGACCACGGAGGCGGTCTCTCGTAAAGGAGTCGAACATTTAATTGTTTTCCCATGTTTCACAATATCCAATATCCACTAATAATAATAGTTTTGTTAATTTAAATAATTCTTTTGGTGGTGGTGGTGGCGATGAGCTAAAACTTGAGGGCAAATGCACGCTTTATCCACTATGCTTCCCACCAGATTTGAGAGATGACAGCTAGTCTTAACTCAGAATGATTAAATATATTCTTCTCTGATTAGTGTTCGTGTCTTGTAAGCAAATTCAGGCATATCGGCGAGCGTCTTTCAGTACGAGACACGAGCTAGAAACGACGAGGCATTGGTGAAGAGAAAGGCATTCACGTTTATTTCAAAGACGTCACAGTGTACTGATGTCTTCATGTGGTAGAAATAACTGCAAGCAAGGCGACTAAGTTTGTAGATCTATTAAGCTCACACAATAGAAGATTCAATGTCTAATACTGGTGTGTGTAATGTTCCCTGTGCACTTTCATAATTCGATGCCCGATTTCCTCACCAGATGCTGTCTTTTCATGAACTTTAATCTTTCGAAGCCGCCACTATCATCGAAAGCCAATTGCAAAAAGCATAGACAATCTCAATTCAATTCTCAACTCATACCAAAACGACTCTGGACGCCTATAAAATGAAATCTAATCAAAAGTATCTAATCACGTGATTGGTGCTTCGTAATTTGATTAGGCAGTTCCAAACTACATTTTGACCACTAATGCATTGTGTCCATAAACTCTAACGAGTATCGGCTCCAAAGCTTAAAACGCTGCTAAAACTACGTTTCATTGAACCCCATGAATTAATGAGAAGGCAACGCAATGCCGCTTCTAGCTGATTAAGCAGTGTGTATATTGCTGCGAGATTGCTTAATACCTTAGAGTTCCTGGCAAAGAAATAGTGCCCGTGGGAGTCGGATGGAGACAATACAGGGAGCAAAGAGGTTCTTAACGCTCCGTGGTAACGCAATATTGAAATAGAGTAACTTTTCGGATGGATTAAGAAGGAACTTGCTTTGGTCGACTGCTTTATTGAAAAACTGTCTGGACAAATCCTTCTTGTCAACGTCAAGTAGATGAAACATCTTTTTAGACTTTAGTTTTTAAGGTTAAACTTAGAGTTTGTTCATAATTAATTTGAATAATAAGTTCAATTCTTAAGGTTTGTGTTTATAACATCTCAATACCGACTTCTTAAACTCGAGTTAAACCCCGAATCTTTGAAATTGGATTGTTTTCAATAATAATTGATGATATGTTAACGCTGAGTTGTAAAGAAAGGTATCATTTGCAACACTAGGGTGTGGTCTCAAACCACGTGTTGTAGCTGAAGTATGATCGTTATTACAATGTTCGGCACGCAATACATGATATTTTGTGGTATTTGCTATTTATTCGCTGAAGTCGAGTGTATATTTTGTGATACAATACCTGCGCCACGCCAGCACATAGCAACATGAGTTAATATCACACATAACAACATGGCTGACTTCAAAGAGAGGCTCACTTCCGCATTGTATCGGAAGTGGCAGGGGTGACGTCTCCAGGGTGATGTATGAAGATCATATCGCCCCTCACGTACATAAGGTTTTTGGGGCGCAGCACAAATGGTATTGTGTTTCACATCGGTATGGAATTATTAGTTGCTGTTTTGATCATGTAAAGTATTTTCGGCGAGTAACGTATAAAAATACCTCAAATTACCCTCATAGAAATCCTAGTTATTTTTATTGAATCAGTTTGAAACACTGAACCGGACTCCGAGGGCTAACCCCTCATACCAATCAACAGAAATGCAAATAGCGTCCCATCTGGAACCCGCATGACTGATATATGCTTTTTATTAAGTAAGGTCATGAGAAGTAAAATCAATGTTCCTCATTTAGGCTTAGAAAAGTCGTAGCACTAAGATCAATTTGTGGAACTGTCCCCAGGTGAAAATGTTATTTTATTTCCTCCAGTTTTAGCAGGCAGAAGACCATGGTGACATAATTAAGGATCGTGGAATATGTTTCTATGATTGTCAGCACCATATCCGTGTTCGTAGGTTTCACCAAATTAGTAAACGTCTAGATCTAAGAACTACGTCACTTCTTGCTTTTCTCCCATATTCAAGGTGACACGCCGTTATATAACTGGAATAGTGGTGTTAAACCCAACTCACTCACTCACTTAATTAAGGCCCTGAAAGGATAACTGTCCGTTAAAATCCGTACAACCTTGAAATAAAAACGTGTTTTTTCCGGACCAATGCGGATGCCCTGTTTTACGTCCTGATGTAATGACCGTGTCAGCATGATGCATGATTTAGGTTGACCTTCCACAACGATATCTAAACACCTGACACTGAACGTTTGTGACGTTTATACAATCCTACACAGATGAATAAATGCAGTTATGGTTGCCAATGCCAAAGTACAGTAGGAAATAACAAAGTTGGGTTTAACGCCGCCTTGAAGGTAAGTTTACTTCCATGGCGTCTCATCCTATAGAACTAAGGAGCATAGCCCAAACTGACCAAGGTCGAAGACATTTTCCTCTTGTAACGAGCGGCGTTGTACAATGCCATCCTTGCGCTAAGGTGATCGGAGCTCCCATACCTTAACATAGACTTACAACAGTCGTAGCGCTAATGTTGTTTTTTAGAGCTGTATGGTGCTGACAGACCAAGGATAGTTGAACACAGCTGAGATCTGAACCCATAATCAACGGGTGCAGAGCGGCAACTCTGTACAATTGTAGCTACATAGACGATGGTGCAGCCATGCCCAGTTACACCAAATGCAAATATGTTTAAGTAACTGGCTAGTGAAAGGTGATATTGGTTTCCTGACCCGTTCGTCATTTGAGACGCCATATGCATGTAATAAAATGGCATTGATAGCCATGATACATGCAAATAAACCCACGAACAATTTTTTTAAGTTCTGTCTGTTATAATTAGTTTTTGGGAACATTGTCGGTCCGATTCAATGTAATGTTATTAAAAATGCATACGAACTCATTATGTTACGAGAGTTATTAATTTTTAATCATAATCCTCTAATCAGACATGAAACCTATAAAATGGTCTCCAATAGGACGTCGATCCTTGCATCCGTGTCTCGAAGGACCACGCGAGACTAAGCACAGAACAAGAATCAACGTGTTTTGACTATGAGATTCTCATCCGCCATTAATCTTTCACAGGCAGAATTTAACAGCCCCGGTGAGAGTTCACTTTTCTATTGACTTCTTTGCCAAGTGAAACAGCAAACCCGTGTATAGGTTAGCTGTAATAGCATGTAACAGTTACAGTACTCTTGGGAGATCTGGCAGAGTCATTGTCGTGGACATGTGCTCTCTGCTTCTTCGCCAGAGCGAGCCTTCTACCGAAAGAAATACATAATCATGAAGTATTAACGGAGTTTTATGTTGAACTAACGACATAGAAGATTTGTTAAATATTTTGGCAAATAATAATGCGGGTGTCTTTTCCTTGAAGACAAAAGACATCTGGTAACCATGATCCCGCATAGAACATCAGCCAGCGTTACGAGAAGTTCAGATCTAAGAACAACCCATTGGTTGCATGGTTATTTTCGTATGCTAGAAGGACAAGGTGATAAAAGTTCCACATGCATCTGTAAATACGTAAAACGCTGTATGGCATGTTCGTTGTGAAAACCCCTTTCTGGTGTATGGCTATGTGATACTACTCAAAGAGAAACTGTGATTCACGGTCTGTTGCCCATTGCAGTATTTGTCTAGACGTTCTAATTAATGTGTTGTGAAAAACAAAGACATTGTCTCCGTGTAATTAGAGTAACCATTCACGACTATATCTTATACATAAGAAAATATGAGTTAGGAACCAACCATTTCATTACCATCGTATTGTTTTATATGTATTTTGTGGAAGGAGGAACAGTCCATTTGCAAATGTTTTAGCACATCCCGCATGTCCTGCGAACAATTTAAATATTTTGGTAAGACCTGAGGACAAGTTACTCATCCCACACCACTACCTAAATAACAAATGGTCGGTCCCTTAGCAGACACACAAACTGATGTTTGAAAGAGTTAAACCAAATTTGCTAGACTGAAATCTGTCCCGAGAATGAATGTCCATAGACTGTGATAGACCATGAAGCTGGATGAATGCTCAAATAGTATGCAATAACTTTCAGTTACATTATATTTTGTGTTACTTCTCTGGACTATGCGTCACATCACCTACTGTAAGTTTCCAACTCATTTACAATTTTGTTTTGTCAGAGTGAGTGAGTATGATTTTACGTCATTTTTAGCAATATTTCGGCAGTATCACGGCGGGGGACACCACAAATGGGCTTCACACATTGTACCCATGTCGGGAATCGAACTCGGGTCTTCGGCGTGACGAGCGAATGCTTTAACCACAAGGCTACCCGACCGCTCCATTTTGTCAGATAATTGTTAAAAGAGAAAGAAAGATATCGATGCAGTAGGGCAAATAAACATGCCAGTTATATTTAAAATCTGTACCCCGACACCCATCGGAAGTCTAGCAGTAAAACAACTGAAAAGAAATTAGGAGAAAATAAATCAGTAGGGCATGTGAAAATATATGTGCAATGACCATGTGTGGTCCATGCCAGAAATGTCACAAACAGAATATTTTTTCATGATACTGAATGGGAAGAATAAAATTATTCACAAGTATTATGTGTGGTATTTCTACTATGCTGCCTTGAAATGTAATCAGAGTAACCTCTGGTATTATTATGCTTATTAGATTAAGTTAGTTTTACGCTGTCAGCGGCTTGGCAGTTAAACAGATATATAATCTTCAACTTAGTTTTTTCCACCTGCCAAGTCTCAATGGGTCTCTAATTTCAGGGTGCAGATTCACTTTACACCTCTCGCGAGATCCTACGAGATAACTCATGACAGGAGATGATGATAGGTGGGTTACATAGAAAATATGGTTGAAGATACCATTCATAGGATGCATGTAACACGAGTACATATGTCACATGAACTGGTATTCATTTCACACATTAGCATTGAAGTAACAACGTGTCACTTCTCATAGTGAGCGCAACTCTATAGTCAGACAGTCATCTAAATAAAACTATCCAGGGGACAACGTTCACAATCATATATGCAGGCCCACAACAAGTATAGTTGTTTTCATATATATCCCACGTTTCACAATAGAACGGTGTATATGGTTAAACTGTATGTGTCAGTGTGATATAAACACGTGTTAAAGGGGCAGATGATACACAAGAGGGTTGTGGGGTATCTCTTATTTCGTACAACAAACAGTATAACCCAGAAGACATCGACTCATATATCCTGCTAGCTTAGTGGATAATGCATTCGTTAATCGTGTCAGACATATGGTCAGCAATATAAGAATATATAGACAATATCGAATGAAACACATAAAAACAAGACACGTTCTTTTTGTGTAATCTTATACGATTAAAAACAATAATTTATTAAATTAAAGCAATAACCTCTTAATCTAAACGTTAAGGTATGAAATAGATAATCCGTGTGTATCGTAATAGAGTTATAGGTAGCGATTGTCGAAAAATCATTCCGATATTCACGAAACAAACTAATAAACTCCCCGAGACGAAAAAATATATAGGGTATTCCACCCAACTAATTGTATTTGATTGAGAATTACGGCTGACATGTTATCAGGCTTGAACATCTTCAAGCCAAATATCAGACCCATGGGAACTCGTAATTAATAATAATGTTCGATTTGGTCCCCGGTGATGTCAGTCATACAATGCTTGTTGTCATGGAACGGCATATTGCTTTCGCGTCCTTCTATTTTGTATGAACGTCTTCGCAGTTTTGTATCTGATTGAACAATATTTTGTGCAAGTAGCGGTTTTTCTGTGTCTGACATTAAACAAGAAGTACGGGAGAGATCGTACAGTCCTTCAGCGTATAACGGGGTAAATATATAGTTTCATTTTTAAATATTACTGACATTGACTTATCAATGTTATATGTAATGCCATATTGCTGTATTTCACATTTCAACATAAACATTCGTTTCAGTCGATTTATAAAAAACAGTCATGGGTAAAATAGGCTGCCTAATGATAGGGAAAATGTTCCGAGGTGAATCGCATGTGGTGTTTATAAAAAAATGCTAATATTCATTTGACAATTAAATGCTATAATTTGTCAGGCCACCATTGTGTATTTCACATTTTCAAATGAAAGTGACCATGGATCACATTAGCAGCACTATACATATTAGTCATTGGTAAAATATTCAATTTAATGATGGGAAAAATGTTCCGAGGGGAATGTAATAGAGCGTCTATAATGCTCTTGTCCGTCTCGTATGATACTGGTCTCCGTCAACCTATTCCGGGGCCACCGGTGGGCATTGTAAGAACAGGTTAATGTGTTTGGCTACTTTTGTGTGCATTGAAATAGTAGAAGAATTTGCATTCTGTCTGGCTGGGGCATAAATCAGGCAGACTGTGCCTAGTTTAGCCCGTGAAAGCCCAACACAGCGAGAACTGGGGACAGTTCACTGCTCCAGTGTTTACGCTTAAAGACCACGCTCCTCCAGGTTACATCGTAAAATGGGATTGAGAATAGAAGAATTATCTGACAGAATGCTAACGTATTACTCTATAAATACCTGCATTTTTAGTTATTCAATTCCCGGTTTTACTAGCTCAAAAAGGCTTGGCTTGGGGTCTTAACAGATAGCTAGTCGTAAAGTTGGTGAGAAACCTACTTTCTGGTTTGCGTGTTTGCCCTTCTGTGTAGCATCCCGCATCACATGTTTCATGTTTGTAGAGAATGCGAATCACGTTCGCAGCATGTATGAAACAAGGATATAAGCACCAAGCACTTTCCTTTATATTTACACAGATAATAATCTATTACATGCTCATAACTTAGAATGTCAATGAGTTAATATTATGAATATTTTAACATTTATCTTCTACTTTTGAAAACACTTTGTGTATAATGATGCTGAAGTGTATATATGTATATTGAAATATATATGCTTTACAATATGTTTAACCGTAGTGAGTCTGAAAAGAAAACGTCATTCGTGCATGTACTTCATTCGTAAGTAAATGTCCTTTAGAAGCACGGACTAAACGATGCACCTTGCAGGCCCCATTCATTATATTTCTCAGGTAGGATATGACACGGCATTGACAGTTATTCCCTCCTACCTATCCATAGATCACAACCCTATCATACGACATAATCCTCACCATTCAAAACTTTCGGAGCCATAGTTAGTTTTCTTTATTTCCCTATGCTAGTGATTGGTAGTTCGTCAAAAGAGACGTGCCATCTTGTCACGTTCATTACAATACGTACGGTTGCGGGAGCTAATGATGCATATTAAAGCTGTCAAATGTCATGCCTGATTCCTATGGTTGAACGAAGAGTTTTACATGGTTTGTTACACTCCTCCTTCTAATGTAAATGTGATGTATGCTATGGCTGCCACCTTCATACATAGACTGCGATCTTGCACTGTGTGTTCATATCAGTAATGAAACCATTTGAACGGAGTTCTCGTAATGAACGCCTAAGATCTATGAATAAAACTGTCTTATTTATTTTGCACCTGTATGTCATATGATTTTTCGCAAAAGAAACAAACTATAGTGAGTGAGTGAGTGAGTGAGTGAGTGAGTGAGTGAGTTTAGGTTAACGCAACTTTGAACAGTATTCCAGTTCTATCATGTCGTGTCAGCTTAATAAGGAGAAAAATCTATTGTTGTTGACCATCGTTACTGTAACCAAAACGGTATATTTCAGCTGTTTCTATTTCACTCGCTTTTTACCTTTGAAACGGCGAATCATGGAAAAGCAGTATTGTTCATTTCAAGCAGTATGTACAAATTCCTGAAAATAACCGTCGGAAGGCGAGGTTTTCGATGTACCGGTTCCGGAACCAAGAGGGTTTCACAGTATTTAAATTAGTTTATTTCAATGTAAACAATATTACGACTATGCAATATCATTTCTAAATCTTGTGTAGTTGTTGCTTCGTGTTTACTTAATGTAATCCTTTACAGTGATATATTATAAATACATTATGTCTTTATGTTTAAAAAAAGATTGAATGTCAAACTCTGTTTGCAGCTGTGAATGTTATTTATCCAATCACCGTTATAACACTCACGTTATTAGGCATAAAGTACACTTGAAGACCAACTTCCTATTTAGTACACCAATATGAATTTTGTTTTTCGCTATTATCAAATAGCCCCTGTTAAATACATCCCACAAGTTCAATCACTTACATGTATTCCTTCACACAGAATATTTTAATATTAGGCTCATAATGTATGTACATTTAATGAACATTTCTAGATTGTTAAATGATAAATGACAGAAGTATATGTTATAACCCAAGTAAAAAAAACTATGATTATTACAATTAGTTACCATCTTCATGACTAAAAAAAGTTGATTTCTGTTACTCCAAACATAACATTGCTGTCAAGACGATTGTAAAGGCTATTAAGTACATTGCACTATGTCTACATATAGGTGCAATTCTTTGAAGCAGTGCGGCAAATGTAAGACTTGAAGGATCGCGTTTAAAGTGCGTCTAACAAACAACATACATATATATTACACATTTTACACTTGACAATGAAATAAGCAGTAAAACGAAGGGCAAGGAAAAAATAACTTTATGGTTTTGAAACATTCTGCTCTTTGCTCCATTTTATGACTTTCAACGAGGCTTCCGGTGTGGGAATTTTCTTTCGACTAAGAACCTTCCCTTTCTGTTGTGGCGCAGAGGTAAAGTTTATGATCTGCCTTCCAAAGCAATCTTGACTGGTGTGCGCGAAGGAGTCACAATGACAAGAGATCCCATCTAAAGGGTGATAAACAACAATTGAGAGTCGGGGGACTGTGAAACACCTCAGTTTTGTTGGTCCGCTTTGATCCCCTATTCAATGAGTACACAACGTTCCCTCAATCAAGTCACAAACCGACGAGTGATTAATACCAGCCCTGATAGAATGCTCTCAACACCTCTGACCCTCCCAACAGTTTACTACCCGGAACATGCCTCTCCCCTGCGTCACAGGCTTGGGGATCATTGTCTCAGGTCCGCCTACTCCTAGGGGTGGTCCGGCTACCCAGGGAACGTAACTTGTCGCATTGTTAGTGAATCACTGAGTGGTCGACAAATCACTTAGATACATCTTGGAGAAGATTTTATTGTCTAGCACGGATTCCATAAGAAAATGAAAATATTGGTGTCTTTGAAGCGTGTATAGAGGGAGTTATATTATAGGCATACTTACCAAAGCTGATTAAAACACGACCATAAACTCGATTTAACTACCATGGTCCCATGCTCCAAGTTATCGGACGGGTATAACAGCCTAATCAACCACAGTGAATGTATATTATCTACATTGATAACGGGCAAACTGGGATGGGATATACATGTTTATTGCCCTCGGGGGGGAGCGAAATCAAATCTAAAGATAAACCACCTCGTGAGTATAACTGTTCGCACTTGTCTGGAGATGTGAACCCTTGGAAATAGAAAGAAAGGATGAGACGATCACTCTCCAGATAACTTATCATGACCTTTTGCAAAATAAAGTTTGAATAGCAGTTCATTCAAGGCTCGCATATGTACATGACAGGGATAGACAAGTATTTGCTGTTAAGTGTGCGGCACCCATCACGATGTTGATATGTATTCTTAATTTAAATGTACAACAAAAACAATACTGTTGATCCATCTTCGAACTCGGCGAATATCATTCACAATGTGCAAGTTTGCCTGTTTAGTGACATAGATTAGAATAAATACCCTTATCAATCTCTGAATCCCCAGGACTATTTTGTGAAATCATATCGTACAAGTATTTTTATCGCTGGCTTCAAATGATGAACATTTTTGCTAAAACAACACTTCAAAGTGTGCCCTTCAGGCATCAGGAACATATTTTACAGTGCCATTGACATTATAGTACAAGCAATTTCGATCCTTTGACATGATTCTACCACCGATAAAGCATTACACTAGAGGCGGTACATATTATTATATGGATTGTTTACTATAACATAATATGTATTTTTCGGCCATAGTCGACGGATGGCAAAGACTTTCCTTCTTGCGCGCCCATTCATAAAAAAACACGTTCATGACGATTAAGATTGCTTTTACAGTTAGAAGTGAAACAACGTTCAAAGAAGAAGCCGGCGAAAGCAGACGACAATGGCAGCCATCTTGGACAGATGCGGTGAGAGCTAACTGTCAATATTTGCATGCTATCACATATCAACTTTAACAAAAACTACACAACAAAAGCGATCCTCCGCTCATGAAAATCACTCTATAAACACACCGACTCCCGTCAAAATAAAACAAGCGAGAGAATTCGTCGAATTCCTAGGAATCTGTCCGTCTGCGTTGTAACGAAGACGGTTAAGTGAGGTTGTGAAGCAGATTTTCTGGGGCTAGAATGTCGAGTGGCAGGTTTGTTGTTAGAATAGATCGGAGACTAAGAGTAAACATTAATAATGTTTGAATGTCGTGTTACACTGTTTAGATGTCTTATTATGATGTGTAGATATCGCATTGCAGTGTTTGTTGTTACCCCGATTGAGACGATGATGGCCTGAACAATGGGAGAAAAACTGAGACCAACCATGAACTGTGCACGTGCTTGTTCTTACCGTACAGAAAATACACGGCGCTTTCCACCTTTTGTCAATCCGCGCAGTTTACCTGGATACATTTATGCTGTAACATTGTGTATTCCATTAGGAATGCCAGCTCGGTTTGCGGAAAACACAACTCATTATCGTGTTTACCTCGCCACCAATGTTGAGCTAAAATGTGTTGATTTGTTTCCACGACAGAAGATTCACAAAAAAGTTGTGGACATATGAGATGTATCCAGTACCTACCTCTTCAATAATCTACAAAGAAGTAAAACGTTTTTTACTGTAACGGGGACAGATAACTAATCCACGCAATCAGAACAATAGATACACATGAAGGATTTCAATTACTTTAACAACCTATAAAACGGTCTAAGATTTTAAATTATCATCAATGATTTTCAATGATCCATTCATATAATTCTTACCACTATTTAGCCCCTTACGGCCAATGGAATCAGTTTCGGCAGATAATCGAGGCTGATTTTTCTCTGGTGTTGATCTTTTATATTTTCATTATGATATAATTTAGTAAATTGATTCAAACTTCAGATGTGAAGACAAAAAATGATAGTAGACCGCTTAATTGCCCTTATACGTGTCATTAAGAAGATATATGATCATGTGAATTTATTGTGTTTTCTGCCCTATTTTGGTTAAATTAGATTCTTGAATGAACATAACGTTTTGAGAAAGCTGGCGATGTATATCGTTACATTCTCTTGAAGTATGAAAGCAATAGCAGTAAAAGTTAGAAAATCGTTACAGTTGTGTATTTAAGTGAGATGTCAGCCAACACTGTGAACATGTGGAGACAGAGGTTGCCAACAGCGTGGTTAGAGGTTCTTGCCATTTACAAGTGAGTGAGTGAAATTAACGTTGCTTTGAACAGTAACTCACATATATATCACGGCATGTCGTTGTAAGTTGGAGGAGTGAGTGAGTGAGTGAGTTTGGTTTAACGCCGCTTTTAACATTATTCCTGTTATATCACGGCGTGTAATGTGGGGGAAAGCTCTGGGTAATGCAGGGCATATATATAGAAATTACCTCTTTGGAGAAACCCACGAGCACGTGTAAAGTGCTGAATATCAAAGGACCATAAGCAGGGCGAATATTGGAATCGAACCTACGATCATCGGGTCCTCTCACGCTTTTGGTACGCCTCTATACAACGAATATTGGGTTGCCTTAGACGACTTGGAAATGTGGCAAAATGAGACTGAGTCTTGTGGGGTATATCACCCGGGTTACCCCATTCTAATCCTCTTGCGCGTATCTTTTTTTTATAGAGGCTTACTTATTATACTTAGCACTAACTGATAAGGTGGGAAATTTAAATAATGAATGTTTGATACTCACTGAGCTGTCAAACCTACAGTCTGTACTGTGACAATATGTTTAAGTATGAAAGAAAAGTTAAATTCATCACTTGTGGTCTGCTTAAACGAAATAGGTTTCTTAGAGAAGCTGTCATATTTAAATACTGCTTTCCTGTGACCGGTGCACCGAGAGAATGTCGGCCCCGGATATTATACACTGGGGGATTACGGTCCGCTCTTATCGCTAGCGGCGGTGATTTACGGTAGCGTATGTGGATATTCTTCACACAATTAACTCTTCAAATTGCGGGTGTGTAGTTGGTGTTTTTAACACGGGGTAGATAATGGGGGTAATTGAATTAGAGTAGGATCGTATATCTGGGTGTGGGACGGGGTGGCGGACAAGCGCTATCACTGTCACAGCGTCTACGTTTGCTTAGATTATCTTTTAGCAACCCGCAATAAGGACGTCGTTGAGGTGTTTTCGTTGATCATTGTGCACATTCACAATGCATAAAAGTGTTTCGGAGCTATGTGTGGACCATAGATTTTTTTTCCCTTACATAAAACATAGAAGGGTTATTATAGTGGTCAAAGCGGTCGCCTGTCATGCCGAAGATTGAGGCTTGACCCTTCCTGGATACAACGTCCGGAACCCGTTGTCCAAGCACGGGGTATTGACGGAATACTGCTGCCGGCCACGTACAACGTCACCAACTCACAATAACTAAAAAACCTAGTGCGCAATACAATTCCACCGGATTATTTATTTTTCTATGTATAACACGCGATTCAGCTCTGGAATAAGTATACACGGATTCGAATCCATACTTGGGACTTACACTAGATACACAACTAAATGCGTGTTTATTCTAGAATGCATAATCAAGAGTGAAGTGAATTTAAATGTCAACACAAAAACAACAACAACAAATTCATCTGGCTACCTCTGTTCGATTAATGAGTATATCCGGCATAGAAATATTAGATATTATTATCAAATATTCTTAAAATGAGAGGAGAATGTCTGTTTCACAGTGTATGTCGCTGAAAATATATTAATTAAACCTAATTCTTCAGGTTAACGTTGCTATTTTTTTGTCTGAACATCAAAACTAAAAATGCAATATAAAGAAGCATTAAATTATTCAAATGAAATATGTCAATGCAACAAACAGCTTCACATGAAGGTATTGCCAAGTACGTTTCGGCACACAAAGCATGAGTTTTACGGTGGTGTTTCGGCCCAGGTGTAAAACCAATAAAATCTAATTTGACCCACTATCACCATTTACCTTGAAGAAGCGAGCTGTCTCAAGTCATTAAAAGTCGCGGAGTAACACTAAACCCAGCGGGAGTAATGCGGCTCAATGGGAGCCAATAGTTTCACCCCAGGGGGTGCATTGATACAGAAATCTTATCAGTTGAGGCTACAATAAAATGTCTATTTCTCAGTTGTATGTAACTAACGTTATTGCCCTTCTTGTGACTCCTTTTATTATTTCACTGACTGATGAAGATAAATAAGTTCATGTTGCATGTTTGAAATGTTAAAAGTGCAAATTCCTGACGGCTTATATGAGTTTAAATGTTACTTAAATCAATATTTTAACCCGTGGTTAATAGCTATCGGTACCAAAAAATATTTGTCTGTAACACTGAGTTTACATTGACAATTGCTTGTAAAAGAATATAAACAACGTGACACATGATTACATTCATTATTTGTTTAATATGCAATCCGGGACTACGCGTATCGTTTTAATAAGATTTTCCTGTAACCTTTCCATACTTGTGTTTACTTCACAGGAAACAACTGCTATTACGTGTATGAAATAAGCTCTTCGAAAGCCATGGTTGGATTCCCGATGTGGAAACACCATCATTGCCTTAAAAGCAATCTAACCCATCTATCAATTCAATTTATCTTTATGTTCAAATAAGGAAACAATTATTCCTTTCTGATAAGGAACATCAAAGACAGTCTGAAGAAACAACTTTCTGAAGTAAATCAGTTACTATATTGACGAAGCACTTCGACGTTTGTGTTGAAGTCACCACCCAAGTTTAACTGTTCTTCCATACTACTAAATGAAACGTTCCTAGCTTTCTCACATATTAAAAAATACAAGTTTAGCAATGAAAAGCAAAGATGTGATAACAATGGCCTTCATGTTGCCGAGAGGGTCTTTCATCTCGACCAGAGATAATCCACACCTAAAACGGCCACACTCAAGCATTAATATTTAAACTTGCCTTCGCTGTGTTTATGCTGCGGGTTTCCGTGGATCAGATCCCTTATTGTTGACATATGCTATCGAACTATCTGTACAACATCCTATACAATAGCGCCATGTTCGAGCTATTCGTCTCAAAGCAGAAGCTAAAACATAATTTGATTTCCGCCCGAGGCCGCGATGGTATCACCTGCCGTCGAGTGTCATATATGGCGGGGTCTGATATTTACTGTAGATTGAGAGTCTGATACAAATACTAATAGAGACAAATTACTCTACTTCTGTACTCTCAAAGAAATATTTAACGCGGTGGTTAAAAAGACCGTTTTTTAATTACATGGTGGGTTTATAACTTGTCATATAAACTATCTGGTTAAATATTAACTGGTTTATTTAATACCACAGCGCGTTTCCATTCGTTGGTATAGGCCGGCCCGAGAGAGCCGGTTTACTTATGGGGTACTCCCTACATGATAATACAGTGGCACTGTAGTTTCCAAATAAAACAAAGTTAATTCTTCTATGCACGGGACCACCTCTTCAATAATTGCCTTTGTGTCGTCTAGCCTTTCACGTCGCCGCATCTAATGGAGAGCGGGTAGGTGATTATGTCTCAGAAAATATGTTTTGTGGATAAATACAGTATTAGTATTATTTAAATTCTATACAGTTGATTTGATATTGGCATTTTCAAATGGATGTAGATACAGTGGACGAAACTGATTGCATGATTTACTCTATGTATGTAGAGGGTGTAAATAAAAACAAAGAACTTGTCACAAATAAATAAAGCGACAAAACCCTTTCAACATCCAAAGTAAATCTCTACATAGAGAGTCGATTTCCGTAATCATTTTCACTGGTCACGGAACTAGAAGAATAGTGACAATGCCAAACCACGTTTTTTATCAAAATATTATGTCAAGGCAAACAAAACCAACAGAACGTATGTTACATGATTTGATGAAACTTTCAGCCGAGTCTACAGCAGCAAGGTACCTCAGACCTGTGATTGTATGTTGTGGTGTATAGCCTGCGCCGCATTGCTCCTCGACCACCACAGTCGGCTAAACACGATCCTTCCTCCCGCCAGCTTCCAGCAGCCTACCTTATTAATGGCCTGATAATACCGACGTACAATGCAGCGCAAGTTAGCAGTCAGTCACTGACAGTGTCTTTCAACACACTTGTCGAGGTGTCAAACCCGCAAAGAAAGGGTACAGATGAAACTAATCACTTCCTAACTTCTCCAGTCACTCAGAAAAATGAAGAAGTAGAGAGAGTTTATTTTGACACACACATGTCTGCGACCCGTCAGCTCCGAGGGACACTTATCATTCTAAAGGTGTCACCTTGCAGCATAACAACGCCACCTACCGGTTTTACCTGCCGTCATAATACCTTCTTTTCGTGGTATCACATCGCAAAAAAGTTCTGACTGCGAATGCTATTTTGGCAAACTTGAGGCTCGGCGCAATGTTTTGTTAAACAAGTCAATTTGGGTGTATTATGTACTGTGATGCTACACCTGTAATAAGTTCAGTGTGTAACGCTGATTGTGCGCGACACTGCTTTGTCACGAGGGCTATTAAAATAGCCAAACTGTGGGGTTGTATTTGATAAAACAAAACGACTCGAGGTGTTACTTTGTAAAACATGTCTGTCATAACAAGCCACCCTCTTCCAGACAGTGATAAAGCTATTGCTGCAGGCGTAAAACGCTATACTGTGTCCAACAGTTGTCGCGACTTGATGATCTAATTGTAGCTGCCATCCATGCCAACACCCACATCAAAATAAAGTTCTTTTTGCTTGGCTGTCAAGTACAATAGAAATAATATTCAACTCCGGTTTTCCATATTAGGGAATAGCGAACCATCGGTTATAGCTATCTCAAGTTTAATCCTGAACAGTGGTTATAAACGTTATTATTCATATGAATAGCGAATTTGTAGTACAATGAAATATTCTGAATAGAAATTTGTTACCGTAAACTACGTTTATATCGAACATGCTTAAAACGAACTGACGGGTATACGAACTGAGTTTTTTGTCCCGGCCATTTGCAGTGTATATATATATATATATATATATATATATATATATATATATATATATATATATAAAACGAACAACTGTTATAACGAACTATATTTTGTGGTCCCCTTTGAGTTCGTTATAACCGTAGTTTACTGAATATAAGAAGTGAACTCTCCAGCGTTTCAAAACACGTAAATTCCCCTTATCGTGTTTATCGGCGAGAGACACCGAATGAAGTGGTTCCGGTATGCTGTCAGATATAATTGAATGACTGAGTTTGGGCTTTCGCCGCTTTCAGCATTATTCCAACTTTATCACCACAGGGTACACGATGGATTCACGAATTCTAAGCACTTTGGGAATCGATCCCGGGTCTTCGGTGCTAACTCTTTCACCACAAGGGTAACCATAGCCAAAAATACAAATTTATAAACGTTCCTAACTTTCAATCCCTGCCCTGCATATATCAACATGCATAACTCTGACTGCCCGATAACAATTAAGGTTCAAGTTAGCGACATTTGACATGAACAGTAATAGATGCTTCTGGAAGAGGTGAGGGTGAAATTGGGATTAACGTCGCGTCCAAGATTATTGCACTTATATAGCGACGTGTATGCACGTGTGTGTGTGTGTGTGTGTGTGTGTGTGTGTGTGTGTGTGTGTGTGTGTGGTTGTGTGTGGCTGCTTGTACTAGACCGGACTGATGCCGATGTATAGTGCTAGCTCACTGAGATACCATGCCGCAGTTTAACATGAATACCCCACTAAGACACAGTATACTGACTCCGAGCCGACCAGTCCCTTAATGCCGAGCGCCAGACAGGGTAACAACAAGTACCATCTTTTAACGTCTTTTGGTATGCGTCTACATTCCATAGGACTAATATAGCAATACCCCTTAACGTGTTAGCAAACACAAACAATTGTAAATTTTACACAAGCAATTGTTTCACTTGACCTCTACTACCAACACACAATCGCCTCCTTACGCCACATGGAGTGTATAGCTCACCTGACACAACGTTAAGAGGACGTTACCACAAATAACGTCATGGGTTTATGTGCCACAATTGGTGTATTGCCCTATGAATACTCCTTTGCATGTTCGTAACGCCACAGGTAGCGTCAGGGGAAGTTAGTACAACAACTGTACGTTGCATATCACAACATGCGAGACAGGTGTAGGGACGCTGCTAGGATACAACAATTTGGGCCCAGCGTTTAAGTGCTAGTGTCAAGGTCAGGTTGGAGGGTCACGGAGGAGTGTCAACAGAAAGACAAAGCAGACTACTTTTAATAAGGTATCAATCTTGCGTAATTGGGTCGGCGTTGTAATTAACATACGCGTAAGAAAATAAACCTCAGCTGGGGATATGTATTCTCACCAATGTTGAAAATGAGATGTCTTTATTTTTGTCTCAAAACGTTGCCACTAAATAACGTTTATCAAGTTCAGCTTCAGTTTCAAACATAAGATGGAGATGTATTATGCTTCACAACCTCTCCCATTCATCGTCAACGTCACGTTAGGACGTAACACAATGTATACAAGATAATTATATACCATTCAGTATGCACAGGGTACAGAAGGTGTATAGAAGGTAAACACCGCTCAGTATATACAAGATATATAACATTCAGTATGTATAGGAGGTAAACACCGCTCAGTATATACAAGATATATACCATTCAGTATGTATAGGAGGTAAACACCGCTCAGTATATATGAGATATATACCATTCAGTATGTATAGGAGGTAAACACCGCTCAGTATATACAAGATACATACCATTCAGTATGTATAGGAGGTAAACACCGCTCAGTATATATGAGATATATACCATTCAGTATGTATAGGAGGTAAACACCGCTCAGTATATACAAGATATATACCATTCAGTATGTATAGGAGGTAAACACCGCTCAGTATATATGAGATATATACCATTCAGTATGTACATGGTATAGAAGGTGTATAGGAGATAAACACCGCTAAGTATATACCAGATATATATAATTCAGTATATACAAGGTATAGAAAGTGTATAGAAGATAACAGCGCTCAGTGTATACAATATATATACCATTCAGTGTACACCACACTGTGTATACAATGTATACGCCATCGAGCACCTTGTTATGTCATAGGACTCGGGCGACATTTTTATACATAAATTGCTTATCGTGTAAATAATAGCTACAAACCCATTTCATTACTATCAGAAATCGTTTCTAAAAGCAGACCTCGTCACGATATGACTGAAATATTGCCGATGTGACGTTACATTTTGACTCACTCACTCACTCTCCGTTGTACGATTCCGACTGTATCATAAGCATGTGTTGATGAACACACGTTTTAACGTTTATAACGTTTTATAACACACAGTATCACCCTGGGGCACGCCATCTATGCAGTTGCACAGTTACCAATGTCCTCGAGTAAAAGCTATTTTCATATACATGTACATGAGTTTCCCAGTCACAGTTAATTCTGCCGAGTGTCTGCCTTATGACATGTACGTGAAGAGAATTATGTTTATGAAAAAAGGTGAGGTGAAATTGGGTTTAACGTCGCGTCCAAGATTATTGCACTTATATAGCGACGTGCATGCACGTGTATGTGTGTGTGTGGCTGCTTGTACTAGTCCGGACTGATGCCGATTTATAGTGCTAGCTCACTGAGATACCATGCCGCAGTTTAACATGAATACCCCACTCAGACACAGTATACTGACTCCGAGCCGACCAGTCCTTGTTTTAGCCCCTTAATGCCGAGCGCCAGACAGGGTAACAACAAGTACAATCTTTTAACGTCTTTTTGTATGACGCGGCCCGGGATCGAACCCTGGACCTTCCGCTCTCCGGGCGGACGCTCTACCACAAGACCACGGAGGCGGTCCTTATGAAAAAAGAGCGAGTGAGTAAGTAAGATTGGTTTAACGCAGCTTTGAACAGTATTCCAGTTATATCACGGCGTGTCAACTTAATGTGGGAGGAAAGCCCGAAATGATGCAGGTCTCAGACGGTTACCACTTCGGTGAAACCCACTTCAGGTATGGTGCTGACAAACCTAGAAACATAATCGGGGCGAACCGGGATTCGAACCCACAATCATAGGTTTCTGGCGTGCCCAAGGGACGCAACTCTGCACAGCGAATCGCGGCGCCTTAGACGACTGGGCCACCCGTGCCACCCGTGCCCCCCATGGGAATAGAAACAAATTAACTGAATGTACATTACCGTTTAAAAATATTTAAACAACCTGGTTATGGTAATGCTAACGGATTAATGCAGTTAACCCTCGATACACGGACGGTCCCTGTCCCAGTAGAATTTTCCGGATTAACAATGTTCGAATTAACGAATAATGGGCGAGTAGTAATAAATTGAATATATTTCTATTGAAGTCCACGAACGTAATCGACCGGAAGATCGGTTCCCATTCTAACACGGTTTAAACTGACATTTGAACGTGTCAAAACATCCTTGAGAACATGTTGCGATCAGTGGCACAGTACAGGGCTGGATGTGTTACGGATGAAATATTACCATACTGATAAATGCAAGCGCTTACTCACACCAATCATGAAAATAAAGTGTCCTTTTAAGAGGTGTAAGTACGAAGCGATCCCGCTTACACGGCGTTCTTGAGATACAAATTAACCTTTGCCTTAACCAAACTCAGTTGTCAGATTTCGCTTTCCAAGACGAAGCAACAAAGTCTCTACAATCTGTAAGGAAACATGACGTCACACATACGTCCCTGTCCCTATTGAGGCAGTCAAGCCGAAGGCACGTTGTGACATTGGGTCAGTGAAGGTTAAGTCCCGTTTGGCACAGCGAATGCCGTTCATTACGTCGTCGTTAGGAAGGATGGAACGCTGTTTGTGTGGATTTCCCGTTCATGACATATGTAAACCGCTACAACCCATAAAACCCCGCTCTGGATCGGCTATCTGTTCATTAAATACTTTACATCCACTGTAACCTGAGTAAGCCTTCTTTATACGATAAATCCGGTTAAGACTTTGTATATGTCTGAGTTTGAATCCCGTTTGTCAACCAAACCTTCTGGTCATGGTCTCATAGGACTTTAATCTCAGTTAATGATTCCATAGGCAAAGGTTACGCCTACACGACAATGTTTTTATTTTCCTAGGTCCAAGTACATACACTGCTGCATTGATATCTTACTCATGTCCCATGGCGGCAGATAACATTGCTTTGAAAATTGCTTAGCGTCATACATTTGTTTCGTGTTAAATATATATGCAGAATCTCACCCAAGTATCGTTTGATATCAAATATATCTACACGAGTCATTAAAAGTTTAAAGGAGGAAAAGTTTTTCCACTTTTATCCACGAGTGTTGATATATTTGATATCGAAAGACACAAGGGTGAGATTCTATTTATCATCCAAAATTATTCTTCCAACTTTTTCAGTTTGTAGACAGTAATAAGTAATATTCGTCTTAAGTGTACGAAGTACAGCTTCAGTAGCAGAGCCATGAGTGATGTAATTTGATTGTGACGTCATGGTAACCAACTGCATTGTGATGCAATTTCATTGTATCGCTTGATCTCACCCAAGCCATATCTCCTGTGGTAGCCAGTTTTGGATGATAAATGTATGTGGGAGCACAGTTTACACTGAAAGTTCATCCACGTGTAGAGATTACACTGTTCACTGAAAAAAAGATACTGTAGAAGATCAATTTAAATTGCTTGTTAAAGGTTGGACACTGCAACAAGAAGCGATAGAGGAAACATTTCTTACATCAACTCAACATAAATGCCCTATAGTCAACTATTTGGGGTAGAAAACCCACAGGACGGCGGATCTATTGATATAAGTTTTACCCCTGTAGCAAGGAAAAATGTCCCCAAGCTTAAACTTTCTATCGGAGGTCATTGGAGCAGCCACCAATCTTGTGTTCTCTCAGTGCTACCTTTATCTATGGATGTAATAGACTAACATATTGTCTCTGAAATGAACATATTTAACAGAAAAAAAACAGTTGTTAACTTACAGTTATAAAATATAATACAAGGGAGCACACAGGCTTTCTCCATTTTCTACTGCGGTAATCTAGACTTGCCAAACTTTATAGACTTGCATGGGCTGTATTGGATATATTTGTTTCAGGGTCTGTATGACAGACTATGGATGTAAGTGTCTCTTTCCTTAGCCCGTAGAATTATCAGACTTTACACACAATCTACCTCTTTAACGAATATTTACCATATATATAATTAGAAGCGACGAAATGCATTTCCAAAACCATAAGAAACTACGATTCTGACTATATCGTAAGTATGTGTTTTTGAATCACTTTCAAGTAGTGATAGTACCAGTTGTTCGCGAAAAGGTGAGCGTATCATCCGTCACAAACACATGGTATTTGCTTCACAAACTGCCTTGGTATATATTTAGAACGAAGTGGTCCAAACATTGCTCAAACCATCACAAGCAGACATTCTTCTTCAATATAACGTCGAACGCAAAACCGACACACTTTCTCTTCAATATAAATTACAAAGAAACATGTCTATTTTTCTATTCCAACTTGCATAATCGGATTTAGAATTTCATATCTCGACTGTCAAGTACAATATAATATATGCTTCCTGCATAAGATAAATTGAATTAATGCCGCGCTGCAATGTTTTCTAAACTAAATGTGTCTTCACCCTTTCAGCCAGTCAAGAAGCGCATGTTCTCAAGTAGCGCGGACAACGTAAAGGATGTATACACTCCACTTAAACGTCCATCACCACCATTCCCTTAGATCTGCAGACAACAGAACGGTCTCTTATTATTTCATGCTTTCCTTCGATTTGAAATATTGGGCATTTAAGAGTGCCACGTGCACGTTATCAAAGTTGCTTTGAAGATGTAGATGTTTTGATGTAGACCTGTTGCAGTTCCCCTAAGCCCCCGACCAAAGCATGGTTCATCCTTGCTGAATTATATGGTCTTTTAACACCGCTCTTTGTGACGCTGGGCAAAGAGAGATTAAAACTATCTGTTCGTTATCTTCTTAAAGTTATACGTACTAAAACTTACAAACTATTGCAAAGAACGGGAACAGACAAGCTTTTATTATTCCGATTTACTATTCTAAGTAGTAAATGAGGTTTTAGTACGTCGAGTACAGGGAGTAACTGTTATCAGAGTAAATGTCATTGCGGATGCCTGGCATTCTGAAGTCTTGGATTTGTTTTACAGCACTGAAACGGTGAGTGCAGCATATTTTTCCGCGTGCCCCATTAGGAATTATTGTAAAACGTTCTAAAAGAGCCAATGCATTTAGTTTATTCATGAAATGTAGACAAAAACGTACCCGTTAATTCGTACGTTACCGTTTCCAGTGAAATTAACAGGGGCGACGTTTCCGATTAACGGAGTATTGTAAACAATTTTGTCCGTCACAAACAGAGCTTCCAGTTAACTGATCATGAGATCCGAAATAACGAGGTTTCACTGCAGACTTACGTTCTCCCCCTATTCGCAATTCTTGATCAACACCAGTCTCTCCCATTTCCCCCTCCCCCACCCCCACCCCCACCTTCAATCAAACCATCCCTTTCTCTACGTTGCATCCCACCTAAGCCTCTCCCTTTTATTCAGACACCCGTCACCTACACTTTCGTCGCACCTATCTCAAAGTATCCAAGGGCCCGGTTCACAAAGCGATCGTAGAGCTAAGACTGTCGTAAAAATTTGAGTGTAGCACTATGGTTACTTTGCGAAACGGGTCCTATTACTCTTTCTATCTATCTTTCATCATCTCTTTTCTTAATCTTACAAGCCAGCATAAAGCAACTATTAAAACTTAAATAAATGACTGAATAAATGAATAAATGTCCATTGCTTTATGTTGAGGAACTGGCTCATGAATGGTTTTGCACCCCATGAATTTCCAAAGTACGATATATATGAGAATGCATTACGATCTGCCAAATATATTCACTATGTGATATTTTTATTTTACGACTTTGCATATTTCAGTTTTATGATGAAGTTGAAAAACATTCCGCAAGAAAGCACATCGGAGACTGTAATCTCGTACAATCTCGCGACGTAAGGAGACGGAAACATTGTAATGTGATCTCGTGACAAGTTGCATTGAAACATGTTGACCTTGAAACTGCACAAGTCACATCAGCAGCTGTTATTTTAAGACCAGCGTTTAAAATATAAATGCATATAAAATTCAAATAGAATTTTGAGACGATTGGAGTTAGATTGGTATTACATCCACATTGAAGGCATATTTTAATAGATGGCAAAAAGATTGCATTGAAACAGTAGAAAGAACAGAAATGCTGGAATTCAGCTAATGTACATACTAAATTGGCGTTTCTCGTCAAGGTTATCATAGAGCTGTCTGGGTAATAAAACCTTTAAACTATCTCGGCGATACACAGATCGTCGAGATAAAAAATACAAAAACAACAATTACTCCTCCTTATATAAAGTGCTGGAGACTCATGTCATAGGATCTTATTGATTTCATGATAAAATAGAGTTGTACGCTTGACGCAAGCGTGAACAGTTACCGCACCTTCAAAACACAGGCATATATATGAAGCACGTTTGCAGTACACATGGACGTGTACATCCACGTGATATAGTTGCCCAGTCGTCTAAGGCGCCTCAATTTGCAATGATCTTGGGTTCAAATCCCGATTAGTGCTGATTATGTTTCTAGGTTTGTCAGCGCCATACCCATCCTCGTGGGTTTCATCAAAGTGGTTAACGTCTCCTATCTCTATCACATCTGAGTTTCCTCTCACATCACGTTGACACGACTTGGGTTAACTCAAATTCTATTCAAAGTGGCATATATATATACATATATATTCGAAGTTAAATTACAAAGGTTATTTGCGGCCGTTATGTAATCTTATATACGTTTTAAAAAAAAAGGAAGCTACATATTTTCCCTAATTATTTTTGTGTTGTTCTTATTTACTAATCAAATATTTCTTAAGAAGTACAACTTCAATTATCCACTTTTCTGAAAATGTCATTAAATATTATATCATTTTTTTTTCAATTTGAACGGAACTGAAGAGTCCTGTTTTTAAATTCCCAAGTAATATAACTTAGCAAATATACATATCACTCAAGTACACGTTCCCAATAGATAATACCTGAATCGGTACATTTGGAGTATATGTCAAGAAGGAACATCTGAGATAAACAGACTGGTCATAAAACAGAGCCAGACTTGTGGCGAATGTTTACAGTTATTTGCTTATAAATTCCCACGGGACTGTCTTGTTTGAAATTCTTTCATTACCTAACGCATTACACCATTGATCCGGGCATCACACGTGAGTTATATGCGGTACAAATAACTGTAACTACTGTTTATTGCTCTGTAAATACCAAACCCGGCACGCCAATTAACTAGCAATATTTCAGAAGAGCGACATAAATTCTAAATCAGCTCTAACATAAGTTGGTTTAAGGAGTCTGAAGTATTTGGCACGGAGAGATACCTTGGGAAACTGTTGTGGGTTTTCTGCTATGCATCGCTGGGATAAGACAAGTGCTTCGTGTAGCTCTGCCCTTCTTTGCTCCGGTAGTCGGTCTTTTAGGTCCTATCGTCCTAACATTAAAACACCAATTTCCAGCTTTAAGAGGCTCAGAAGACTTTTTTCATAACGTTGAAGACACAAAGAGTAGACAAGACATATGTTAAAGACTTCTTCTAAAGCACCAACACGCGGTTCTTAGTTATCTAAAATACGTGATATTTCAACAATGCCCTTCGGTAGTGTTTCGTCAGATATTACATAGATCAGGATATGCCTCCTCAAGGAATATCCTTTACGTATTTGACGCAATCCATAACGTGTGCATTTCACTATGTACAATGAAATCCCGATAATCCGGACAACACTGTGCCTAGTGAAGTCAACCGGATTAAGAAATATTCAAGCGAACAACGTGCTAGGGTTAAAATTCCTTTGTTTATGTGAACACGTTCCTAAATGTAAAACGCCAACGCCGAAGAATAACCCGTATCGAGTATCCGACGAAACATATGCCATTCCAAGCCAAAATAGCATTGAAATAATATGAAGGGATCATTGAAGATCAATGATGACACAAGGTGTTCGCAAAAAAGGTAAGCATCTCCAAAGAAAGGGCTGCAAGGCGGGGTTGTGGAACATCAATGGGGTTGCACTGTTTTGAGACGCGACTGTATATAAATTATTAGCATTTGCGTTTAATCAGTAATTGTCGAAGCCACTCTTCAGCACATATTTACTTCTTGCTGGGATTGGGGCCTAGTGGTAATAGTGTGGCTTCTAACGCCGAAGACTCAGGTTCGATTCCCAACATCGGTCAAATGTGTGTAGCTTATTCCTATTGTCTTCAGCCGTGGTGTGACCGGCTGAATGCTCAAAGTGGCGTATATGCAACTCAGCCACTCACCCTTCGTGGGCGTACTTTTAAATTGAAATGGTAAGCTAGGAAAAGTGTAGCATAAGACATCTGTATTAAACTATTACACATATCATCTGAACATGATTAGTATGCACTAGACATTACATTTAATTCATTCAGATAAAGACAACAGCACGTGGACAAACACAGCAAAGTGTTGATTTTCCAAATCTGTTTCTACTTCACTCGTAACAAAGTCGGCTTCCACTTTGATGCAAATCACATAACACACGGTCACCAAAGGATCTAGCCCCCATCTACTTGTTGAACAATGCAGGGCCAACTTCCTCCGGGGATCTTAGCACCTGATAAGGTGTATACTCACCCCAGCACTTCTCTACATGCCTACACGTGTTCAGACAATCGTGGTCGTCAGGGTTCAGCCATGTGTTCAAAGTTTCAAAGCTTCTGGTATCTTACGTTAGGTTTATTCAGGACCACCTTGGACAAAAGATGGACTGAAACAACTTCACCTTTCTTCCCTTTTCAGAAAACTAGTCACATGGATGTAAGCGTTCTTTTATGCAAATGCTGTTTAAAAAAAGACAGGAAGCGTATAAATGTCTAACGCCAGACATAACTTAATCACTATTCGGTAGAAATGTAAGTTAAACTACAGTAACACTTTCAATAGAGTTTACCCAGTTTAGTTCACAACTATCATTATACCACTGTTTTACACAATGATAATATCCGTTTAAACGTTTCTGATTAGGTATGTACTAGCACTTTCATATTCTGCAGCCTTGAACTCACATATACTGCAACAATGTTTATGATAACTGTTTGGTTTATCAGTTACTCATGCATAGGATATTAAACTTGCATCCTGTCTGATGTCTGATGCTTCTGAAATAATGTTACACCGTTTATGATGCCTCAGAATAAATGTTATATAGTGTATGATGCGTCAGAATGTATGTCATACAGTGTATGATGTCTCAGAATATATGTTATATTGTGTATGACACCTCAGCATAAATGTTATATAGTGTATGTTGCTTCAGGATAATATTACATCATATATGTTGCTTCAGGATAAACGTTATATGGTGTATGATGCTGCAGAATAAATGTTACATCGTGTATGATGCTTCAGAATAAATGTGACATCGTGTATGCTTCAGAATATATGTTGCTTCTTGTCCGATGCTTCAGAATGCATGTTACATCGAATATGATGCTTCAGAATAAATGTTATATAGTGTATGTTCCTTCGAATAACGTTACATCTTGTCTCATGCTTAAGAATAAATGTTACATCTTGTCTCATGCTTCAGAATATATGTAACTTCTTGTCTGATGATTTAGGATAAAATGCTACATCGTGTATGCTTCAGAATATATGTAACATCTTGTCTCATGCTTCAGAATATATATGTAACTTCAAGTCAGATGCTTCAGAATAAGTATGACATCTTGTCTCATGCTTCAGAAAAAATGTTGCATCGTGTTTGCTTCAGAATAAATGTTACATCTTGTCAATGTTACATCTTAAATGAGGCCTCAGAATAAATGGTGGATCTCGATTCGTGTCGAGTACTAAGCCACAGATGCCATGCCTTGTATGCCACGCTGTCAGTTACCAGGAACCACGGCCCATTGTGAAAAAGTATGTTGCAGATTCAGATATGAATTCACGCAGAACTAAGTAAAGACAACTGAATCCCAAAGAGACGTAACTCCATTACTGAGAATGTCAAAACTCTCCATGTGGCAGTTGTTTATACACCTTGGACGGAGTCCATCACGTGGACCATCTCATTCTCAATGTTAAATCACTCATTACTTCAATGGCAATTGAAATATTTGAGACTGCTGGAAACCAAGGGTCCGACTTTACCAGGGAGCGCCAGGGCAGTACGGGGATTAGCTGCTACAATGAAATCCTTGAAGCGTTTAATCATTTGTTAGACATTCTTAATATAACCATCTCCCTATTGTAAGATAGGCCGTGGGTCTGAGCAGTTAGACTGTGCCAGCCCTACTTCCAGGAGACATAACGCCAGCATACAATCTAGATACGGAGCTATTAGTCGCTGCTTTTCACGCATATTTTCTCAGGAAGGTCATAAATTGTTTCCACGTCGGTGTGTTCTCAATCCTAGAGATCATTGCTTTAGATTCACTGCAAGGGTCCCGGCCTATATGCTGAGTTAGTAACTGCCTGACTCACTGCCGCTGTTCGTTTCTGGAAATATACTTACTCTTTCTTTTTATATTACCCGTCTCTTCTCTGTATGATGGAGCTCTTTATTAAGCCAAGGGTTGAAACCGTACTAAAAGTTGGATTGAGGGAATCCGTCATCCAACCTGTATGTTACGATCACATTGACAGGAATACAGGTGGCTGGATGCCTACCCCTGTACCATATGACTATGGAATATCTACGCTCGTTTGTAATGGTTCTTTTAGCATCTGCAGATGATTAACATAGGCAACTGATAGGTTGTATTTCACGAAAACAGCATTAAGGAACGACTTTTTAGGTTTCAAATAATTGTAGCAGCTATTCATGGAGATTTAAGGTTTTCATGGACCAAATGATTCCACGAACTGGCATTAGCTGGCATTGCCTTCAAGAACTAATGGGTGAGAATTTTGAAAAATGCAAAAGAAGATGGAGTTTCGTGTACCTCCTGCAACCTAAGAGAGGAGCTCGTGGCATAATATGCCACAATACAACGAATGCTAAAAAAGCCACACAAATCTTTGTGCCCTTGTCCACATGTCATTTGCAATAATGCAAATTAAAGCTATTTGGTCACGTCACTATCCATTTCGGAGCAATGTTTTGAATAGATAATTATATACTACTCAAAAGATGTTAAAGGACACCCACTATGGTTAACCTGCCAAGGCAGGACAGATTAACTACAGTAATATAAACGAACCTGGTTTTCTGAAACTTCTTTTGAATTGCACATTTTGGAAACATTATATATACGTTCGGATCAATGGTGATACACCCTGATAGATCCTTTCTAATTTTTAAATATGTTCAGTAGAGTATAATGTAAATGTAGGTGACAAATGCTGCAGTGTGACCGTTTGACGTAGAAATACTTTGGTACATAACATGGATGCACAACGAAAGGAAAATTAGAGAATTATCCGCCGCAAGCCTTTAACTATGATAGACGGGTATTTCAAAACCTCTTCTAACTATTTGATCATGCTCCCAGTTAAAAACGCCCAGACAGAAGTCCCATCCTGGCTTAGTCTGCATGTAGATTATAAGCGGGAGAGATACCTTTTTGACTAACTGGCATATTTTTTCCTGCGGACTTGAACTGTTGCCACTAAAACTGAACTCGTTCGTTACACGTGGCTGCCATGATGAGGATGTTAATGTTCGTTATATTTGGGATTGCACAGGTACCATCGAGACGTCATCGTACAAGAACAATACATCACGTCTGGAGCATCACTGTGGGCGGCTCGGTGTCTGGCATGATGTCTGTGTCAGAAGGTTGCAATATTAGCGAAGCAGTGAGCATTAAATTGTTGATGCATGGATCCTGACTGTGTTGAGTAATGAGATCCGGACTATAGAGGTTGATCTCTATAGAAAATCAACATTTGCAGACAAACCCTGGAATAACGCACCCGAAGGAGCTTTCGCAGGGACTATGGTCCACGACCCGGTGCTAATTTTCGATCCGGTCTGAACCAAATGTGCAATGGCTGACAATCAACCCTTTAAAAACAGATCGTCATAATTTTCGCTATTCAAAAAAACCCATCGCGTTTGTGAAAACATTAGAGAAAAATGTTTTACTGCAGATCCCATTTATTCAAATTTAATAAAACGGTGCCGTTCCACAAAACTGTCTACCCTACGGCGATCGCAACATACAAATACGACAGTTTAGCGCAAAGATCGCTTTGTGACACTGGGTCAGGGTCTAACTTACAACGATTACAGTCTTGACATTGGGGGTGGCGTGATTTTACTGAGAATAAATCATCTTTGGGTGACTTTCGTAAACCAATGACCACGACAGTCTCCAGTTACGATCCGAGTTGGGCTTTCAATCAAAACTGGAGGCAAGATAGTTGCAATCGGATTTGTACAATGCTATTCCACGGGATACAAGTTTGACTTCGTGGTTAATCGGGGTGTTTCTTCTTAAACGCAATAAAAAGCCCCGCAAGTGAGTCAGCCCACGTGTTTCTATGAAGACCACGTTGATTGCGTAAATCGAGACTGGCCACTATAAAAATTCCACCTCTTTGCACAACTTGGTCTCGCGATGATTTACAGCTAACTCAACTGTTAAGACCAAAGTTTGTATAACCATAAGCTGAGTGTTTTCATTGCCTGTAGCCTTTGTCTGGAGGAGACGATCAAGTAACGATTAATAGCCATGTAGATCACCCCGTGCCTTCAGATACCGACATAGCCAGGCAATCTTAGCAACCAAGGTAGGCCGGTAAACCGTTCGGTAAACCACCCTAAACTGACATAAACTGGGGCCCTTGTTGATAGGGTGAATATAATCAAGGGGTGGCACATCGGTAGGGAGGCTCTGGTTTACCTGTAAAGAACGCAGGTGTTCAAACTCTTTGGCATAATCATATCACTTCACAGTAGCTAAGTTCAGCATCATGTGGTCACACCTTTCTCACAACTGTCGCTGGAGATTTATATTCGAAGACAACGTCCTAGTTGTGTACGACATCTTCAGCACGCAGTTTCTCTGTCGACGGTGACCGCCCACAGACAGATCAGCTAGTTCGGGCAGGGTTCTTGTGTTGTTATCACCATACCTTCATAACACCACGAGTTGCAACTCGAGGACTCATTAGGGACGTCAGTGATCCTTAAATCAAACACACAAGCGCCCGAAGGGGCAATCATAGTTCTTGTGGCACTCATATAGAGGGTCCTCAATAAGGAATCGCCCAATATTTCGCATGTAAATATGGCTATCTGAAATTGTGAGGAGCAATTACACCCCCCTGTCTCATCCCGACAAAACATTGCAGATAGATTTGATAGCGAGGCCTGATTTATCGGTCGGGCTCGGTGTTTATGATAAGTCATTAATACTAAGGCTATCGGGACATGGGTGTTCACATAGTGCTCGCCCTTAAAGCTTGGAGTTTACAGAGTCGGCACCGTGTAAAACTGTCTCTTTACCACCACATAAACAATACGGTTTTCATTTACGGGTTTGACTGGGAAACAGTCGAGAGAGGTACATGTCTCGTGACTTAGAAACGAGACACTCCCTGAACACCATTGTCTATTTCTGTTCAGACCAAAGAAAGATAGACTTGTGACTTTTCAACAAAGCGCACTGCACCACTGTTACACATCCTTGGAGACACACAGATCTGATTTTGTCGATAACTGAAAATCGACTTCATGTTTAGATTCGATCTGGGCCAAAGAGGACAGAAAACTATAAAAAAAACCTTCAAAATCCATACATTCAACCAATCCTATACAAACAGTCGGTTTATATGTCAGTTCGTTATAACCGGGTTCGTTATAACCGAAGTTGACTTAAAGATAAGCTTGCAGTGCCGTGCCAAATACTGTTTTATGTCGTTTTGGGGCTATGGACTATGGAATACACTTTGCCTATATAAAAGGGTTTATGTGTGCGATTAGTTACGTCTTCTTACAGAACAGAATATGACTTTAGATTTTTAGTGTCATTCAAGCCAATCTATTTTATCATCAAAGGTGGGCTTAGATTGTCATACAAAGTACATTTTTTGTCATTCTTTTTCGTAAATACAACAGTTGTATTACCTAGATTGGAAATACAGTAAACTACGGTTATAACGAACTCAAAGGGACCACTAATTTTAGTTCGCAATAACCGTAGTTCGTTATAAGCATATGTACAGCATATATACAACAAAAGGCTGGAACTAAAAAATAAGTTCGTTATATCAGTCAGTTCGTTTTAAGCGTGTTCGTTATAAACGTAGTTTACTGTATGTGGGAACAGTTGTAACAGGTATCTTATCACCATTCTCTACAGGATAAGTGAGTGGGTGAGTATTGTTTTACGCCGCTTTTAGCAATATTCCAGCAATACCACGGCGGGGGACACCAGAAATGGGCTTCACACATTGTACCCATGTCGGGAATCGAACCCGGGTCTTCGGCGTGACGAGCGAACGCTTTAACCACTAGGCTACCCGACCGCCCCTCTACAGGATAAAGACAAAACATTTCCATAGTGGTAATAATTGGTTTCTGTATCCCAGGATATAGCTAATGTTTCGCAGTGCACAACTTGGATATATTCACAGTGGACTCCAACCGTAATGACCACTGCTGTGGATATTTAAGGCGCATATGATCCTCGGTACACCATGCTTGTCGCTGGAGCCGACTGATGATGATCGGGATGTCAGAAGGTATGGCTGAGCAGATTGTGGGTCAAGGTACCCTGAAGGTGTTTATAGTTGATCATGCTGTCAACCTCTGGTTGGAATGGTCTAGGCTTGATTATTAACAGACCGCCATGATAAAGCTAGAATTCTGTTAAGTGTGGTGTAAAACTCACTCGCTCGCTCGCTCACCCGCCCGCCCACTCACTCACTCAGTGTAACGTCAGGCTATCTCACCTTCCGACCGACTTCATTGTTGTGCAGGTTCATCTTATTCCTGATATCCCAGGTATCTTTATGTCTGGTTTTATCCGGGGCGTCCACAAACTTTTGACTGAACCATATTCCGTAGTTGATGTTGTCGCTACAGCCGCCCCACTTCCAACCGTCGACATCGGCCTCTCCGTAATTGGACATATCACATGAGCAGTCAGTCAAGTTCCCGGCGGAGCAGGCCATCGTCACAGCGTGCACCACGCCTGCACTCAGGATCGAGTAAATAAAGGCTGTCTCCCGTGTACCTGCAAGAAATGGCAAATTATTACTGACATCGTTGAGTGAAGTGCATATTGCTTTCAAATAGCATTCAAAATGTAAGTACGAAAAATCTGGGTTCACTTGCAAAAAGCGCTACGACTCTCAAGCCGTAACACAGGCCTACAGCGGTCGTAGCACAACAGTCGTATTGAATTTCAGGCATATTAAGTGGTGTCAGTTTATTGTGGAGAAGTCTGTTTGTTGAAACATTTGACGGCTATGTGTTTGTTTATTGCATAATGTCAAATATTCCAACTCTATGTGTGTGTTTGTGTGGGGGCCTATTAATAATTGAGCCTGGACCTGACAGACCAGTGATTGATATTATGAGCAACGAACTACACCGTCGGGGTAAGATAACACGCAACCAACCAATATTCACATGACCACCAACATATCGCCTTTGACGATCAGCATGGGAAACTGGGGTTTTATTCGAACTCGGGACCTCACAGGAGTTACGTGGAAAACCACTGTGACGTATGTCTTTGAGGTTTTTCACTTGGTGTAACAAACGACACTGAGACCGGTGCTAACGGAACAAGGATTATATTCGGAGTGCATCTCAGATTCGAACCTACGACAAGTGCATCCTAACGACAAGGGGATGGAACTAGGCGCATCGATGTATCGCTCCTTAGATCACATTTTTGGTAATTGGTGTTTTTGTTTAAGAAAGACGTCATGTCTTTAATATCAGTATTTTTTATCTAACGTCAGAGAATCAAATAAGAGAATCATGGTGTCACATGTTCAGTGTGAAATGCGAAACTTCCAAATCTACGGATTAATTTTCAAGCTTTCTACTTTATAAATATGCCGCGACATAACTGTCATATTGCTAAACGTGGCGTAAAACAATCGTAACTTTATATCATTATCCGACACTATGTAGAAATAGTACCCTGTTCATGATATATTTATTCAAACACTTTTATGTATAAACTCTCAAGGGCTATTAACTTGGTCAACATATAATTGTTACTATTCCTACAATTTGATGTCCCTTACTTCAAACGTCCAATGTTGTATACAAGTGTTTCAGCGAAACAACTCCACAACCATGGTCATCGTGCTATCCTTGTTTGTCATAGAAAGGGTTAAGTGTATAAAGGATATCACAGCAGCCGTGGATTACCCAGCCCCTGATTTACGTCCAACACAAAGAGCCTGCGTAAATTCTACAATTGAAATTCGCCGCAATTGTCCTCTGTGAAGGCTAACAGGATACCCTTGACAGCTAAGCCCCTCGCCAACATTTTGTAATGTTTAAACTTCTAAATGAATTTGTATAGCAGCCTCCAATGGGGGGTAATATTTCACCAGGCCTCTTTCAAATACCACAATCCGTTCAGATTGGTGAAAAAGGGGGAGAAATGTCCTTATTACCATCACAAAGAAGGTTTCGATGGCAATAAAACTACCTGGCAGCATCTAGCCCAACCAAGTCTATGTTCAGCTATAGGGGCAATAAAATGTGCTTTAAAATACAGTTATTTACTGAATTAACGTACAGGAGACTTGGTCGGGACAATACGGAGCTAGAAACGCCGCCATACCGAGGGCTTAAGCATCGAGGGAGAGAAGGGTCATCATACGACCAACTTCGTTGGCGTTTATCGGCAAAGGATGTTCGAAGTTAAACATAGACATAAGCCATATATTTCTTATTAGGATTCCCATTCGTCTCAGTTAAAAATATTATCAATTGAACAAGTCGAATATATAACAATTCACCTGCAGTGAAAATTATTTCTCTCTCTCTCTCTCTCTCTCTCTCTCTCTCTCTCTCTCTCTCTCTCTCTCTCTCTCTCTCTCTCTCTCTCTCTCTCTCTCTCTATTCTATCAAATATGAAACTTTTTCATCGCCCATTCTGGCAAAGGATCCACTTTAGAAACATATTCAAATTTGTAATTATCCATGTTATCCAATGGGTAATCTATGCTTATGTCGCCGTTATATATTCATTGTATCAAGTTCATTGCGTTGGTTAAAAGTGTATAATTCGTCTCGACGTGTTGTGCATTACATGCGAGTTACAAGGTGTATCGGTGTTTCCAGGGCAGTTTGTCAGCTAACATTACCACCCGGATCTCCTGGATCAAGTAAAGCGGTTAATTGTCATCAACACCAACAGCGCATTTGTTGGCCGTGTGACCCATCTGAATGCAGTTTAACCACCCGCGGAAAATTGGGCTGGTACAGTAACTTTGTCGTCCCTTATTACGAGACGAGAAAATGCTGATTGATTACAAAGAGAGAGAGAGAGAGAGAGAGAGAGAGAGAGAGAGAGAGAGAGAGAGAGAGAGAGAGAGAGAGAGAGAGAGAGAGAGAGAGAACCGAGAAACAGTTAGAGGAAGAAAACGCGGATGGATTGCAATGCACTTTCTCATAGAGACAGAGAGAGAGAGAGAGAGAGGAGAGGAGGACGAGACAGAGAGAGAGAGAGAGAGAGAGAAACCGAGAAACAGTTAGAGGAAGAAAACGCGGATGGATTGCAATGCACTTTCTCATAGAGACAGAGAGAGAGAGAGAGAGGAGAGGAGGACGAGACAGAGAGAGAGAGAGAGAGAGAGAGAGAGAGAGAGAGAGAGAGAGAGAGAGAGAGAGAGAGAGAGAAACCGAGAAACAGTTAGAGGGAGAAAACGCGGATGGATTGCAATGCACTTTCTCAGAGAGAGAGAGAGAGAGAGAGAGAGAGAGAGAGAGAGAGAGAGAGAGAAAAAAACGCGGATGGATTGCTTCGTAAATCCCCGGCCGGTAAAGTTCCCAAAGAAACCGTCCGCTTAAACACATGTCCGGATTAAGGAATCATGGATTCAAAGATGGTTACACATTAAGATCAAGGAAATGGTTTAAACCCAAATTTTATAATCAAAACAACAATACAACTGGATATAAAGATTTATGAGCAGCAATATATATGTAAAATATGAGTATTAAAGAAAGATTTCAAGTTAAAGAAAAAGAATATATCATGATTTGATTTATATTTTAACAGAGTGCACAATTATGCATACATATATAAAAAAAACCTCGGAGTTTCTCACCTGTTTGTTGAACCATAAACAACGCACTAAAAGAACAGACAAATGAAGATACTTAATAGTCAGGTTAGCATATTTGGTTTCGCCCGGATTCAAGATGAGGAATGTGTTCAACAGACTCAAACAGGTAACCTGTCATTAGGGTACATATCAAAAGTTAAAGCTTCTTATAACCGAAAACTATTTCCCTAATCGCGACACTAGTTCATGTTCTTTCTGCTATACTTATTATGATGATCTAATTATTCAAATTATGGTTATTGAAATATTTTGTTAAAATATTTCTAGTTACACGCATTTAACATGAGAAACCTGAGACGATCCCTATATATAACTCAGGTGATACACCTGCTTTTGCGATCAAGACCTCGAACGCCTGACACATCCAATTTCTTTCTTTCACCAAAATTAGGGGGTGGCAGGATGGGCGGGTTTTACAGTGTCTTATAAATGCTCAGGAATCAAACCCGGAATTAAACACGTGGCATGGCGGTCTGAAACAGTGGGTCGTTGCCTTACAGTTCATTCCGTACAGATACAAGAAGAAATCGGATGTCTATACATTAAGTACTATTTGAATTTCTAAAATACAAATATAATAGTTTTTCATTTTTAGATCAGTCAGCCATTTTACCTTGTTTGATAAAAACGTAACGTTTTAAACCAAGATCGGGAAGGTTATAAAATGAAAATGGAATTAGATAGAATATGACCTGAGATGAACACGAAACACAACATTAAGGTGTTTCTATTGTAGTACAGCGCTTCAAATCCTTAGATTTTTTTGTAACACATGTGATTATCATTTAGCTATAGGGGCAATGTTATGCCACCATATGGGTCATGTCCGGGTCTGGCCATTGCCAACATCAACACACAGCACCAAATTGTTGTCCCATAGGATCCCATCTTGCGGCAATGGTTGTATGCTAACCTGTGCGCTCTATTCCCCTTGGGCCTAGAGCTTACAGCCAGAGCTTATCTAACATATTAATACCACAGTCTCTGGGGATGGTTAAATGCCACGTGCACGACATGGAATCTTCTACCTACACGTACAGGTGGTCGTGACACATGGCGATGAAACACTGTATTGTAAGTTGATGTCCTACAATGACACGATGACCTTTCAGATAATCGACACATAATTGTATATTTGAATATATTTAAAAAAACATATAAAAATTACAACGAATGTAAGAAAAATGTAATATTGAAACCTAACTGACGTGGTACAAAAACATGCACAAGTTTTCTACATTAAATAGATCCGTGAAGATTCCGGGGTAGAATAGGTCTTCAGCAACCCATGCTTACCGTAAAAGGTGATTATGCTTGTCGTAAAAGGCGACTAACGGGATCGGGTGGTCAGGCTCGCTGACTTGGTTAATGCATATCATCGATCCCAATCGCGTGGATCGATGCTCATGATATTAATCGTTGGATTGTCTGGTCCAGACTCGATTATTTACAGACCGCCATCATATAACTGGAATATTGCGGAGTGCGGCGTTAAACAAACAAACCAAACCAAAACCAAAATCTACATTAAATACGAAAAAAAGTTATCCTATGATAAACATGATGATGATTAGCATTACTGTTATTTTATTATGATTGAATATGATTCCATTCAGTATGTAGAAATTCGTTTTCGGTGGGCGTATCAGGACATGTCTATCATAGTGAGGTAGTTTAACACAGCTTTGAAAGGTATTTCAGTTGGATCAGCTTGATGTGGGAGGAAAGCATGAAGTTATGCTGGCCTAAAACGTTTACCACTTTGGTTAAACCGACGAGACCGGGTATGGTGCGTGACAAACATAGACACATAATCAAGGCTAACCGGGATTCGAACCCCCTGTTCCTGGCACTTCTAAGGGACGCAACTCTGCGCTACGAAATGCCGCCCCTTAGGCGACTGGACCACCCGTGCCCATCATAAAAATAAAGTGGTTGTTTATCCAACATACAACGCTTTCTTTCAGCTTGATTTATTACCGCATCTCTTGCAATGAAGACCTAGTTTTTTCATTCAACTAAATTAAGAATTGGTGCACTTGACAAGATACACATTTAAACAAACAATACTTCTTTCGGCAAAATGAAATAATTACTTATCTTGTCGGTGCTAGATTGATATGTTAATGGTCACAGCAAACGATTAGATCGTACAAGATAACAGATGATATATACCTTCCGTAAAGCTTCAACTCCCGGTTAATGGTGAAGTCTGTTTGTCAAATGTTATCAATAACATCGAACATCACTGAAAGCTGTTATCAGTCGGTGGAATCTAAAGCATGTAGCCTCGGGGTGTCCGAGATAAGTGAGCTCTTTATATCACCATATATACCTTTTAACATCTTGACGCGAATTGTGTTTTTTATTGCATCACGGGTAGAACATGAATAAATTCCAGTTTCAAACTGTTTTTGAATTCTTACACTGACTATAACGCATATAGTTATGAAAGACGCCACGTGCATTACAAAGCATGGGTGTAAATAATCGTAAATTCTGTTTAAAATAGTATTCGAAATGAATATATGTTCGGAAGATGTTCTGAACACAGCTTGAAAAAAGTGTAATTTGCATTTCAGTTATGATATTAGGAGGCAGCAATATATACAAAGTGAAGATCATGAACGTTATGTTGTCTTTGTATAGACGGAAATAAAACCAGTGCATATATTCTCCGAAGTGACCAAGACATATTGGTGATGAAATTATATATACAAATATGTACACTATGTCGAGATTACATAGAATTTAAAGTTTTCCGGTTTACGTTTATGAAAATATGAAAGATAGTATATAAATTGGGTTTTAATCTCCAAAATCTCTTGTCTGTTTAGTTTCGTCTTAAAGATGGATTAAATAACGTAGCAATTCACTGAGGTGCAGCATTAATATGAAACTGACCGTAAATAAATATTTAAATGTGATATCTTTGGTGTAGGAATGAGACGTCAAACATAGTAGTGGGTGAGTGAGTGAGGTTGGGTTGACGCCGTTTTCAGTTTTTTCACGGCGTGTCAGCTTGATGTGGGAAGAACGCCCCAAGTGGCGTCTACCACTTTTACCACTGACAAACCTGGAAACATAATCATGGCGAATATGGGATTTGAACCCATGATAAAAACTTACTCGCACGCATAAGAGAGGCAAGTCTCAGGACACTGCCCTACATTTAAAACTTGAGTAGAGATAACATGGGAGTTTGTGTTCTTATTTTACGCGCATATCGAAATGTGTGTATCACATTTATTTCTCAGTCATTGTTCGTTTCGAGTTTTTGTGTGCCGTTCATGGTTAAAGTCATTTCAAAATGACAATACACCTTGAAGAATATATTCACTATGTACCTACATACGTTGTTGAACATTCATGTTAGTCCTGCATTCTAACTGTGAAATATTTGTATTCAGTTTGATTACACATCTCATCATCAATCTAGATAATACACATGGATACGTCTTGATTGCTAGGAAGAAATCTTCTATTGGAAAGAGAAATCATTATAGAAAGAAGTGAGTTGAGTATGGTTTTATGCCGCTTTTAGCATTATTCCAGCAATATCACGGCTGGGGACACAAGAAAAGGGTTTCACACATTGACCCTTTTGGGGAATTGAGTCAGGGTCTTCGGCGTGACGAGCGAACGCTTTAACCACTAGGCTACCCCATCGCCCCAATTAGGAGAAGAACATTACTTCGACATTTAACGTTAAAAAAGATTTCACGGACTAAACTGTAAGTGTTAATTCTTAAAGGAATTAATTGTTTGTGTTCTCTTTATAACTCAAAAAGATTATTATTTTTATTCCTATGTATTATTAATGTGTTTTGTGATGATCCGGATTAGAACAGGTCCAAGCACCCTATAGCATGTCTTAATAGGTTAATTACATTGGCTTATGTGGTCAGTCTTGTTGACTTGGCTGGCTGCACGTCATCGTAAACAGACGGCTTGGCATGTTGCTCAATCTTTCAACCACAGGATGCAAGACCGCCGTGATATAGCTGGGATATACCTGACTAAAGAGTAAAACAACAACAACAACAAAAAAGTCTTAAGTTTGACAAGACCGTTGTTGTAATCATAATCATTAAGCATAATGGAACTATTCCTAGCATTTATTGCTACCAGTAAAACACTCTCTTCAAAATGCTCAATTTCAACGGAATGCCGCACTTTAGCTGCCATGCACTGCCTGATGGGAATTGCTACAATTCCCGAGTTCATCTTCACGTATCAATATAGCTCCAACACGTGTAGAGAATTTGTACACGATATCCCCTTTACTCCGATATCCCTCCACATCTGGGGACTATTTCTAAAGGAAGCGAGCAGGTATCAACGGGAGGGGGATGGTAACCTCATCAGAGGGCACGAGACGAAACGCGCGAGCTCGAGAAAGAAACAAAGAAACCCTACCCCTCTCGTGTCGCAACTGTTTAGAAAATACTCACAGCTTCCGTAACTTTATCATATTGAACATGGATGATGGCATTTTGAAGACATCGTCCAGAGAGTGATAGGGGTGAGGTGCGTAAACAGCGGGGGAGGCAGTGGGGGTGATGGATGGTTTAAGAATAGAGCAGTATTTTATACAATTTCATGGTATCATTCGAATGTAGCTTTTGCAGAAATAGTGCAACCTTGTTAACTCACAGGGAATAAATGTCGATTTATCCGATGTTCGAGACAAGGGTTATGAAGTTGTTCAAAGTCGCGCTAAACCCATTAATCATTATCGTAACTATGCTATCAGCAATAAGCTAATCACTCTTTGATATCTCAATAAGCTATTTTGTTTTATCTCTTATTTTGACAGACACATTCAAGGGTTTTTGTTTTGTTTTAGTGGTAATTATTTACGGCTTGGTTCGGCATAATCGGGTTTGATACATCAAAAGTTGGCTTCGTTTAGGACATTTGATATACAACAATATTTTTATGACAAAGGTCATAATCGTTCCATGAATTAAATTCCAATTGATATGCATGTGTATATTGTATGCATATTCCTTTCTAGTGGTCAAATAAATATTTATAATAATTATCATATTCACAAATTATCACAATGTTTATAGGATCACCTTTAGTTGTTTGCTCTACAGAACACACAGTAAGTGTATCAGTATCTTACCCCACGTGTGACACAAATGTTTCTAAACAAGATCAGTTGGTGGCATGTGAAAGATGTATCAGATATCATAACACGAAGCGTTTCAATACAGATCGCCTACATGGCTCTCAATTACTTCAATAGGCGACTGATATGCCTACACTATCGTGTGTCACTTCAATGAAGGGTCATACACCCATCAAGAGCACCTATGACTTTCTCCGGAATGTTACCATCCCTCTGTCATTGTACGTGTTTCAGAGGCACATTCTGGCTGCGTAAACACATTTATTTGCCTAGTATTTTGTTCATTGCTCAGATATACCAGTTAAAAGGATCATAGCTTGAAGGACCTCTTGAATTGGTCACGTCGGCTCCTCCCAATGACGCCTGACAATGTAAATGTGGATACCAGGCCCAACACACACCCGTATTTCACGACAGATTGCTCTAATTCCATAGAGAACTCGTCCCAGGGGCTGTCGATCCCACCCCTGCCAACATAGCGCTTGAATGACCCTCATTCTCTAGTCTTCACATGGGCAAATATACCCTGCTAAATGTCCAAGTGAATGCGCTTGCCTGGCCGGGGGATTTGGCGCGGAATCGCTAATCTATCTGCTTTACACACAAGGCAGACGACAAAAGACTCGGGGAGACGTGGATTTCTTTAACATGGGTCAGGCGCCTAGCGATGGTGTCGACAAAAACTAGACGACTGACATTAGCTGCTCTTATTTTACTCTCAAGAATTTCACCACGTCTCGAAACAGGCAACTTCAAAGAAATGCTCGCCATCCATTCATCAGCGTTAGAAATCAATTTGAGAAGTCCGTGGGCAGTGGGACATAGTGAGTGAGTGGTATAAGACGAGCTGTGTGGCTTCAGACTCTGTCGTCAAAACTCATTTAATCCCCTTCAGATCACATATACATCAACAACATCTCCGATGCGATCTGCTCGATGGGCCATGATAGCCAAGGATACCACTACCCTTGTGGTATAAGGGTAACTGCCTCTTCAGATGCCTGAAGGATGTTTTTGTTTGAGGCCATTCATAAACTCGAGAACAGACGTGTCTCTAGCGGTATTTATGCTGATAAAGATGATAAAATCTACGATTGCGGCTATTTATGACTAAAAGTGTTTTGTTTTTCCGCTATAAATTAAAAGATGCAACAAAAGGGGCCAGCATAAAGTATAAAAACTGTTGTAGAAATGTTACGCATGTTGTTAGAAATTTGTGCATTGTGAACGTTTTTCTCGGTCGGTCTTTGATAACCTTTCAAGAGACATGCCGACTGAGCGGTCTGGCGAGCACATCGACACAAACTAAACAGTCATTTCTCGCATCTGAAGATAGTTATATGATTCATGTAGCACAATGACCCAGCAGTGCAACACGCACATGCCTAAACTGAATGGTTCATATGGATACACGGATTTCTACACTAGGGAAGCATTGGTTAGAAATTGTAATACGGTTTAGAAAATAAGAATGGACTTCAATTTAATGAAGTTGTTAACAAGGTTGAACTTGTGTGCAAAAGAAGAGAATATATCACTTAAATGAGTTTTGATATTTGGACCTAGGCCTGATGGGCATTACCTAGTGTGTGGATCACTAGATCGCTATTTTCTGACAGACTAGAGTTTAAAAACCCTCTCTTCTGAATTTAGTTTTATTGTTTCCTTCCGTGACAGCTTGTTGGTCATAGAATTGTCCATGTCTTCAAAACCACGGTTGCTGGAGACATGACATTCCACTGTTACAAATATACACATGAGTCAAATGTAAGCTTCTCGTGTATATGTTTAGACGACTTCTATGTTCTCTTGTAATGAAGAAATTACAATCCAAAATTCATAGAAGGAAGTAAGTCACCATTTCCGCCAATCGCGCCATGTAAGGAGACATACAGGGAGAAGGTGATCATCTTCTGTTAGAATTGGGATTGAAACTAAATGTGATTCGTTTCAAACATTTAAGACGGTTATTGCGGAACCTCTATGATCAGGACGATTACTGCTGAAACACTTGCATGGATACCCAGTAACATTAATCCGTACAAGTGTTAATCCGGACCATTTCAATAGGTAAGGTTACCATTCGGATAAACGGGATTTCACTGTCGTACTTCAGTTTTTATAAACTCAATTGTAACTCTTGTATCATAGTACTATACTTAACATTATGAGCAATGTATTGGTACATTATATCTTAAGCATCCTCATCTGCTATATGGCAAACATACAAGATGTAATGCAAATACTTATTTATTCAAACTAAATTAAATTCCATATTAAACCGAGCAGATGCCTCGCATGCCTCATTATCAGCAAACAGACGGATGGAAGTACTGAAACAGCCCCTCTAGTCCAGTTCTACAGTTGTACCATATGGCAGTGTTCCTTATGACAGCTGCAGATATTACAACGTAGAGGGGCACTGGGCCATATTTCATTTTTATGACATAATCCATTAAGCAGTAGACACACAGCAGCTTCCGCTTGTTGTGGTAGACAGAAAATACATTCCCGCTTTCCCCGCAAAGTCTGTATCCCATCGACTGTCTTGATACTCTCACACAATGTTGAAATGTGTTTATCAGTACAATGATCTACCGCCTCGTCTCATCCTGCGGCATCGCTATAATATTTACCACTTATACGTTATAGTGTGTTTGGGTGTTTACGTTCTGTGAACCACAGCACGTCTCCATGTAATATTTTAAGGTTGATAGTTTTTTTGGCCTGCTTTGATGTATCTATGAATGTAATTGTTCTTAAGTGGCATCTTGCTTGATAAAAGGTACTAGCATCTGTACCTAAACCTGAAGGAATAAAGAAGTTTAAACAATGTCAGCTCTGGCTTCATGTGAATGGTAGGCAAACATATTAATCTGAATTATGTTATTCATTTAAACAGTTCATTTGTATTATAGGTTATTTGAGTACGCCATCCTTAGCCAGGTTAACAAACGGTCAAACAGTCGAGAAGTCAAACCGTCATAATATCTCGAGTTCCAAACTAGATATATTACTAAACAGAAATTACAAATTAAACCGGCAACTACACTTCGTAGCCTGTCGTTTGCTATTCACTTCATCTTCAGCTGATTCAAATAATTGTATCGAGTTCAGTCGAATGTATCCTTATAAAAGTTATCCCTATCGTGTTTTCCAAGTTCATGTCGAGGGTAGTTTAGTAGTAAAAGTAGAAGAAAGTGAATGGGCATTGCTCGTTCTCAGATAGGTAAATAGAAATAGTACAAGAGGTGGCTGAAAAGTTCTGAGCCTAACTACGAAGGGTGTAGTGTACACCCTTAACAGTGTCCATGCATCAAGGAGAATACTTCACATGCTTACAGGCTGCATTTGGACCAAGTGTAAAACCCCAACAGCCATCCATGCGGAAATGCTGTCAACTTCAGGGGATGATGCTCCATGCTATTGTTAAGAGGTTGGCAACGGAGTTCAAGAGGGGAAGTGACACCATCCAAGATGATCTAAGATCAGAAAGACTTTCAGCTACCAGCACTAAATAAATGTTTGTAAAATACATGTTATGGTTTGGAAGATAGACGTCATATAACTGTGAGCCAGAGACTAAACAACAGTCAAAGCAATGGAAACATATCTCAAGTCTTCTATCCGAAAGAAGGCAACGTCGATTCTTTCATCCTACCTCCCGAAATGTCAATGGTCAAGATTATGCGGGGTAAAACCTCACTCCAGCACACACACACACACACACACACACACACACACACACACACACACACACACACACACACACACACACGACCCACTCGCACAGTCACTTTCTTTACATGAACCAATAATGCATATTCTCTCTCTCTCTCTCTCTCTCTCTCTCTCTCTCTCTCTCTCTCTCTCAACCATACTCATCTCCCCTACCAATACAGGAGCAACCACTACCAGTACAGGCACAGCTACTTCGATTTCCCAGGCCAACATCCCGACATGGCAATAATATACCAATATCAATAAAGAAACAACTGTCGCGCCTTAACGGGCCAGCATCCCGTTATAATCTTAGTCTACAACTATATAGCCTCCTCAGGTCTACACTCCATCACCTTTACTTACAGGTCAGGCAATCAGCCATGTTGGGATAGTCAATGGAAGGGAGAAAAAACATCTCTAATCCATCACTCGGATGCTGCACGTCAATGTGCAGGAATGATTCTTTTCCGTATCATTTCATTCGGTTCCTTCAAGCAAATAAACATAAATGCTGACGGTAACATCCCCTCCCCCAGGCCCCACCACCCCTCTCGACATGCACATCACGGCGGGGATGGCTTGGTACCAACAGAGTTTATCACACACACCATAAACTAGTCTCGCCTCTCCTTCCTTTAACAGGGGCGGGAGATGGGTGCCTGCAGAAATCATCAAGAGACAAAAAGAAAGAAAATTGATGGCAAAAGTTGCTGTTTCCTTGGTGTTGCGGAGTCTTTATTCATAACGGAGACCTCCTTGAGTGAACGGTTGGTCTGAGCACAGCAGGGGGACGAAGACGAAGAAATATCCGCACTTTTTATCAACGATGGAAGTTTGGGAATTCCATTTAATTTGATGTTATCGTGTATGATTTGAAGCAATTACAGTTTATGACGTCTAACGGGACAGCTAAACAAGGACTGTGATCAACATAAACAATCCGGTCTGATGCTGGATCAGACAGCAAATGAGATGGGCGTTCGCTACCACTCCTATGGAGGGCCTTGATCACATGAAGAGAAACTCAAGTCCAGATCGACTCCCTTCAATTTTGAATGGCATTTAACCAAGCAAACGAACTAGTTCAAAGACTCGTCACTTTGAGTAAACAAACAATAATACGGACAAACATTCTAAAAATATCGGGATGAACTTTGCGTCGGCAGTTTTTCGTGAACTCACATGTGTATCTGTGCTTGTAACCTTTCCGCTAATCGTGTTAGTTGCTACAATTCCAGAACTGTATGATATTTAGCGCCTCTTGTGCTACACAATCCAGGTTAAAATCATGAAGGAATATCAAGTGAACTTAAGTTGTCATAACTTATCCGCCTTAGAAAATGATAACTATCTCTGTGTTTATTTTATGCTGTATATACTCAGAAAAAAACAAACATTTAAAGAGTTGTGTCATTATGTTTCTGTTTTCTATATACTAAAAGAACTGCTTTCCTTCTGTGTTATTTTTTATTGCAGGTATGACTTGTGTCTTTATTACGTTAACATGCCTTTGTCTATTTATCAATTTGAAACAGGAATTCATTGATTATATATATATATATATATATATATATATATATATATATATATATATATATATATATTGCAATATGCACTAAAGTTTGATCATTTATTGGATGTATATATTCTATTATGCCACTTTTTCGTTTTTCTCAAGTAACAAAGACAGAAAGAACATGTGTAAGAATTGGTATGATGGATCTACGTAAATAAGCATGTGTCTTTACTATAAGCGTAAAGAAAGCAGCGCAGGGACACCAATAACACATACCAAGATTAGGAATAAAACCCCGAATTTTCAGTGAGACAGGCACATTCTTTAACCGCTAAGCTGTAGGGGTAACGGTCGGGTGGGGGGGGGGGGGGGGGGGGGGGATGCATGTATAGAAATACTATCCAGAAGGGCTTGCTTTAGAGGACGAAATTGTGAAATTGGTGTTAGTAGTCGATTGGGTAACACCGTCACAACGGACACATGCATTGTATGCAATTACTGTCAGCATGACATTACACCGTACTTATGATTCCCTCATCATGTTATCTCTTAATCCGGGCGACATCATTGGGAACTGTACCGTCCATATTAACAGGGTTCCACAGGTAATGCTAGTTTTGGAATGCATGTCTATTAATACATTTGGCTGCAGTGCATAGCATACAAATAAACAGGAACCATTTGTCATGCAATCACAGATGGCCTCACCTTTCTTGAGGACTGTTTGAAATACTGTGTTGTTCCTGATCCGGGCAGTGCAATTCCAGCGCTCGTATTTGAACTGTTTCTGGCACTCCAGAATCCCCCGTCGAGCCCCGTCACTGATACACAACAGGGATTGGGGGTTCTTGCGACACACTTCTTGCTGTTGGACAACAAGCCCAGGGAGGTCGTTGCAGGAGTCGTCGTGAAGTGCCCCCGCCAGGGACGCCACACCGAGGTACCTAAACACACAGAGGAAATAGCAGGTGTTTAGAAGAATTTGTTTTATTTCCATATGTGCTGCTAAGCTTTTTTTTCATTTAAGAGAAGAGCTTTCAGTGTCACATCAAAGAGGCATAAAGAATATTACGAGCATTTACCCTTTAAGATCATTCTTATGAATTTGTGTGAAAATATTAAAAGAAAAGATATTCTTAGTAAACAAGGACGATACCCCACAGAACACAGGGGAAGGTAGAAAATGTAAAATATAAAGTTGCAAATTTTCCAAGCGATATGATGTACAGCTTCATTGCAAGTTTACAGAAACCCTGCTGCGTCCTGACAATGAAACATGGAACGAGAAATTATATCTGTCACCAAATGTAGACTTATAGGGGCACAGGGGCATAGGGGCATAACTACGAATTGTCAAAGTTAGGTACCCGCTGCAACGGCTACATGCTGTGCATGACAACTTGCTGGTCATGAATGGCGTAGTCTTACCCAAGTTATAATGAAAATCTTCACAACATGTAAAAACTAGTGTATGAAAATGGAAATAGCCCCTTGTAAAGAAGATGTAATCGAAGAGTCGATAACTGTCACCACGTTTGATAAGAGAATTGTAATACCACGGATGGTCATGTATGGTTATATGTGCAAAAAAGGAAGAAGATATGCCAATCTACAAAGATAGCAAGTTTAGTCTGGTAATATTGAAATTGTTACAATTGATCTGATTATAGCTTTTGATGAATAATTCGTTGAAATACAGAACAAAAACAAAGGGATACACATGTCGCAACGTTTATAGGTAAGAAACAAGAATGTTTGAAGAGTTGATGGAATGAAATGTGTCAGTGTATTTCCTCTTGGGAAAAAGTGCCTGTAATGTTGATTTCAGTAAACTGTTTGTCTACATAACTTAAACTTTAAGTTTTAATTTGAGGGAACAAAACAAAAATAGCTTCGTATATTCATTACTCAAAGACGGTTATTGATAACTATTCACTTTCAGGTACTCATTTTGACCAATAGGTTTAGAAAACAATTTCTGCATATGTTGAGGTAATATTTCCTTAAGTTCCTACACATAGTCCTTGTTAGTTACCGCACATATCCACGAATATATTTGAAACTGCGAGTGTCAACAATACAAAATCACTCTACTCGTTCTGCTTTAAACAAGATCATGTAAGCAGAGTAAATCAAACCAATCCAATCATATTCAATCATCCCTGCAATCTTTGATGTTGTCCCTTACATTTATACTATGTGATAATCGCATGACTAAGTTACACTTATGAGTGAAGGACATTGTATTGACAGGACACATCAAACATAATGCCTTATTAATCGCGATGCAGCGAACGTACAAGCTGTCAACATAAAATCGTGTGAAAATGCCAACTCAATACACAAAAAATACCTTATTTGAATTCAGACCATAACACACAAAACATGATGTAGTTCAGGCGAATGTGTGCACATTCACTGACATTCATTTTGAATTGCATAGAAGCATTTCCTGCTTTTTTAGAACATTGATATTTAAAGAACACTGTACACTGTTTGTTTTTACCTTACTCGTGGGGATTGTTTGCAGACAAAATGTAGAATGTCACCAAGCATTATGAACAAATATGTACATATAAACTATGTATTTGAGCATTGAGAATGTGTTCTTCGACGTGTGAACGTGTTACACCCCTCATACACTCAATATTACTCTCCTTATTATACCCATATAATTTCATAATTATATGATTAAACATGATTATTATGCTGGAGTAGAAATAATGATACTTATCAAAACTACTATTGTACTATATTTATTAATTTTCATATTTCAAAATTTCTTACACATATGCATGTACGTTCCTCCAATTCCATATAGACAAATATAGCAGATAAAAAACATAACATGTTCCTGTCATGGTATTTAACAACATTAAAGCACGTTGACATATATGTATTTTTGACATTATGCAAAATGTTAGTCACGGTAAACATATAGAACCGTTATTGTGTTTATTGTTTAACACATCAAAAAGATGAATATGAAAATATGAATTGTAAATAAATAAATAAATAAATAAATAAATAAATAAATAAATAAATGTTACACAACATTTAAATGACACAACATAAACTGATGTTTTCCTGCAAAATAAAGTATCTTTGGATTACATACACGTACATTCACGTGAGGTTTCTATGACATTCGTCCATCAGTTGTGACATATGAATGAAATCAAATACGGGATAGGCTCGCTGTTTTATTGCTCATGATCATTATCTTATGTAAGGTGAGACGGTGGTATTACGATTTAACATAAACGTCGAAGAGACCGGTTAAATCTCCTATAGTCACACACACACACGCAGCCTGACAACACAAAATTCATATTTTCGTTAAATGTGAATCGCTGTGTCACACATGCCTTTCACACTTTGAAAAATGTAAACGCAAACCTTTATTATATTTCATACTTTCGGATTCTATACACAGGCGAAAGGTAGAATTGTACGAGTTGGGTTTTTTTATACTCAGTATTATGTCATTGCAATGTGCATTTTGTGAGGAATAATTTAACATTTAATACTTGATACATTATCTCTGTGAGTATACCAGACATATCAGTATATGACGATATCATTTCTATATCAATCCTAAATACACCCACATATGTACCCGTGTTATATTCCATCAGCTAGCATGTGCTTAAATATGAATTCAGAATTCATGTGATAATGGGTAAAATTTCAGACTGACATACACATTCACACAAATTCCGCCAGACAAAATGATAAACATATTCTGGTTACAGCTATATTTACAGTTAAATATTAAAACTTGATTTAATAGATATTATGAATTTATCATTGTATATTATGCAATTCCAATATATCCAAGATTTGACAATCGATTACAGAAGTGTAAACCTTTAATACATCATATTAACTGAACATGTGATTTACCGAATAATTCATCTTCTCTTATAGATAAAGCTATGACATCCTAAATAAAACAAAACATCGATTATACAAAAAATATTGTAACACATTACCTTTCCATGAGCAGAATATTCGAAGACAAAAGGAAAATTTAAATACGCACCCGAACAGCAACAAAACGTGTGGAAAGTAATATTCCCGTAAGCTACGAACACTCCTACCATGTATGAACTACAGCCTCCTGACAGGCTTTACAGAACAAATTCCAACCAATCTCATAGTAAACATCCAAGAAGAATAGGGATCATTGCCCAAACACTTTGACATCTTTTCGCTGTATCTATTTCAGCGTTTATTCAACGTCACTCTTTTATCTTATGGGAACTGAACGGCATTTTATTTGCACGTGTATCAGCCGATTTTCGACCGAAAATTATAGAAGGGTTCTCCTGAAGCAGTGAGAACTTACATCCAACTCGCTACCACGCGGATCTCCAAAGTCAGGTACAGAAGAAGGAGAGCCTTTGTCCATCGAGTAATATCTTCACGCTGACGAGGGCCCATGTTTTAGCATACACACATTTCTGACTTGCAAAAGCACAGCAGGTATGAATCTCTCCGTGGGGTAATAGTTTAGAGTCATTTGAGTCGGTCCGCCGCGGGCCCATGCAAGCTATTGAGAGACTTGAAGGCCTGTCCCGAGAACTTGTTGAAATCAGCCTATTATTCTTCACACTTTTATCACTCACTATCATCTCTCATTGGTCACAGACACACAGGTAGAACCCAGCCGCTTTTCATTGGCTGGGGGAAAGTCACGTGCTCTCGTGGGGGTCCAGTCAGCCTCAGAGTGTGACAGTGTCTGTGATTCATAAAGTGATCACTGCAAAATCAAAACAAAAGTTGTAGTGCTTTACCGTAGTCGGTGTATCGGCCTGACTGTCGCTGTGCGCCCCTCGCCTAGACTCCCGTGCAGTAATCCCCGCGCTTTACGGGGAAAGTATTACGGATGCTGAATTGTTTTATAGATAGTCACTGATAACATCGGATGGAATGAACGAAGCATGTTATAGGGAAATCACATATACGTTGTTATTTTTTTTAATGGTGATTAATACATCACTGTATGTATCATTAATGAGTATGATTAACCGAGTTTAACATATTTGTTGTAGAGTTAGGTGGCTAGATGAACGATTGTAAATAAATGTTATTTTATGATCATAATAGTGACATTAATATGTATGTTTTTGAATAACGGGAGGAATAACCGAGGTAGACACCGTTGTTGTAGCTCAGAGTTAGTGGTTAGGTAGACGATGGTAAATAAATGGCACTTGAAAATCAGAATAGTAATATGTATTTATATGGGTATGTATAATCACGGTCCGTGGTATAATCAACGGGATCTATAACCGAGTTAAATATCGTTGTTGTAGCTAGGAGTTTAGTGGATAGGTGACCGATGGTAAATAAATACCACCTGAAAATCATAATAGTGAAATGTATGTGTATGTTTGGGAATAGTTAACTTGGATGATTAACCGATTGTTGTAGCTAGGAGTTTAGTGGGTAAATGAATGATATTAAAGAGTGAAATGTATAATTATGTATGTGTATGTATAATTAAAGTGGGCGAATAACAGAGCTAAACATACTTGTTGTAGCTAGGGGTTTGGCGGATTGGTGAACAATGGTATATAAATGTTATTTTATAATCATAACAAGGACATTAATAGGTATGTATGTGTATAATTAACGGGATAAATTAGCCAAACACTAATGAAGCTAAGAGTTATGTGGATAGGTGAACAATGATGAAACATTTTCAATGTTATTTTATAAACATAATGCATATGCATATGTATTACTATGTACCATGAACGTGAATGATTAACGTAAATAACATCGCTTGACGCTAAATAACGTTGTTGCATTTTCTCGTTAAGTAGATAGGAAGGCGGTTGTAAACAAAATGTTATTTTATACTTAAATAGGGATAAGTACATGGATGGGAAGCTGTGTATGTAGGAAGAGCAAGGATTGTCAACTTACTAAATAACAACATTGCAGTTTCCATTTATGTAGATTGCCGTCCGGGGTAAATACAATGCTATTTTTCAAGTTTACTTGATGAATATGTACATATATTATATAATGGACAAGAGGGTTAATTATTATTACAACATTTTTCCAGTTACTATTTTTAGGAAAGGATAAATACAATGTTCTATATATATATGGTGACACGCACATGTAAGTAGAACGCTGATTGATGACTAATGCAAGTAAATAACAAATTTACAAAGTACAAATATATGAATGTAGAATTAACTTAAATGGGGAGTTAACTAACAAAATAACATCCTTGTAGGCTTTAGAACCTAAGTAGATGGATAGGAGGGTAGGTAGATGAGGTAGTTACAGTTGGAGGAATAACACGCAGGGGCAGAGAAGAAAGGATGTTCTGGTGTTCCCAAGTGGTACTACACAGACGTGTCAATGTTCTGTCAAACTCCGGCGATTGTTATCCGTAATATTTATTTGATTAATATGTCATGAAAATGATTTTAAGGTACAAATGTGGCAACTTACCGTTTCTCTCCATTTGACCTGATGGATTCTTAGACAGTCCAATCTCTGGTGGTGTAAAATACAGTCTGGCGTTCAGTCCACCTAGCTGTTATCTTGGTATATGGACATTTATATGCCACTTTTGCCTAATCGCCGTGACAGGCTCGACAGCTCGAGCTAACATATCTATTTTGCCATTGCGACATAATCAACAGATAAATGTTTAAAGATTGTAACTAAAATTAGATTTTCAAAAGTCATTTTTGATGACGTTGCTCTGTCATAAGTTATTTATTTCGTGTTTTATGTTAGTCAGCGAGTTGGGTTATGTATGCTGAAACACTTTGAAAACGTATATTCGAATTTTTGTAATATCTTTACAATAGCAGACTGATTAGATTAAGTTGTTTTGTGTACTAGTATTTAGGAATGAGATAGTAAAACACAACAATGTCATTTTATCACACCGTCATCATTCTTTGTCATGCGAGTAAATATTTACTGTTAAAATCATTTTCTTGTCCTTCGCGTTCAAGTTGATTATGCTTTTTCATTGTGTGTCAGTATATGTATATACTGCGGCATGTGGTACAATGGCGAGTATTACGTGTGGGTGTTACGTGCTATTTCCATTCACAGCCTGGGAAGGGCTTTCCGTATTATATTTAATTCGTATAGAAAAAGTGTTGAATTTTCTTAAATGTACAGGTTTGAAAAAATGATTTTTGAATAAACATATGTTGCGTAATTATTACTGATAACGTTATTATCATAACATTGCAACAAAACTATATCTGCACACATTTGTTGAGAATTCAACTGAAACACTTATGCATATATTTAAATATTATTATAAAGTATTGCATTTGTCACCATTAAATGTATAGTATTACTAATAATTTCTGTAAAATGTACTTCTGATTGTAAATACAGCAACAAAACCCTTTCCATATCCAATAGAAACATCTGCCTTAAGCAGAGTCGATTGTACTATTACGATTATATCATGAGCATGGGTTTATGAATCACTATCAAATAGTAATGATACCAGGTGTTCGCGAAAAGGTGAGACACTCGTTTCAAGGAGATAATTATTTGGTGAAAGTCAACCAGTGTACAATCTAAATAATTTGCCCAAATATAATACTCATATCACGACGTGAAATAGAAACAGAAACTAAACTTGATATCGCGAACTACTGAAACCCGATGTTAACGTTTATTCGACCTAACAATTGTTCTGACTCGATACGTTTAGATAACGGGGACATGGATGTTTGATATCAAATATCAAATATTCGAGATCACCAAAATCTCGAGACAACCAGATCTGAAGGGTAATGGCTGAAACAGTAATTCTTCCTCGAATGTCCTGATATATCGACATCGCAATACAAACCCTACGGATAACGGACACCAATGCGTGTTCACTCTACATAACAATATTGATGATAAGATGCATTTGGTTTCCAGCAAGTCTAAGACAAGCACTTCTACGAGCACCATCCCGTGTTATAAATATCTATATTTCCGGGTTCTGGCCCTGTGCAGGTGTAGGGCTAGCCTCGCGTGGCCAGTCTGATATTGTGGAAATGTCACTGTTAGGCATTTCAACATGGCTTGCTGGCGTATCCAGGACATGGAGATAAATGTTGTGAACACAACAGCGTATATGATAATAGTATCGTGTAAATCTATTAGCAAGGATAACATACAAATGTATCACCTTACAAATAGGTATATAATATAATTATTAAGTTATTTCATTAGTAAGAAAACTAAAATATTACCGGTAGGTATATGATACTATCATCGTGTTTGTTTTCATTAGTGAGGTGCTAAAAATATCTATTACCTCACATTTACCGTAATGTAATCGAGTTATTTCATTAGTAAGGATACAATTACCGGTAGGTATATGATATTATCGTCGTGTTGTGTTTCAGTAGAAAGGATACTCAAAATATGTATCACTTCACAATTACCGGTAGGTATATGATATTATCATCGTGTTGTTTTTCAGTAGAAAGGATACTCAAAATATGTATCACTTCACAATTACCAGTAGGTATATGATATTATCATCGTGTTGTTTTTCAGTAGAAAGGATACTCAAAATATCTATCACTTCACAATTACCAGTAGGTATATGATATTATCTTTGAATTATTCCATCAGCAAGGATTATGAAAAAAATGCATCCATTCACAAATAGATATTTGATATTTAATAATTAATTTTTTTCATTAGCAATGATAATCAAATCTGACTATCACACAAATGTAGATATTTGATATTTTTCTCATCGAGTTATTTCATTATCAAGGAGTCAAAAGCTATATTGGTCATTTGAAACATAACATCGTTAGTTTAAAATGTGGCCACAATGTATTATAATATGTTTAGGGTACTGTTATTTTGAAAACCTTACCGCGAACATATCCTTGTGTAATTATTAGACGTACAGCATTGTCTCGCCATGACTAACAGGGTCAAGGTTGATATGTGTAATAACGACTGTTAGTTTGATCGATTTCAGGAAACAGATTTGGAGATGAAACTGACGATACATGTTAACTCCTTTAGCCCAAACGGTAAGCCCTGTGAGATCGTCTGGGTTAAAACATTTTCGGACATCTCTGTAAAGGAATTGTGTCTTTGGTGTTCACGTAGACGCTCCTAACAGAACAGGAAAACGGATGCGGATAGACGGGGTTTCATTGTTCATCTGGCTACGGGATGTCACAGGTCCAATAAAACCCTTAAACGTAACATTCCCATTGTTCCCGGACGAGCGGGTTCCACACCAACCAGGTCTTACTGTATTCAGGCGACGGAATGCCACAAATCCGATGGATCTTCATAATCAGTGCCTACAATCTTCCCTAGCAAATAATATACATGTAGTAATGATTGCAGAGGAATTACATCTGACTCATAGCTGCTCGTTCGTTATATCCGATTTCGTCTTGCCCAGAGTATTTCCTGCAATGATTGTACCACTGCCACCATCATCATGGTAATTCGTATCAGAACAATAACTAAACTGCATCACTGTTTACTACCGATGCAACTCTTTCTGGTGTTGATGCTACTGCTGCATTTGCTGGCACTGTACCTTACTGCTGCTAGCGCTGCTGTTGTTGTTGATGTTGTGGTGCCGTTGATGTTGATGTTGCTAATGCTGCTTTTTCTGTGGGACGGTTGCAGAAAACGAATATGATCCTTTCCCCTACTACCATTATCATAACAAATCACATGACACTTTACTTTGTAAAATCCTATTTTCTCACAACATTACTCCTATCTGAACATCACAGCGCCAGTGATGTTGCTAAGGGCGTCTGGTCGGGGATGTTAAAAGAGGGTTCTTCCTCTCGGCAATAAAACAAGAACTGGTCAGCATACTCTGTCCGAGTGGGGTTTCTATGTTAAAGTGCGGCATGGTACCTCTGTGGGCGACGCTAATCCCCATTTCACCTCACCACCTCTATGTAAACAATTGCTGCAACTATCTACGCCAGACGCGTTAATCCGGACCTCGTTAAACCGGAAATCCCGCATTTTTGGGAGACTACTACTTTACGAAACAAGTTGTTTGTGCGTTTTTTCATTATTAAGCTCCTAACATGTCTTCAGCGGATAAAATTCAATTTTGAAACAACAAAACAAACCTGTCTCCCCGCCTTGTGCTGCACACTCCACTGCATGCTAGTCCTGGAACACTGTATCGTGGGCGTAAGTTGAATCATGTGGTATAGACAGTTTTATGGTACAATAAGAAACGAAACTGCGCAGCATACGTCAGACAACTACTTGGGACTAATGCAGGCCATGCATGTAGACATTATCATTACAGTGTCAAGTCTCTTTACAGCGCATAAATTTCAATACCTGTTTAAAGACGGCACGTCCAAGATTGCTCAGACTTAAGTCTGAAATATAAAACTTTGAAAGCAAATATTTTTGTTTGTTTTACATGCTTAGTTTATGTTAAAAAATGATCGCAATTAACAAATATCATTACTGGTTTATAAACCGTTTAGTTTCATTTCGTTCGATCCCTTTTAAATTATGCCTCAGCATTAGATGCTGTGGACTTATAGTGTCCCTGTGTTTGTTACTCTTACTGCAACATTCTAAACTCAATACACATCGTCACGGTTCTTCGTGATGACGGTGATGTGGTGGACATTGATACCTGTTGAAGAGGAGTCAATCATAAAGTCAGTGGTGGAGAGAAAGCCATTATGTAAATCTCTATCATGGAAAAGGATGCATTTGAGGTGAAGGTAGCATAATAATATTATCTAATTGTCTGGATGAATGAACTAGTGTAATGACGATATGTGCGAACAATTGTTGTGTACGTGTTGTCTAACCTGTAGCATGTGTCTTTATTCAACTGTACACAAATCCGTCGACTTTTTTCGAGATTTGTCAGATTTTGAGTTTCATAATAGTGGACCCCAACTACAAATAATAACAACATTGCACGTCTATAATTCCCACCTTACTTCAGCGTTATATAAATATCACGCAAACAACAGATGCTCTTGTGATGGGGGATGCAACGCATGAATTTACTGTCATACAAAACATCTTTCTATTGTTACATTTATCATTTATCACTACGTTGAAATGCTTATTATCGTAGTAAATATCATGCTCTTAAACCATACTTGTACATACATGGTATATATGCCTTTTCCGTGATGCACCCACCGACTTAATATACTCGGTAATGTGATCTCAGTCCTGCATCCAAAAACAATAATATTTTAACAATAAATTTGTTTTACGTTCATTATGGATAAACTTCTAATTTACAGCCACCTTTCATAAATATATAGATAAATGTATATCGATTTGGGTCATTTTCCCGTTAATATGAACTAAAATTTTACTCAAGATATGTAATACAATTTTGCCAACATCGTTGCAAGTAAACTTTATCAAAACCATAGTTGTACTATACACGTCTGGTCAAGATTATGGGTCACGATTATGAGAGATAATTCTCCCACAAATGTTCTTATAATATTTAAGCACTCACCCATGTGAGCATCGACCTACTGCATCACTAGGGCGTGATTGGCATGCACTAATGCACCTGATGTTCGAATATCGGTCCAATTCAAACCCAGGACAAGAGTCCGCACTTGTCTCCTATCTTGCCTGGGTTCTACGAGAATGCACTCCGTGAGTTCACCTGACAATTTCCCGCTAATCTGAACGGACAAACATGCCTAATACTCTGGCTGGGGTCTCGACGGTGACCGAGTATTACCCCACACAAAATAGAGCATTTCCATAAGCACCTTGTTCATTTTGTACCTTCAAGATTGTGTGAAGGGCGCTAAAAAAGCAACTTGGGTCTTTCATTTCGAGCACTGCTTATCCAGTTTCAGTGCAAGGACCTGGAAAGTTAAGATGCTAATTCACAACGCCGAGGTGACGACGATGAGGTTGAGGTAGTGCAGTTGTTTCCTAAAATTGCCATGGTCCTTGATTTCACTGGGAGGTATTGTACTTATGTACCTTTACGTACTTACATATCAATATGGCCATCTTATTTCTGTCACATGAAAAGAAATACTTAAGTTAAAAGGAAATCTGTAATGAAAGTACGTATTTGAGCTTCTTATCATAATGGGACATATTATTTGAAGAAATAATCATGACAGTAAACATCTTTGAATATATATTATTCTAGTTTTACAACAATAATAAAATGTAAATTGTAATTTTTCTGGTGCTACATGTATATATTATGAAGTATAGATACGAATATATACATATTTTTTAAAATGATTTTTTTTACATAAAATTAATACTTGCTGTTTTGGTATATCAAAACATACAATGCTAAATCTCCCAGTAACAAACATATATCCCCAGCACACTACCTAAATAAACCCCAGTGTAATCACTTAATGATATAAATCATATCAACTTCAATATCTACTGCAAGATTATATCCTTCCATACTTGACGTTTTCCCTTATACACATATGCCTCAAACCATTTTCCTCTACTATTGATCACTGTCATCATAATGTATTGATGTAGTAAAATATCTGAGTGTAATGCCCCAATTTACGTAATATGCAGATGGAACTGAGTGAGATTGGTATTTAACTTACATATAAAACCTTATATCGCTGTATAGTTTATTGGCGCATATCTGACACAAGTAAAAGGATTACATCTTTTTGATATTTAGCAGTTTCATATTTCTTTATTTCTGACGTGTACTTAAAGATCTAAAGATAATTGAAAAAACAAAACTAAATAAGTTGTGTGTTTGAACTTGTAATGTATGGGTCTACCCTTTTGAAAATTTATACCCCTTCAGTAATATGAACATACGAAACAAATCAGATGTTTAAAATTAACTCAGTTATCAAATATAGTTATATTCCATAGCACACTGATACAATCTGCTGAGCCTATATAATTAGGCTTTTATGTTGGGGTATATCCTGGACTCTCATTGGGTGCTGTGCGTCCATAAAACTAATGGGCGGTGTTAATTATGGCGTTACTTCCTGTCACATCATGCGTAGTTAGTGTCTGCGCATGTCTACATATTGAAAAGTATTGACAATGTGCCTGCAATTAAAACCCTGATTGAAACTCCATCCTGACAAAATACATTAAACTGTGATAAAATGTACATTGACCGATATTGCTCCGTACTTTTTCGCCATTCAATATGTTACAGGATGCAACACTTATTAGTTCCATCTAAACAAAAGTCGACTGCTCTGGAAAGCATTCGATCAGATTACCAGATAACTGACTACTATGATACATATAATTACTCTTTACGAACTCAAGAGTTAACCACGCATTTCATGAATTATTTTTATCATAAACTGACAGGAGTACTGCGTTCGGCAGTTTTTGAAGAGAAACACTTGTCTCGCATACTTATGAAAGCAACAACCCATACTTTATTTCAGCTGTCATAGAAACAGACCTGTTATAGGATTTGGTACTTTGAATAAACATCGTGATGTGGGCAATTCGACGACAATGAAATTCATCATTAAAAAAATATATGAGAGGCGCTTTGTCAACTTGGAGTTTATAGTTGGGATAGTGTTGTAAGCTTGAGAACAAAATGTGCATTTTAAGAGAAGGCAGACACTGTTATATTGGGTTCGGAAAGCATATATGGATTATGAAATCTTTAAATGCATGAAGACACAAACGCACATGAGGTCATTTACATTGTGTGTAAGTAAAGGCGAGAATTTCCCATTCTTAAACAATATATATGCTCATTTCTGTGTTCTGTGTTGACTTAAGAGGTCTCGACTGCTATTCCACTTTGATTTGATATTCAATGTGTCTATTTTAAATTAAAGTTCCCCAAACCCATGTGTGTTTTCTTATGTTCTTCCCCTTACCTTAACTTACAATCCTATATGAATCCTGAAACTATCAACAGTTTGTGCAGCTTAATGGTATTCATAACCGTACCTCTGCCATTACAAAGGGAAGAAGCCCAAGCGCCCCCCAAAAAACAACAATAACAACAACAACAAACAACAACACCAAAACAAACAAACAAACAAAAGCAAAAAAACAACAAAAAACAAAAACAAAAACCAACAATACATAAACAACAACAAACGAAACATACAATAAAACAAAACACACACACCAAAAAAACAACAACAAAAACCCAAGACAAAACAAAACATACATACAAATTCATACCTAAGTGAGAAAATAATAGTTGTGAGGATAATATATTACTGGAGACAATCAATGGCAAACTGCACAGGAAGGATTGCTTTCCAATCCCGCGGTCTTCATCACAGGCTGGCTTTAACTGGCATCCGTGGCACAATTATAATATTCTGGCGTATTTCTTATCAAATCAACACGAGCAACCAAGTACCAGTCACGCCACGTGGCAAATCTTACTTAGACATGTATAACATTAATTTAGGGATTCAGTTGAGCGGAATCGAATTTAATTAGTCATTTGTTATAAGTAGCGTCATAAAATCTGGACAATACTGAAGCTCTCTGAACAAGAAGTTACAGGCAACGGTCTGAAAGCATGTTGTTCATGGTGTAATTGCCTGGACTGGCATGGTAGAGAAATCGCCATGGGCCGTTAATGGAAATATAATAAGGGACATAAAATCTGCTGCGACCGCCTCGTTAAATAAGCTAGTATTGAATATAATAAAGGGATATTTTAATCTCCTTCATTCTCTTTGAAAAACTGATATCGATGCAATAACGGTTTCGCTTTGATGTTTAGGCACAATAAGCTGACGAGCGGTTTTATAACCATGTTATTGCTCCCTCAGCCCAAGATCAATATCTGAAAAAAGATTGTCGAAATCGTAAAACTTGCATTTATGTCGTGGATCTGGGCACGATACAGGCGCGAAATGATCGAGCATGTTGATGTCATTCCTAAGATGTTTTGAATAACGAGCAGCCAATCAAAAGCTAGGGTTGACTTCAGCGGTTTCCACGTTGTTGCCAAGCAGAAAATGCTTGCAAGGTGGCGCTCGCCGAACAGAGGGCTTATCAGCGAGACAGTGTATTATATAACATGTCAGCCGATAATACTGAGTTGTATTGTCTGTGAAATTTACGAGAGTGTTTTTTTTCAAAATGCAAGATCATGTAATGATTGGCTTGTGAAAGAGGCCAGTCGTGAATGACAGTTTAGCGTTTTAATGCCCGATTTAGTATTGTGTTACGATCAATGGTTTCTGGAAGCCGTCATCATCAAAAAGGTGGACAATTGCGGATGAGGAACAACAGGATTCTTCATCTCATTGATGTGAAGGCAAATTGTCTTCATTTTACGGGCTCTTTAGCGCTGGAGTGACATCGTGGCCATGCCTCTCAAAGGATACAGTCACGGTGTTCCTGGAAGTTGCTTCTGGAAATGTAATTTTATGGAAATAAACCTAATCTGGAACTACTGTGTTTGACGCAAATGCCTGAGGAATCGCCCTTTGTAGAACCTTTATCAAAAGCGGGATTATCGTTATTACAATCGTTCGATCTTTGATAACTGCTTTAAGGAGCAAAAACCTCACAATGGTACACGCGTGAAGAAATTAAATGACAGTGTCGTGTTACACATGCATCCTGATCAAACTCTCCCCGGGGTGAGTAATGGAGGGTCTATGTTGCAGCATGTTATAGGACTGCTCAATACTCCATATGAAGTACAATGATAAAGTAAAATGTGGGGAGGCATGTCTTTCACCTTAATAACAATTGAAGGGGTAAGAGTTCCAGTAAAACACATCACGCAGAATCTAAATAGAAGCATAAATGAATATATGTTTGAAGCCATAGTGAAGCGTTATCGTAGCTGAGTTGATCACACGATACATTTTTAATAAGAACATAACTCCATTTTTTAAAGATTTAAAGTGTAGTGTTGCATATTTGGTCCAGAGGTGGTCACTATAGGTGTTCATAGTAAATATTAATATGCTATAATGAATAATGGCAAATGGCTGGTTAAATTCATTCTCCACACGTGATGATACATCAGTTTGAAAGCGAAAGAATATTCGATGTGCTTGCTTCTTTTTGTCTCAAATACACGCCAAAACTGCATCAAAGTTCCTTCATCTGTCTTGACAAGTGGTTTTTATGTTCACAGTTCAAATATGCATCGATCTGTTAATCCCGATAGCCCATCTCGTTATCAGTGCTATCAATTACCAGCTCTCGGTGAATTTATATGATCACAGATACTTTTGTCTTTGAGCATGTATTACATGTCGCAAAAATAATCAATATGTGTTTTAACCCTGGTAGAATGCACACGGGCAGTAAAGTAGAACTGTGTTCCTTTTAGAGCATGCATGTTTTCTTGTTAATGAGACAGACACTATTAATCGGTTACTCAAGAATATAAAAAATCAGTCTAATTTGATATCAAGTACTGAGGAATAACCAATATTTAACGGATAATGTTGAATATAATATTTCATATTAACATAATATAATGGAAATAGTGGTTTATTTTATTTTTTAGCATTCATATCAAATAATATTAATAATATCATAATCACTTTTCGTCCATGTTCTAATTACAATAATACTCTATGTAACAGACACCATAACAACATCGTCTTCTTGTGAGTGAGTTTGCTTTAACGCAGTATAACAGCATTCCAGTTATATCACGGCGTGTCAGCTGAATGTGGAAGCAAAGCCCGAAGTGATGCAGGACTCATATGTTTACCACTTTGGTGAAATCCACGACCATTGCCTTCGTTATGTTTGTAAAATCCCAAGATCTTTTAGGATAAAGTTATAAACTGTCATCACTGCTTTTCATAGAGCAGGACAATTGTGATTGTGGCTTTAGTAGACCTGTTGGAAGTGACGTAAAGACCGTGTTCATGACATCAGCAATATCATGGTGACAGTGAGATTAACAAAATAATCTGACCTCGAGAACTCGAAATCGCAATGCAATGATTACTCGCAATACGTATCTGACTGTGATGACCCCTTTAAGACGACATGAATGGTTTAATCAGAAGTGTTTACTTCATATTTATATTCATCAATGTGTATCATTAAAAATAATTTAACTTGAAAATATCACTCAGTGGGTTGTAACGTTACATATGGGCAGCAATGTCTGACATACCGCATACGACGTAATAAGCGCCCAGGGCGCTCTCAAAATTTGAAATAGGGGGCTCTTATTAGAATATTTTTGTGTGTTGAAAGAGCAGAGTTGAAAGATTAATTTCGTGGTCGTGTAAAGTTATATACGACAGATATATTTTTCCAGAATTTAATTGCCCATAATTAAGGGTGCATATAACACACGAGTACGTATTATACGCGAATAAATAAGTCTTGTATACATTGATCAATCGGAAGGGGTGCTAATTGGGATTGTTCAAAAGCCAATATATTAGCAATTATCGCCGTGGGCGCTTATTCCGTCGAATACGGTAATTATTTATTGCAATGTATGCTTGAGGCCGAGCGGTTCATGCCAACAGCAAGAATACCACGCAGTCCTTCCTTCATTTCCAAGCATGGTAGGTATTGCGAGCCTTCCAATCGGTCCAGCTGAGCCACGTGGCTCGTTCTTTATCCAACATTGCCCACACGCTAATCCATTTCTGACGGTGTTTCGTCTGGCTTCGGGGTCCCACGATGGCCGTGAAATGACTGAGGCCTCGACTACAGGGCTAGGTGAGTTTACAGTGGAGTGTGAAGAAGCTCCGGCCCGTCACTAGGTCTCTAGGGGTGGGGTCGGGAATGTCGCACCTCGCCCCTAATCATATGCAGACTTGGACTGAAATCCACTTGCACCTGAACGCTACGTCGTTCGCTGAAATAACGTTATGAGCGACGTTACTCAACGCCATTGACGGCTTCGAGGACAGCAAACAATAACAGGAGGGCTGTCGGAAAATCCACCTTCTGTGTTGAAACAGTTGACGTAATGTGAATGCAGACACCTGACAAATACCCCAGATGCGATAAACGGTTACATTCCTGCTCGTTGGGCAATTGTGTTGTCTATATTACTCGCGTTGCCGTGAAGCGAGGGGTCGCTAAATTGACGGCGTGCTCTACTGATTACGTTGGATGTATAGTCAGCTCAATCCCAATCTACCGTGAATTCTAACACATTAAAGAGATGAAATTGGGACTTTTGATGATGAGACGCTAACGTTGTGTTGAGCAATCAAGGCAATATACTTTAGTGTCATTTTTTAAGGGCAGCGACGTTTGTGTTGTGTCGCACGATGAAGTTTCTATGCGATACACATACCTTTGTCGACATGTGACAAATATGTATCTGCATATATATCGATATTATGGGAACGTTTCTCGATTTAAGGAACATCGCTACACATTACCAGTAAATACTATAATCCTTATCGCCAAAGGACTTTAGATCTTCCTATCGTGTAACCGGTATTCAGTGATTACACCGACACTTTATGAATCCAATTCAATGATAAAAATTGTCCACATATTATACTCTGATCAGTATAAACACTAACAATAACACATATGTCTTCTATGTTCAACAAAACTCCTATAGTTTGTAATACGTCCCATTAAAGGGGGTGATCTCCGTTAATACAACCCAGAGTTTTAATTATTTAATCTCCAATAATTGAAAAACAAAAAGACAAAAGGTTTGTTAAAAAACGCACAAAATTAAAGTTTCATTGATATTCACATGCTATCTTAAATGTGTCCTAAAATAACCATGAAATCATACCTGGATCTACAGAACTGGTGAAACAACTAAATTAAACATTCACATGACAGGATTCAAAGATAAGAAAGAACATAAAAATATATTTTTTTGCAGACGCTGAGGTGTTGTTAGATATGGGAATCAAATTGTAATCGTTTATGCGCTGCTATATTATCATCATTGCAGGTTTCATTTCGACAAGTCAGATGAAGAGGGTGCAATCGTGTTTGACATCACCACCCCGTAAACCATGTTGGAATTATTTTAAACGACTCGTGACGTTTAAATTATACTTTAAAAAGGAAATGGTAGTAATACATCAGATACGATTGTGAAATCCCATTCTGACCCAACTCTCCAGTTGCCTGTCTTAAACACGGGGTGGCCACCAATCACTGATACGATTTATAACATTTCTCCATAAATGCCGAATTAACATTCCGTCTTCTCCGTACAGCGAGCATTATCACGTGTGTGCGAGGAGTTCTAAAAGTCACTATCTTTCTTTACAAATTTGATCCCCTCTGTGCCGTTAATTTGGCTTTTAGTGGACAATTTGGCGGCCGCTATTACAAGAATTGGTTACTGGTCGGCGTTAGGCTGATTGTTTCGGTTACCATGCCGGCTAGAAGTAGCGATTTACAGGTAATTGCTGTGATATTCAAATAAAACAGGCTTATCAAACTTCGCCATCGCACAGATGTTCTACAAGGAGCGATACTCCCACCCTTGCAATTGTCACCGAGTTGGCTGACCGTGACCAACAGGGGGAACAGTTCAAATATCTGGCACTTAGGGTAGCTATGTAAAGCTGCCCATACAATATACCCCGTGATTTAAGTTTCAGTATTTGAAATTAAAATTGTTTTATGGTGTCAAATGGGGAATTAATTGCTTCGAAAAGAATTGTGGGACACCTTTGCGACATACATCTTGAGATATGTGACAACCAATCTTACCTTAGTCTTTCAAACAACTAAGTTTCGATTCAAATGTGTTTTTTCTAAATTGTGTGGCACGTTTCACAAAGAAGTCACATTCCGACATCTCTTTCAAACATCCCTTTTTCTATTGAACATTCAGAACGTTTTTGGAAATTCCTGACATTGCATTTTGCCGGATCATTCTGTAGTGTCGACTCTGTCTTTGAAAGTATTAATGAGCTGGGGGCAAAGCACAGTCGCCAAAGGACCTGAATTATGCTGTGCAGAGTTTCGCCCTTGAGGTGTACCAGAACCCTATTATCGTGAATCCCGGTTTGCAATCGTGAGTGAGTGAGTGAGTGGGGTTTAACGCCGCTTTTAACAGTATTCCAGTTATATCACGGCGTGTCAGCTTAATGTGGGAGGAAAGCCCGAAGTGATGCAGGTCTAAGACGTTTACCACTTCGGTGAAACCAACGAGCACGGGTTGATGCTGACAAACCTAGAAACATAATTGGGGCGAATCGGGGTTTGCAATCGAAATTTAAGATTCACTAGTGCTTTCTCTTAACATACCCAGTGTGACTATATCTGCGTTTTCGAGCATTTTCCTTTCAACTGGACTCCAGCGATTTACAACTGTTTGATATTATGTTATATTGTTGTAGTTATAATTATTAAACCAACAACAAAACCTCGCAATAACGTTATTTTGGAATTAAGATTTTTAAAACTAAACGATATGTTTTATCTGTATTCTAAACTGAAGGTACATAGGAACTGTTGATGTTGTATTTTAAAGGCTAGTTTTTAAGATCATAATATTTTGATATTTCTCTAACAGCTGTTGCATATCTCGTCAATAGCTTGTTCAGCAATGATTATATACTTTTTGGTTTGATTTTGAGGGCAGTACATTTAGTCAATTTATTTCATAAGTGAGTGAATGAGCGAATGCTGTTTTACGCTAATAATTCAGGTATATGACGACGGCCTGTAAATAATCGAGTCTGAGCCAGACAAACACGTGAGTGAGTGAGTATGGTTTTACGCCGCTTTTAGCAATATTCCAGCAATATCACGGCAGGGGACACTAGAAATGGGCTTCACACAGTGTACCCATGTCGGGAATCGAACCCGGGTCTTTAGAGTGACGAGCGAACGCTTTAACCTCTAGGCTTCCCGACCGCCCCTCAAAAACGTGACTGATAGCAGTAACAATCTACGCAATTGGACACGCACACCACCCAATCCTCTTTGGTCGTCCACGGGGTATTATTCAGCTAATTAAGCTGAATAAAAACCTGTCCCTGATGAGAAAATCACTGTACAGAGAGATGAGAAGAGACGTCATTACTTTGTTGATAAACACAATAGTATAAAGGAAGTAAAACTTGGAAGACTGACAGAATGTATGATTGTGTTGTCAGCTTCCTGAATAACCGCAACAGCGCCATCACAGAGGGCAGCGATGGTCATATATTTTTTTTATGTCACAACAGGCCCACGAGTTGATTACTGCGGCAGTTATCTCCCCCTGCTCTGGCGGTTTACATCCTCATCTCAATTGTTAGTGCTCGCTGTATTTTATTGTTGCGCGATGGTACTGGGATAAATTAGTCAGCCAGACAGAAATCATTGAACCAGAAGCATTACTACAATTGCTGTTGTCTAAAAGTGTCTTTAGCAGTGTCTTTGGCATTTTAATTATTTCTTTACTAGTGGAAGTTCTTCAGGGACCAGGATGGGGAGCAAGTTAGGTCAAATTGCCAAGCTTTTCGTACTTGAAAATCGATGTGTATTGTCGCCCAGATTGTCATATATGATTAAAGTCAGACGCGCTCGTCGTAAAATAGATTGGTACAACCAACGTTGGGTCTACCAAGGTGAAATTGCCGCTTCCCGTGGTATTTGGGAGCGAGGGGTTAAGGAAAGTAGATATTATGGTGTAGAGATATAAGCGACAAGATTGGAGGGCCGACGAGTCATAAACATGATCGTGCCTCCCTCTTGTGTTTTAATTGCTAGGTTTGCCTACAGACAGTTATGAAGTGTTCAGGAGAAACACTTAGCCGGATGGAAGTCTGTAAAACCTAGAATTATTGGGTCCAATTTTCTCCGCTCCCTACTAATTAACGGGTAATGATGCCGTGATAAGATGTTACTGTGTACTGACAAGTGCTATAGATTCCAGTGTCACATCAGTAATGGTAGTACACTGATACCTTTGTACCCTCGAGTAATTTGTTAAGCTGATGTGTATGGTGTACGTGGAGACGCTCCTGTAGGTGTGTTGTGTTGGGGGTAGAGGTGCGTGCTCGCTGGGGATCATGGGGGTTGTAAATATGTCATGCTGCATTAGTAATAAAAATAATGAACACCACATATGTTGCTACTGTTGCGGTTATTGATGAACCATTGTCTTACACCGTTGGGATCCGTATCCTGTAATAAGGTAGCAAAATAAATGTATGGATATTAATTGCAACCTTTATGTCTTGTGAGTGAGTGAGTAAAGTTTTGGACATTATTTAAGTCCTGCCACTACGCTAAATGTGTGTGTGTGTGTGTGTGTGTGTGTGTGTGTGTGTGTGTGTGTGTGTGTGTGTGTGTGTGTGTGTGTGTGGTGGGTTGTGTGTGTGTGTGTGTGTGGGGGGGGGGGGGGGGGGTGTGATTTGGGTTTTGGACATTATTCAAGTTATATCATTACACTAAATGTTGGGGATGGGATGGGATGTGTGCGTGGGTGGGTGTGGGGGTGTTTGGGTAAGAACGTGGGTTGGATTTTGGAAATTATTTAAGTTATATCACTACACTAAATGTTGGAGGGGAGGGGAGGGGAGGGGAGGGGATGTGTGGGTGTGTGGGTGGGTGGGTGGGTGAGAGTATGAGTTGGATTTTGGAATTTATATAAGTTGTATCACTACTCTACATGTTGGAGGGATGGTGTGTGTGTGTGTGTGTGTGTGTGTGTGTGTGTTTGAGTGTGTGTGTGTTTGAGTGTTTGAGTGTTTGTGTGTGTGTGTGTGTGTGTGTGTGTGTGTGTGTGTGTGTGTGTGTGTGTGTGTGTGTGTGTGTGTGGGTGTGTGTGTGGGTGTGTGAGTGAGTGAGTGAGTTGGGTTTTGGACATAATTCCAGTTATATCACTACGCTAACTGTTGGAGGGGATGGTATGTGTGTGTACGTGTGTGTGCGTGTGTGTGTGTATGGAGATGGGAGTGAGTGAGATGGGTTTGGGACATTATTCAAGTTTTATCACTACGCTAAATGTTGGACGGATGGTGTATGTGTGTGTGAGTGAGTGAATTTGATTTTGGACATTATTCAAGTTATATCACTACACTAAATGTTGGGAAGGGGATGGGATGGGATGTGTGGGTGCGTGAGTGTGTGGGTGTGTTGGTGAGAGTGTGAGTTGGATTTTGGAATGCAAAAGTCAGCGAGCCTGATCACCCGATCCATTCTGTCACATACGTAGGTTGCTCGGGACCTATTCCAACCCAGAACCCGGTGTGCATTATATACTGCGACAATGCTAGAGTTTTATAGACAACGGCGGATACAACACACGTCATCAGTCTATTGTGTTGCTTCTGGGTGCACTGAAGCAGCTTTGCCCACCTTCCCCCAAACTGCACCTCCCTCCGACCAGATTTGTCGCTACGGTGCGATCAGTGATGTGCCCTCGATTGAATGCGGATCAGCTTTTGATATGGCATTTTCATTCAGCGATATCTTGTCGTATCTGAATGAAATGTTTACTTGTACTGTTCCTTTGAAATTTATCTCAAAGTGGATCTCATTATTATCTTACACAGTGACACCCTGGTATGATACCCGGTATGATACCGTTCCCATTGACGTGCGTATTACCTAACTCGGGATTGCTGTCCTTTATCTACATGTAGACACAAAAGTAGCTGTCTGGAATGTGAGGTTTCCGGATAATCGGTGTACGCTCTAACAAGTGATCACTGCAACAAATATGTCATACTCTAGAGCAGTCTCTCTTACAGAGGGGTGGTGTGGTGGCCTAGTGATTGAAGTTTTCGCTCGTCACGCCGAAGACCCGGGTTCTATTGCCCACGTGGGTACAATGTGTGAAGCCCATTTCTGGTGTCCCCCGCCGTGACATCGCAAAGATATTGCTTAAAGCGGTGTAAAATCATACTTACTCACACACTCTCTTACAGATCCCTTAGCCACCACTATATATACCACCATAACTTTCGATCATGTTGCGTCATATGTGATCCCAACAAGCATCCTTTTTTTCCCAAACTGTATCTGCGATTGTTGTTGTAATATGGAACAGGCTTAATGGACGTCATCAAACGATACCCTGTAAGACCTGAAGTGAGGTGAGGTGAGGTGAGGTGAAATGGGGTTTAACGTCGCGTCCAAGATTATTGCACTTATATAGCGACGTGCATGTACGTGTTTGTGTTTGTGTGGCTGCTTGTACAAGTCCGGACTGAACCCGGGTCTTCGGCGTGACGAGGGAACGCTTTAACCACTAGGCTACCCGACCGCCCCCAACTGTATCTGTAAGTTCATGAACTTGAACTGATGTCATGTTTATTCAATATATCTAAAACATGCATAAAGACAAACAAATGTTATTCAGGTATATTTATCGGAGTTATTTGGGAATAACATTTTGATATTAGGAAACAAGTATGAGCCTTCATGAATCGTTGAGATAATCAGATTTATTTTAATTGATCATGAAATAGGGACAGTGGTAATACCATGTAAAAGTAAATAACATTCAACATGTCCATGATAATTGAAACTTCTCTCAGTTGTGTGAGGCTAGCGTGAGACACACCGTGAGCTGTCTACAGATTCATGTAAGCTGTTACAACTCAGACAACATACATAACACACGCATAAAGAAGAAGGGATTGATGGACACAAGAACAATTTGTTTATACAACCCAAGTGTAAGTAAAGTGGGTGTTCAAGAACTGCAGCACTTTACACGCAGATTGATACAGGACAGGTGTTCTCTTGCTACAGGGGCCACGGGTGGCCCAGACGTCTAAGGCGCCGCGATTCCCTGTGCAGAGTTGCTTCCCATGGGCAAGCCAGAAACCTATGATTGTGTGTTCGAATCCCGGTTCGCCCCGATTATGTTTCTAGGTTTGTCAGTACCATACCCGTGCTTGTGGGTTTCACTCAAACGTTTGAGACCTGCATCACTTCGGGCTTTCCTCCCACATTAAGCTGACACGCCGTGGTTAACTGGAATACTGTTAAAAGCGGCGTTAAACCCAACTCACTCATAACAGCTTGTGTATAGGAACATATATGTTTTAAAACGTTTTTTTCTATATAACTATTTTGAGCACCAGTATTAAACGTAACACTGTTCTTATTGAGATATTGAACATTCACTGTGCAGAGTTGCGTCCCTTAGGCGTGCCAGAAATCTATGAACGTTGGTCCAAATCAGGGTGTGTCAGCACCATACCCGTTCTTGTGGATTTCACAAAAGTGGTAAATGTATAGGACCTGCATCACGTTCCTCCCAAAGAAAGCCGACATGCCGTTCACAGCGTTGTTAAAGCAAACACATTGACTCATTACGGTCACCCAGAGCTCCGTGGGAAAAGTGCCCAGCTACCTATACTGGAAAGCACGGGACGACTACATAGATCGGGTGGCCAGACTTCGTTGATTGCGTGTCATCGTACCCCTACGGCGTCGGACGTTGCTCATGATATCAGTCATTGGTTTTATTTGTCCCAGACTCGATTATACACAGGCCGTCGTCACGTAGCTGGAATATGAGTGAGTGAGTGAGTATCCTGTATCACAAACAACAGATAAAGAATTCTAATCCTGACTCATTCATGTCATAATCTGTCTATACGTGGTGCACGTCATCATAATATATTGGTTTGTTAAGTCTTTGAAAGGCATTTAGACGTGATACACATTAAGAAGAGAATTTATGGAGGTCAACTTCTTCCCTATGAGGAACACAACGTTTTGGAGTATTATAAGCTTACTCCTTCATCAGGTGAAGTTGACATCCATATATTCTTTCTCTCTCTCTCTCTCTCTCTCTCACGCACGCACGCACGCACGCACGCACGCACGCACGCACGCACGCACGCACACACACACACACACACACACACACGTAGCTATAATCAGTCCACCAGAGCACTGGCAGAGTCCATTTTGGAACTATGTCACATGACAAATCCTGGACGCAGTCTTTCATTTCTTGACAGTTCAAATTGTTACTCTTTGTCTTTTATTAGTTTCAATTTAAGCAAAAAATAACAAGAATAAAAAAGTACCGTCATATTATACGAACTATATGCGACGGGATCTGACGTTACGCGGCTTACAGAGATTTCACGCAATATCACTACTCCATTGCCGCTCGAGGTGTATTACAGGTGGTGGCATACAGACAAGCGGACTAGGGATACTCGAGTGGTCTTCCCAGGTGGGGTTGACCGTGAATGTGTCGCATCATTTAGGCTGGCCAGTCAAGCGAGATTTTATACGTAAACGTCGACTACGAGCCATACTGAATGATGAAGAGCGGTATCCAGTGACGGGTCGCATCCCCTCCGCTGTTGAGTGGGATATCCGATAAGTCGAAACGGACCGTGGAGGAAACACGAGCAACTAAAAGAGATGTCCAAAGCTTTGATAAGGGATAGTTTCAACTCAATTATGGTGACCGAGAACTTTGAACTGGATATTAAATTTCAGCAAGATAAGAAGAGAAACGAATGTTGCATTAGGTTTTTCTACAATACTAAGTCATTTGGATAATCCCAATATTCAATTTCAGGTTCTAGTTCTGTTCCACGGATATTATGCCTGAATAAAATTTCAAAATATATAAGGACATGGGTCACACCGAGGCGAGAGAGTTAACTGACTAAAAAAAGTCCAGTTTCCACCCTTGCCGAACCAGGCTGGTATTATGGAGTTTACATTTTGGCTGGACTAACGAGTCTAGGCATAGTCCAATCCAAATCGTGCATCGAAATCGAAATCCGGTTCGTAAACTGTCCTGCAGATTTCGGTCGATTGCAGGATTTGCAAAGCATGTGCACCGCCAACTCGTTGTCAACAGATATTATCCAAATCTTTTCATGTTTTTAATCAAGGTGCTCACGCATTTCGCGATGTAAGACCCGTTTTATCACAACATAGACCTTGATTATCGATCAGATCGTCTTGACTGGGCGCCACTGTTTTGTTTGAAGCAGGTTGAGAGGTCGAATCTGATTGGTCTAAAGGGGAGGCTCAGAAGGAACATAACTAGTAATAGCCACTGGTGGCGCTACGACTGAGCCCAGGAATTCCAGCCTGGTTCGGCAAGGGTGGAAACTGTACTTTTAAAGTCAGTTAACTCTCTTGCCTCGGGAAGATGGACATGGGTAGACCTACCCCTAGTCTCTGACAATGTATCATTTTGATAGAAACAATTAAATTGAAAAGTCGTCCAGTGAAATGGGAGATTCAGAACCTGTGGAAAATCTAGAATCACTTATTTAGGGCAGGAGACGGAGACTTATAGTGAGGGGAGGGCGAAAGGGGAAATAATACGGTAAGGGACTGTGCGACAGGGTAGCGTGGTGGTCAAGATTTGTTGGTTCGTCACATAGAAGACGCAGGTTTGATTTCCAAATGGTAACTGTGAAGCCCAGAACACCGCGATATTGATGGAATATTGTTAGAAGCTGCGTACCATCATACTCAGTCACTCGATGCAAGGAGAAATACTGAAAGCTCACTTTCAACCACTTCCTAAAGGGACCACGTGCACAAAGCGGTCGTGATGACGACTAATGATGGCGTTACGACCGCATCGTTCAACATGGACCTGCTTTGGCCAGGAAGGTTTCACAAAGCGATCTCAGCGAGAATTACGACAGCCGTATCACGCTTAGAGTTAGAGTCGCTTAGTGAAATGGGCATTTGGTCCTGGGTCGGATTTACCACTTCTAACTTGCCTAGTCACTCAGTTAGTTAAAATTAAAGAAGGTTCGTACATTAACACCATTTGGTCCAAATCAATATTTTGAAACATAGTGCCTTTCGGCTACATTTCTGGTTTAATTTACTAATTCTCAAGAAGTTAAAACTTGGTACCATTGAATGATTCTGAGGGAATTCAAACATGAGATTCATTTATTGATTCTCAAGGCATTTAGGCATGACTTCCTTTAATGATTCTCAAGGAATTTATACATGGCTACCTTTATTGATTCTCAAGAAATTCATATATGAGGTTCCGTTACTGGGTCTCAAGGAAATGAGTCAAGGAATGCATAAATGAACTTCCATTGCTGATTTTCATGGAATTCAGACATATGACTCCTGTACTGATTCTCAAGCAATTCCAACATGCGTATGTCTCTGATTCTCAAGGAATTTATACATAGCTTCCTTTTCTGATTCTCAAGCAATTCAAACGTGAGCGTCCATAACTGATTCTGAAGGAATCAAACACCTTTTGAGTCCGATTTCGACTAGTGGTTGAGATTGGCTGTTCTCTGGCGTTGACGTTTTGTATTTTAGTGATTCTCAGGCAATTCAAATATCGATTTTATTTACTGGTTCTCAATGGATTTAAACAATTGAAACGGTTAGTTGTAAGCGTGTGGTTCCGCGAAATTGGAATACAATGCACTTGTATGAAAGCAATTGAGAATTGTAGACGCCATAAGCTGGAGATGATGATATCTCGCTCGACATGAAGAGCAAACTCACGATTGAAAAATCGAAATATAAACTTCCACCCCAAAAGCGGTAATCTAATGTCATAGGCCAAACTTTGGAGTGTTGCCCCTCTCAGCCGTGCCAGGATCCGAAAGTCATGGCCCAAAGTTTTAAATGCCTGGATCGAGATACCCGAGATGGAATCTTAACCTTTTCAAGAAATTCAAACATTTTTCCTTTACTTCTTCTCATGCAATATGTAAATATTATCCCGAAGGACATGTGCTGTGTCGGTGCACCGTACCCGACCTCGATTCTTAATTTTTAAAGCAGTTTAAACAAGTTTCCTTTACTCTTTCTCACGCAATATTCAAATATGAACTTCCTTCACCTCAAAGGTGTATTTACGTCAGGCGTCAGACGTTGAGATGGTACAGGTGAAACTCGCCACGCCGGATCCCCAATGGCGGTGCTCTTTTGACGCCATTGTCTATGTTAAGGGTATAATGTGCACACCGACAATGGGATCAACATACCACTCTGTCATCACCACTGCTGCCAGGCTCTTCATGGCTTCCGGTTGTTTGTGGATTGCCTCCCTTGGCGTAATGGACCTCTTCACATGTGCTTTGGGAAAACAGGTTAACTCCTTTTTATCTTTGAAAAGTTATGCTTGCTGTTTTATCAAAACCTAGGTTATGTTGTTAAGTAAGGGCATCGTACGTGTGTTTCATCACCGATATGTCTCATCGACATGTAACTTGTACGATGTGTTTTTTCAGGTGAATAATTGACTTGCGTTTGAATGTGTTTGTGACTGGTTCCCTTAATGGGGCAGGTTACGCCCACCTTTTCGCGAACACCTAGTGTTGATTATGAAAAGGGCTTTGTCGCTTTTCTTTCAATGTATCCAACTTGATAATCTGACCTGAAGGCAACACTTTGCAGAGTTGCGTACCTTAGTCTTGCCAGGATCCGATAGTCATGGGTTTCAATACCTGGGTCGACTAGATTATGATCCTTGGTTTGTCAGCGCCATACCCACGGTCAGGCTCACAATAAACTGACACGCAATAATATAACTGAAATCTCTGTAAATAATTTAACTCGGAGGGGTTGTAAATGTAATATTGTCACCAAACACAAACTATACAGACATCTCCAGAACAGCTGTGGTATCAATGAAGTTTTAAATACATCGGAGTTGTGAGTGAGTGAGTGAGTGAGTTAGGTTTTACGCCGCTTTTAGCAATATTCCAGCAATATCACGGCGGGGGACACCAGAAATGGGCTTCACACATTGTACCCATGTCGGGAATCGAACCCGGGTCTTCAGCGTGACGAGCGAACGCTTTAACCACTAGGCTACCCGACCGCCCCTCGGAGTTGTGAATCCTGTACTCAGTTCCCTTTCGTGTTTTACTACCAGCAATGGCCCGTCAAGCAACAGCCCTACTCTCCACGCCCTTAGACTTGCAGTGCAGTTTACAATACTATTTAGGGAGATTTTACAGGTGCAGCAATGGGTCCGAGGAGCAGCAGCCCCAACCTTCACTCCACAAGCCTTCTTCCAGGACACACGAGCATGATCATCAGCTGGATTGACATGAAAGAGTGTGAGTGAGTGAGTGAGTTGGGTTTAACGCCACTTTTAACAGTATTCCAGTTTTATTACGGCGTTTCAGCTTAATGTGGGAGGAAAGTCCGAAGTGATGCAGGTCTCAGACGTTTACCACTTCGGTGAAACTCACGAGCACGGGTATGGTGCTGACAAACCTAGAAACATAATCGGGGCGAACCGTGAATCGAACCAACAATCATAGGTTTCTGGCGCGACCAAGGGACGCAACTCTGCACAGCGAATGGCGGCGCCTTAGACGACTCGGCCACCCGTGCCCCCGACATGAAAGAGACACGAAAGCATAACGATATAGTGTACAAAGTGAAAGATACCTTTTAAATATCATCACTGATTATTTTTATAACCAAACATTTGCTTTTTACTTCTAAAGATTAATTAATATCCTGTAATGATTAACGCATTTTGAAAATAGTTTCTGAAGTAACTGTCAAATATCGGTTAAATTCTTCAATTCCTCAGGTGACCTGATAAAGTTGACGCGACATTAAAATGTCAGGTTTGTCGGGTCATTCGAAGTTATTAGATGAGAAAAAACAACAAATATTACACACGTAAATGAAACAGTAGAGCTAATTAGATGAACAAGCTCAGATCGTCGATCTGTAACGAAATAAATGACAAACATCGTGGACCCAGGACAAAGATTGTATGACCGTCTCAATTACTTTTGAAACCATTATGTATATGTTTAGTTATTTTACCCGTGAAACAACGTAACGGTTGAGTTAAAAGTAAAAGTATAAATATTTTTCGCATGCAACATTGGAGGGAGACAGTGGTGATTATCCGTGAAGGTGTTTGTGAAAATGACAAGATGTCGTTTGGGTCATGTCTCGAAAACAGTAGATTTTAAGGGCGATTCAGCCCATATGAAAATATGGCAGTAGTGGTTATCTCCCTTGAATTAATCTTCTCGTGCACGAGCATTCGTCACCACTCGCCCCATTCCGTAACCTGCACGAAGGCTCACCCCAATATCAATGAATGTTTTGTTACGACAAACCAATCAGATTGCGCGTATGATTTCAAGTACTTCAGTCGAAGAATACCTCAGTAATAATTTTTGACTTTACATATGTCTTGCAATTATATACCCAAGATACAATAAAATGTGTTCATTCATACTGTATAATACCGTAAGTCCCGATGTCTTTTAAATATAATCCAGAATATATATACTAAATGGAGCAAATATACGCGAATTATTACGCTACGAGTTGATAATTCTTTTATCTTTGCCCGTTTGCGTCCAGACGGAACCAAGTTGCAAAAATGGCCACGAGAGGGGCACGAGTCGGTATTCGGCTTTTTTCCGGAAAAGCACGAGTTGGTCACGAATGATTCACAAGATGACGAGATCTGCGTTGTGATCCCTATGAATACGAATCAGACGCATTTTTGAGGAGTCATAGAATGTATTATATCATAACCCGGTTGATATCTATGAAACATCTGTGCCTTTGAGTTGGGGATCGATGCCTAAATTTGGACACTGATCGAGTAATTCAGAAATGTTGTTTCGTGTGCGGGGGTATATTTATAAATATAAATTATGCTTCGTGTTTCTCCGTACACATGGTGAAAGTGAGTGAGTTAGTGAAATAGGTTTTACGCCGCTTTTAGCAATATTCCACTGTTATCACGGCGGGGAACACCAACCATGTGTTTCACGAAGACTATACTTGCCTACATTTTTTTAACATGGTTAATATGATTATTGAATACTGGCCCTGGGTACGTTTATAATTGGGGATCGAATTCTACATAACCCCAGGAAGGGGGAGGAAGTCGTTGTTGTCACATTATTAATGATAAAAAAAAGTATAAAAAAAATAAAAATAATATATGCCTCAGAGTTTTGAATGTAAAAAATAGTTCATTATTTCTAGTGGTTGTTTGTAATACGATCATGTTCCTACTACCAATATTTCAAAGAGCGTCAAACAGCTCTTGCTCAGAATTTGTTTGATCAAGGTAACATCATTCAAGGCCTCAGTAAAGCTTTCAAAAAGTTTGATGGTAGACATGTGGAGGACATTTACAAATTTGACGCATCAGTGACAAAAATGATGTCCGATTCAATCCCCATTTTGACTGGTACCATGTTCCCGCGTTTCTTCAGGTGAACAATTGACTTGCCTTTGCATGTGTTTGTGACAGATGCCACGTGCTCCTTTTCGCGAACACCTGCTGTCATTACTTCAGTGTGAATATAGAGGAAGTTCCCTGCAAGATCCCGAAAACACTGACCCGGAAGTGAACATACCGCCATCTTGGATATTGTATGCCTGTAAGGAGAACCGCCCAATTGGCACGGGTGACCCATTTTCTTCTCTTCACGTGATAAATCAGTTTGGAAATAAGTTATTTTCAACACAAAATGGATGTCTAACGACACAACACGTGGTTTTTTGTAGGATTGTCGGAAACAACTCAACAGAAACCACCCAAAATTATTAAATGGTATTTCCCGTTTATGTCTGGTCATCTTTGACGTCTTGAAAACCGATACTTGAGCTGCTAGGACCACAGCGAACGAGCTAATGTAGATTTCACACACTGAGTACGCTGAGCAATATACTCGTACGGACTTCATGACGGCGGTCTGTACATGTGAATAAGCGTATCCTAATCAGTCAACCCAGTGGATGATATTCCGAGCAACGATAACGTTTAACGACGAGGTACAATGTCACAAAATTACCACTGGCCATAGAGCCTAACTACGAGTTCTCAATTTTTGTCAGCTCTTACGACAAACATGGTGTGTTTCAGACACTGTTTTGACACGGAATGCCAACTATTATCACAATTAATTGTCTGTCCTATCATAGTTCTTTTCATGAACTTGAAAAATCAATGTTGTCATCTGTCAAAGTCCTTAACCTCAAAATTACTTTAATGGCACCGTTATTATTTCAAACTACGGGATATTAAAATCCGTCAATATAAATTGAAATTAAAGTCCCGGGCCCAATCACTACACGACATAATATGATATTCAATATATTAAAGAGTGAATTACTTGGATACACACTAAATGAGCGAAGGGCGGTTATACCAAAGTTATGACTTCTCTTTAGGCAAGCTATTGTCTGTGTGACAGATGCCTCGCAGTAACGAGACAGAGAAAGATACCGCTGTTAAATGTTAACAAAGCTCCTACCTCCAATCGTTAGCATCAGAGTGAACCTTACAAGCACAGTTATTGAATGACGTAACGACACCTATGTCCCACACAATGATTAATCGAATGTATCTCAAAGATAACGCCAAACCAACCTGTTTGAACCACACAGGCTTCAAACGTGACACGTGCACGATCATCATTGAGGATAGAATAAAGGACACTTCACCGTCTGTCAGTTGCAAGGATAACTTTCTTAAGGTAAGATATCACTTTTATATTGTTATAGTTTCATATTCCCATAGCTTTATCATATTAATGTTTTACCGAGTATATATTTAGGGTTTAATTTTTCTTTCACCATGTTTCTATAATGTTACGAGTGTACGTGAGATCTTCAAAGAGATCTTCCCCGCATCATGTATCTGAAAATATAGGTTCGCCTAATTTAATCTGAAGCTACATCAGCTGATCAGCTAATTAACCCAAAGGTGATGGTGAGGTGAAATTGGGTTTAACGTCGCGTCCAAGATTATTGCACTTATATAGCGACGTGCATGCACGTGTATTTGTGTGTGTGGCTGCTTGTACTAGTCCGGACTGATGCCGATTTATAGTGCTAGCTCACTGAGATACCATGCCGCAGTTTACCATGAATACCCCACTCAGACACAGTATACTGACTCCGAGCCGACCAGTCCTTGTTTTAGCCCCTTAATGCCGAGCGCCAGACAGGGTAACAACAAGTACCATCTTTTAACGTCTTTTGGTATGACGCGGCCGGGGATTGAACCCCGGACCTTCCGCTCTCCGGGCGGACGCTCTACCACAAGACCACGGAGGCGGCTAACCCAAAGGGATTCTGGGTTAGAATAGGTAACTTGCTCAACCTGTGTTGTCGTCAGAGGCGACTTAATGGATCGGGAGGTCAGATTCTGTCTTGGTTGATGACGTGTCAACGTACCCCGACGTCGTTGGCCGTTGCTCACAATATCAATCACTGGATTGTCTGACCAAGATTCGATTGTCTACAGGCCGTTGACATATACCTTGAATATTGCTCAGTGTGGTGTGTGCTATAAAAAAACATACAACATAATCAGTAATGGCTATTATACTTTACAGTATAATTATGATTGTTGAAATGATAGTGAATGCCGTCGACGGTTGGTCGATATCGCGGGACTACTGTCTTAGGAAAGTCGATGTTCCGGTCCGACACATTACCCAACGTACCACTGACTGTGACAGTACAGTTTATTGTGATTTTGCTTCGTGTTGTAACATTAAATGATTGGAGGATTGTTTATACGCTGACGGTTCCGTCTATATTGAAAAAAAAGAGTTTTATACGAAAATGTATATAAAATATAGCGTCTTTCATGTTTCAGCAACTAAGTTCATACATGAAGATGTACAGCATGCGAGTACAGTTCATGCTATGCAGGTAAGAGTGAATATCCTCTGCGATGTCCAAGCAAATTATGTTTTTTATTTTCTATTTTAAACAAACTGACACTCTAAATGGGCTAACACTAGTCACACTAAAAATCATTCAATGAACGCATCAAGGGCATAAGCCTTTAAGAAATAATTGATGCATTTATAGGTACATGTACATGCTTTATGACTCGTAGAACTAAAACTATATTAAATGCCTTGATATGAAAAATAGTTTTGGTATGGGGTGTGTGTACGGTGACACTATCGTCTAGGGTACTGCAGAGTTGCGTCCTACAGGTGTCCTAGAAACCTATTATCATGGGTTCGAATCCCGGTTCGCCCTGATTGTAATTCTAAATTGTCAGCACCATGCCCGTGATCGTGGGTTTCGGGATAGTGGTCCAATATCTGCATCATGTCTACGTGAAGCTGATGTAATCCCAATACCGTTCAAAGAGAACCACACCATTTCCCTCACTACCAATAAAGAGTAAAAGTTGTACATGTTTACATATTTCTAATAAATGAGGCATAAACGGTATTTTTGTTTCTAAAGAAAACAACTATCATGTCAACCAACAATCTGTATTTAGCATCCGAGGTATCTTGAATATAAAACAATTAACACGTCTTATTTTAATTCTGGAAACCCAATAATCCAGAAACTCTACGGTCTTTGCCCAGTCTTGGTCAAAGGTATTTACAAAATTAAAAATGCTGTTTTCATGGGAACATACCAAGCAAAAAAAAATGAAAAAAAAAATGTTCAAAAACTCAATATTTACACTATGTCGCCCATGGGCGAGAAAAAGGTTTGGCCGAATATTTTGCTTTACTCAAAAGTCATGTTTTTGTTTCGCAAATACATATATGTATATCTTTCAAGTATCATGACACAAAACGTAACTCAGCTTAACTTAATTCAACGATTTTATAGCGATATAGAAATATTTCGCCCATGGGCGAGAAGAAGGTTTGGCCCATGGGCGAGAATATGTTCCTTTACTCAAAACTCATGTGTTTGTTTCGCAAATACATATATGTATATCTTTCCGGAATCACGACACAACACTTTACTCATTTTAACTTAATTCAACGATTTAATAGCGATATTGAACTATTTCGCCCATGGGCGAAAATATTTTCCCTTGCTCAACAGTTTTAGTTTCGCAAATACATTAAGGGTTTTATAAGCATGACACATGATTCAACTCATTTTAACTTAATTCAACTAATTTTTGGCGTTATTAAAATATTTCGCCCATGTTTTCGTCAGTCCATTTAAAGAATTATCTAATTGTGTACAAAGTATATTGTATCATGTGAAATATACTTTATATTATATCATTACATTACCATTTAAAAAGGGCCTTTGGTTGGATGTTTCCTTTGCAGAAATTTCACCTTTTCTACATATTGCAACGATCTTTAATGAACCCGGCCTTACCTCTCAAAACGTTTTGACAGTTTATCATACGAATTCATGCGCGTGTACACCAATTCATTGGCGTTATTTTCCAACTAATTAAAGTTTAGTTTGTTTCTTTTACATTTCCCATTTTATGTCTCGTTGATACATCACACTGGGAAAATAAGTGACACTAGATATGCAATATACAGGTACACGTGCGCGTATTTTAATGGGGAAAAAACCCGATTCGTCTTTCATTGCATATTCATTGATATGTGGATATATTAAGCACAAAGACAAAAAATGTTTATGAAAGATCAATTAGTGCCTTGATATATTCAACGAAATGTGTATCATCGTTGAATGGGTCATTCAAGAAAAGTATGTTTGGAGGAGATATCAAAGGAACCGCCCAATATACACAGTGTCGTCCGGTGAATTACCACCCTACCCTGTCCGTAACAGTTATGTAATCGGTACACAAAAATATTTGATGCGGTGTCAGTGTGGAAGGACTGTCCATAGTAACAATCAACAAGGACAATGCCGTACTAATTACCTAGTGACGCACGTAACAACGACTGTCAATGTGTCTGCTACAGCTACCATACCATCATCCCTAGGCCTGTCACAACTGGCATATCAACGGCTTATTCAAAATATAATTGTAGAAACGTCGTTAAGAGACTAACGTATGTCGTATACAGTCCTCATATTTGATTAAAAAAGAGTAAATACGTCAACTAGGAATTCAACTGGATGTTACCTTCCTTATATCAGCTAACAGCCCTGTTTGTGAAAATATGTACTAGACATAAGATTTTAAGACTAATAAAATCAATTGCAAGACTGCAAAGACCATAAAACCGAATTAAATATGTCTTGGTATCATCTCTTGTGTATTAGATAATGGCAATGACATGAAATGTTTTAACGTTAGATTAGGAAGGAGAAACATTAAAGTGTTTTATAATACTTGGGAACTAGAGCAATAAGATAAACATAAACATGCATGGAATGGAATAGGGAAAATGGTGAAAACAAATTGAAATAGATTTTAATAAAACATTATTGTACTTAATAACTTGCAAAAGCGGTGCCCAAAATTGTTTGACCGTGTTATGTGTGTTGTAGATTGACGACTAGCAAGTAATTGTCATGTTGTACGCATGGTTCCATATGCAAATTCAGATATACGACCGGTATAAAACTGAGAACTGATATGCCAAGTATAACCTGCCTTCACACACGGAAGCAACATACTTGTGTGTATGCCCTCGCCTCTGAAAAATGTATCACTAAAGTATTTGCATTGTAATAAATATAATAGTAATAATAAAACTTGGTAAATTTGGTAGGTCTCCGACAGATATGATTTTCAGTTATTTTACACGTTTGATTGATACGGATTACGTACATGTAGTCTAGTCACTGTCTCTAATGTATCTGCTTGTTAAAAATTTCAAATGTCCTGTTATAGCACTGTTCCTAAAATAAGGCAGTTTCTTTTATCGGGTATAAATAGTTGATTCGTCTTGTCACGCAGTCATTTTTACTTTATCGAATGGTTTCCACGAAAAATTCCGGCAGAGAGTTTTGTATTTTATTATATACATGTACTGTTAATTGTAGAAGATGCTTACATCACTGTATCTCAGAACGCAAAACTGATAACATTCAAACATGTTATTAGTACACAGTTAATTGTTACAGAAGAAGAAGATATTTTATCAAGGTGTCGCATGATATACATACATGAGGACAGTTAAACAGTTAAAAACAATTATTGCATATCATCCGGCCGATACGGCCTATGGGACACCAAATACCTCATAAGTACAAATGCTAGGCATTGCCTAAAAGTCGGGCCGGGCCGGGCCAAAGTGTTGTTGGCTAATAACTTCATTATCGGCGATCATACCTACATATTATTGATGCAACAAACACGCATGACATTACTGAACAATCACTGACCAAAAACGTGAAACATAATTAGGTATTTCGGAGTAAATTGCTTGAAAACCAGAAAGTGGAGCTGTGCGTAAGCGTCGCTGATCTAGGTAACATGTAAAAGAGCAATCTTTAAACGAAATAAGATTTGAAACGTATCAAATACTTCTAGGATAGTACTATATCTATGTAAATACCACTTAATAATATCACTTTTCATCGTGTATAAAGCAGACACGTTGGTTAAAGTAGACCTCTTCTCCCTATACTCTCAACAGTATCACAAGTGTTCGATCCGACTTGGCCCGGGCTGTCAAAATCAACTTAAACCTCACAGATGTAACATGAAATGGATTCACACCTATAGATTAGTATTATATCTACCTAAATATCTCTTTATAGTGTCTCAGATCGCGGTTTTTAAAGAAAACAAGGTGCTCAAAGTGAAGCCCTTTTCCCTCTACATTCTCAACATAGTCTCTATCAAAAGTGTTTGGCTTGTGCTCGGTCCGACTTGGCCCGGGCTGTCAAAATCAACTTTAAACACACAGATGTATCATCAATGTAGAGAGAAAAGGGCTTCACTTTGAGCACCAAGTTTTCTTAACATACCGCGATCTGAGACACTATAAAGTGGTATATAGGTAGATATTATATTATTTTCTCATGGAACATCTATAAGATGTACAGCTACATGTATTTACCAAAAGAAAGAATCTACGCTTTTACTTCATTAAGTAAACATTCACTCATATTGAACATCTCCAGCAGTTTTGTCCATGTTGAGATCCACTGAAATGGTTAGTTCACTTGTTACATTTATATTGAACAGAACGATATTTGTGATTAAATATGATTGTGGATACATTTACCTTGGCTATATTTTAAAATTCAACAATAGCTTGCGTGTGGTTTGTTTGGAAGCATAAAATCAACTATTGTTTGTAAAAAACATTTGTGTCTGTTAATATATATGTTTTTTTAAAGGAAGAGGTGTTTGAATAAATAATTATTTGTGTGTTCACAAACCCCTATCATGTAATTATATTTTCCTGTTTTATATAACATGTTGTTTGCATGTAAAATAAATGTCCCTGTTCACCAATTTAGAAAGTCAATAAGCGAAATAAAACTGAGTAACAGACTGTGTATTATAGATCCATAGAAATACGATTGCATAAACGATCAATTCAGAATACAACAGGTGTAAGGTGTGGCTAATTGAAATGTATCTCGATGACTAATTGAAATGTATTTCGCAGGTAATAATCAATAAACATTGTGACAGAAAAACAAGTAAAGGATTGAGTTGAATTTTAGTTTTGCAAAAGAGGTACGTGGTTTCAGTGGATGAAACTAAGTTTGACAATGTTGCAAATGATCACTTTCTTTGACTTCATTACGGATTCCTCAACCTGTATCGAGGAGAATTGTTTACGGTTAAGTAAAATTCTAATTAAGATTTCTTAAAGCTGTCACGGTGGCAAATTCAAACTTCGATATCAGGGTACACAGTTCTATTGTAAAGTCAGATTGGGAGTTCGAGATGGCGCTATGCATTTTTATCTCGAATTTGAAATAAGCGGTTAAATTTACATGTTTTGTTTGTTGTTGTTTTTGTTTAACGCCACACTCAGCAATATGCCAGCTATATGACGGAGGTCATGCAAATAATCAAGTCTGGACCTGACAATCCAGTGATTGACATCACGAGCATCAATCCACATAATTGGGATAAGATGACATGCATCCAATCAACCAAGTCAGCGACTGACAACCAACCCGATCCCGTTAGTCGCCTCTAACGACAACCATAGTCACCTTTTAATACAAACATTGGTTGCTGAAGATCTGTTCTAACCCTGATCTTCACAGGTACAAATCTATATGTATTTTTATGGTGAGGCGGTCGTGATCGGAGAATAGGTTCGAGAGTTCGGTACACACATTCGTGGTAAATATCTCTCATGTTGTGGATGCTAGGGATTTTGTCATGTTTTGAAGAAATGTCATCACTGTCATGCTTTTGATGGTACACAAAACGTAAGCTTTACCTCGAACATGCTAGTTCCGGTCACAAAATATATGCTTTACCTTTTACTGTTTTTGTATTAATAACATTACAACGTTTCTCAAGGTTACAGACTGAAAGGATTCATTAAAGTGCATTTTAAGCACCTAAAATTGACAACTAACACCCTGATCGCAAAACTCCTAACGATTTCTACTAAAATTAGATACGTAGCCTTTGCTGAACCCGAATTTTGAATGACTGACATATACGTACTTTCTTGTGTTCTCATACATAAAACAGCAGTGAAAACATGATCTAACATGGCTTAATGTGGAATGTGTCTAGGATTGTAAACTGTCCATATTATTCCAAATTGTATGCATACACATGTGTCATGTCTTTATTTGGTTTTGTGTCTCTACCCGCTAACATATATGGCAAGATATAACCTCCAGGATAGTGGACGATGTGGACACTGACGTAAGTTTCTACAACATGTCCAAACATTCCCAAACAGACAGAACCATATGCTTTCTGAAAGTCAACGCAGCACATCGTTGATGTCGTTGTCGTTTTTGTCGTCTACGTCATCATTATCCTTCAAGGATAGTGGACGGTATGGACACTGGAATATTTCGAATATTTGGAAATGTGTGCATTTTAATTAATATAAACACTATTTTAAGCGTCAGGAAACGGGATTTTTCTTGTCATGAATGGCGAGTATTACAACTTGGGAAGCTAACTTGACATTTCGTTAGTACGGTCCTCATACTGTCTTTGCCTTGTTTCTCCTGAATTTCATTAGTTTCAAAAGAAACAGATTAATCGGTCATACAATGGTTTCATTTTATTTATCAAAAAGGACCATATCAGATTTGTTCGCTTGGATACGTCTGACTCTGTATGTGGGCGTATTCCAAAGAATTTTATATGTAATTATCATCTCCCACGACGCCATCTGCATATTCTGGATCGTACCATTGATGGTCTCGGAGTCAAAACCACACATTACGGTAAAAAGAGGATCGAACTATGCCAAAGATATTGTGTTTGTGTCAAGCTGGACATCAACTTTGACACAAAATCTTACATTGACGTTTTCGAGTCGCAGGTGACTGGTTCTGGGTCGATTTGATATGGCACTTCGCTTAATTGGCACTCATTTCTGTACCGTCCAGCACCATCAACAAAATAAACATTAACATTGATATTCAGTACTGCATCAATGGGTCGTTTAGGAAAATCCATTGAATGACTTGTTTTCAGTCTTGACATGCTTCAAAAGAGGATCTTCAGATAAATAAATATGTGCAATAGTGCACGATTAAATTCAATCATGAAAGGCCTCCTTGTTAATCACACCATAGACGTTAAAATATGGTGATCATCCTCATCTTAAACAACTATCATCATCATTATCATTATGATGTTTATGTTCCCGTCACAGTACATCGTATTTAAAGAAAACAAGGTATAGATATAAACACATTTGATGATACATCTGTGAGTTTAAAGTTGATTTTGACAGCCCGGGCCAAGTCGGACCCAACACAAGCCAAACACTTTTGATAGAGACTATGTTGAGAATGTAGAGGGGCAAGGGCTTCACTTTGAGCACCTTGTTTTCTTTAAATACGATGTACTGTGACATTATAAAGTGGTTTATAGGTAGATAAAATACTAAGCTACAGATGTAAACACATTTGATGATACATCTGTGTGTTTAAAGTTGATTTTGACGGCCCGGGCCAAGTCGGACCCAACACAAGCCAAACACTTTTGATAGAGACTATGTTGAGAATGTAGAGGGAAAAGGGTTTCACTTGGAACACCTTGTTTTCTTTGAATACGATGTACTGAGACATTATATAGTGGTATGTAGGTAGATATAATACTAAGCTACAGATGTAAACACATTTGATGATACATCTGTGTGTTTAAAGTTGATTTTGACAGACGGGACCAAGTCGGACCCAACGCAAGCAAAAAACACTTTTGATGGAGACTATGTTGAGAATGTAGAGGGAAAAGGGCTTCACTTTGAGCACCTTGTTTTCTTTAAATACAGCGACTTGAGACACTATGAAGTGGTATATAGGTAGGTATAATGCTAGTCTATAGATGTAAACACATTTGATAAAACAATTGTGTGTTTAAAGTTGATTTTGACAGCCCGGGCCAAGTCGCACCCAACACTTCTGACAGAGATTTTCTTAAGAAAATACAGTAAAAGTGTTTGACTTTAACGGACCAGTTTTCTTTAAATACACGATAAAGTGGTATATAGGTAGCTATTATACTCGTTTATAGATGTGAATACATTTGAATATACATCTGTGAGGTTTAAGTTTATTATGTTTATTCAAATAGGTATTCAACTTCCTAAGAGATAACGACCTACTAACAAATTTACAATCAGGATTTATGCCAGGAGATTCCACATCAAATCAATTAACCTATTTGTATAATTTCATAGCTAAAGCTCTTGACGAAGGAAAAGAAGTTAGAGCAGTCTTCTGCGATATAAGTAAAGCCTTTGATAAGGTATAGCATAGAGGAATTATTAAAAAACTGAAAACTCATGGTACCCAAGGCGAACTATTAAAATGGTTTGAAAGTTATTTAGAAAATAGAGTACAAAGGGTAGCAATTAACGGCTACAAATCTGACAAGAAAGCTGTACTTGCTGGAGTACCTCAGGGCTCAGTCCTTGGACCACTTCTTTTTCTGATATACATTAACGATATTGTATGTGCTATTGAAAGTAACATTCGTCTCTTTGCAGATGACACTTCATTATATGTTATCATAGAAGATCCATCAGTTGCTGCTACCTGTCTTAACAATGATCTAGATACAATTTCACAATGGGTCCGTAAGTGGCAGGTTACATTTAACCCAAATAAGACCGAAACCATCCAATTCTCACGTAAAGCTAACCCGTCTCTAAAGCCGAACCTACTCATGGACGGAACAATCATAAAAGAAGTCAAAAGTCATAAACATTTAGGAGTGACACTCCAAAGCGACTGTACATGGACTGATCACATTAATGATATTGTTCAAAAAGTTCGCCCTATGATCAGTTGTCTGAGGAGTTTTAAATACCGATTATCACGTAAAACCTTGGATACTACGTATAAGTCCTATATCTTGCCAATATTTGACTATTGTTCGTACATTTGGGATAACTGTACGTCTGAGCAATCGCGTATATTAGAAAGCTTACATCTTGATGCCCTGAGAACTATATGTGGTGCCGTTCGTGGCACAAGTCATAAGAAACTTTATAATGAAACTAAATCTCAATCCTTGCAAGATAGAACATACTGCCAAAAATTAACTTTTTTCTTTAAAATGTATACTAACCAATTCCCAAGCTATCTTTGTGATTTGATCCCAAACTTTGTCTCCGAAACTACAAACTATAATTAAAAAAACAGTTCTGAAATACAAGGAATTTATAGCCGTACTTCTTCTTACGCCAAATCCTTTTTACCAGACACAATACACTTATGGAATGCTCTACCAAACTCCAAAGAGTCAAGTAGTCTGTCAGAATTTAAAAACCTAATTACGAAAACCGAAAATAAGACTTATTTTGACCTTAGTTATGGCACTCGATTCTGTCAAATCGTTCACTGCCGCCTCAGACTCGGTTGTAGCTACCTAAACGCCGATAAGTATTATAACAGACATTTAATTGACAGTCCGTGTTGCTCCTGTGGATATCAGAGTGAAAACGCCCTACACTATTTTTTTTCTTGCTGTAACTTTACTCAGATAAGACTTAATATGCACTTTTACACTGCCGGTTACAAGCTGGATACTATTATGAACGGAAACAATGAACTTGCTCATTCTGAAAACCAGAAATTAGTTGAATCCGTAAACGATTTCATCATCAAGACAAAACGTTTCAGCTCTTCACAAATTAATAATTAAATTAACTGGACAATAACCTCATGATTGACTATTACCTTTGTTACAAACGACTTGTTAGACACACACAAGCTGTAACTTTCCATTTATGTTCACTTTGTATTTGTATTTGATGTAATTTGTACAAACATATTATTTAAATAATGTCTATATCGATGACGTCACATCCTTCATTTCAATATGTAATATATGTTGTATAGGAGCGGTGTTAACATAAGCTGTAAAGCTTGTTCACCAATCCCAACTCATTTCAAGGAATAAAAATATGTTTACACAAAAAAACAAAAAAAAGTTGATTTTGATAGCCTGGGGCCATGTCGGACCCAACAGAGATTTTCTTAAGAAAATACAGTAAAAGTGTTTGACTTTAACAGACCAGTTTTCTTTAAATACGATGTACTGTGACATTATAAAGTGGTATATATGTAGATATAATACTAGTCTATGGATGTAAACACATTTGATGATGCATCTGTCTGTTTAAAGTTGATTGTGACATCCCGGGCCATGTCGGACCCAACACAAGCCAAACACTTTTGATAGATATGAACACACAATGACATTTAGAAAGTGGACAAATGTAACAAATGTTATATCTGGGATAACACGTTCTTAGTAAAGTACAGATTCTAGAACTTTTTACTAGAATCTGTACTTCTGTACTTTACTAAGAAAGTGTTATCCCAAATATAACATTTGTTACATTTGACCACTTTCTAAATGACACTGTGTATTCTTAGCTTTCGGCCACGGGAGCCGTGCCAATTTACATTTGTCAGGGGTTACTCAAAGTACGTGATCTAGACTACCAGTTGTCGGACTTTGTGTGCTGGCGATTAGGTGCCTCGCCCTGGCAGGTGTGGGTTCGAATCCCGGAGGGGACTCAACCCCCCAAAAGTACTAGAATCTGTACTTTACTAAGAAAGTGTTATCCCAAATATAACATTTGTTACTTTTGATAGAGACTATGTTGAGAATGTAGAGGGAAAGGGACTTCACTTTGAGCACCTTGTTTTCTTTTAATACGATGTACTGTGACATAATAAAGTGGTATACCTGGTAGATATAATACTAATCTATAGATGTAAACACATTTGAAGATACATTTGTGTGTTTAAAGTCTATTTTGACAGCCCGGGCCAAGTTGGACCCAACACAGACAAAACACTTTTGATAGAGACTATGTTAAGAATGCAGAGGGAAAAGGGCTCCACTTTGAGCACCTTGTTTTCTTTAACTACCGCAATATGAGACAATAAAGTGGTATAAAATAAGATAAAATACTAAAGTGCTAGGACAGTTATTAACACGTGTCGTGTCAGCCCTGTGACATTCGCGAATATCCACTTCCAGAAAACATCCTGTGTTGGGTTAACATGAATTATTAAAGGTTAATTAGGGATGCCCAACACGTTAGTAATGAAAGAAGAGTAGTCAAAACACTATCGTTTCCTGCCCAGGACACCCCTACACGCTAAGGTCGGTGAGAAACATTCTTATCAAAGAAAACACACAGTCAAGACACTGACTTTTCTACGAGGACTCACGGTATGTAGTCATAATTATCAGTTTATTACATGGTTGAAGATGCACTTTGATTCAAACTCAATGAAATGAGAAAAACTATACGTTTGTGGACATTTGAGATCTGCCTAGATATGCACGTTTCGTTTTATTTTTCTGCAATTCATTTTGAGTATTACCCGCTGGCCCGGCCCGGCCCGACTGTTAAAAGGGTATTAGTGCAGTCAGCCATGGTAAATGGAGAGACAATAATAAGGTGATTAATTATAGGCTGTTGCAGAATATGCGGTAAAAGTGTAGTCATTTATACATATACACATTACACATATACAGATGAAATACACGATATGATACAGTGCAAGAACAAATTAAAGGGGCACTGATCTAAAGCAATTCCCCGGGACTGGTTGTTGCCTTGGTCACATTGGTCAACAAAATGAAATACAGTTTTCGAGATAATAAGGAAATGTAAGTATATTTGTGGGTAGCATCGGTAATGGTGACGAAGTTTTGATAAGTCACTTGCTTGGTAATTTTGCGATTTTCGTTTACACTATTTTTACTTGCAACACAAAGTAAATATTTCAACTGAGCATTGCTTTATTATAGTGTGTATATTTTTTTACAGTCAAAATGTGTAACATTTTAAAATTTATTAAACGCCTCAATATTCAGTTATTTTACAAAGTGACTGAAAAACATTTCCATCTGTATTATTATGATAACGAATTCCAAACATTTTGATGTTTAATGTCATCACCAAGAGACTAAATGTAACATTGAAATGTACATTTCTATGTTGTTTGGCTTCTAATCCTACATAATAATCTGTTGTGATGTTTTTAGGCCCTTTTGATCGTCTTAATCAATTTTAGTCAATCTGGACAGATGTTTCAGTCAAAATGACTGAAATATTTACACATTTTATAAATTGCCTGAGAGAATCACATTTTACAAATTGACGGTAATATATACACGCTTACAAAGGAAAAGACTTGTGAAAACAACGTCTATCGCGCATTGAAGAATGTCCCAACCAAGACGTAGAGGAACAGGAACGAATCGGTTCAATGCTACAGCCAATGAAGGAAAACAAAATGCAAATATCATAATTACAACATACCAAATTTATGTGTATAAATTTTAGGCAGCTTCCTTGTGCGAGGAATGTATCCGTGAATATCCACACAAAGGAACAATATCCCACTTGTCTGTACCTGTACAAAGAAACCTATTCGATGTCACGTGTCTCTGTAACAATCAAATATTTTAAAAGATATATATCGTTTCGGGATATTATAACCCGTGTTCGTTTCTCAGCTGACCACTTAGATTGTTTCAGGTGTTTCACATAGGTGTCAAGTCTCAAGGGTCGGCTGAGAAAGCCCACGTGACAACTATTTTCATAACGTCCACGGTTCCTAAAAAATCCATTGAGTGATAGATAACAATGAGCAATCAATTAACGTGTTATCAGTTAACCCTTTGAACAAAGTATGTAGTTTTTACATCGGCACTTCACGCCTTTGTTTTAGTAAACCTAGATATGTAAACACTCACTTTTGACATATCTGTGCAAGATAACAGTGATTAATCAATCAACGTATTTTCTGTTAATCCTTTGATGACTAGGAACGATCTGTTGATTTACAAAAAAAGTAAATCAACTGATCATTCACCTCTTGCTGGGCTGTCACGTGCATATATTACATAACACACATTTCACCTCACTTCAAACCTGGATTCAGATTGAATAATTACCCCAGACACAATAAATGCCAAATGGGAACCTTTTTCAGGTTATTGGGGCGGTTAGGACCAAACTTTTTCAGCTCAGAGTGCCATTCTCCCCAGTGTTAGTGGTCCTGGAACCAATAGTGTCAAACAGGTTCTGCACAATATGTCAGATTCAACTGTTCAGCAACATTGTCACTGAATTTCAGAACTCTGTCATGATCAAGGATTTCGAAGGTGAACGAGGGGAAAGGCAGACGCACGTGGATTTACTCTCAGGTTATTATTGTCTGGAGTTCACATTTGGGGGCATTTCATATACTAATTGAACAGAGTTCACCTGCACATGTCCACTTTAGTGAGACAGACTGTAACCCAAAATGCAATGAGCCGTAGCTCTCAATCCCTTATAACAACGACAACAACAACCAGGGTGAGGGCACAGTAAGGTTAAACCGTGTCCACCAGACAACCTCAGGTGGCTAACGCCATATCTCCCATCAAGTCAGCTCTATTTTTCAGCGCTTAATTATTTTTTTACATTTTTAATAAAAGGAATTTAAAAAATCACACTTAACAAACCTACACATTACCAAATACAAAACTTTATAACCCTTTCTAGACTTCGTTCCAATTAACCTGGATCATTCAACTCGCTCGCGAAGGTCGTATACGACTTTAAAGTGAATACATCTACAGTGTACAAGTAACTTTTAACTGTATCATACATACTCATGATAAGCAATTACTTTCGTTCCTAATTCGAATGAGCACATTCTGGGACTAAATCTGCAAAAGGACAGACACAATATTTCTTTGTACAATGCAAACGATACAAACGTAGCGGCTGATAATAGAGACAATGATTTAATAATCTGCAATATATCATTTGTTCTCGTTCAATCTATTGTACATATTGAAGTGATTGTAAAGTTTGAAGAAGTACTAAAATGTTGTCGTATTATGAATGAATTTAGAATATGAATAGCGAAAAACAGTCACCATATGGGATGTACGTACATGTATAACTTGTCTTCCAGCACCACGCTTGTGCCGAGGCCCATGGTCATAAAACTAATCGGTCCCATAAAAGGAGCAACAAGATTCGCAGATATCCCGCTGTACTTGCTATGGTGGTAACCTCCCAAAACCCCTACATCCCATTTCCCCTACAGCTTAAGACAACAAAGTTCAAGGTCCATTGCACTGCTAATCCTTAGTCTGTTACCTATTTCATACAATGGAACAACCCAAGAAACACGAATAGATTGAGATAAATATTTAATTACGATTACGATATTATTCAAAATTCATAATACATTATAATAAAATGTTCATTTTTCAAAATTCATAATACCTTATAATAAAATGTTCATTTTTCAAAATTCATAATACATTATAAAAAAATGTTCATTTTTCAAAATTCATAATACATTATAACAAAATGTTCATTTTTCAAAATTCATAATACATTATAATAAAATGTTCATTTTTCAAAATTCATAATACATTATAATAAAATGTTCATTTTTCAAAATTCATAATACATTATAACAAAATGTTCATTTTTCAAAATTCATAATACATTATAATAAATTTCATCTCAAATGTTCAATTCACTCTTTATCCCAGCCTGAGGAGATGGCCAACCGCATCTAGAAACTGCATTGGGGATTTCACCTCTCTATTCAACTCGTCCTTCAGGCGGCAGAGACGGTTCTCCACCTCTCTGTACACTCTCTTCCTGCCTGTTGGAGCTGCTCCAAAGTCGAGCTGTAAAATCTTAGCTCGTTCTGCCTGTTCCACCTTCCTGACTACCTCCACAAATCGGTAGATGTTGGGATGTCGGTGAGGGTGACCTCGGTTGAGTCGGTTATGAAAGCCTACCAGGTTGTTGTTCGTCCTGGGACGTGTTGTACCGTGATGGTTCCACAGTGGAAGGGGGAATCGTGCTCACGTGTCCTGGATCTTGTTCTGGGGGAGTAGGGGTAGGCCAGCTGCTCTTCTTATCCACTTGCAGACTTCAGGATCTTCTCAATAGGCGACAGCTAGTCCCAGATGCTGGACCTTCCTCCATATCGCCTGGCAGTAATGGAAGAAACATCCATTCACATCGGCAGTAAGAAACACGACTTTGACAGCACGAATAGCAGCCATTGGCTGAAGTCTGTCTGGATGCATGACACAGTCCAGGGCAGGCAGTGAACGTTCCATCCATGTATAGAATCTCAGATGACTGCAAGGCCTCTAGACTCTCTAGACTGCCAAACGCCAGAATCTTGTCATCATTACCGTCTTGTTTCTTCCTATTGTTATTTTTGTAATTTCTAAAAATTGTCTTCTCATCATACAGGCATCTTTCATTACACTTACATTAATTCTTTTTTTTTTAAACTTTCCTTTAAGTCCCCTTATCCCCTAAAGCTCTACCCCTTTTATTTCTACTACCTCTACTCCAGACCTTAATCTCTCCTTTAGTCGAGTTCATAATGCCAGACAGGTAAATGCCGCGTGTTGTTTTAACTAATTGTAGGAGAAATGGGTTGTAGGGGAAATAGGATGTAGGGGTTTTGGGAGATAACCGCTATGGTTCACGCCCAATTGCCAGAGGACCTTATCATCAGACAGACCAGTCAAGTGTGACCAGTGTACCTGCCTGGTCTTACCTCCTAATTACTGAGCTGCCCAATACTGTCATACTGTTGGCAGAGTAAGCTACTCCAACTCGTTGAGTGATACAGATCAACCAGATTATGATTGTGTTTTTTTTAAGTTGCTTTTGATCTGTGTCGGGTTGCAGTTGTTTTATTAGGCAAGACCAGGGGTAGTTTTTTCAATGAAACCTTTTAACCGTTGAGTTTGTTTTGTATTCATTTCATCAAATGCATTGTTAGGTAGAACAATAACACGTTATATAGATTAAACATCTCCCTAACCTGAGTATAGTCTCACATGTACTATGAGTACCCTACGATATTACTTTGAGTAGACATTGAGTGGGCAACTAACAAACAAACAAAACTTTGAGGAATTCTCAACAATCACTATGACGAGGTATGCATATCTTGCAATCAACCTGAATCCAGTTACTGGAATGTCAAACCCGGGCTTGGTTAAAACAAGAATTGCAGTTAGATCCGCTATATGTTGTAGATCTCCCGTAGTCAAGAGATGCAATAGCGAGGAAGCACCATGTCAATTTATGAGGGACAGACAACTACTCCAACATATATAAACAGAGCAGCTAAAGATAAAAATAAAATCATATCATGTACGAAAATAGAAATCATATCAACACAAAAAGAGAAAGTGTATGAGTACTAACACTTGCAATAGATATTTGAACCCTACGCACACACACGAGTCCCATTCGACAGTCTACAACACACGAATAACTGTCAAACAAGTTTGGGTACCCCTTGTGTTCAGGCAAGTTATTTAGTTCAATAATTTTGTATTTTCAATTTGTTTTCACCATTTTCTCTATTCCATGCATGTTTATTATGCTACATTTTATTGCTCATGTTCCCAAGTATTATAAAACACTTTAATGTTTCTCCTTCTTAATCTAACGTTATAACATTTCAGGTCATTGCCATCATCTAACACACAAGAGATGATACCAAGACATATTTAAATCGGTTTTTATGGTCTATGCGGTCTTACAATTGATTTTATTAGTCTTTAAATCTTATGTCTAGTACATATTTTCACAAACAGGGCTGTTAGCTGATATAAGGAAGGTAACATCCAGTTGAATTCCCAGTTGACGTATTTACTTCTTTTTTTTTAATCAATTATGAGGACTGTATACGACATACGTTAGTCTCTTAACGACGTTTCTACAATTAATATTTTGAATAAGCCCTTAATATGCCAGTTGTGACAGGCCTAGGGATGATGATATAGTAGCTGTAGCAGACAGATTGACAGTCGTTGTTACGTGCGTCACTAGGTAATTACTGCGGCATTGACCTTGTTGATTGATACTATGATTTGAGGATTTCTGTGGCCAGTGGCGGACGTAATTCAAACTCCTTCCACACTGACACCGCATCAAATATATTTGTGTGCCGATTACATAACTGTTACAGACAGGGTGGGGTGGTAGTTCACCGGACGACACTGTGTATATTGGGCGGCTCCTTTGATATCTCCTCCAAACATACTTTTATTGAATGACCCATTAAACGATGATACACATTTCTTTGAATATATCAAGACACTAATTCATCTTTCATAAACATTTTTTGTCTTTGTGCTTAATATATACACATATCAACGAAAATATGTAATACATGTATCCACAAGAAATTATACATATACAGGTTAGGTATTTGCCCACCGCAACACCTGCATAACTGTTTATTCACGCGTGGTGTGGTAGATCGTAACTAACCGATAGCAGGTATTGTAGAATCACCTGTAAATAAGGCCGACACTGTAATTAGATACAACGTACTAATGAGAATATGAGAATTATCACAAGAAGGCTGTTGCGTTTTTCTTAACTGTTACCATTTTCATACCAAAAGTGACAATGCATTTAAAAGTTACTTAAGTTTTCCTCAATCGCATTGAAACATAATTCCCACTGGTCAGTTAGACACCGCATGTAATTAAATAACTATTTCGAGATTTCGTTAGAATGTGAGATATTCAGCCAGAATTTATTGTTATGCAATAAAAGGCGAATAGTTTTTTCCATTAAAATACGCGCACGTGTTCCTGTATACTGCAAAACTAGTGTCACGTAATTGCCCAGTGTGATGTATCAACGGGACATAAAATGGGAAATGAAAAAGAAACTAACTAAACTCTAATGTTGTGGAAAATAACTCAGATGAATTGGAGTACACGCGCATGAATTCGTATGATAACCTGTCAAAACGTTTTGAGAGGTAAGACCGGGTTTATTAAAGCTCGCTACAATACGTAAAACAGGTGAAATTTGTAAAACTTCTAAAAAGGAAACATCCAACCAAAGGCCTTTTTAAATAGTAATGTAATGATATGATATAAAGTATATTTCACATGATACAATATACTTTGCACAAGTTAGTTGATGCTTTAAAGGGACTGACGAAAACATGGGCGAAATATTTTAATAACGCCACAAATAAGTTGAACTAAGTTAAAATGAGGTGAATCATATGTCATGCTTATAATCCCTTAATGTATTTGCGAAACTAAAACTGTTGAGCAAAGGAAAATATTCTCGCCCATGGGCGAAATATTTCAACATCGCTATAAAATAGTTGAATTAAGTTATAATGAGTTACATTTTGTGTCATGATACTTGAAAGAAATATATTTATGTATTTGCGAAACGAAAACATGAGTTTTAAGTAAAGGAACATATTCTCGCCAATGGGCCTGCCCATGGGCCAAACCTTTTTCTCGCATATGGGCGAAATATTTCAATATCACTATACAATCGTTGAATTAAATTAAAATGAGTTAAAATTTGTGTCATGATACTTGAAAGAAATACACTTATGTATTTGCGGTTTTAAGTAAAGGAACATATTCTCGCCCATGGGCGACATAGTGTAATTATTGAGTTTTTGAACAATTTTTTTTTTCATTTTGTCTTCCTTGGTATGTTTCCACGAAAACAGCATGTAGAGTTTCTGGATTATTGGGTTTCCAGAATTAAAATGGGACGTGTTAATTGCAATTGATACTGTTCTGATGTTTCAGAGGTGTGTGCACAGTCATTGCAGTGGCCACACTCATGTCAATCTCGCACATTGGTTATGAAGTGTACAGAGATAAGATCAAGGCCCTGGTCTTGGACCCACACTGCCAGCAAGCGTTACGAGATGCTTCAGAAGATCCTCCAGTTGTTGAAGAATACAACCCTAATATACACAACGCAACAATTTCGCCTAATCAGTCATCCGAGATACGCCATATTGCGTTTTTGAAAGCCCACAAATGTGCGAGTTCCACAATGATGAACATATTTTACAGATTTGGAAATAAAAGGAACCTCAATTTTGTCCTTCCCTTCAAAGGTACCTATTTGGACATGAGAGATCAACGTGACCGTGTAACATTGATCCCTCCTGACATGGAGTCAGGCTATGATATTCTCTGTAATCATCTGCATTATTATAACCATCAAGTCATAGCGCGATTTCTGCCATCTGACACAGTGTATTTTGCTATTGTACGAGAACCTTTCCAAAGAATGTACTCAGCATTTCATTTTTATCGAAATGTGCATCATTTTAAGGAACTGATGGAAATCAAAGGACCGGATCCCTTTGAAACCTATATCAACGACCCCGGGGCTTATGAACTTAAGGCAGGTGGTCTTTCTCAAACAAATAATAAAATGGCCAGAGATTTTGGCTTTCCTCTACGAGACTATAAAAACGTTTCCAAATTTAAGGATCATCTTACACAACTTGACAAAGAGTTCAACCTTGTCATTATAGCGGATCTGTTCTACGAATCAATAGTGCTCATGCGACGAATATTAAAGTGGCCAATGGAAGACATACTGTTTTTGAAAATAAACGCACACTCACATAAAACAATTACAATGAAAAACATCCCTGACCAACTGAAACCTTACCTTGCTCTTGATTATATGCTGTATAATCATTTTCTGTCAAAATTCAAAGAACGCATTGCTTTAGAAGGGCCAACGTTTGGGGATGAGGTGGATTACTTTCAAAGTATCAACACAAAGACCACCGAGTTTTGTCAGAGAAACACTGCAGATAAACAGTTGACATTTCGTGCAAATGACTGGCATGATACATTTGATGTTACTCGTGACGATTGCGATTTGCTGAGTTTACATGAGGTACCGTTTGTGAATTTGATTCGGATAAAGCACAAAGAACGACTGCGGAGGTTAGGGGCGAATATAACCTTCCTTTTTTAAACCACCTTGTTAAGTCTCCCCGTTAAAAAGGACCCGTGAAGATCCGGGGTAGAATAGGTCTTTGGCAACCCATGCTTGCCGTAAAAGATGACTGTGCTTGTCGTAATAGGCGACTAACGGGATCGGGTGGTCAGGCTCGCTGACTTGGTTGATGCATGTCATCGATCCCAATTGCGTGGATCGATGCTCAAGATTTCAATCACTAGATTGTCTGGTCCAGACTCGACTATTTACAGACCGCCGTCATATAGCTGTAATATTGCTGGGTGCGGCTTTAAACAACCAACCAACCAATCCGGGGGGGGGGGGGGGGGGGGGGGGGGGTTATCCAACTAAAATGCAATGAATTACTATGGTGTAAATTCTGGGGTATGATGATGCGGCATCAACCTCATCACCGGTCTATTTGGCCGCCTCTTACGACCCGCATAGGCTTCTTGTGACCTATAATTCTAACCCGGTATCCACACGCGAACCGACTTTGCGACCATCGAACGACAACCAAATATCCTCACTGTTTGTCAGAAAACATTTATTACTCTGCCATACGCTAGCAATACATACTCTGTATTAAACCAGACTGCATCAGTGGATGTGTTGGCAAATGCTCATCTTAGTATTTTTAATATCATGTAGAGTATGTCAGTCAAAGCAACGCAGCGACACTCTTGTCGACACTGCATTATCTAACGCCTGGAGGTTTTTTTCAGCTTTCATCCATGTGTTGAGGCAACAGGTGGTGGTGGGTCAATACATTTGTATCACCAGGAACACATTTTGTCGTTTGCTTCCATACTACTGTCATGAATTAATTGAAAAATTTAATAGACAGTTTTCTTTACGCGACTTCTTTTTTATGAGGAAGCGATAATGTACATGCGTACTTCATAATGGATTGCGAGAAGTTTGATCTTGTGATAACTTAGCAACATAATTATTGATTTCTTTTTTACCAGCGTGCTCCATTGTAAAAACTTATATTTCCTTTGTTATGTGTGATGACACATGAGTGTATAATGGAGATGTTGGGATGCATTTTTGTTTTAGATACTACCTTATCCTCTCGAGGTGTTGTGTTTAATTTACGGTGTTATACTTATTTGAAGCCACTGTTGTATATATGAATACAAATTCATGTTAAAGTGTTTTTTTTCAGTTAAATAGCAACGGCTTTCATATTGAGTGAAATAAACATTTAGTGATCGAATATTTTATTTGTCTGCATTTTTAGTTTTTACCTGATATTGCGTTTATATTGTCATGCTTTTGTGTATTAGATGTGTTTGTTTGGTAGTTGTTTAACGCCCCACTCAGCAACATCCCAGCTATATAACGAAGGCAGGTAAGCAATGTCTGGATCAGACAATCCTGTGATCGATATTGTGAACAACGATCCAAGTCACCGTGCCTGACCAACCGATCCATTTGGTCGCCACTAACAACCAGCATAGGTTTCTAAATACCAATTCTACCCCGAAATTTTGTTTAGAATGAAATCAAATTTGATATTTGCTTAGTTTCAACACATATGTTCCTTCCTTTTCAATATTATAAAGTTTGACCTTGTTTTGACCATGATCTTAAATTATCCCAAAAGGCATATTCGGCCGAGGTACCTTAGCTTTGGCATTTGTGTTTCTCCTTTAGGGGATTTCATATGTTGGTCAAATCATTGAGGACCCGTGAAGATTCCGGGGTAGAATAGGTCTTCAGCAACCCATGCTTGCCGTAAAAAGGTGACTATGTTTGTCGTAAAAGGCGACTAACGGGATCGGGTGGCCAGGCTCGCTGACATGGTTGATGCATTTCATCGATCCCAATTGCGTGGATCGATGCTCAAGATTTCAATCACTGGATTGTCTGGTCCAGACTCGATTATTTACAGCCCCCGCCATATAGCTGGCATATTGCTAAGTACGACTTAAAACAACAAACAAAAATCAAATGATTCAGCTTTTTTTTAATGTCCATGATCGCACTTTTTATAAATGTGTGTCATTGTTGACATTTTAAACTGTTGACTGCACATCAAGGTGAGCTACAGTGTTGTGGACTATTGACAAAAGTGTATGTACTTTTTTAACATCAACATGCATATGAAGAATCAATGGCAATAGAAAATAACAAACACTGAAGATAAAACAGGATATAAAACATCAGATCGTTATTTTGAAATATTCTTCGTAACTGTTAAAACTGGTTCTGTCAAAAATAGTATAATTTAAAAAAAATCATTCAAATCAGAACAAATATAGCTATACCGACACCTACACGTGATGGAACGTGTCGTGTGGCAGTCATCGTCTTCGGTTTCTCTGCAGAATGGACCAGTTCTGTCTCTGAGCGGAGTGTTGTAGAGTGTTGTAGCATCCTGTCTCAACGCTGAAGGGTCATACCTTGAAAGGCACTTCTGTCACGTATGGTTCAACAAGTGGACATATTTTAATGTGCACTCCGTTCTTATGCTATTTCAATCTACTCTGGTGGTACGCGTGGCCCAGTCGTCTAAAGCGCCGCGATTTGTTATGCAGAGTTGCGTCCCTTGGGCACGCCAGAAACCTATGATGATGGGTTCGAATCCCGGTTCGCCCCGATTATGTTTCCAGGTTTGTCAGCACCATACCGTGGCTCATGGGTTTCGTCGAAGTGGTAAACGTCTGAGACCTGCATCACTTCTGGCTTTCCTCCCACATTAAGCTGACATGCCCTGATATAACTGAAATACTGAAAAAAAGCCTCATACCAAACTCACTTTTACTTACTACTGTATCTCACAAAACGTTAAAGAGACATTGGTCCATAAACAGTGTGTGAGAATGCGTGCGTGCATATGTGTGTGCATGTGTGCGTGTGTAATAGCTAGAGGAGTCTTGACAGAACTTTATCGGATATAGAGGAACAGGTGCGAGGCAAATTGGTGAGGCAAATCAGAGATCTATATTGGAATACTGTTAATAGCGGCGTTAAACCCAACTCACTCACTCAACCTACTCTTCTTTTATTCTGTTGTGTCATGCTGCCCTCCATTCAGGCTTAAACTGTTCAAATTTTCTTGGATTTCTGACGCCACAAATTTGATGTCATTTTGATTATCTAATGAAACAATCTGCGATGAGACGTATTCATTAGCTTGTTTTCTTCTTGCTACACATTTGTAACTCCATAAGAAACCACGGTGGACAATGCGTCCGTGTTGGTGATTACGGAAGCGTGACACATCTTCCCTTTTTCGAACAGACGGAGACATCCTCAGAATCCCCCAGCTCTGTTCTGAACAGTTTCTATTCACGACGCTGATTTCCATTACTCACCAAACCACTGTCACAAAACGTTGTGAAGGTACAATTCCAAGTAATGAAATGAGTAGTCTAAGGGCTGTCCTGGATGAACATGTTAATGCCCTAGCCACACGGTTATACTCAAAGCGATCTGTTGAAAGTATGCCGAGATGGTTACAACAATCTACAACAACACTACAAGTGCAGCATGTTGGAGATATAGAAGCGCTCTTAAAATGCATGATACAAATACTGTGATGTTGGTGGGGACAGGAAAAGGGATGCCTATGAGAATACGGATGGGCATGCCGGAGTGGATGAAGTTTGATTTTTTGGGATGTCTAGACACTATTATTATTACTAACACAATATAAAATGTCAACGCCAGAGAATAACCAGTCTCGATTATCCGACGAAACCGATTATATTATATAAACAATCATGACATCAGGTGTTAGGAAAGACATGTTGTCTCTGAGTTAATCATTTACTTATTAATCTAAACTGAACTAATTATTAATCTCATATTACGAATTTCACTTATTTGTAAAAGGCAAGCTCAACGAAGTCATGGTTGTCTGAAGTAATATCGGTTGACGGCGGTCTGTAAATAATCGGGTCTGGACCAGACAATCCATCGATTGACATCATGAGCATTGATCCATGCAATTGGGATTCGATGACATGCACCAACGAGGTCAGCGAGCCTGACCACCCGATCCCGTATGTCGCCTCTTACGACAAGCATAGTCGCTTTTTACGGCAAGCGTGGGTTGCTGAAGACCTTTTCTACCCCGGATCTTCACGGGTCCTAGGGCGAACGTAAAATCTGTTACTTCGACCACACATTCCACGTTGGAGAAGGAGATGACGTTGTTGAATGCTTCTGAAGCCTGCTTGTAAGGCCCCCTTTTGGAAGACTGCTCACGTGTGTTCACGCTCCTCAATGAAGTATGAGATACAAGTGATTAATATCCAGCAATATCAAGACGGGGCTGGAACACCTGACATGGGCACTGCGTGACTGATTAATTCACGATCATTCATCTCATATCTGAAATACGTTAGTTGGTTGGTTTGTAGTTTAACTCCGCACTCAGCAATATTCCAGCTATATGACGGCGGTCTGTAACATAATCGAGTCTGGACCAGCCAATCCAGTGATTAATATCATGAGCATCGATCCACGCAATTGGGACCTGTTACGTGAAGGTGTCTATGTTGTTATCAGTGTAAGTGAGTGTGTGTGGTTTACGCAGCTTTCAGCAATATTTCAGCAAACAAACAAACATAACTTAACAGGCTTTCCCGACGAATCCGCTGGTGAATAGGCCACAGCAACCTATGCAAGTCGAACGAGGAGGAGGAGGTGGTCAGACTTGGTTGCGCGGTTGAATGCATGTCATCACACCCCTACGACCTTGGACGTTGCTGATAATATCAATCAATGGTTTGGATGTCCAGAATCGATTATTTACAGGGCGTCTTCATGTAGCGGGACGTTACTGACTGTGGCGTTAATAAAAAAGAATAAAGAAACGCGTCGTCGGTTATTACCAGATACGTTACAGAGGACGTTAAGCTTTTCACTAAGGCAAGACTCCAGCTGTACTCCAGCTATTCTATCGACGTAAATGAGCACTGGATTGTCTGGTCCAGACTCGATTATTTACAGACCGCTGTCAATATAGCTGGAACATTGCTGAGTGAGGCGTTAAACAACAAACAAACAAACGCAAAATGTGCTGAAGTTCGTTATGTCGCGTCAGACATAGCAAACTCTAGGCCAAGCTGCAGGCAACCTAGGCTGACACTGTAGCCATTGAAGAGAGTATGGCAGGTTCAACAAAAAATACATATTTATCATTTGGCCCAGAATACAAACAATTTTCACATTCAGTATTGTAATTGATTTCAGGTATTTCTTACCTTAATAATATTGTTTACATAATCTAGGAATAAAACAGTTAGATATGACATTATGTCTAATATATCTATACAGGATGCAAATAAGTAAGACATGAATATAGACCAGTCAATCCAGTGATTGACATCATGAACACCGATCTACGCAAATGGGTTACGATGACATGCATGCATCAACCAACAAAGTTTCATTGCAACAATCATCATGCTAAACAGTTTTGTTCTATGAGGTCTGATCATATCATGGCATTAACAATATTTATTCTGAGGACTGACCGCCTCCATGGTCTATTGGTAGAGCGTCCGATCGGAGAGCAGGTGGTCCGGGGTTCGATCCCCGACCGCGTCATACCAAAAGACAATAAAAGATGGTACTTTTTTTTACCCTGTCTGGCGCTCGGCATAAAGGGGCTGAAAACAAGGACTGGTCGGCTCGGAGTCAGTATACTGTGTCTGAGTGGGATATTCATGTTACAATGCGGCATGGTATCTCAGTGTGCTACCGCAATTAATCGGCATCAGTCCGGACTAGTACAAGCAGCCACACACACACACGTGCATGCACATCTTTATCTAAGTGCAATAATTTAAATCCCATTTCACCTCACCTATTCTGAGGACGTCAAAAACATTAATGATAAACAATGTATTTGAATTTAGTTTAAACAAATATTTGTCAAGAATGTAGTCAATAAACACATAATTTAATGCAACTACAGATATACACGTATAACATACTATGTTTTGTTTAACAATCTCCATGATGTTAATGTAACCATAAACTTATCAAAGTCAAAGTCAAAGTCAATGAATGAGAATGCGCATGCGTGAAGGTGAGAAGTCGCAGGTTTCAGCTGTCCTACAAAATTGTGAATATTGTCGAAAAGATGGCTCACTAATACAACTCTGCATCCAAATCTGCATCTAGATCACTATGGGTATAACGCTCGATGTTTGGCGAGCAAGGATCGGGTGTTTCATCCCTCCCCGTGGACATAGAAACGTCGACATAAACTTATCTTTTGATACTTATTTGTCAAGATATCATCCTGATACAGAAATCCCCACACTTGACGGATACGTTGCAATTAAATGTGTATAATCTTATAATAATTTTGGCCCTTGACAGTATATTAGATATCAGAACTATTTATAGTCTTCTTTTACTTAGGGGCTCTTCACTGAGTCGATTATGCTGGTTATAATCCATGCACATTTTGCTATGTCGCGAAAAAACATTTTCTGTTCGTGTAGTCAATATTTGGCTACCAACTTAAATATGTTTGAATAAACGTTATATTTGTGCTGTGATCACATGGTGGGCATATGTGTGTGTTGTAGAAAGGGTGGTAACAATATGTCAGAGTGTGAGGCCAACAGACAAGCCGTTGTCCAGGTCAATGCTATTAATCCTACAAGTGCGTTTTAGGGGCGTAAATGTATGACCTTCGCGAACACCTGGCTTATCTGCCAGTAGTTTTCACGGCTCTTTTGCCTTTGACGCTCAATGGAATATTTTCGGGGGATAATCGAAACTGGTTATCCTCTGGCCTTGACCTTTCATATCTGCCTGGATGAATATGCATTTGTTTCTTTGTTCAAAAACGGAATATTTGTATACCAACTGTCCGTGTTATATATATTTACTTACCTATATCTGGGGAGTATATTAACCGAGAGGAAACAATTTTTTTCAAAACTACTGCCTTACGTTTCATCACAGACTTTCCCAAACTCCGTGAAAGCGAAAATATAAAAAGTAAATATAATTTACACATGAAAATGTTTTGTTTTGTTTAACACCGCTTTCAGCAATATTCAAGCTATAACGGCATCCTGTCCATAAATGACTCCGGATCAGACAATCCAATCGTTGAGTAATGAGGGGTGGTCGGGAAGCCTAGTGGTTAAAGCGTTCGCTCGTCACGCCGAGGACCCGGGTTCGATTCCCGACATGGGTACAAATTGTGAAGCCCATTTTTAGTGTCCCCCGCCGTGATATTGCTGGAATATTGCTAAAAGCGGCGTAAAACTATACTCACTCACTCACTCCCATTGAGCAATGCTCCGCGTCCTGTGCGCGCGAAAACACGCAACCAACCAAGCTTGACCACCCGATCCTGTATGTCACTTCGTATGACAAGCATAAGTTTCTGGGGCCTATCCTATCCCAGGATATCCACGGGTAACAATAACTTGAAACAATGCACAATCGTTCATACATTGTTTTCGGTGATTAGGTTTCTGTGAAACGCTGGCACAGTAACTTCCAATCACTCTCAAACCGCTTACCCCTACTTCAGCCATCCAGCCTGTGGTGTTTAGATAGTTTAGACTTGTATTCAATTTTATTTTTCGCTATTCAACCACTCCACTTGGGTAGGTAGATCAAATTTTGATATTAATTTAGGTTTCCTTTCAATATCAACACCCCTCCAACCAAATAACTAAATAAACGCAATGATGCCTCAACAAAGCTACAAAAGCTCGGAGTATTTATTCCCCGACTTGCAAATTACGAACGGTACTGCTGTTCAAGAAATAAATCATTTTTACACATACTAAAAATTAATGATTACCAGACAAAAAAGATAACTGTTATTGGAAGTAACTTTTATTAGCTCCATATTTGTTTACGCGTTCAATTTGTTCACGCCGGACTAAATTCAAAAACTTGATCTCCTGTTTACCAAGCAATTCACAATCATACAGCGTGATGTTAAAGTCACCATGCCAGTCATTTGCCCCGAATGACAGCAGTTTTGTCGTGGTATTCCTTGCATTACAAAGCTCCGTGACTTTGGAGTTTATACCTTTGAAGTATTGAAGCTCGTTGTGAAAATCTGGCCCTTCTGACACAATCTGTTCCTCAAGTCTTGTAAGATAATGATCATACAGAATACGATCAAGAGCGAGAAAAGGTTTGATATCCTCGGAGCTAGCATTCATTGCGACAGCTTTGTGTTCATGCGCATTTATTGTCAGAAATATCACATCTTCCATGGACCACTTAAGTAACCTACGCAAGAGCACCAGTGACTCGTAAAACATCTCCGACACCATAACAAAGTGGAACTGCTGATCAAGTGTTTCTAGATACGTTTTGAACTTTGAAATGTTTCTACAGTCCTTGGTAGGAAAGCCAAAATCCCTTGCCATCGCGTTATTAGTAAAGGATCTATGTCCCCACTTTGATTCAAAGGCTGCGATATCATCGAGGTAGGTTTGGAAAGGGTCCAAACCTCCAACCCGCCTCAAGATCGGATAGTGTAATAAGTTCCGGTAAAAATTAAACGCCGAGTACATTCTTTTAAAAGGTTCTCGAACTATGGCGATATACTTGGTGTCTGGTGGAAGGAAACGAGAGAATTGTTTTTTGTTGAATCTACGAACATGGTTGCAAAGAATATCATACCCGGACATGGCGGGTGGAGGGACAAGTGATATAACTCCTTTTCGTTGAATCATATGAATGTAGTTACTTTCAGTGGGGAGAACAAAGTTAAGTCCCCTTTTATAACCGAACCTATAAAAGATATTAAGCATGGTGGAACTGGCACATTTGTGGACCTTCAAGAAAGCAATATGGCGAACTTCTGACGAATATCGACGATGGTCTTGGTGGTCATCTTCTGTTATCTTCTTCGGTTTGGCGTCACTTTCACTAGCTGATGCACCGTGTGTGATAGTACTGGTTCCTTGGTTCCGGATATAATAGTTGGTGTCAGACGTTGGAATGTTGATGTTCCTTTTAAATGCTTCTCCGAAATTACTGTAGGTTACACTGACGACAACGATGACGGCAACAATGGAAGCTTGGAGAAACATCCTGAAACATTGATAACGTCGTATCATCTTGCAGTCATGTAATGTCATGTCTTTATGAGGACAAAGTGGTGACGAGACAGAGAGATTTTAATTTATTATACTCGTGTCTCGGGATTAGGGATATAGGATATAGGTTTGGGCTAAGTCCTTCCGCCCGTCCCACTTAGTGGGCACAATATTTTCGGAAACAGTTTGATCGATACATGGATGATATTTTGCATACATCCTTAAGGTATAGCAATGTAGCTGAAGTTCGGAAGCTAGCTTTCAGAATTTGCCTGATGCTTTTGGACATGGTGCATTTACTGGTTATCCAAATGGGATGAGGTACATTGCTTTCAGAATCCGCAAGGAATACAAGGATGACATATTAGTATGTGATAACTATACGGAGAAAAAACGGATGATTACATAAATACAAAGAGGTTTTGGTAATGGATGGACAGGAAAATGGAAGGCCTTGGTGTAACATGGCCATTGACAGAACATGTTGACGGTGTATTGGGTGCAAAGAAGGGGGTCTTCTTTGCGATGACTTGTTCAATAATAGGCCATACCCCACGATTAGTCAAACATTCGTTTATACGGCGTGGCATGGTCCGAATCAATTTTCCAGTTTTTTTAGGAGTTTTGCCCATTCCTCTTGCAACGCCTGGCCAACTTCGGCTTAAGTAGCGTGTGGCCTTTGACATTGGCATACACGTCTCCCGATCACGTCCAAGACGTGCTCTATGCGGGAATGGTCAGGACTCATAGCTGGCCATTGCATTATGGTGATGTTTTGCTGCTGGAGTTACGATATGCGCACGGTAGATACGAGCGGTTTCAGGCGTCAGCATGGACTAGCATGGCGCCTAAAGGGCACAGCTATTGACGTCAGGATGTTGTTTTGGGAGTACTGTCCAGTGACCCTTCCATGGACAATAGACCCGTGAGGACCCGGGGCAGAATAGGTTTTCAGCAACTCATGCTTGCCGTAAGAGGCGACTGACGGGATCAGGTGGTCAGGCTCGCTGACTTGGTTGATGCATGTCATCGATCCCAATGGCGTGGATCGATGCTCATGATATCAATCACTGAATGGTCTGGTCTAGACTCGATTATTTACAGACCGCCGTCATATAGCTGGAATATTGCTGAGTGTGGTGTTAAACAACAAACCAACCAAATCCATAGACAATATGCAGTGGTGTTCTGTTGTTCGTAGTGATCCCGCCCATGTCATAAAGCTGTCATGTCGCCTCACGTTGACATTCGCATCACATTCGTCTGGACGCCTGCTGACCTATCGACGCCTATCCAGAAGGTCCAGGATGAATATAGTCTGATCTGAAACATTTCACGCGACCATCGGCGATTCCCTTAGATTCTACGCTCTACAACATTGGCGTCGCCACGCGGTCGCCGAGCACGCAGACTCGTATTTTCAGTAACCTTCCCTACGGTGGCCTGACGCAAGTTTACAGCGATTTGATTGGCTGTTTGGGGCTCTGTTTATCAAAGCCTGGTTTCTGATTAACCTATCCTGGGTTTTTGTTCTTTACCAAGGGCGCCCTGTACGGAGCCGATCTGTAACATTTTGCGTTTCCGGAAACCTGTTCCAAAGTCTGCATATAACTGACTAAAACACATTGAACATATTGGCAACCTCTCGCTGAATGCCACCAGTTCAGTTTGAAGCATGCCAGTAGCCCTTAGGCGTTCACCACGCTGTAGAAGACGCATTCTCAATCTGATACTGCATTGAAGCAACAGTAGAAAGAGTATACGTGTTACTATGGATAATGAAAATCAACAATACTAATGAATGAGAGCGGTTTGACAACCTTTCACTGAAGTTTTAAATTGGCCCTACCCACGTGCACGGAGGAATTACATGGTTCACACGAAATGTTTCGGGTGTGTTGAGGCAGCCATTTCTCAAAGCTGATCTTTCTTTAAACGACAGATAATAACCTTTATAATCATGATCCTCTACTTTTTATGGAGAGTATAAGAAGATTGATTTCGGAAACCATCACAAGCATTTATATTATACTCTGTTGTGGTCCTGGGCCAGAGGATCCCAAAAGGGGCAAAACTTTCTCGGAAACCACTATGGAACAAGGATGACATTTTACATACACCATTATGGAAGCTGCGTAGATCAAGCATCAGGAATTAATATTTTACAGATTTATGGTCATATGTTTTGGACTGTACCCATAAAATGGGACGCATGTTCTTGGCACACGCTATGGATACATGTGTGATATTTAAGGGCAAATTATGCAGATCCAATTTGGCGTAACCTGTATCTGTATTCTGTGTGTAATAAACTATGTCAAGATATATATTGTCTTGCGAAAGCCAAGTCTTTGTCAGATGGACACCCGTACGTCAGACCATTGTCTAATGAGACAATGGGTCACTGTGTGATGCATTTCAGGTGTCTTACAGGTCCGGGTCATAGTCTCACGAACATCGGCTCAACATCACACTCACCGACACCAGGTCAGTCTCTGGTGAACATGAGGCCATTGTCTGACTGACACCAGGTCAGTCTCTGGTGAACATGAGGCCATTGTCTGACTGACACCAGGTCAGTCTCTGGTGAACATGAGGTCATTGTCTGACTGACACCAGGTCAGTCTGGTGAACATGAGGCCATTGTCTGACTGACACCAGGTCAGTCTGGTGAACATGAGGTAATTGTCTGACTGACAGCAGGTCAGTCTCTGGTGAACATGAGGTCATTGTCTGACTGACACCAGGTCAGTCTGGTGAACATGAGGCCATTGTCTGACTGACACCAGGTCAGTCTCTGGTGAACATGAGGCCATTGTCTGACTGACACCAGGTCAGTCTCTGGTGAACATGAGGCCATTGTCTGACTGACACCAGGTCAGTCTCTGGTGAACATGAGGTCATTGTCTGACTGACACCAGGTCAGTCTCTGGTGAACATGAGGCCATTGTCTGACTGACACCAGGTCAGTCTGGTGAACATGAGGCCATTGTCTGACTGACACCAGGTCAGTCTCTGGTGAACATGAGGCCATTGTCTGACTGACACCAGGTCAGTCTCTGGTGAACATGAGGCCATTGTCTGACTGACACCAGGTCAGTCTGGTGAACATGAGGCCATTGTCTGACTGACACCAGGTCAGTCTCTGGTGAACATGAGGTCATTGTCTGACTGACACCAGGTCAGTCTGGTGAACATGAGGCCATTGTCTGACTGACACCAGGTCAGTCTCTGGTGAACATGAGGTCATTGTCTGACTGACACCAGGTCAGTCTGGTGAACATGAGGCCATTGTCTGACTGACACCAGGTCAGTCTCTGGTGAACATGAGGTCATTGTCTGACTGACACCAGGTCAGTCTGGTGAACATGAGGTCATTGTCTGACTGACACCAGGTCAGTCTGGTGAACATGAGGCCATTGTCTGACTGACACCAGGTCAGTCTCTGGTGAACATGAGGTCATTGTCTGACTGACACCAGGTCAGTCTGGTGAACATGAGGCCATTGTCTGACTGACACCAGGTCAGTCTCTGGTGAACATGAGGTCCTTGTCTGACTGACACCAGGTCAGTCTGGTGAACATGAGGTCATTGTCTGACTGACACCAGATAAGTCTCTGGTGAACTTGAGGTCATTGTCTGACTGACACCGGACCATTGTCTGATGAGACAATAGGTCACTTTCTGATGCATTTCAGGTCGCTGTCTTACAGGTTCCAGGTCATTGTCAAACAAACATGGGGTCAACATCGCACTGACAACAGGTCATTATCAGTTGAGACTTAGAGAACGAGTTTGACAAATACAATGTATGATATAGCGAGTTGAGTGAATGTTGTTTAACGCTGCAGTTAGCAAATGTTCCAGTGATACAATCTTAGTTTTCGATACTGGGCCACATAGTCCATGAGCCAGACCCCTGATTTTTATGTTTGACTACCAAATGGAGGGACGAATTTCAATTGTGGTTTTCAGATAGCCTGATGTCCACACTACATGAAATCACATGGTGGACATCCAACATGTCCAGCTAAATCTCATTTTGGTCGCCATTTTCAAGATGGCCGCCATTTTTTTCCAATTTCCAAATTTCAGAAATAAGCATGAAAAACAGAATTTACAATTCCTAGACAACTTTTGTGTAATGGAATGTGTCACACACTAAATCCCACACATTTTGATATATAATTTGTTTGTGTGTGTGTGTGTAATAGATGTTTCTCTGTTGTCAAAATTATATTGAAAAATCTAAATTTTATATATTTTTCATTATGCAAAGACATTAAGAATTGTTTACTTCAATGTTATGACTTTACATAGCTTTATAATTTTGTGATTAACAAAAGCCAGCGGTGGATATGAGCAACCTCACGTGCCATCAGGGTATGGCATAACCGTCAACATCCCGACCCAATTTACTCCTTACTTTCATGGAAGGGAGTGCTGGGGACGTACTTAATCCGGGCAGAAACAAAGATTTCGACTATAGTTCAGAGATCACGACTGTTTATTCTGTTGAAGGGTGGTCGTTGTGCATAGATCTAAAGACATCACATATCAGGTCATGTCAGAACACCCTTTCGCGAACTTGACCGACCAATGACATGACTAACAAGAAGTCTACATTTTTTTTGGACAATCGGAAAGCAGCTTTCTCGTGCTATACGGCACCAGATTCAAACTGGCGACTTCCGTTACAGACTATGCTTTGGCAAATATTTCACACCGTTCAAAATTTTAAAACTGGATGACCGTGATTGTATGACAGTATGGGCTATGGAAAGTTACTTCTGTTCAAATGTTTACCCCATTGAAGCGAGTGTGATTTCGACGGAACTCATAACGGAATACCCTCGGTCGGAATACCAGTGTTCACCTTTGTGAGGTTGCATGGTAAGAAAACACATTCCGAAATGTCACGAATACTGATATTTAAAAAAAAAATCAACACAACTCAGCACGTCAATTATTCTCATTATTTCTTGTTCGTTAAAAATTACATTATGTAATGCAAAATTAAATTATTATTGTGGTGCAATGTCTCCTTTTTACCAACCGTCTCTTACATTAATGACAGATCCCCAAAAGGGGGCACGGATGGCCCAGTCGTCTAAGGCGCCGTGATTCTATGTGCAGAGTTGCGTCCCTTGTATACGCCAGAAACCTATGATTGTGGGTTCGAATCCCGGTTCGCCCCGATTATGTTTCTAGGTTTGTCAGCACCATACCCGTGCTCGTGGGTTTCACCGAAGTGGTAAACGTCTGAGACCTGCATCACGTCGGGCTTTCATCCCACATTAAGCTGACACGCTGTGATATAACTAGAATGCTGTTAAAAGCGGCGTTAAATCCAACTCACTCACTCACTATCCCAAAGAGAATTCTGATCCTACCTGAATACAGCCATTTTCCGTTTAGAGCACCGCATACTGTGGCTGGGAGGGTTAACCTCACGATCTAAAAGTAACGAAAAATACATTTGTTAATGATAGATTACGGCATCATCTGTTTGCAGTAAGGATAGGGTCGACTTGAAATAATGAAAGAAGTTGGAATCGCTAAGTTTATACCGTCTTCATTTATAGTATATTATTCAGGCATGTTAAGTCTATATCGCTTTACCTCACTCGTATCATGAGTATCGCGTCATCACTACAAATGTACGTTGTGAGTTACCATTAACAACATGATACGCCGACAAAACGTTTAATGGACTTTGGCCCCTAAGCAAACGTCAGATTGCGTGTCACGTATGAGAGGTTCGTCCTTGCTTTTGTTAGTTCGTTTATATACTGAACCGCAAAAGAAACGTCACCCCAAGTCACATTGCATGTAAAGCTGTCATTAAATATATATCTGGGTAATTTTTGTCAAAGTTTCTAACATTACCTTGTCCGGAAAAATGAAATTTGGTTATAAAAATCCCAAAGCAGATGACAATAAAACCGATCGCATCACGGCAACGGCCATGGTAACCCGATGCACGTGAGCTCCGTGCAAATTGAAATTCACATGCGTTCCCCCATTTCTTGCCAATAAAAATCCATCCAGATCGGATAACATTCATTCGTTATTGAATTTCTACCACATGCCAAGATTGACAAGAAATCAGCGACACCAAGCCCTTGGACGATTGCAAGCTGGAAAAACCGCCCGGCAAGTAGCCATGCATTTCAAGTCCACGTAAGGACCATATACAGGCTACAGCAACGGTACCAGACCACCAACACTACAGATGACTGGCCACGTAGTGGAAGACCAAGGGTCACCACCCGACGCCAGGATCGTCAGATTGTACGACAGCATCTTCAAGATCGCTTTGTTACTGCTGCGGAAACAGCGCCCGAAAGACCACGGGGACACACCAGCGACACATTAGTGCGTACACCGTGCGTCGACGAGTCTTGTGACGGCATGGATAACGTTTTTCGGATGCTTGTGTTGTTGAGAGAGACTCGTGGGGTGGTCCGTGCATCATGGTGTGGGATGGAATTGGTCTTGCACAGAAGGTCGACCCTGTGGTCATCCGTCATCCTCAGTACATTGATCAAGTCTTGAGGCCACACGCCATACCTCATTCGGCACGTCGCCGCAACCACGAGTTTCAGCATGATAACGCCCGAGCCCACACTGCGAGAGCAACAAGAGTCTTAACAACAGTCCCGATTTAAATCCCATTGAGCAACTGTGGGACGAGATTCAAAGACGGCTGAATGACGTCCGACCAAGGCCGACAACTGCAGCTGAACTCCATCAGGCGTTCCACAGAGTGTGGGCTCAAGTGCCTATGGCCTTCATCAACCGCCTCATCCATTCCATGTAACGACGTTGCACGTCAGTCATCAATGCACATGGTGGACACACGAGATACTGAATCCTGATGCCATTTTCTCAGACTTGTGTTGTGTTTCGCTTTAAGAACATTTGACACTTTAATTTCAACCTTTGTGATCAGTTTTGCCAAGTTTCATCTTTTTAATGTGTCTCAAAGTATGTTTCCAGTGTTTTGACATAAAAGGTTTCTCATATATCTATCCATGGTAACGTTTCTTTTGCATTTTAGTATAGTTGAGTTGGGAAGACATTTCTTAAATACTCCTCATGGATATCTGCATTTCAGTAGAAAATCTGTTGTTAGATCTGAAAGTATACTGAACAACAAAAGTTCCTGTGACATTGAATAAGATTTGATGCAAAGTTATGTTTTTTACCAAATCTGAAACAATTTCGGTTTGCAACAGATAAAAGACTCCTGTAAGTGTTCAAATGGTTTAATTAGCCATACTGACTTCAGAAAATGCGTGATTTCATAAAAAAAATGAACATGCCAAAGTGTCAATTTACAAATCAATAGCGTGTGTGTCCACCTCTGGTTGCGATGCAAGCAACACATCCTCGTCTCATGGAATGGACCAGGCGTCGCACAAAGTCCTGTGGGATATCTGTCCATATCTGCTGGAGCATATTTCGAAGTTCCTGGAGTGTATGTATCTCATCCCACATGTGCTCGATTGGTGAGAGATCAGGGGAGCGAGCCGGCCAGGGGATAACATTCACGTTGTTTTGTTGAAGAGAACCCTGAACAAGTCGAGCAATATGAGACCGGGCGTTGTAAGGTAATGCCTGGGCCATGACGACACAAAAACGGTAGAACAACATAATGTTGAATAATTGCGTAATTTTGTTGTTTTTCTGAGTGGTTGTTGTCAGCACGATGCTAAACAATGTAATGGAATCCCGTTAACGCACATGTTTTTATATCCATTCTTGGGTAGTGAAATGCATGGGGCTTGCATAAAAGTCAACTTTTGCATGGAATGCATGCTTTTCTGTAGCAGTTGCGTTTTTGTGACTTGATTTCATACATGTACTACAATATTGAAAACCAAACTTAACTTGTTAAGTCGTGATGAAAATGTCATTAACTAATGTTTACTGAATAGCGCCTGCACGGAGAGAGAAAGGGCGGAGGTCCGATCGCCGGTTTTGTCTTACCAAAGGACTTTTTTAAATGGTACGTGTTGTTTCCCTGCCTAAAAGAAGGACTGGTCGGCTCGGAGTCAGTATACTGTGTGAGTTGGGTATTCATGTTAAACTGTGGCGTGGTATCTCAGTGGGCGTGTACTGTAAAACCGACATAAGCTCGGACCAGTACATGCATTACAGACATAAAACACGTGTGCATGCACGTCTCTATAGAAATGCACTTATGTTGAACTCGACGTTTAAACCCTTTTCACAACACCTAAACAACCCGCGATACTCTGGAATACTCAAATATGCCTTCTTTCGAACGTTGACAAACTCAGTCTCACGATCGAAAGAGTCTTCACACTCTTTGTTCCCTCTCTGTGCTACAGTCGTGTTGTGTGGTTGTACTGAAGCGTTCCCTCTCTACACTACAGTCGTGTTCCCTTGTACTGAAGCGTTCCTTCTCTACACTACAGTCATGTACTGTGGTTGTACTGAAGTGTTCCCTCGCTCCACTACAGTCGTGTACCCTTGTACTGAAGTGTTCTCTCTCTACACTACAGTCGTGTTCCCTCTCTACCCTACAGTCGTGTACCCGTGTACTGAAGCGTTCCTTCTCTACACTACAGTCGTGTTCCCTTGTACTGAAGTGTTCCCTCTCTGCACTACAGTCTTGTTCCCTCTCTACACTACAGTCGTGTACCCTCTCTACACTACAGTCGTGTACCCGTGTACTGAAGCGTTCCTTCTCTACACTACAGTCGTGTACCCTCTCTACACTACAGTCGTGTTCCCTTGTACTGAAGCGTTTCTTCTCTACACTACAGTCATGTACCCTTGTACTGAAGCGTTTCTTCTCTACACTACAGTCGTGTTCCCTCTCTACCCTACAGTCGTGTACCCGTGTACTGAAGCGTTCCTTCTCTACACTACAGTCGTGTTCCCTTGTACTGAAGTGTTCCCTCTCTGCACTACAGTCTTGTTCCCTCTCTACACTACAGTCGTGTACCCTCTCTACACTACAGTCGTGTTCCCTTGTACTGAAGCGTTCCCTCTCTGCACTACAGTCTTGTTGCCTCTCTACACTACAGTCGTGTACCCTCTCTACACTACAGTCGTGTTCCCTTGTACTGAAGTGTTTCTTCTCTACACTACAGTCGTGTTCTGTGGTTGTACTGAAGTGTTCCCTCTCTACACTACAGTCGTGTTCCCTCTCTACACTACAGTCGTGTACCCTTGTACTGAAGTGTTTCTTCTATAAACTACAGTCATGTACCCGTGTACTGAAGCGTTTCTTCTCTACACTACAGTCGTGTTCTATGGTTGTACTGAAGCGTTTCTTCTCTACACTACAGTCGTGTTCTGTGGTTGTACTGAAGTGTTCCTTCGCTCCACTACAGTCGTGTACCCTTGTACTGAATTGTTCCCTCTCTATACAACACTCGTGTTCCCTCGTACTGAATTGTTCCCTCTCTACACAACACTCGTGTTCCCTCGTACTGAAGTGTTCTCTCTCTACACAACACTCGTGTTCCCTCGTACTGAAGTGTTCTCTCTCTACACTACAGTCGTGTTCTGTGGTTGTACTGAAGTGTTCCCTCGCTCCACTACAGTCGTGTACCCTCGTACTGAAGTGTTCTCTCTCTACACTACAGTCGTGTTCTGTGGTTGTACTGAAGTGTTCCCTCGCTCCACTACAGTCGTGTACCCTCGTACTGAAGTGTTCTCTCTCCACACTACAGTCGTGTACCCTTGTACTGAAGCGTTCCTTCTCTACACTACAGTCGTGTTCTGTGGTTGTACTGAAGTGTTCCCTCGCTCCACTACAGTCGTGTACCCTTGTACTGAAGTGTTCTCTCTCTACACTACAGTCGTGTTCACTTGTACTGTAGTGTTCCCTCTCCGTGCTACAGTTGTGTTCTCTGTAAGCACTCAAGTGTTCCCTCTTGAGTGTTCCCCCTCGTGTTTCCTTGTTGTACTGAGGTGTCCGGCATGGGGAATGAAACCCGGGTCTTCAACTTGACGAGGAAAGGTTATTACATGTAGGCCATCACCCTCACATAAAAGGAAAGTAACAAGAACGCACAGAAGGGCCAACCTACCTTCCAACTTGAACCTTGCCTTTTTTGTTTGCATCACAATCGTTACTAATATCAATACATTGCGTTGCTGCTGTAGCCCAATTGGACATGATGTGGAGCAACAGTGTCTATTTATCTGCCTGAGGTTGTAGCACGAAGACATGTGGCTAACAGATGTTGAATTCACTGTCCTAATCGTTATTCGTCAGCAGTTTTATCTAACACTTCTGTTTCTTCAAGAAGTGTGTACATTGTATACATGTAACAGTTATACATACATTTGGGATTACACTTTCTTAGTAAAGTACACATTCTAGTACTTTTTTGTGTGTGTGAACTCTCTCGGGATTCGAACCCACATTTATTCATTGCTTATGACGATGCCAGTCAGTTATGGACTCAAAAATGGTGGCAATACAAGATATCTAAAACAGATGAACTTAATCTTTACAATCTATTGTTCCGTAGGTGCCACAAGGATCCCCTGGGTCAATGACATTGACGTTTGCCAATCGATTACTATCTGTTGATTATTTATATGCTATATACAATATACATCTAAAATCACTTTTGCAGTTCTTTTTTGCAGATTATATAACACATATAAAATACAAATCGGAACTTTTAAATGCACTAACTGTAAAAATTTATATTGACCATGTTTTGATTAAAACATGTAGGTTATAAGGTAACCCAATAGCTGAAAGAATACTACCGCCAGGATACGCTGATCACGGGTTCGAATCCAAGATTCGCTCCAACTGTGAATCTAGGTATGACAGGTCCTTTTCAAACATATTCGACCTGTTTCATTGTCATCCAATATCAACTGAAGCTGAAAATGATTCTCCTGTTTGAAGTCGCCCGATGACGCTGTTGCGTTGGGCTTATGTCAGTCATGGCATATTTTCGCTGCTAACTTGATGTAACATTATGATGGCATGCAAAAGGAGAACCCAAAGTTTTATAGCTCAACGATGTTGCACGTACATGTCGTAATGGTGTGTTTCGGCGCCAGGCTCTCGCGTGGTTGTGTTTTTGCGTTTTCCACACAAATCAATCAATCCCATTCCATGCAGATGTATATATATATAAATTAACATGATAAAAAGTACCAGGCAACTAAAAAATCTCAACCAAATTCTTTGTCCATCCAAATATTCTTGTACAGAGAGTGTACCATGTGTAAGTAGATGTAGCACACCAAGATGCGGCACGTGTAACATCATAAGTGAAGGTACTACTTTCCTTTTTGCAAATGGCAAGGGTTTCAATGTGAAAGCCGACATGAACTGCCGCAGCAAAGATGTGGTGTATGTTATGAGATGTTCGGGATGCGGCGAAAACTACATCGGTGAAACCGGCATGGAATTAAAAGATAGAGTCACTGTACACAAACAGCAGATTAGAGACCCTGATGTTCGATGCTTAGGTGTCAGCAAACACATTGATGATTGCGGAAACGGGAAATTTAGTATTTTTCCGTTTTAATAATTGTATACAAGTAACAAGCAGCTGAGACTGGAAAAAGAACAAATGTTTATCCAATTGATGAAACCCAAATTGAACTCGAGAATGTATGAATAGATTTGTCATTTCAATCGTAAATGTTACACTGTTACTTTACAAATACTGTATATTTTAATTCAAATGTCTCCCTACAATTGTTAAATTACTTGGTGTCGTCGCTGGAGTGTGTAAATACTTTATGACGTCACAGTTGTAATTTATGACGTCGTCATAAGTATGACCGTCACGTCATATTATATGTCATTGTCAGTTACACTGAAGAGCTGTCATGAGACAGCGAAAGTACTATGTCTGAAACTGATATAAAGAAGATGGTGGACTGACGTGGACTTTATTATTTTATTATATATTACATGTACACCGTGTGAACATTTACCTCATTTTTGTATATATATATCCGTCATATAGCTGTAATACTGCTGATTGTTCATTTCATATTCTCACGGTGCATCATTTATTTAGTTGGGGGTTATCACAGCATTTAAACAAATCAATGATTATTTAACATGAAAAAATTATTTCAAGGATTAGAAGAGAAATCCAGACAACCGTGAAAACAGAAACAAAAGACGCTTATCAAATAAACCTTGATCGACATACAACATACATTAAGGACTGTATATTTGCGTTACATATAGATCGAAATATGGTTCATACAGCATTGTAAATGTATTCACGATAGTGTGTGTACATTGTCTGTGCTTGCTCCAGCTGGATGCTGTGTTGTTCGATACGTTATGTACTTTCTTACTACCTATTCAACACGTGTATTTGTTTCACAGACCCTGGCCGACTTAACAGCCCTAGGTACCAACTTGAATATTGTCGAAATCTTTTCCCCATTGGCGAGATAATTGCTTTTGATGCCCAACCAGATGTGAAAGAGGACAGAACATTGATAAAATCATATCAAAATGAAAATGTGTCGAATCGTCACATCTACTTATCGCTGATAACGACAATAAAGACGTTAGAACTCCAGACACAAAGTCAAAGTCAAAAGAAGTTTATTGTACAAAAGGCCTCCGGCCCATGTACAAGAGAGAGCTACGCATGTAGATACAATGATATCATAAATGTTACACATTGGGACATAGACGTTGTTTGATTAATCATTTCTTTTGGCTAATGTGTGTTTAATATATGGAGAAATATTTAAAATATGAGAATCGATCTTTGTCTTCAGAATAACTACAAAGGCGTTTATAGGTGACATTGATATTAAATAATCTTTTATATATTTCTTTCGAAGATCATTGTTAAATGGACAGACAAACACAAAATAAATTTCATTTTCTATCTCTAGTTTACATAATGGACAAAGTCTTTTCAGTTTTCCAATGAACAGTTTTCTTCCTTCATTAACAAATAGGTCTAGTAAACCAAGTTGATATTTAATGAAATGTTTTCTTAAGTTTTCCATAGTGAGTACTAATCAATATATACTCAACATAAGTTCCTGTGACACCAATATTTTAGTGTATTCTTCAAACAAGTAAAGTTTGGTTTTCAATATTGTAGTACATGTATGGAATCAAGTCACAAACACGCAACTGCTTCAGAAAAACACGTGCGTTAACGGGATTCCATTGCATTGTTTAGCATCGCGCTGACAACAACCACTCAGAAAATCAACAAAATTACGCAATTATTCAACATTACGAAATGTCACGCCTGTCCAAAAATGAGCGTCTGCGAGCCATTGGTATTCTTGAAGCAGGATCGAGTCAACGTGATGTTGCAAGACAATTTAACGTCCACAGAAACACCATTTGGTGTTTATGGCAACGTTGGCAACAGACGAATACAGTCAGAGACCATCCTCGAAGTGGCAGGCCACGCGTAACAAATAATCGACAAGACAACTGGATCCGAACAACAAACCTACGAATACACAAACACCACCTGACAGCCTGTCATAGTCAGATAACTTAAAGTTATTGCTGGACAATAATACAAATCATGACCAACTAACCAGTTATTATCAAAGCTACAGTCGACAAAAGTTTCAACAAGACATGCAATTTTAAATTGTTGTAAGTATGATATAAAATCAGTTTCATCAGTTTTGTTTCCAAGTCCATTAATATTCCAACTTAGAAAGGTGAACGTTTCGCTTGGACAATCAACGCTTAACGTAACATCGGTGTTGGTAGTGTAAGGATCTTGTGAAGAACTGTCCGGGCTTCGGCCAATATCCTAGCTAGCTGATAGAAGCATGTGACACTGTTTTTGCATCCGGTCGTCTATGAAAAGATCGGCTTTCTCGTGTCGTGTCTGCAGTGCTAAACGTTGCTGATGTTGTTTCCATGGTGCGGGGTTTTGTCACCAATCGACCATCTTTGAAATACCCAAAAGTGTCTGCAGCGGCTGTGACGTTAGCTCACTAGAAATGACAAGTCCACCTTCCTTCGATGTGTGTATCGCTTTCAAGGTTAGAACTTTGTCGTCAGACGACTGTAGTTTAGCAACCATTGGGCGAGGTCGATTTGTATTTACACGCTTAACGCCAAGACTGTGCGCACATATTATGTCCAAAGGTTGCCACGTTTTGAATATAGCATGTTCCACTGAGGACAGAAAACACAGTATCTTTACATGACATTGATTTTTCTTCGCCTGCATCTTCCCGTATTCCGTGGATGAGGATATTATTACGTCTGCTATAGGACTCAAGTTTATCCATTTCGTTATTGCACTACGTACATATGAAAATAAGGGATCAAATTCATGTACTGTGAAATCTGATATGTACTGAATAGCATCATATGTTGAAATTGAGTAGTCCACCACACTAGTACCTTTGCATGTTACTTTTCCTATAGACTTATCACTTCCAATTCTTCCATTGTGAATAAATAAATTATTATTTTTACACAAACCCAAAAGTGTGTTACCATGATTGTTCACATGCCCAGTATCCATAGAGAACCTATCTTTTGTCATTCCATGTTCACTCAATATATGTTGATCTAGCATTTCTTCCAATAACTCATCAGGTATGTTTATATATTGTGTGTCTGTATCATCAGCATTAATAATATCTGACTTATTGTTAGTTCTTGCATTAAAATCACCAGGCATTACAATAATATTATCATTATTTCTATAATCAATTATATCATTTTCTAAGTTTGTGAAACATTCTGGTGTAAAGTAAGGTGATCCTTCAGGTGGAATATATATAGTACCAAGCATGATATTCTTGTGTTGAGGTCCCTTGGGCACGCCAGAAACCTATGATTGTGGGTTCGAATCCCGGTTCGCCCCGATTATGTTTCTAGGTTTGTCAGCACCATACCCGTGCTCGTGGGTTTCACCGAAGTGGTAAACGTCCGAGACCTGCATCACTTCGGGCTTTCCTCCCACATTAAGCTGACACGCCGTGATATAACTGGAATACTGTTCAAAGCGGCGTTAAACCCAACTCACTCACTCACACTCTTGTGTTGAGGCAAATGTATCTGTACCCAAAGTACATGTTCATCCTCCTATGGTTCAACGGTAACCCTGTCAACAATGTCATTTTTAATACACACTATAATCCCCCCTGAGCGGACTGAGTGGCGTTGTGTCCTTGGGTAACTAAAGGATTTGTAATTAGGTAATTATACAGTATCATAGCAATCAAGCTTACTCTCAGCAAAACACAAAATTTCAAAACGTTCAATAAATTCACAAAACTCTGGTGATAACAATTTTGACTTAAGTCCACATACATTTATAAAGAGACAGTTTACCTGTTGTGTTAAGATAACATCATTGTTAATCTGCAAATCACATTTGTGTCCCTCTTTGTTTACGTTGTTATAACGAGGAGTAGCAGCATATTCTCTGTTTACATCTGTATGATGAGGTCCGGGTGCATGATCTCCTTGACTGTCCTAGTAGCGCGGGCTGTTTCCTTCAGGGTATACACTTTCTCCATTAATAAATAGTTTGTCTCTGACAAGTTTAGCATTTTCCTGGTTCGGCCTGGCTCGTCTGTAAATTGGTAAGAGTGTCTTACGACGTTCATTCCACTCTTTCGGTAGTTGCTCGTTCACACCGTTCCTTTTACGTTTGACGGTGCAGCAGCTCTCATAGTCTCTCGTTGTGGATAGTGGAGAAAACGCGCAATAACGGGGCGAATCCGGGAAGGACGATGTGGTCCGAGACGATGCACTCTTTCAAACACTTTCTCCTCTTCCACCTTCAGTTTGTTTCTGATGAAGGTTCTCAGTTTCTCTTCTGTGGTCTCCTGATCCACCTCCTCTATACCACTGAAGAGCAGATTGTTTCTCATCCCCCTCCCTTGTAGGTCCAACGTTTCTTCCCTTGTATCATGCAAGTTATTGGATAGTGTATCAATACAGTGTATATTTTTTCCTATTTCCTCTTTAAGATACGCTGTTTCTAATGCTTGTTTCTTTTCTATTGCTTTTGTCAGGTCTTTTGTCTGCTGTTGTTCTTTTAGCACCTCATCATACTGTGCGCTCATAAAATCCACACTTTCTTGGAGACGTTGAAACTTGTTATCAGTATTCTCTATTTTCTGTCCCATTTGTGAAATTTTAGTGTTAAGGTCATGCACTACACTTTCCACCAGATCTAGTTTGTCAAGTTTAGAGAGAACCAAGTTAATTTTACTTGTCAACTCAAGCAGTTGATTTGCCTGAGGTGGTAAATGACCAAACCCTTGTGGGGCCCCTTGTCTATGTGTCGACATGTAGGGTAGGTAGTGTTGGGGTGGGGTCCACATCCCGTCATGGCTGGGGACCGATTGCACTAGCTGTGGTTGCGGTAGGTCCATATTTTGTCCCGATAACAGATTCAGACTCTCTGATATGACTCTACCCACATCACTCAATTCTGTGTCTTTGTTTACATTTTCAATGGCAGGTGTCGGAGATTTCGCGCACTTTGTTTTCGTTGTTTTAGTATTTTCACACTTTTTCTTACTTTTATTCGTCATAAACGTTCTGTACGATTGTGTTAAATGTTCGAAAGACACTCACTGTCTGAAATACTGAGGTGGAGAGATCTTCATGACACTAGTATTCGACATGTTTTGTTCTTCAGTGATGAGTGAGTGAGTGAGTGAGTATGGTTTTACGCCGCTTTTAGCAATATTCCAGCAATATCACGGCGGGGGACACCAGAAATGGGCTTCACACATTGTACCCATGTCGGGAATCGAACCCGGGTCTTCGGCGTGACGAGCGAAGGCTTAAACCACTAGGCTACCACACCGCCCCTCTTCAGTGATGATGTGTCAGCTGTTTGGCCGCCATCACTACCCATGCTTGCCATAAAAGGCGACTTTGCTTGTCGTAAGAGGCGTCTAACGGCATCGGGTGGTCAGGCTCGCTGACTTTGTTGATGCATGTCATCGTATCTTAATTGCGGGGATCGATGTTCATGATATCAATCACTGGATTGTCTGGTCCAGTCTCTATTTGCAGACCACCGTCATAAAGCTGGAATTTGGTGAGTGCGGCGTTAAACAACAAATATCCTAACCTAACCTAATCTACGCACTCATAAGCCCATATACTGAATTAGCAAGCACAAGGCACCCTGTATGTAACCGAAGTTCAATTGTTGTTATTCCATAATAAATTATTCCATCCTAGCCGCAAAATGTCTTCTCTTTATTCATTGGTCAATTGAACTAATTAGAAAGGTGTAATAATCACCGAATCCTACAATTTGGTTAACAGAATGCGATGTTGTGTTCTAGAAGCGTTTCATATTCGTGATGTAAAATCATCCATCAGTTAAAAAAGTTCAGTTTATTTTAAACTTTCAAATCCATATAAACTGCAACAAAAAAAAGTTTGGGTGTGTGTTGAGTGACATATAGAGAATCTCACCCTCGTGTCTTTTGATATCACATATATCAACACGAGTTGATAAAAGTGGAAAAATTCCGAGGCTTGCCGAGGATTTTTGCCACTTTTATCAACGAATGTTGATATATTTGATATCAAAAGACACGAGGGTGAGATTTTATTTATCATCCAAAATCATTCTTTCAACTTTTTCAATTTGTAGACAGTAATTAGCAGTGTCTTCAGTGTAAAAAGTACTGCTAACAGCTTCAGTAGCAGAGCCATTAGTGATGTCATTTGATTGTGACGTCATGGTAACCAGTGACGTCACAATGGTCTGCAAAGCAGACTCAGCGATGCCGATCGGAACATCGCCATAGGACGTATCCAAAGAGGGGAACCGCAGTTTTCTGTTGCACGCCACTTCAACGTCCACCACAGAAACCATTTATCGCCTTTGTGACCGATACACACAGTTCAATTCCACTGCAGACCGCCTGAGAACAGGCAGACCAAGAGTTACCACCCCTGCACAGGATTGCAATATTCGACTGTTCCATCAACGTCATCGCAATGCCACAGCTACGGAGACTGCAGGACGCATCCCTGGTTTGAGGAGGATATGGGGCCAGACAGTCAGGAACCATCTTCGCGAGGCTGTAATCCGACCAGTTATCGTCCCTGTTTTGCAAGAGATCTGTCGACAGCGACGCTTGCGTTGGTGCCATACCTTACAGCCATGGAGTTTGAGAAACTGGAGACGAGTGTGCTTTAGCGACGAATCATTATTTCTGTTTCACCGGCGAGATGGAAGACAACGCGTTTATCGTCGTCGAAATGAGCGTTTGGACCCATATTGTGTACGTGAATTCGACAATTGCGGTGGCGGTAGTGTCATAGTGTGGGGGACTTATCCTACACCAGGAGGTCTGAGATGTGAAATTCTAGGGGCTCTGATCCCTGACAATTCACCCCCCCCCCCCCCCCACACACACACACCCCCCCCACCCCACCCCACACACCCCACCCCACCCCACACCCCCATCCCCTCGTGGATACCCTGAAGATATCCCAGAAATCTCGACTTGTTCGACATGTATGCCGCTCCAACCGTAAGCATATTTGTCGTTTTTATTGATAGTTTAAGGGTATATCCGCACCCTGTCCAACAAAATTTGTCATGGATGGAAACGTAGGCGTCGTTTGGAGTCGCATCGGTAAGCCAAAATGTTTTGCAAATTTTGTAAAATAAATTTTAAAAATTGATGTTGATGAGATATCAACAGATCTCAGTGATAACGAGTAAATTAAGAGCATTTGCGTAGATGATGCAGTTAAAGAACTCACTGACATACTCTGTAGGAAATAAGTAAAATAAGTAAAATAGTATCTTTCCAGCTATTATATTTAAAGATAAGATTTATAATGCCTGTCGTGATCAGCCACGTTTCAGAGATTACACCACGTGACAGCACATGATGAAAAGATTCTGAATACGGTGGGACAAGTACTCCATGCTATCTATGATTCTCAACAAAATCTAGCCCGGAAGCCTTATTTCTTTAAAGTTTCTTTGCAGCTTTTATAATTTCTGCAGTAGTTACATCATCGTTTTGATATTATACAATCCTCATATCCTGTTCATGTGAATGACTCAAACCCATTTTTATTCCGAGAAAGAATTTGAGTGGGTAAACAAGCGTAAATGCAAATATAAATCCCTCTCAAATACATTATCAACAACATACATGTAGATATAGAGAATCTCACCCTCGTGTCTTTTGATATCAAATATTTCAACACGAGTTGATAAAAGTGGAAAAATTCCGAGACTTGACGAGGCTTTTTGCCACTTTTATCAACGAGTGTTGATATATTTGATATCAAAAGACACGAGGGTGAGATTTTATTTATCGTCCAACATCATTCTTCCATTTTTTTCAATTTGTAGACAATAATTAGCAGTGTCTTCAGTGTAAAAAGTACTGCTAACAGCTTCAGTAGCAGAGCCATTAGTGATGTCATTTGATTGTGACGTCATGGTAACCAGCGACGTCACAATGGTCTGCAAAGCATTGTGATGTAATTTCATTGCAGCGATATCTACAGTGTAGATATGGCTTGATCTCATCCAAGCGATATCTCCCGTTGGAGCCAGTTTTGGATGATAAATGGTAGATATCCTCAGGATAACGATAACAACGAAATGTGCAAATTAACAAACATGATTAACCTTATGATTTGATATGTAAATCTTTGTGCCATGTATTAAAAGATAGCTGTGTTAATATATGTATGCTTTTTCAGTTTGTGTAGTCTGGCATAAATACAAGAGACAGTTCATTATGAAATTCTTAAAACGTTAAATTTGAAAATTTCATCCCAATACAAGTTTCACTGTTATCCTCAAAAGCGAAATTATGTTAAAGATACATTTCAGTAACGTTTCGAAAAAATACGAATTACATAAAATAATGAAACTTGGATTATATAAAAGTTAAGTAAGTAAGGATGAACTACATTGTCGAACAACTTCTTTATTACAATTAGGAGCGACGTTTCGGTGTAGGTTCTAACACAGTTGTCAGGGTCTCGGGCCGTGCCGGGCCTAGAGGGACCAACGTTCTTATTGGCTAATTACTCCATTATCGACTACCATACCTACATATTATTGATTAAGGATACAAACTTGACATTTATGAACAATCACAAACCACAAACGTGCAACATAATTTAGTTATTGCGGTAAATCGCTTGAAAATCAGGAAGTCGAGCGGTCGGTGATGGGAATCTCAAGTGTTCGGTCCGACTTAGCCCAGGCTGTCAAAATCAATAAAATCCCAAAAGATGTATTATGAAATATAATAAGATCTACAGAACCAGTTTTAATCTACCCAATTACTACTTTGAATCATGTATAAGAGTGAGTGAGTTATGGTTTATAGTCACATCGGCAATATTTCAGCCATATCGTTCGTCAAAGTGAAACCTTATTTCCTTTATACTCTCAAGATAGCTCCCACTGTGTTTCACATCAAAATCAACTTACACGTCACAGATGTATCATGGAATGTGTTTTAATCTAATGAAAACTACTAAATGCCACTTTAGATCAAATACGTTGGTTGTGTTAATTCTCAACATAACCTCATTTACAAGACTTAGTGTTTGATCCAACCTACCTTGTACTGTTAAAATATCGAAGTCCTCAAAGATCTATCACCAAATGTATTTTCAGCTATAAACAGGTAATATATCCACCTAAATACCACTTTATAATGTCAGTGTTCATCGTATTTAAAACAAACAGGGGTCACGGGTGGTCCAGTCGTCTGAGGCGCCGCGATTCGCTGTGCAGAGTTGCGTCCCTTGGGCACGACAGAAACCTATGATTGTGGGTTCGAATCCCGGTTCGCCCCGATTATGTTTCTAGGTTTGTCAGCACCATACCCGTGCTCGTGGGTTTCACCAAAGTGGTAAACGTCTGAGACCTGCATCACTTAGGGCTTTCATCCCACATTCACTCACTCACTCACTCACTAAAACAAACATGTTGCTCAAAGTGAAGCCGTTTTCCTCTACCTTCTCAACATGGTTTCTATCAGAAGTGTTTGGTCTGTGTTCAGTGTGACTTGGCCCTGACTGTCAACATCAATGTAAACGTCATAAATGTATCATCACATGTGTTTACATTTTTAGAATATTATCATATCTACCTGAATACCACTTAATAGTGTCCCTTATCGTGGTATTAAAGCAAACACGTTGCTCTAAGTGAAGCCATTTTTCTTATACTCTCGACATATAGTCTATATCCCATTTGGTCCAGATTGTCAAAATCGACTTAAACGTCAAAGAGATGTATACTAGCCACATAAAGAAACTGTGCACGGAGAAAATATATTCTGGATTGAAATACAACACAGCAAGAACAAAATGATGCAGACGCTGTAGCAGCTGAATGATCGGACCATAAGAAAATGTCAACGGGACCTGGACAACATCTGTTACGATGACGTCAGAAGATCAAAATGGAGTAGGGGGTCAAATGACAAAGTCACAAAGTCAATAACGGGTATGACCACCCTGTGCGTGAATCACAGCAGTGAATCGGCGACGCATGGAGTCCACCAAATGGGCATGGAAGGCCTGGGGAATGGCCTGCCATATCCTCCTCAAATCCTGTGCCAAGTCACGGACGTTATCTGGACGATGTGGAAGACGAAGCAGACGGCGCTCCATTTCATCCCGCACATGCTCTATTGGGGAGAGATCTGGAGAAACTGCAGGCCATGGCAGTAACATGACATTGTTATGGTGAAGGAAATCCATTGCGACCCTAGCCGTGTGAGGACGAGCGTTGTCCTGTTGAAATGTCAATCCCGGGCCATGACGTTGCAGGAAAGGAATGACCACAGGCCTCAGAATCTGATCTCTGTAGCCAACACCGGTGAGATTGCCCTGAACAACCACCAAAGGGGTTCGGTGCCGTGCTGTTATCCCACCCCAAATCATAACAGAGCCACCTCCAAAACGATTCCTCTCCACAATACAGTTGCGTGCATAACGTTCTCCCAAACGCCGGTAGACACGTTGGCGCCCGTCACTGTGGGAAATGTTGAACCTCGATTCATCTGTAAAGACAACATTTCTCCACCATATTCGAGGTTGGCGAACATGATTTCGACACCATCTTAGACAGTTGACTCGATGACGGTGTGTCAGGATGGGACGTATGGCAGGGCGTCGTGGTCGAATCCCGTACTGACGTAAACGATTCCTGACAGTGTTGGGATGGATACGGCGCAGTCCAGGAATTCTCTGGGACGTCTTTACTGCCGTTTGGAACCTGTGTCGGAGATGTGTAACTCGAATCCATCTGTCCTGTCTTGGCGTCGTTACTCGGGGACGTCCTGAACGTGGGTGGTCGGCAACGTGATTTGTGTTCTGATAACGCCTCACCAATGCCGATATCGTGTTACGATGGCATTGGAAATGTGTTGCCACCTGTTGTTGCCTCATTCCCGCTCGGATCATTCCACGCTGTGCATGTCAATCTTGGCATAATTTGCTTGTGATATGCTTGTGTCTGCGCCTGAGAAGTTTTGAATTTTTGAATGACCACAGATCATGCTTTCCAAAGTGACAGCGAATTTTGAGTTGCACATGCTGTGTACAGCTGCACAGGATGCACGTGCAGTAACACATTGCACGTCCATAGGCCCCCATCAATGACGTCATATCGCATGGCACGTGCATGAGCGTTTGAATGTCTCCAATAATTGCTGTGTTCAAACCTATCTTTCATATATGGACGGTGTGCCCTTATATCTATATTTTCTCCGTGCACAGTTTCTTTATGTGGCTAGTATATTATAAAATTTGTTTACATCTACACACTAGTATTATATCTCCTTCTTTGTAGTGCCACAGATCGTGGTATTGACACAAACAAATGGCCTAAAGTGAAGCCTGTTCCTCTATCAGACATGTTTACTTTATATACATTTCTTTAGAAGACGTTCAATAGGACACACTGCTAGTGCAGTATAATGTGTTTATTCCTTGTCCAATAATTAAGGTGCGTTGTTATTACTAAATATGTCTGTGTCCTAAACATGTTTGGAATTGTTTAAAGCCCAAACATGTTCATAATCATTCTTAGAACCAAATTGTGTTACGAATATTAATATGGATGACTTAAATGTTTGTCAGTTTTGCTGAGACATTTGCCTGAAATATTTTGCTTTGCGACGATTACAGAAGGACAGCATCAATACCAAGGGTGTCCAAGTTAAAACGTGTCAGATCAAATAAGTACCTCTCTACAATCCACGACTCTTGCATGCTGCTGTAATTATCAAAGCAAAATGAAAAACAACATTATTCAGAAAATCCACAATGTAATATATTTATATGTTTAGATTTGAATATGTTATCAATATAAGATGACTGGTCATTTCAGACAAATACTTGATTTCATTGCGCTAAAAAATGTCCGTAGAACCCTTTGTAAATTTGATATACCAATTGTTACGACAGTTGACTGTTGCTGTTGACTCGTGAAAGGGTGGAGTATGGAATGCAACTAATCAATAAATTCCCAGTCTCATAAAAATCAGATCTAAGTACACGCTGCCGCTCCACATTACAGAATAATTTGTATAATCGTAATAACTATAAAAAGAAGATCAAAGTTTGTAAGTGGCATCACCATTTGCACTCAACATCGTAGATGCTGCAAAACTACTTACCGTATTCGACGTAATAAGCGCCCCGCTCTAATAAGCGCCCACGGCGACATTTGCTAATATATTGGCTAGTGAACAATCCCAATTAGCACCCCTTCCGATTGATCAATGAACACAAGACTTATTTATTCGCGTATAATACGCACTCGTGTGTTATATGTACCCTTAATCAAGGGGCAGTTAAATTCTGGAAAAATATATCTGTCGTACATAAACACTTCGGGCTGTCAGCATAAACCACGAAATTTATCTTTCAACTCTGTTTTTTTCACCACAATATTATTCTTATAAGAGCCACCTATTTCTAATTTCGAGAGCGCCCTGGGCGCTTATTACATCGAATGCGGTATTGTTTCTTTTCAAAGACTCATTTGCATCAATCTTTCCTCAACTCACTACAGATATTTGTACCGAAATAAGGCTGAAGTGTCACCAAATTGTTACTTCAAAAGTCAGGTGAGGTGAGGTGAGGTGAAATTGGGTTTAACGTCGCGTCCAAGATTATTGCACTTATATAGCGACGTGCATGCACGTGTATGTGTGTGTGGGGCTGCTTGTACTAGTCCGGACTGATGCCGATTTATAGTGCTAGCTCACTGAGATACCATGCCGCAGTTTAACATGAATACCCCACTCAGACACAGTATACTGACTCCGAGCCGACCAGTCCTTGTTTTAGCCCCTTAATGCCGAGCGCCAGACAGGGCAACAACAAGTACAATCTTTTAACGTCTTTTTGTATGACGCGGCCCGGGATCGAACCCTGGACCTTCCGCTCTCCGGGCGGACGCTCTACCACAAGACCACGGAGGCGGTCTCAGGTGAGCTACAGAACATTTAGGTATGTACATATACGGCAGTTCAATGTCCTACGTGTGCCCATGTGAAACTACTGAGTAATTTTAAGTATAGTAAAACGCCACTATGGACTAAATGCAACATGTGTGATAAAAGGTCTGATTTTAGAGGTCTAGTGAGTGTGTGAGTATGGTTTTACGCCGCTTTAAGCAATATTCCAGCAATATCACGGCGGGGGACACCAGAAATGGGCTTCACACTCTACAGGTACAGTATCCCTAATATTGAACATGAACAAACTGACCGAACCTTATTTTTCTTAGGACAAGTAGAGAAAGACAAAACACACTTATGGTAAAATATCAATTTTGGGTTCGGACTTGTTTATGGCTATATTTTATCTGAACATGGGAAGACGGAACACAGACCAAACACTTCTGATAGAGACTTTGTTGAGAATGTAGAGGAAAACGACGTCACTTTAAGCAATGTGTTTGCTTTAAATACGACGAATGGTGACATTATAAAGTGGTATTTAGGTAGACATAACACTAGTCTAAAGATGTAAACATGTTTTTATGATACATCTGTGACCGGGAAGTTCATTTTGATAGCTCGAGCCAAGTCTGACAGAACACAGAACAAACACTTCCAAGATAGACTATGTTAGGAATGTAGACACTATATTTTTATGGTGAAAACATGTTTTATGGAGACACTCCTAAGGATACACATTTTTTAAATTGTATTTTTAGTAACTTTAACAGTGCTAGAAGTGTTTTAACAGTTACTGACGCGTGTCGTGTCGGCCCCTTTGACATTCGCGAATATCCACTTCCAGAAAAAACTATTCTGCGTTTGTGTAACATGAATGAGTAAAGGTTAATTAGGGAGGCCCAACACGTTAATTAATAAAAGAAAAGTAGTGAAAACACTGTCACGTCCTGCCCAGGACATCACACCTCATATGCTAAGGCCAGCGGGGAACCTCCTCACAAGCGCATATCAAAGAAAACACATAGAATCAAGACAATACACTAGCTCTTCAACGAGGACTATCGGCATGTAGTTGTAATAGTTATCATTTTATTATAATGTTGAATATACATTGTGATTCAAACTCAATTCCTTGAGCAAAACTATACATTTGTAGACACTTGAGATATATTTGCTCAGATACGCACGTTTCGTTTCAATATTCTGCAATCCATTTTAGTATTAACTGCTGGCCCGGCCCGGCCCGACTTTTAGGCAATCCAATCCATTTCCATAACGGTGTTAATTACACTATTTGCACTCAACATCATTGATGCTGCAAAACTACTTATTGTTTCTTTTACACGGAATCATTTGCATCAATCTTTCTTCAATTCACTAGATATTTGTACCGAAATAAGGTTGAAGTGTCACCAAAACTGTTACTTCAAAAGTCAGGTGAGCTAAAGAACATTTTGGCTCTATTTCTGCTGAAGGTCCTTATTTGGTGTACTATTTTAAGTAATAAGTACAGTCATTTGAACGAATGTGCTGTGTTCGTGCACGTGTAACTTGTCCAAAGCTGTAACACGCAGTCAACATAAAATCGAGGTGATCTTCACGTGGTTTGCTGTTTAGCAATCGTCACTGTTAGAGTACATGTGCACAGCTGGCACATGGGGCAAAGTTAATACCAAAGTATTAAGCAGGATCATTATTTTTGACAAAAACTCAATTGAAAGTATCTAGAAACGTAATATGTATGGATCAAGAATATGTAGGTTTATCAATTTATCACGGAGCACAGGGATAGGCCTCTATGTTTATTTCCCGATGTTAATACCCTGGATCATTGGGGCACAGCGCCGTGACAACTTTTTTTACTTTTGTTGTTGTTGTTATTATTCCATTTCATGTATATTGTTACAAGTGTAGGTATTAACATATATATATATATATATATATATATATATATATATATATATATATATATATATATATATATATATATATGACAGTATTAACACAAGTTATAGTTTTCATAGGTTAGTACAGGCGGATTGTGTAGGATATGTCGTCTTCTCAAACTGAGAGGGAGATTATAAATATTTGTTTACACGAAATAGATGATTACTAATTAACAGGTAATATGTTTCAACTGCTTCATTAGATTATGAGATGTAAGTTTTGCCATTTCTGAGCATATTGGTTCAATTGATTATTTTTTTTAGCGATATATCTTTCCAAACAAATTGTGTCTTTTAGTAGTGAAAGAAATTGTTCGAAAGATAAATCTTGTTTTATGTTTGATATGTAGATGAATCTTTTTGCTAATATAATAATATGATTTGCTGCATGGTTTTGAGTGGAAATACCAAAAAAAGATATTAAGTTTCGAAAGGATGAAATTTGTTTGCAGGTTGTTATTTAGGAAGTCTTCAACTTTAAGCCAAAATTGATGAACAGATTGGCAATCGAAATATACATGAGACATATCTTAAGAAGCAGTTTTACAGAAAGTACAAATATCATCATCGACAAGTTTCATCTTGAATAATTCTTTCTTAGTGTAAATTATTCTGTTTATAAATCGATATTGAAAATCTAATCTCCGTGACAACTTGATAAACCTGCAAACCTGCCCCATGTACCAGCTGTGCACATGTACTCTAACAATGAGTCATACAGGCCATTTGTCATACGGCTTATAACAACATAGGATATACATGACTGGACCACTAATCCCTTGCCTTCTACCTATCAATATGGACTGTTCCACACAGATCATTAACTGTAACGCACAGACTCAAGACATTCGCTCTCCAACGAGGACTTTCGGCATGTAGTAAATAGTTATCACTTTATTATATTGTGGAATATACATTGTGATTCAAACTTAAATGTCCTAGCCGTTACATCTCAATGCCAAGGCATTTATAACAAAATACATTTAAGAAATGAGATTATAGATTAATAGCTACATTGAATTTCAACATTCATGTACGTTTAACAAAAATGAATTTATATTTCCTATATTAAAGCGCTGGTACGAAGTTATGATGAAAACATAAAATTTTATGTCCTGTTTAATAATGAACTTTATGCACAATGAATTTGACCCATTGGAGTTGACAGTGAAAAAAATAACACAAAGTCGTGTCTTAAAGGAAATTTTTTTAAATTTGAGTTACTTCCCTGAAGTAAATGTAGAAATTAGTTTGTGAAACTAAATTAAATCTACTAAAACAAAACAATAACCATTCAGTTTCATATATGCATAAAGTGAGTGAGTGAGTTATACTTATGTTTTACGCCACATTCAGCAATATTCGAGTTAAATGAGGGCGGTCTGTAAAAACTCGAGTTTGGACCAGGCGCATCGATCTACAGCACACGATGACATGCATCAACCAAGTCAGCTAGCCTGATCACCCGATCCCGTTAATCGCGTCTTACGACAAGCATGGGTTGCTGAAGACAACGAACACATTACTATTGCAATAATCTATCCGATCTGATCGTGGGTTCGAATACCGGTTAACCCACATTATGTTTCTAACTTTGTCAGCACCATACCCGTTCTCATGGGATTCATCAAAGTAGAAAACATCAAAGCCATCCATTACTTCGGACTCTCCTACCATATGACGCGCCGTGATAAAAAAGTCGATTCGGTTAATTATTTGACATCTACTTGAAACCTCGAATGTACTTTATATTCATGAGCTGATGCTCTTCAAGCTCGACTACAGTTGCCTGTTAACAAATATTATGCGTAACTAAATACTTGTCTTTTCTGATCAGTGTAGTTTTAACATTTATACTGACTAAGCGCAGCTTTCTGTCAACAATGGCTTCTTTCCAATATTAACATTTTTATATCTTTACGTATCTTTTAACAACATGAAATCTAACTAAATATGTGTTGTAAGCAGACTTATCAATGAAAATATGTAAGATGTGTCTTTCACCCACCAAAATAATAAACAGTTGAAATATACATGTTCGTCGAGTGTGATTTTGTTTTAAATTGAAAGGTTAATGAACCCAAACAATAATTTTAAAAATATTAATGAAATTCAGATTAGTGCGTGAGTATGGCTTACTATCACTTTCAGAACATATCCATCCATATCACAAAGTATCTATATCAGGTCTAGTGGTCTAGTGGAAGAGCGTCCGCCCGGGAGAGCGGAAGGTTCGATCTCCGGCCGCGTCATACCAAAAGACGTTAAAAGATGGTACTTGTTGTTACCATGTCTGGCGCTCGGCATTAAGGGGCTAATACAAGGACTGGTCGTCTCGGAGTCAGTATAATGTGTCTGAGTGGGGTATTCATGTTAAACTGCGGCATGGTATCTCGGTGGGCTTAGCACTATAAATCGGCATCAGTCCGGACTAGTATAAGCAGCCACACACACACGTGCATGCACGTCGCTATATAAGTGTAATAATCTTGGACGCGACGTTAAACCCCATTTCACCTCACTCCACCTATATCAGGACTCAAACCAGGGTCTTTGGTGTGACGAGCGAAGTTATAACCATCAGGCTACCGGGTCACCCTTAAGTAAAACGGACCGCCTCCGTGGTCTTGTGGTAGAGCGTCCGCCCGGAGAGCGGAAGGTCCAGGGTTCGATCCCGGGCCGCGTCATACAAAAAGACGTTAAAAGATTGTACTTGTTGTTACCCTGTCTGGCGCTCGGCATTAAGGGGCTAAAACAAGGACTGGTCGGCTCGGAGTCAGTATACTGTGTCTGAGTGGGGTATTCATGTTAAACTGCGGCATGGTATCTCAGTGAGCTAGCACTATAAATCGGCATCAGTCCGGACTAGTACAAGCAGCCACACTCACACATACACGTGCATGCACGTCGCTATATAAGTGCAATAATCTTGGACGCGACGTTAAACCCCATTTCACCTCACCCCACCTATATCAGGACTCAAACCAGGGTCTTTGGTGTGACGAGCGAAGTTATAACCATCAGGCTACCGGGTCACCCTTAAGTAAAACGAAACTATCCAAAGCAAAAAAGCCCATTGTTTTCTCCACCTTCAGACTTGAACCTTGCTTGCTGTTGCATGACAATCGTTAGAAATATCAATACATGGATGATTCTGCAGCCTGTCTCCGGCAGGTGCCGCGCATGCCTGTCTGTCCATTTGCCATCGTGCTTCAAGAATTGTAAAGCCTTTGTCATCTGTATACTCTTTACCGTTTTGATTGATGGTTAAGATAAGTAGTATGCAATTGATTCGCGATAGTGCTTTTTATTATTGCAAATGTTTAATGCACGTAATTGTCACCCAAAATCAATATAACCTTGTCGGGTTTCTGGGGCAGAATATGTACAATACAACCTGTTTATAATGCCACGTTGTTTCCAGCGGAAAATGTTGCATTATAACCAGGTAGGTGAATGATAAGGCTGATTGACATTTTATAAGAATGTTATAGACTGAGTGAGTGAGTATGGTTTAACGCCGCTTTTAGCAATATTCCAGCAATATCACGACGGGGAACACCAGAAATGGGCTTCACACATTGTACCCATGTCGGGAACAGAACCCGGGTCTTCGGCGTGACGAGCGAACGCTTTAACCACCAGGCTACTAGAACGCCCCTCTGTAAGGGAGGACCCGTGAAAATTCCGGGGTAGAATAGGTCTTCAGCAACCCATGCTTGCCGTAAAAGGTGACTATGCTTGTCGTAAAAGGCGACTAACGGGAACACGAATACGGGTATGGTGCTAACAAACCTAGAAACATAATCGGGGCGAACCGGGATTCGAACCCATCATCATAGGTTTCTGGCGTGTCCAAGGGACGCAACTCTGCACAGCGAATCGCGGCGCTTTAGACGACTGGGCCACCCGTAATGTGGGGGAAAGCCCGAAGAGATGCTGGTCTCTGATCATGACGTTCACCACTTAGGTGAAACCCACGGCATAGATATATTAAAACAGTTTACTGACATCTGCTGCAGATTTGGGGCTGAATATCAGCCTCTGAGCAGGTCCAGATTTATCCCTTGTGACATGCCCGACCCCATGTTCCAGATGCCCAAATAAAATATATGTTATGATTCATTTATTACATAATAAAACCAATGTAGCAGTGGGGGGAAATAATGTACAGCTTTAATTTTATCAACTATTCTTTTATGTTTATTCATTTGAAGGACCCACTAACTCTGTGCCTTTCATGTTATATTGGTTTTACTTAGAGCACCAGACAAAAAACGTGGGCAATGTAACTGTTGACAATCTATTTATAGATATCCACATGATTTGCAACTTGTGCTTGTGTTTACGGTTTCCAGGTACTTTCCATACACTTAAATTACGATGGAAAGTAAAAATAAAATTTAGTTAATCCACCCTTGGATAAATAATATATTATTGACATGCTGTAAATTGACACTATAGTATGCTCTGCCTGACATGAGTGCTTCGAGGTAGCGCACGCTTCTAACTTTCAGCCATGGTGACTTCCTCATTGACCGATACACCATTACTTCGGACTCATGACTCATTCTCACTCCCCATATGCAATTTGACAACTAAAATAGAACCCAAAACAGATCACGTATAACTCTCTTTAGATATTTTTGACACACGACTGGTAACAAAGCATTCTGAGCCAAATTCATCGCCCGCGCATTCAACTTTCGCCGGCTGTGACGCCATAGCGAATAGCCAGTGATACCCCCATAACGCCTAAAACGAGGACCGCAGCTTGTGGGCGGGGCTTATCGGTCGGGACTGGATCGGTCCATTAGACGACAGGGATACCCGTGCCCCCAAAATGACCACAAAAAGGAGCATGATTACAATATACACTCTTCAAAAAAAGAAACGCACAGGCACTATGTTGTTCATTGAACCTGGCAACACAACAAATCCAGTATATAAATAGGATATATGTTATTGGAAAATGTTGGTGGCCTGATATTCGACAAACGGTGCGTCAAAACGCAGCCATTGTCGATTTGCAATGTCTTAAACGGCATTGTTTTCACACTTGTTCAAAAATGGCTTGGAGGAAAACAGTAAAGCAAAATGCACGTGCAAGTTATGGCATTCGTAACTCGTGGTAGTGGCTATAGAAAGGCAAGCATAAGCCAATAATTTGTCATTCAAATGTCAACATTTTTCAAGTTCGAAAATGCCGAGACTCAGCGATGCCGATCGGAACATCGCCATAGGACGTATCCAAAGAGGGGAATCGCAGTCTTTTGTTGCACGCCACTTCAACGTCCACCACAGCACTATTTGTCGCCTTTGTGACCGATACACACAGTTCAATTCCACTGCAGACCGTTCGAGAAGTGGCCGACCAAGAGTTACCACCCCCGCACAGGATCGCTACATTCGACTGTTCCATCTACGTCCTCGCAATGCCACAGCTACGGAGACTGCAGGACGCATCCCTGGTTTGAGGAGGATATCGGACCAGACAGTCCAGAACCATCTTCGCGAGGCTGTAAACCGACCCAGAACCAAGTTATCGTCCCTGTTTTGCAACAGATCCACCCACGGCGACGCTTGCGTGGTGCCATACCTTACAGCCTTGGAATTTGAGAAACCGGAGACGAGTGTGGTTTAACGATGAATCACGATTTCTTTTTCACCGGCGAGATGGAAGACAACGTGTTTATCGTCGTCAAAATGAGCGTTTTGCCCCACATTGTGTACGTGAATTCAACAATTTCGGTGCCAACAACAACGCCTTGCCCTGGCCAACCCAGTCGACCACCTCTGGGATGAACTCAATCGACGTGTACGTCAACGTCCTAACGTGCCGCAGACACCCCCACTGTCCAACGCGTTACAAGCAGGACAGGACAGAATGCCTTTGCACAACGACAGCATGTGACAATCGAGCTCCAAAATTTCATATTTGTATCTATGCTATTAAATTAAATATATCGACTTTAGTAGGTACAAAAAATTTACAAAAAATCTATCTAAGCGTTTCTCTTTTTGAAGAGTGTATGTGAAAAGGGACAATTATTTCTGTTCTCTAGAATAAGTTAATTGGCCATGGCCCAAGTAATCACCATTAAAACTTTATCGCTCAGGCAAACTGCTTAAAGGTTAAAGATTTCTTCGTGTTCGTTTTCTTACACACACTAGAAAGGTGCCTACACATAAGTATTTGCTATTTCAAGTTAAATGGAGGAGATGACGAGGTGACACTGAACCACTTCAAGCCTTATAATTAAACTACGCCGTACCGGTCGTGGCACAGGGATATCCGTACACGCTCGGGGCAGGTCTGGGGGCATTCACAGGGCAGGTGTATTTGTTTTAACAACCTTTCATGTGAGGCGAAGTTCGCGAAGGTATTTTATTGTCATTGAAACATATCGGTACAACGTTGAGACTGACATTTGCTGTTTACATTTCGATGTGTATGTCACACTAATTATCACACTACGTTTACTTCCGACACAGCGTATTCTAACTTAAAATATTGCATGTATATGTAAGTAAATATATATTTATATATACACAAATGCATAAGTAGCCGTGATCATACCTTTATATATTAACCAATACTGACTTTCATAGGGTATTTGTTCATATTTCTAGTTGGAGATATATTTTCCCCTGTATTAACCAATACTGACTTTCATAGGGTATTTTTTCATATTTCTAGTTGGAGATATATGTTCCCCTGGATTTTGTTTGGTTACCTGTTAGCTTTCCTGACAATTAATTGGACGATTAACATAAGCGTTAGAATGGTTTATTAGTGTACACATCTTACCCAAGAGATTCTATCTTTGACTACTTTACTTCAAACAACCTTTCTTTTAGTTCATTCCAACAATGTTCCTTAATAGGTCTTCAGCAACCCATGCTTGCCGTAAAAGGTGACTATGCTTGTCGTAAAAGGCAACTAACGGGATCGGGTGGTCAGGCTCGCTGACTTGGTTAATGCATGTCATCGATCCCGTTTGCGTGGATCGATGCTCATGATGTCAATCACTGGATTGTCTGGTCCAGACTCGATTATTTACAGACCGCCGTCATATAGCTGGAATATTGCTGAGTGCGGCGTTAAACAACAAACAAAACAAAACCTTAGTTGCCTTCAAACTATATATGTTACGTCATTGCATGTGGCTAATTCAGCTCTGACGATAGGGAACAGTTATAGTTACCGACAACTTGACAAATGTCTATTATATAATTTGATGAAAATTGACGCTAGTGTAATTCGAATCCACAAAGTCCGCACACCGCAAGCTTCCTGATGGAGACTACTGCCACCGCAACATGGAACAAATTCGTAACCAAAGTCAAACAGCAAGGAGAACGTGCGGACATATTTCACCTGCACCACGCAATGGCGACTCGCACAGTTGAGCAAAAGTCTTGAATGGCGGCCACGGGTGGCCAAGTCGTCTATGGCGCCGCGATTCTCTGTTCAGAATTGCGTCCCTTGGACACGACAGAAACCTATGATTGTGGGTTCGAATCCCGGTTCGCCCCGATTATGTTTCTAGCTCTGTCAGCACCATACCCGTGCTCGTGGGTTTCACCGAAGTGGTAACCGTCTCAGACCTGCATCACTTCGGGCTTTGCTCCCACATTAAGCTGACACACCGCGATATAACTGGAATAATGTTAAAAGCGGCGTTAAACTCAACTCACTCACTTACCTATATCATTTGGTTGTCAGTGAAGTGTGTGGTGTTCTTGGGTATTGGACATTACTGATCCGCAGTCAGTCACATATATGACCATTGTCATGTTAATGAATATGTTGTGTTTTACGCCGCATTGAACATTATTTCAGTTGTATTATGGCGCGTCGATTTGTAGTGATGAAAGCGTGAAGAGATGCAAGACTATTGGTGTTAGACGTTTGCAACCATGGTGAATGTCATTTGCACGGGTGCTGGCAATCCAAGATAAATAATCAGGGCGAACCTGGGATTCAAACTCGTTATCATAGGATTCTGGCTTGCCCATGGGATGCAACCCTACAAGCGAATTGCACGCATGACAACCAAATGATATAGGTAAGTGAGTGAGTTGAGTTTAACGCCGCGTTTAACATTATTCCACTTATATCACGACGCATCTCTAACTCATTGGCCACCCGTAAACCCTATTACACAGAGACGTATGGCGAAAGAGTTCATTTTTTTCGATAAGTAGAATAATATTGATTTGATGGATTGATTGTTTTGAACATAATCTTCCATATGTGCAATGCGATTGTTGACTTGTATCATATGTTCCCGTGAACAAGTGACTTGCCTTTGCATGTGTCCGTGATTGTAATGGCAGGATACACTCACCGTTTTGCGAACAACTGGCATTATCACTGGTTGATTGGGACCAGATGCTTATGTTTTGTTTGTAAGTTGTTTAACGCCGCACTCAACAATATTCCACCTATATGACGGCGGTCTGTAAATAACCGAGTCTGGACCAGACAGTCCAGTGATAGACATCATGAGCATCGATCCACGCAATTGGGACACGATGACATGCATCAACCAAGTCAGCGAGCCTGGCGACAAGCATAGTCGCCTTTTACGGCAAGCATGGGTTGCTGAAGATCTGTTCTACCCCGGATTTTCCCGGGTCCCACATGCCTGTGATATAATCTGAATCGTACAATGAATTCTTATTTCGTATGATGATTGAAATGTTTTTGTCGCATTTATATCATGGTAGTCGAAATATATCACGGAAATAATCGAGTTTTATCGCTTTTATTTTGACAAAATCTGTCGGGGAATCAACTGTATAGATACTGCTTTACAGTGAAAAGTAAACTTTTATACAGCCTTCAAAGATATATTCATGTTGCATATTTGCGCTGCTTGGATTCAACATGAAAGCTCCCTGTGTAGGATGACAGGTTACAGAAATAGTCTCAGAAAACACCGCTGAGCTAATGTATTTCTCAATCAGCTTATTAAATCATTGGGCTTTATGATGTTGAAGTTGTACTTATGTGGCAGTTGGCTTGAAATAAATCCACAGTAACGGCAATACATATTCAGAATGATTCTCCACCCCAAATCTCGACATGGTTCAACATTACCTTCTTCAGTTACTCTTCGCTCCATGGCTGCCAAAATTGTTCACGACGGCAGTGTTATTTACAAATTGCACGAACCCAAAGGACAATGCCGATCTTTATTTATGTTCATCACGAACGTGATCATCAACACCGTGTGCCAAAGGAACCACATTGGAGTATCCTTGATTACCGCCGTATTTAGTCTGAGGCACTGCTCATTTTCATTACCGATGATTGTCTGGAGCTTGAATAATGGCTAGTTTGTGTTTTACATAATTGTGTGTTCTGAAATAGATTTCATCATGTTAAATAGATGATACAGAACGTTTACAATTCTAATGTGTTTGCGTTGGCTATTGTTCTATGAATCGATACGTAGGTTATCGATAGATTCATATGGAAGTTTTCTGTTTGAAAAGGCATGTTAACTTTGAGGTATCGAATGGAATGAGATATCCGATTTTCATCTTATTTTGACCAATCAAAAGCAGTCATTCTCCACTGTCATGGTAAAATTATCATTGTACCATACAAATAGATAGACTTTATTGGAAGTAACTTATATTAGCTCCATATTTCTTAACACGATATGTTTGTTCGTCCCGTACTAAATTCAGAAACCTAATCTCAGCTTTACCGATCCAGTCACAGTCATGTAGCTTGAAGTTAAAATCACCATGCCAATCATTTGCCCGGAATAACAGTGGTTTGTTCGTAGTATTCTTTGCAATACAAAACTCTGTGACTTTGGAGTTTATATCTTTGAAGTATTGAAGCTCCTTGTGAAAATCTGGCCCTTCTGAAGTAATCTGTTCTTTAAGTCTTTTGACATAATGGTCATACAGAATACGATCAAGAGCTAGAAAAGGTTTGATATTCTCCGCGCTAACATTCATTGTGACAGTTTTGTGTTCATGCACATTTATTGATTGAAATATCACATCTTCCACTGACCATTTTAGCAATCTCCGCAAGAGCACCAGTGATTCGTAAAACATCTCGGAGACCATTACAAAGTGGAACTGCTTATCAAGTGTTTCCAGATATGTTTTGAACTTTGAAATGTTTCTGTAGTCCGCAATAGGAAAACCGAAATCCCTTGCAATCCTGTTGTTAGTAACAGAGTAATCTCCCCACTTGGTTTCCAAGGATGCGATATTATTGAGGTAGGTTTTGAAAGGGTCCAAACCCCCAATTACCGTCAAGAATGAAAAGCGTGCTAGGTTCCGATAATAGTTAAACGCCGAGTACATTCTTTGGAAAGGTTCTCGAACTATGGCTATATACTTAGTGTCTTGTGGAAGGAAACGAGAGAATTGTTCTTTGTTGAATCTACGAACATGGTTGCAAAGAATATCATACCCGGACATGGCGGGTGGAGGGACAAGTGATATAACTCCTTTTTGTTGAATCATAGATATGTAGTTACCTTTAGTGGGTAGTACAAAGTTAAGTCCCCTTTTATAACCGAACCTATAAAAGATATTAAGCATGGTGGAACTGGCACATTTGTGGACCTTCAAGAAAGCAATATGGCGAACTTCTGACGAATATCGACCATGAGCCTGAAGATAATCAGATACCAGTTTTTTCGGTTTGGCTTCGCTGGAGGATTCCCTGGGTATGACATTGAAGATTCCTTCGTCACAGCGACATGTGTTGGCATGAATCTTTGAGAGGTTTATGTTCCTATTGATTGCTCCGAATTTACTGTAAGTTGTAACAAGGACCACGACGACAGCAACGAACGAAACATGGAGGAACAGCCTGAAACAATGATAATGTCGTATTATCTTACAGTAAATATAAACCATCAATGACAGAGAATAACCAGTTTCGATTATCCCACCAAACAGATTTCATTGGGCGTAAAAGGCAAAATAGCGGTGAAAGTTATATGAATGGATTACTGACTATCAGTGATGTCACAAGGTGTTCACGAAAATGGTAAACATGTCCTCCCCTAACGGTAGCACCCGCCACGCTCACAATTTGCATCAGAAAAAGACACCGTGCAGTCGTACTCCTGTTATACAATGGCTGAAAATTAAGTCAAATTCATGTTCGAAACCCGGCACCGAAAACCAAGTTGCCTTATTATGATGGAGTACATTATAGGGGATAAAAATGTTTATCTAGATCAGAAACAGGGATATGTATCTTGGTTGATCTTTTGGACATGGTGCACAGATCCCTAAATGGGGACAGGTTTTTCTCGGAAACCACTATGGATATAAGGCTTATATTGTACATAGCCAATAACGTGAAAGTCAAGTTTGGAAACAAATATCAAGGCCTAATAATTTTCAGCCTTCAATAGCTGCTAGTAGGTGACATTAGTTGAAGACCAATAGCAAAGGTCTATCTAAATTAGGGTAGGTACGAGTGCCTTTCTCACGTCTGAATGATGGATACACTAAATACCCATCAGTATAAAAAGGTTATGAAACTGTAAATAAAAGCGACAAAACCCTTTCTTTATTAATCTCTGGTGATGATAACAGGTTTTCGCGAAAAGGTGAGCGTATCCTGCACCATCGGTGGCTCCCGTCACAAAGACATGCAAAGGCACGTCAATGGTTTACTTAAAAATAACCAAGGGAACACATGGTACAAATAAAAAAGGCAATTGCATCGGAAATAATGTTTGTCTCTGTTGCATCAATGCCTTGTCATGTCTACCATAAAAGTTTTGTTTTGTTTGTTTGTTAGTTGTTTAACGCCACACTCAGCAATATTCCAGCTATATGACGGCGGTCTGTAAAATAATCGAATCTGGACCAGACAATCCAGTGATTGACATCATGAGCATCGATCCACGGAATTGGGATCGATGACATGTATCAACCAAGTCAGCGAGACTGACAACCCGATCCCGTTAGTCGCCTTTTACGACAAGCAGTCACCTGTATGGGTTGCTGAAGACCTATTCTACCCCGGAGCCTTCTCTTGTCCAGTTTTTAAAAGCTTTACTGAGGCCTTGAATGATGTTAAAACAACATTTTAGCAAGAGTCGAACGACGCTGTTTGTGATCTTTGCGGGAAGAGCATGCTCGGTCGTACCTTCCAGCTTCTGGAATATTGCTTGGCATAAATGGAGAGTTGACTATTGGAAAGTTGAAATAATCCCTTTTGTCATACCATCGTATTGATTGTTTGTGTCAGTCTGAAGCTTCATGAATATATCTAAATATGAAACAGATGGGGTTGTATCGCTGGTCTCTTTCAGTTCTAGTCCAGTTGTTTAAATCCGGGGAATACTGTACTACTCAAAACTTTGTCGGATTACATTGTATACATTCCATTGAATTGCAAGCTGATGTATTCAATATTTTAAAAGAAACAAACATATTCAGTAGATTAGGTACGAGGGCTGGCTGAAAAGTTCTAAGCCTAACTGTGAAAGACCCGTACCAAGTCGATGGTTTTCATTTATTTCTCCACATAGTCCCCTTCCAGGTTTACACATTTTTGCCAGCGATGCTGCAAGGCCTGGATGCCGGTCAAGAAGAAATTTTCTTCAGCCACCCTAAAAAAAGTCATTCACAGCGGAAATGACGACATCATTACAAGGAAAATGGCGACCGGCTAGTTCCTTTTTCATTTTGGGAAACAGGTGGAAGTCTGACGGGGCCAAATCGGGTGAATAAGGGGGATGGTCAATGAGTTCGAAGCCACAATCATGGATCGCTGACATGGCAACCACCGATTTGTGAACAGGAGCATTGTGAACAGGAGCATTGTCTTGGTGGAACATGACTCCTTTAGTGAGCATTCCCCGTCGCTTAGCTTTGATAGCTTCACGCAACTGTCTCAGTAGGTCAGCATAATATCTACCATTGATAGTCTGGCCTTTTTCAAGAAAGTCAATCAGCAGAATACCCTTGGAATCCCAAAAGACTGAAACCATCACCTTTCCAGCAGAAGGAACCGACTTTGGGGGGGGGGGGGGGGGGGGGGGGGGCAGGTGATTCCGGATGCTTCCATTGTTTAGACTGAATTGTGGTTTCTGGTGAAAGTGATGAATCCAGGTCTCATCCATGATTACAAATCGAGCCAAAACATCATCAGAATCTGCTTCAAAACGGCATAAATTGTCACGGGACGTCAGGAATCTGACACGTTTCTGATCCGCTGCCAAGAGCTTTGGCACCAATCTTGCAGAAACTTTTGTCATTCACAACTCGTTGGTGATTATGTGCTCAAACCTCTCATGAGAGATACCAACAACACTGGCAATATGTCGAGTGGTCATTCGTCGATCAGCCATCACCATGTCATGCACCCGGGAAATGTTTTCCGGAATGGTTGCTGTTGAAGGCCTTCCTGGACGCGGGTCATCGTCAAGTCTCTCTCTGCCACGCTTGAATTCCGCAGCCCACTTCTTTACAGTGGAAATGGAAGGGGCATCATCCCCTAAAGTGGAGACCATGTCAGCAAGTATCTGTGTTGGAGTTAGCCCTTTCAGTTACAGGTACTTGATGACTGCCCTATAGCCAGTTTTGTCCATTTCTGGTGATTTCAATGGGTAGGTTCACAAGATGGTCTGGTACAAAGACAACAATAACACTACAGTTGCAGTTCTTATATCTATGATTCATTAAATGATTGTACTTGTTGGTGGCAAAAGTTTGTTTCAATCCGATTGAGATATCCCACTTTGGCTTAGAACTTTTCAGCCGGCCCTCGTATACCTGTTTCTCGCCCTTGATCATAGTAGTACTTATATGTAAACTAGCTCTTCGGTTTGAAGATTACCTTTGATTACTCAAGTTTCACACTATTAAATGTTACATGTATCTTCATAAAAAGAACGAAACCGTCTACAGAGTGTGCGTTACGAACTGACTGATCAATATGAAATATAAATGAAGACTATATACCTCTCTGTGAGGAATAAGAGTAGACAAAAGAGAACGATGGAACAGTTAACTATTTACGAAAACCAGTATCGGGGAGAAAAGGGAAACAGGAAAGATCACAATGACTGACTACTGAAGAGGCGATGCAATGATACCAAGTTGCAGTTTGAAATGGAAGCGACACGACCCTTTCCATATTTATAAGAAATCTCTGCCAGTTCTGTACAATTCCGACCATATCATGAGCATGGAACCGCCATTGCATAGCAATGACACCGGGCGAACGTATCGCATCTTTGCATCGCATTTTGCGACTTTGCATCGTATCTTCACCTTCGCAATGGGAGAATGGCATTCATCAGCCACCATAGGTAACTCTGTCCAAGACCTGCACTACTTCTAGATTTTCCCCCATGTCCGGCCAAAACGTGATGTCACTGTAATACTGTCCAGTCAGTGAGCGGTCATAATGACTTGTAATCAATATGAATTATGATTGTTATTCACATCTGTTCATATTGCATTATGTACATTGTTTTGGAAAATGGATTTCATGATAAGAAATACAGAATCCATACCTTTCACCAAAAGCGTGTTATATTGATATACAAAGCAGGCTCTCTAGTCATTCAAGAAATCATAAAAATATGAACGTGTAATATTTGGCATTATGCCCTATTATTGATTTAATTCCTGCTAAGGCAATTATATTTACAGAATTGTGATTAAAGATATGACTGTGGCCATCTGTCAACGTCAAACGGCAGATGCTGGGGTTAAAGGTAAATACATATTCAATATTATAGACAACACGTCACGTGATGGTGGGACTATATTCAATAAATTACCATAACACGATCAGAAAATACTAATGTTTAGGAAAAGTATTCCATCACCCATCATTCATGTTTTTTAAAACACCATTTATTGCAAAAATAACATCATTATGTTACAATTTCTCTTTATTTCCGTGAAGACTCCGGGGTAGAATAGGTATTCAGCAACCCATGCTTGTCGTAAAAGGCGACTAACGGGATTGGGTGGTCAGGCTCGCTGACTTGGTTGATGCATGTCATCGATCTCAATTGCGCAGATCGATTCTCGTGATATCAATCACTGGATTGTCTGGTCTAGACTTGATTATTTACAGACCGCCGTCATTTAGCAAGGACTATTGCTGAGTGCGCCGTTAAAGAACAAAACAACCAACCAATCTTAATTTCATATAAAATATTTAGCAATCAATCAGGTTACGTTTTTTGTGTACATGTAGAATATTAATTGATAATGAAATTTTACACATGTCAAGAATACAATGTGCTTCGAACAGAATCCCTTGATTTCCAAAATCCATACCCATGCTCGCTGGTTTCACCAGATCACGTGTAACTCTGGGATGTTGTCCCACATCACGTTAACACTCATAGTATATCTTAATTAGTAATAAAAACGGTGTCAATACCTATTAATTCACCCATTTTCTCCCAAGTCAAAAAGAGAAAACATAAATTGTATTCCTACCTGACAATCCTCTTTCGGTTAACATGCAATACAAAGCGACGGAAAGGATTCATCTCGCGATCTGAAAGAAACACGAAATGGATCTATAAATTGTCGATTAGGACGTGTTATTACCAAGTGGCATTTAGAACCTGTTGTATCACTGAAGACAGGGTTGACTGATTTGAGTGGATTTTGTCCATTCTCCAGTCTCCAATAACATCTATGTCGATTAAGATACGCGACTCTTTCTCACCTGTTGCCATGGTTATCTCCGTCATTCCAAATATATATTCTGAAACACACTGAGCTACAACCATTTAACAACATTCCACTTTGACAAAACTTTTCCACACGAATCTTAAACAGGCGACGTTTGAGGAACCTTTGACCCTTAGCAAACATGAGATCTTGTGTCGCATACAGGTGAATCGACCGTGCTTTTGCAAGTTTGCTTGTACATGTATTGGACTCAAGAAGGTATTCGGAAAATACTCCCCATAGATGTCTCCACTTCAAGAGAAAACTGCTGTTGGATGTGATAGTATTAAAACAAATATGTGAACTTAAATACAGCTCACGCTGGTTAATCCCAAGAGTAAGTCTCTCTGTGAAATCGTCCATGGGATTTTGTTTGGAGACAGCTGCAAAAAACTAGCTCCTTTTTAAATCATAATTATGAGCCTGAAACTATTTTGTTTGGCAGGCATTTTCCTTTTTTTCCACCGGTCTGAAGCATGCATTTTCTGGGACAATTATTTGTTTTCGATAAAATCCCAGTGCACCACCACACCTCACCTCTAGAATATCAACCAGTTGGTTCCTTAGTGGCGTCTTGGGCAACAGTAGGCCAAAACAGAAAGTCGAATCATTGTCATAGAGAATTGCCCTTCGTCTCAACTCAATCGTCAACGTCACATTGGCCAGTCAGCATTGGCACCAATCCACATTGGAACTGGATTAATTTCGTTTCCAAAATTCACCTTATGTATCACATGACACAACATAATTTAGCGGCAGTCTTGACCCTTATGAATGTTTTGTGAAATCTAGTTACTTTTTTAATTTTGTTTTAAATTATTATTCATAATTATGTGTGGAAGGATCGGTGGCCATGCTGTTTACAGTGTAATCAAGCGATATCACTTACTTTGCTGCCCGAAACCTTATGCAGAAAATGGATTATTGAGTGCGCCCAAATCATATGTGTCACTGTTTCACCCCGGTTAGGCGGGACTTCGAAAATAAACAGATATACGGTCGACAATCAACTTTGGCTGTTGCATACGATGCTGCAGAAATGTCAAAACTTCTCCAAAACTGTATCGATGTACATGTGCTACACTCTGCACTCTGAGACAACTGTAGTGTCCCTTCTCTGGACCACGGTCGTGTTCTCCGGTCATGCTAGATTCTGCCATGACACTTTAGATTTCTGCATTCTGATTGATCCGCCATAGGTGTCGAATGTACGTTCGAGTGACTGAGTGAGTAAGTGTGGTTTTACGCCGCTTTTAGCAATATTCCAGCAATATCACGGCAGGGGACACCAGAAATGGTCTTCACACATTGTACCCATGTCGGGAGTCGAACCCGGGTCTTCGGCGTGACGAGCGAACGCTTTAACCACTAGGCTACCCGACCGCCCCATGTACGTTCGACAATGCGTCAACGGGCGTCCAGGAGAACGTTTTATCGACGCTTGTGTTATTCAAGTCGTCAGTTTGGGGTTGGAAGTGTAACGGTAGAGGGTGTCATTACAACAATGGGAGAACACAACTCATTTTTTGTTAATTTGAATGGCGTACGCCACCGGGATGACATCGTTCGAGATCATGTTCTACCACCTGTGCACATGCAGGGACGTAATATCGCGTTGCAGAAGGACAATGGCCGCCTACACGTTGTACGTTTTGAAACAGACTTTTTGATGCAGCATAACATTGCTGTACGGCCATGGACGGCTGTTTCCCCAGATCTCGCATCCATAGAACATGTCTGGGACAACGCCAAGGACAGAACCAGAACCAGACGGTAGTGCCAGCTCAGTTGCTCCAATCTTTGCTTGACATTTCGAACAACATTCCCCAGTCGGTTTCAAATCAACTGGGGTTTTCAATGCGCCGCGGCTGCCTCACCTGTATGAGTGAGTGAGTGAATTGGGTTTAACGCCACTGTTAACAGTATTCCAGTTATATCACGGCGTGTCAGCTTAATGTGGGAGGAAAACCCGAGGTGATGCAGGTCTCAGACGTTTACCACTTCGTTGAAACCCACGAGCACGGGTATGGTGCTGAAAAACCTAGAAACATAATTGGGGCGAACCGGGATTCGAACCCACAATCATAGGTTTCTGGCATGCCCAAGGGACGTAATTCTGCACTGCGAATCGCGGCGCCTTAGACGACTGGGCCACCCGTGCCCCCCTCACCTGTATGAACGGAGATGGTGGTCACACCCGATATTGACATTGTTATTACATCGCGTCTCTTTTAGGGCATGTCGCTCTGTCTCCTATCACCAGGTATGGGTTTTGTGAATAATTATGTTGTGATAAAATATTGATCAGACAAATGACCAAATATCATGGTGATATTTTAACAACATAGAATTTACACCATTTTACATTTAGCACGGTTACTTTTTCCCGTAAGTATAGAAACACTGTATTGTAACATTTAGTAACCTCAACACGGCTACTATGTTTGTTTGTTTGTTTGTTGTTTAACGCCGTACTCAGCAATATTCCAGCTATATGACGGCGGTCTGTAAATAATCGAGTCTGGACCAGACAATCCAGTGATTGACATCATGAGCATCGATCCGCGCAATTGGGATCGATGACATGCATCAACCAAGTCAGCGAGCCTGACCACCCGATCCCGTTTGTCGCCTTTTACGACAAGCATAGTCGCCTTTTACGGCAAGCATGGGTTGCTGAAGACCTATTCTACCCCGGAATCTTCACGGGTCCTACTATGTCACATACTGTGACATCATGTCAGCCACGTGTCAGCCACGCGTAGTGTAAAATGATCTGTTAGCACACAAGATCATATTTATATTTTAATAAACATAAAGAGCTTAATTAAAGCGCACGTCATCCACTTCGATGATGGACCAATAGCCATTGCCAATGTACACGTGAGATTTTTCTTAATGATATAGCTTTATAAATGAACAAAAATATCAGACGTTGCCAGGCAGCACAATAATATAACATCTTCTGTCCGAGCGATTGGAAATGTATATTATATGTATGTCTGAAGAGTGAGTGAGTTTGAGTTTACACCGCTTTTAGCAATATTCCAGCAATATCACGGCGGGGGACACCAGAAATTGGCTTCACCCATTGTACCCATGTCGGAAATCGAACCCCGTGACGAGCGAACGCTTAAATCACTAGCCATGGAAATTTACTTTTTCGAATAGACCTACATGTGCGTGTATAAATGTAAACTATCTAAGACTTTGCTTCATAGTTCATGATATTATTGTGAAAAATTTCAATTGAAAAGATGTATTTGAAGTTCTTGTGTTACATATGATGGATCGTAGCCAATGGCATACTGCTTTAACACATATGAAAAAGAAAAGGAAATTGAATACCGTACTGTTTCTTGAGCGAGGAGTGGAGACTTCTTGATATGGCAGTCAATCGCTGTGTATACATTGAATGTCTTCGTCGGGAGTTACATCAGTGTTTTAAACTTACGCCTCGTTTTCCTCTCATCTTTAGCAGCACCGGCCATTGGCTGATAAAGATGCATGATTTATGGCATTGTGTCCGCAACAGCTGCCCGAATCAATCGCATATTGTATACACTGGTGATGTTCAGGCGCATAAATTCATGATTCACAAGGCATATTTGTCTTCTTTCGTTCCTTCCGATGCATACAGATACGACCAAGTAAAATATTTGACTTGTCCGTAAAATATTTGTTTGTTTAACGCCGCACTCAGCAATATTCCAGCTTTATGACAGCGGTCTGTGAAATAATCGAGTCTGGACCAGACAATCCAGTGATTGACATCATGAGCATCGATCCACGCAATTGGGATACGATGACATGCATCAACCAAGTCAGCGAGCCTGACCACCCGATCCCGTTAGTCGCCTCTTACGACAAGCAGAGTCACTGAGATGCTAGAATGTTATTGTCAAGCTGACGTTGCCTAAGGGATTAATAGAAAGATGACCGGTGAAGATTCCGGGGTAGAATAGGTCTTCAGCAACCCATGCTTGCCCTAAAAGGCGACTATGCTTGTCGTAAAAGGCGACAATGGGCGATCTTTTTCAATTTATCTTCCCTTCACTAACCCGCTAGGTGCGCTGACCCGGACGGTCCAACCTTAAACTGACGTCGCATGTGGTATGCGCGATACGAGCACTACATGTTACTATGACGCCTATAGACAGTTAACTAGTATAACCTTCACCTTTGTCGGCAACGGACACGCTCGTGTGTGGACAGCATATCTTTTCGTCTAAACAACGATTTATCTATTGCCATGTCCGGAAATAAATGTTCCTTGATTTAATGATACATCAGGGATGACCACGACTGATTATATTGTATAGTTATCCACTAGATAGGCGTTCGAAGCGATGCGTTGAGATCAGCTGATCGTTCATCCCAGGTCGCTTTGTTGACGTTTTGCAATCGGTACTGAAAGTGTTGCCCTTGATGTATGAATATGAAAATTAAGTAGATTTTGTATACGTTCCTATATCTATGTTGTAGCATCGCCGAGCAGGCTACATCATATGCATGCATTTCAGTATGTACAACGGTGAGGCGATACGGTACGCGAAATGTGAAGGTCTCATGCAACGTTGCCCGTAGCCTCAATGTTGTGAATATTGACAGCAACACATGTAAGTATTTGTCAGATATATAACAGAGAGCAATGAGGAATGTTCTCAAGAAATTGTAAGAGTAACAGGCACTGTAAAATTACGTCATAAACTAGATATCATGTTACAATGTTCAAAATAAAAGAAATGGAAATCACTGAAATCTGTTTTGATATTTAAGGGTTATGGTGCATGTTTGTATTCAAGGATTTTATGTATATGAACGGTATCTGTTTGTTGCCAAATACTACCATGATTATATTTCAATATGATCAATGAAAGATATATATTATTTTGGCCTTAAACAAATTCAGACACAGAGGACCCTACATGTTAGTTAAAATACATATTCAAGAGTACAAACTACATTTTTTTTAATAAAACAGTATATTCATACTTATTGCTAATTTCTATAATGTTGATTGTAGGAACAATGCATTGTCTGCATCCAGTTTGCATTGACAATAATCATATGATTGTGACACAGATAAAGCTGATTCTTAACTTCATTAGGCCTTGCTTTTTATGTTTCCTTGTTCTAAACTGATGTTTCAAATTACAACATAAACAAATTATTAATGTTTTTTCTTTTTTCTCTTCACACCAAAAGATATCTTTATTGCACAATGACTCTAATTATTTTATTTAATATCTTGGCACACTTGTGCATGTCTATTAGTATTTGATTACACATGCATGACTTTTTAGCTGTCATCTGTTTCTGAACTGAATTTTATGCTGATAAAGATAAGTAACATAAAAAAGGGACTGGTATTCTTTCAGGTTTGGAGAATCAATCAATTCATAGTGAAAACATTTTTAATTTCTTACATAAGTTACTATGATCTTGATAAGATCAAAATAGATACAAATTAAATTGAGGACATTTAAATTATGCAGTCTTATTCATTTCAGCCAGTCTGTCTAAAATCCGGTCCTATTTTTCAGGCAATAATAAATGAATGAAAATTTCAGAAAAATATACCTTACCTGAGTGAATCAGTCAATATGCATATTGACTGAAATATTCAGTCAAAATAAATATTGGGCCTGATTATAGACACTGACTGTAACATATGTAAGTATAATCTGTTATATGCAAAAACAAATAACATAAATAAATCCATTTATCTACATGGAATGACTGTGGGGTTCAATTTGCATTTATTTAACCATCAGAAGATTTGATGACAAACTTTCATATTCATATTTTCATATAAAATTCATATTTGCTATATGATAATAATATCTACAAAATATACTTTATACTACAGGTGTCTTGAAGTACTGTTGAATGAAAATCAGGATACTTAGATACAGCATGATAGTGTGTTGGTTTGTATGGGAAATAATTTGTCAACATTAAAATAAATATCATGTTACTAAAACAAGAAGATAAAACTATGATTTAGATCTATTTATGCATCATACTCATGTTGTGGGGTAGTCAGTATGATTTGTTGTTTGTTAGGACACATCTCGGTAATTAACTACTATTTTAAGAGCATGAGTATCAGAATTCTGTAAGAAATGATGGATCAACTAATTAACACCTGTTATGACTCAGAGCACTTAATGGTGGGACACGTGTTATAAGGGGCAGAATAATATGGGTAAATCTCTTATTTCAATGTATGATGACTGGTATGTACATGTATATTGCAACTGAGTAACTGAGTGCTTAGATCTAATAGATGCATGGTAGATGTTCATTTGGCCTATTTCTAAAAAAATAATATAAATTCAAATATTCAGATGCAACTTTAATTTTGATATAAAAAGTAACATTTAAAATCAGTTGTTTTATTATTTTGAACTATATTTATTCGTAAAATATTTGTAAAGGCGCGGATGAATACTTACTATATAGATCATTGGTAAAGGCCTGTCAAAGTTGTCTGTGTGCTGCAAATGTTTGCGTATCACTAATTTTATTAAATTGAAGTCCATGGTAGTATTTGTTGAGATTTGAATGCTTGAATTGTTGTGGGAAATAACACAAAGGCTGATAAATAAAATGAGTTTGCATTATTTCATCGATGCAATATGTTCGCCCAGACTGACAGAATGCCTCGCTGTTTTCTGACGTAGAAAATACCGTGGCAATATACCATTTTTCATGACGTTTTTCCCGCTATATTCCAATGTGACAATTCGTCTTGTAGATGAAGACTCAACAAATGTTGATATTATAAACTAATAATCACTACAAAATATGTGCTAGTTAAAAATATTCAGTTGTAAACCACCGTTTTTGAACGCAGGGGTAACAGGATAACTCTTTAGCTTGGCTCCGTCTCTACATGTCAGTAGTTTTCGCAGCGCGCATTGATCCGGGAACCAGACCGGAAGCGACAGTTTGGACCGTCGCTTACATCATTTCAAAAGGAGAGTTATTGCCCTTTGGAACAAAAAGATCGCCCATTGTAATAAAGAAGTTGTTCATCCATAAATTCTTATCCTTACTTAGTACTCCAACTTCTAAATGCCTATCAAAGAGGGTTGTTATAATATTTAAAACCCGCATCCCGAGGGGCTTGCCGCGAGTGATTTTCCGAGGGAAGGGGTTTTAAATACCACTAACAACCCGAGGGGAAGTACTTTATCTAACTTATGAACCGAAAAAAGAAACTTAAAACAACATTTATCAACATTTTTATTTATGAACATTAGGAAACGGGCGTAAAATATCTGTTGCTGGCATACGGACCTTGAAAAGGACATCCTAAAAACATTGTGATGTATCAGCGCCTCTGAAGCCTTGTGGTACACTCACTGGGCTACAAATACGAAGGTTGCGTGTTCGATCCTCGGGAATATAAAGAAAATATTTGTCATTTGATTTTAAATTTCATTACATGTTACAATCTGGACAGAAGTTGTATAAATAAAATACCCAGGACATTATATAAAATCCATTGGATATTATAACACATTATATAGCAAATATGACTTGAATATCCTATAAAATCCCGGGGACATTACAGAGTCCCTGTTTATGAGATTTAACCCGACCAGAGAACAATAGAATCACGTCACTGGAGGCTTATAAAGTATATCAATGAACCCTGTGCAGTCTTCCCTTTATCTTTGGGGTCTGGTAGGCTTTCGAAATGCTGGAGAAGTAAGAATATTAAATCTAAAGAATACTATTTCTCTGCATACCTAAAATAACTCAAAACACGCCAAATCCTCAAACCTTTAATATCACAACCAAATATTAAAGACGTTGGATACCATTGTTCATGCGGATACCGGACGCGCATGTAACGGCGAGTATTTGTAATGCGGTTACCTCCCTTTGACTCGCGGCTAATTGTACTTCCGCCAAAATAAACTCATAGAAATGTAAATTTGGACAAGAGTTACCTCCCCTGATTCATTATTTTAGGGGTATGCTGTGTTGATTGAAAATAATTTGAATATCCTTTGGTAACATGTTGTTTTTATTTTATAATTATATTTAACAATGAATAAACATTAGAAATAAGCCAGCTTGAAAAATATCTTGATTTTGTAAAATGCTTTTTTGACTGATGTATCCATTCTTTTGGAAAATGTGCTTTTTTTTTAGTCAAATGATGTGTGAAATTAAAAATGTTTTGACTTGAATTTTCATTTTTCTGTTTTGTGCCATATCAATACTGTAATATGTCTATTTAAAAAACATTCATTTAATAATCAAACTTTAAAATGACCATTTTATTGGCAAAATGATTTTATCATCCGGTGCCTCTAGATGGCGCCACTTATTCAAAAAATGCCGTGGTGACTATGATTCAGGACATATTTTTCTTCAAAATGATACCAAATATACCCATTTCTTCATTTTTTTGTTTTTTGTATGCAACCTCTTCAATTAATGTTTTAGATTTTAAAACGTTTATTCATCGAGTGCTACCGTGGGCCTAGGAGTGAGTGAATAAACGTCACATCGGTAATATTACAGCCATATCGTGACGAGATAAAGTCAAACATTGGATTACAAAGAAATTACTATTTGTTAAATACCTGTCGCCAAATGACAGTACAATAACTAGAATATCACATATTTTAGTTAAAACTAGTTTGAGAGTATATGAAAGAATAAACTACAATTCAACAACACAATATAAAAACGGGATATAGATCGCCAGCAACCAAAGTAAGGCCAACACAATGGGGACCGAGGGGACTTACAATGCTTCTGCTACGAGTGAGCCTAGGAGATGCGGGTGTATGGATTGATTTTGCTCAGTCTAATCAAAATGGAGAAGATAGAGAAGGGAACTGTTCCGTTAATACTTCCAGAAATCCCAGAAGAAATACAATTCGGTTACTATAGGATTTACCTAATGTTGACAGTGACAGCAACGGTCCACTGTTATCTGAAGCTCGTGGTTCAGGCGGCGAGTTTGCACCACCCGACGTCTGAGAACAATCAGTATTCATCAATGAATACTAGAAATGTCGAAGTACATTCTGATCGTGATGGACGTGCAGTTTTACTGGAAGGAACGGTAATAGATGGATGACATCGCCACCATGCCCCGTATACCTGAAGGTCATATCATGTATGGTCTTCTTCAAAAAGTCATTCATGAAGACCACACTGTACATGAGGCAACCATTGTGGGGATTAAGGGTTAGAATATGACCCCAGAAATCTATGCTGAGGCGACTACATTGATCGGGTGGGCAGGCACGGTGACTTGCTTGGTTGCTGTCATAGTACCACGACGGAGTGGATCGTCTCACACAATATCGACCACTGGGTTGTCTAGTCCAAACTTGATTATCTACAGGCCACCGGTATATAGCTAAGTATGGCGTTAAAAAAGCAACAAACAAACAAAGAACATATATGTATATTCAAACTCTTTCCCAGCACCATGCAAAATAAGATAACACTATTGATTCTCAGAAGAGAAAGCTTTAATTTGTACTGGACTACAGTAAGACAAGTGGGGGAATGAAACAGATGTCTCATAGTTCAAACTGTTACAAGCAAGGGTGAGTGAGTGAGTTGGGCTTAACGCCGCTTTTAACAGTATTCCAGTTATATCGCGGCGTGTCAGCTTAATGTGGGAGGAAAGGCCGAAGTGATGCAGGTCTTAGACGTTTACCACTTCGGTGAAACCCACGAGCACGGGTATGGTGCTGACAAACCTAGAAACATAATTTGGGCGAACCGGGATTCGAACCCACAATCATAGGTTTCTGGCGTGCGCAAGGGACGTAACTCTGCACAGCGAATCGCGGCGCCTTAGACGACTGGGCCCCCTCGTGCCCCCGTTTCAAGCAAGACTAATAGGTGGCACATAATAATATTTATGAACATGCTAAACATTGTGGGCATAGCATCTTTCACCGCCTGAAAAATGAAGTTCTCCGACTGGATGAGATCTTCATACTGTGGAAGCAAGCTGAAACGGTTATTCTGTCACTCCCTCCCTCGAAAGCTCCAAATTCACACATATTATTTTCTACCAAACACGGGTGTTACAGTGAGCACCTCAACTTCCAAGAAAACTTCGTAGATGCTGCATCTGCAACACAAGGAAACACCTGAAATACAACAAACATATACGAGGGGATATCAAAAAGTTTTGAGCCTCACACAGAAAAAGTAAAAGAATTGGATTGTTACTACTTTATTTTTCAACATAGTCCCCTCCCAACTCCACACACTTGTTCCACCTAGTTTGCCAGTCACTGATGCCCGATCGGTAGAAGTCAACATTCTGGTCCCCTAACCAACCCTCCACAGCAACAGTTAGCTCATTGTCATCTTCAAATCTCCGGCCCCGGAGGTTTTTTTTCAGCCTGGGAAAGAGGTGGAAGTCACTGGGGAGTTCGTAGCCACATTCTTGCACAGCTGTCATTGCAACATGGCTCGTGTGGACTGGTGTGTTGTCCTGGTGAAGCAGAATCCCACGACGGATTTTTCCACGGCGTTTCACCTTAATGGATTGGCGCACCTGCTTCAATAACTTGGCGTAATACTCCCCATTCATTATGGTGCCATGGGGCAGGTAGTCGATGTGAATCACTCCTTTGCTGTCCCAGAAGATGGTCATCAAAACCTTCTTGGTGGATCTGGTGGCTTTGAACTTCTTTGTCTTTGGAGAAGTGGCGTGTTTCCATTCCATCGACTCTCCATTTGTTCTCCGAATCATAATGATAAATCCAGGTTTCATCACTGGTTACAATCCTAAAATGAAAATCATCTGGGTTGGCGTTGTACCGAGTTAACAAGGCTCCACTGATGGTAATAGCTTCATGTCATCTGTAAGCATTCTCGGGACCCATCTGGCACACACTTTGGACATGTGGAGTTTGCAATGAATTATATCATGTATGGATCCATATGATAGGTTTGTTGTTTCTTCTAGCTCATGGAGAGTAATACGGCGGTTTTCCATCACTAGTTTGTGTACAGTGTCAATGTTTTCAGGGCTGGTACTGGTTGATGGCCGTCCGGACCGGGCATCATCTTCTAAGCTCTCTCTGCCACGCTGAAATTCCTTCACCCACCGTTTGATAGTTGCAGACGATGGGGAAGACTCTCTATAAACTGCAGTCAATCGCTCTTCCACCTGTTTGGCAGATTGACCCTCTAGGACAAGAAACTTTATCACCGCTCTGTACTCAGATTTGTCCATTTTGCCAATTCACTAGGGGTAGGTCTCTTCCACGAAGTGTTGTGACAAAATAATTGCAGCCAGCAATATGTTTCTACATAGCATCAGTAGCTAAGACATTCATGTACATCAGGTGTAGCGCATTGTACCATTCGACCAGGAATACTGTGTGAGGCTCAAAACTTTTTGATATCCCCTCGTACATGCTTTATTGACTAAAGATTTCATCTTTGTATTTGCAACAAATACTCTTTGTCCATTGTTATACTTATGGGACAGTTTGAGTCGATGGAATTGTCAATCCAGTTTAGGTAAGTGAGGTGTGAGTAATTGTTGTTTTACTTGTTTCTTTAATCTTATGAACCGTGTAATTAACCATTCAGAAACACGCCGTTATTTAATTTCTTGTATCAGAGAATTTTCGCAATCATATCGCTTTCTTAATGATTGGAAACAGATTTAAGTCTGACGGAGCCAGGTGGGTGCTGAAAGAGTTCGAAGCCACACAGCTCCATGATGATACCCTCTGCATCCCACGGCCATAACATTGTTGTATATGGTGCGTGTTTGATCAGATGTCAATACCTTTGGAACACAAATATCTGATACTTTCTTCATTGTCAAAGCTTCTGAAATAAGGGATTGAACCCTCTCCTGGGAAATGCCGACTCAACTAGCAATATCATGCACAGTCATTTGCCAGTCGGTCATCACCACGTCATGGATTATGTGGATCATTTCTGGTGTTGCTGACGGGACAGGCCTTTCACGACGGGGTTCCTCTTTTAGGCTCTCTCTAATGTTGTCAACAACTGTTCTTGACTCGATCGGGGATCTCACCCAGTCGGGTTGGACTCAACCTATATATGATGGACTTGATTTCCCATTCCGCCATGTTGTTCAGTGCTGGGTAACGTAGAATCTTCTGATCCTGGCACGCTCGCCAAATGTTACCCAGGTCACAATCGCTCAGATTGACAACTGAAAACAACAAAGAATTTGGGTCACATCAGTTTATGTTTAATAACACATGGCTGACCAAGATACATCATGTTTATGCTTCAAGTTTTCAACTTGGTGTGGCGCAAGGATAAAATACCAACACTCATTACTATACTAGGCATACAATAAAGTATTATAATACCCAACTAGTTCATGGTTCCTTATATTTTCAATGTCAACATTAGATGACAAGACCCATCAACACGACTTGCAATGGAACTAGTTGATATTAATATCAACTTTCAAGAAACCATAAAAGATAAATCCATGCATTAACGGTAACCATAACACCAATAAGATGCTAATTTTCCATACTGTATTACAACATTGCATTAATCATTAAATACTCTATAAAAGTGAACTAATTATATATTTGGCATATGTTCTGTGTGAAAATAATACCTTCATGAATTATACTCCCATTAGTTTGTTATTACAAATGAAAACTAAAAAATTACACAGATTATATTATAAATGAGTATTGTGAAGTGTCGTAAAATCAATGTGTAAACAAGACAACAAGAATTACCTCCCTTTAACTGAGACAGATGCTATGCCATGAAATGGGATGTGCTGTAACTTATATTGGTTCAGCTCAATTAGGATGTTTTAATGCAGAAAAGTTATATTTACAATGATTATGCTATATGCTTGAAGTGTGTTATTACAAAATATACAACGAAAGTATGCTAAACGATGTACATGAAAATGTGGGAGGTCACGTGACCTCAAATATGAACGATCAGCGAGGTGTTGACAAATAGTGCTTTTTATCCTAACTTTTGCTTGAAAACATTGCCTGAGGAGAGTGTGTACATGTTTGACAGCGATGCACATCATATATATCTGTGTGAGTACTAAAATGACAAATGACCTTGACTGTCCTTCGCTACCATGTCGTCCGTGAACACTGACTGGGCGCAGCGTTATCTTTAAAGGGGCACTGATCACAGGAGTCCGTATCTAAAAATAGACGCCCTCATGCATATTCATGACCATTTTTAGATACGGACTCCTGTGCACTGATCTAACGCAATTCCCCGGACTGGTTGTTGCCTTTGTTATTGTTTTTTCCCCCGTGAGTACCCGGATGATACGCAACGCAACTGAGCGTGACCAGAGACTGGGCTACCGTCTGCAAGGACAGCTAAATAAACTTGGAGGCTGGAGGCAATATTTCTTTTACGCATTTTTGCATAAACACTGATTGGTTAACTGTGATCTATAAAGATTTCGACAAAGGGCGCATGTTAATTAATTTCTTCAGCCTAAACAAACAGACAAAAAGAACAGCGGAGCTCATCGGATGTCGTCATTTGGAAATACCCCAGATGGTTATAGTTTAATACTAAAAAAAGTATCCACGCAAGGAAAGCATTTTCGGATTTCGGCTTGCGTCGATAATACGATTACTACTCCCTTGTTGTCATCCACGTTTTCTCGTATAACCCTACACTTGTGTATTTGTCGTAATTCACTTGATGCTCAGTTAATGAATTTATTACAGGTACAATTAGTGGTAGCGCCACTTAGATTACCTGACAAAAGTTCCCATTTGGCATTTATTGTGTCTGGGGTAATTATTCAATCTAAATACAGGTTTGAAGTGAGTTGAAATGTGTGTTATGTAATATGCACGTGGCAGCCCAGCAAGAGATGAATGATCAGTTGATTTACTTTTTTTTGAAAATCAACGGATCGTTCCTAGTCATCAAAGGATTAACAGAAAATACGTTGATTGATTAATCACTGTTATCTTGCACAGTGAATATGTCAAGAGTGAGTGTTTACAGGTCTAGGTTTACTAAAACAAAGGGAATACACTCATATCATGGCGTGAAGTGCCGATGTAAAAACAACATACTCTGTTCAAAGGGTTAACTGATAATACGTTGATTGATTGATCCTTGTTATCTATCACTCAATGGATTTTTTAGGAACCGTGGACGTTAGTTGTCATGTGCGCTTTCTCAGCCGTCCATTGAGACTTGACACCTATGTAAAACACCTGAAACAATCCAAGTGATCAGTTGAGAAACGAACACTGGTTATAATATCCCGAAACGATATATATCTTTTAAAATATCATTTTTGATTGTACTGAGACACGTGACATCGAATAAGTTTCTTTGTACAGCTACAGACAAGTGGGATATTGTTGCTTTGTGTGGATATTCACGGATACATTCCTCGAACAAGGAAGCTACCTAAAATTTAAACACATAAATTTGGTAGGTTGTAATTATGAAATTTGCATTTTGTTTTCCTTCATTTGAACGGATTCGTTCTTGTTTCTCTACGTCTTGGTTGGGAAATTCTTCAATGCGCGATAGACGTTGTTTTCACAGGTCTTTTCCTTTGTAAGCGTGTATATATTACCGTAAATTTGTGAAATGTGATTCTCTCAGGCAATTTATAAAATGTGTAAATATTTCAGTCATTTTGACTAACAAATCTGCCCAGATTGATTAAGACGATCAAAAGGGCCTACACACATCACAACAGATTATTATGTAGGATTAGAAGCCAAACAACATAGAAATGTACTTTTCAACGTAACATTTTCAGTCTCTTGGTGATGACATTAAACATCAAAATGTTTGGAATTCGTTATCATAAAAATACAGATGGAAATGTTTTTCAGTCACTTTGTAAAATAACTGAATATTTAGACGTTTAATAAATTTGTTACACATTTGACAGTAAACAAAATATACACACTGTAAAAAAAGCAATGCTCAGGTGAAATATTTACTTTGTGTTGCAAGTCAAAATAGTGTAAACGAAAATCGCAAAATTACCAAGCAAGTGACTTATCAAAACTTCGTCACCATTACCGACGCTACCCACAAAGATACCTACATTTCCTTATTATCTCGAAAACTGTATTTCATTTTGTTGATCAATGTGACCATACGCCCTTATTACTACCCATAAAAGTGACTAATGCGCTTAAGAATGGCGCAGCAGAGGTCGCGAACTAGTCTAGATTTCTGCTATACATCCGGGTACTCACTGGGAAAAAACAATAACAAAGGCAACAACCAGTCCCGGGGAATTGCGTTAGATTAGTGCCCCTTTAAGCAAGTAATTATCTAATTACAACATTAGCTATATAGCCAAATATGGTTATTTCAACTCTACATGTTCTTATCTGCATAATTACATATGTTGTGGTCTTATCTCGACCGTTTATTATCATACATACCTGAAAACAACAAAGAATTTGGGTCACATCAGTTTATGTTTCATAAAACATGGCTGACAAAGATACATCAGCGAATGACGTAAGCGCATTCAATTTGACAGTGCACTAAGCGGCACTGAGGACTGACAGAGTGATTTCCCTTAGACCGTGGACAAGACACTCAACATGTATTTACTTACACCCTTGAAAACACGGAATATATTACTAAGGGGATGCAAAATGTAACTGAATGCACTTACAATGGGTGAAAAGTACTACATAAAACACCTGCCTACCTCTTTATGGTGGCATCGGAAGGGGCATCCTGCCCTTGTGTTGTACTCACATCTTCATTGTTTGTTTGTTTGTTTATTTGTTGTTTAACGCCGCAATCAGCAATATTTTTCCAGCTATATGACGGCGGTTTGTAAATAATCGAGTCTGGACCAGACAATCCAGTGATTGACATAACGCGTATCGATCTACGCAATTGGGACCGATGACATGCATCAACCAAGTCAGCGAGCCTGACCACCCGACCCCGTTAGTCGCCTTTTACGACAAGCATAGTCGCCTTTTACGGCAAGCATGGGTTGCTGAAGATCTATTCTACCCCGGATCTTCACGGGTCCACATCTTCATTGATGGCTTTTAGTGTTAAGCCCTTTTTCTGCAAGTATTGTATCACTGCATATTCCTCAAGTTTGTTCACTGTCCAAAGATCACAGATCCGTGCTGATCTTTCTAACTTGTCACAGCAAGATTTTGTGGCTATACATCATATAATGTACACAACAGGAGCTTTCACTATTACGCAATTCCTTCTTTGTGAGGCTGCGAGATTATCAGTCAACCCTTGTAGTAGGTACATTATTTTCGAAAACATATGCCCATGATGATATGTTACGGTTGTGGTAATTGACAGATAAATGAGACAATCAGTTCCGAATGGAGCTTGTCTACTAGTCACATGTAGGGTTCGGGGCGGTGGGGAAGCCTAGTGGTTAAAGTGTTCGCTCGTCACGCCGAAGGCCCGGGTTCGATTTCCCCACATGGGTACAATGAGTAAAGCCCATAAAACCTATTCCTGGTGAACCCGAGCTGTGATATTGCTGGAATATTGCTAAAAGCGGCGTAAAACAATCCTAACTAATGAAGGATTCTCCCGTTGGTATTCCGAAAGAGAAGAGATCACCAGCAACCTTGCCGTACGTGGCGACTGAATTGGTGGGTTGAACAGACTCGGTGTTATGGTGAATTCCCGCTAACGGCGTGGGACGTTGCTCACAATATCAATCACTGGTTTGTCTGGTCCAGACTCAATAATTTTAAGGCTGCCACCATACAGCTGGAATACTGCAGAATGAAGTGACAAACAAACAGAATTGGGTGAGGACGAGGAAACGAGCTGAGGCTAACGTAAAATCTGTTACTTCGACCACACTTTCCAAGTTAGGCAAGGAGATGACGTTGTTGAATGCCACTGAAGATTTATTTACCAATATTTTTATGCCTAATATCTCTATACAGGATGCAAATAAGTAAGACATGAAAATCGATTTCATTGTTTGTTTGGTGCTTAACGCCGCACTAAAATAAAATATAGACTAGACAATCAAGTGATTGACATCATGAGCACCGATCTACGCAAATGGGTTACGATGGCATGCATCAACCAAGTTTCATTGCAATCAATTTGCTAGACAGTTTTGTTGTATTAAAGGCTGATCCTATCATGGCATTAACAATATTTATTCTGAGGAAGGACCGCCTCCGTGGTCTATTGGTGGGGTCCTCCCGGAGAGCAGAAAGTCCGGGGTTCGATCCCTTGCCGCATCATACCAAAAGATAAAACAAAGATGGTACTTGTTGTTACCCTGTCTGGCTCTCGGCATTAAGGGGCTAAAACAAGGACTCAGTGTCAGTATAGTGTGTCTGAGCGGGGTATTCATGTTAAACTGCGGCATGGTATCTCAGTGTGCTGGCACTATTAATCGGCATATGTCCGAACTAGTACAAGCAGCTACACACACATGTGCAATAATCTGGGACACGACGTTAAACCCCATTTCACCTCAATGATAAGCAATGTTTTTATATTTAGTGTAAAGAAATATCTGTCATAATAAATGTAGTCAATTAACAGACAATCCAGCCATTTAGCAATGCCCCACGTCGTTTGCGCGCGATAACACGCAACCATCCCAGCTTGACCACCCGATCCTGTATGTCACTTCGTATGACAAGCATATGTTTCTGGGGCCTATCCTATCCCAGGATATCCACGGGTACCAATAAATGGAAACAAAAGCACAATCGTCCATAAATTGTTTTCGGTGATTAGGTTTCTGTGAAACGCTGGCACAGTAACTTCAAATCACTCTCAAACCGCTTACCCCTACTTCAGCCATCCAATCTGTGGTGTTTAGATAGTTTAGACTTGTATTAAATTTCCTATTCGCTATTCAACCACTCCACATGGGTAGGTAGATCAAATTTTGATATTAATTTAGGTTTCATTTCAATATCAACACCCCTCCAACCAAATAACTAAATAAACACAATGCTGCCTCAACAAGGCTTCAAAAGCTCGGAGTATTCCCCGACTTGCAAATTACGAACGGTACTGCTGTTCAAGAAATAAACCATTTTACACACACTAAAAGTTAATGATTACCAGACAAAAAAGATCACTGTTATTAGAAGTTACTTTTATTAGCTACATATTTGTTAACGCGTTCAATTTGTTCACGCCGGACTAAAAGCAAAAACTTGATCTCCCGTTTACCAAGCAAGTCAAAATCATACAGCGTGATGTTAAAGTCACCATGCCAGTCATTTGCCCCGAATGACAGCATTCATTGCGACTTTGTGTTCATACGCATTTATTTTTAGAAATATCACATCTTCCACGGACCACTTTAGCAAGAGCACCAGTGACTCGTAAAACATCTCCGAGACCATAACAAAGTGGAACTGCTGATCAAGTGTTTCGAGATATGTTTTGAACTTTGAAATGTTTCTAAAGTCCTGAGTAGGAAAGCCAAAATCCCTTGCCATCACGTTATGATCCCCCGCCACGATGTGGAGCAGATCTTGAAAACCGTACAATATTTCTTCACCAAAGTTGACACATAGGTAGGTCTAGTGGTAAACTGGTGCCTTTTTATAGTTTGGGATTAAAAAAATTTGTTTTGAGTTGCCATTGCAACGACTTTAACTTAGTCTGAAAATGGCAGTAGTCCTCGTTTCCGGAGCAGATCTTGAAAACCGTACAATATTTCTTCACCAAACCTGGCATATAGGTAGGTCTAGTGGAAAACTGGTGCCTTTTGAAACTTTGTGATTTTTGAAAAAACAATTTTTCGAGTTTCCCTGGCAACGACTTTAAGTTAGACTGAAAATGGTGGTAGTGCTTATTTCCGGGACAGATCTTGAAAACCGTACAATATTCTGTCATTGTTGAAAGAAAACAGTATCCAGGAACTCTAGCATGGGGCCTCACAGTCCACAACTCTCAAGGTAGCGCCCTTTAGCAGATGACTGGGAAGATGACAATTACACAAGGAAGGAAATTTAAAGCCCAGCCTGGTCAAGTGTATACGATGCTCTGTAGTGTCAAATTAAGGATTTAACTTGTAGGTTTTGCTGAACACAAAATTGTAAACAAAAAAGCATTGGATGAGAAGACTAGATTGCGGAGTGAAAGCACATTCATGGTGATGGACTCAAGGTGGCCCCCTTGATTGTTCGATCCCTCAGTGCTCATTTCGGAAATGTGAAGAAGGATAAGTTTGTTTGTGTGCTTGATGTTTCGTGTTTCACAGAAACACATATAATGATTACAGTGAAAGAGACCTGCCAGGATATCAAGTCAATTCAGGAGACACAACACATGGTATTGCTGCATATGTTTCAACAAGTTTCAAGAACAGTGTCCAGCTATGTGATGTCATCTCGCAGTTCTGTCATTTCGCAGACAAGTTCTGCATGTTATGGATCAAGAATCTGTAGGTTTATCAACGCTTTGACAACATATTAAGTTGGCTGTCTACGCATCTTGTTAATATGTTGTCAAAGTGTTGATAAACCTACAGATTCTTGATCCATACATTTTACGTTTCTAGATACTTTCAATTGAGTTTTTGTCAAAAATAATGATCCTTCTTAATACTTTGGTATTAACTTTGCCCCATGTACAAGCTGTGCACATATACTCTAACAATGATGATGGCTAAACAGCAAACCACGTGAAGTTCACCTCGATTTTATGTTGACTACCTGTTACAACTGTGGACAAGTTATACGTGCAGGAACACAGCAAATTCGTTTAAAAGACTGTACTTATTACTTAAAATAGTTCACACCAAATGAGGACCTTTAGCAAAAATAGAGCCTAAATGTTGCGACCAATTAACACCTACATTCTAATGAGTGAATACGTAACCTATCCCTATGATGAGACCCTAGGACAATAAAATAGACGGGAACGTATTCATATGAAACTAATCTAATAGACTAAACACTGAGCAAGGAAATACCAATATTCCCCAAAAGATAGACAATCACGGGAATGTTGGTTATCCACGGATCACTAGAAAAGCAGAGTATTGAAAACCAAAGCTACTAAGTTCAGCTCAAAACAACCAGAGAAGGTCAGTACTAGATCAAAAGAGCCCAGTAATCACTCACTGTGACCACCCAGTAACTACCGATCCGGTAACGATCTAAGCTTGGTATGAAGACACATGATCTCAACAAAGGTATAAACTGTACACTTGCGTGCAGACCTCGGAGTATTGAGAGCAAGTCGAATACAGAAAAGGGACAAGACTTCATCAAATACAGAGATCACGTTTCCCAATGGAACTCCAGTACAGAAGTTCAACTTGCAGACAACATTGACTCTGCTTCAAGATCTTCATTCAAGTCAGCCAAGGAGATAGCTCGCCTTGCAGAATTGTGTACGAAAAAGGTCAAGTTTGAAGATATTCGCAAGTTAGAAGAAATAAAACTTGATATTGAAATTGCAAAGGCTGCGGCAAGGGAGAGAGTATGTGCAGAAATGGAGTCTCCATCGTTTCAAACAACTGTGCCACCAATTGTAAAGCCACAAGGTGATAATCTGTATGCTCACTCAGAACTGCAACATGATGCTAAAGACATTACATATCCTGTTTCCTCCAGTCAACAGAGTACTATAGAGTCATATCATCAGACTCCTGTGAGGCAGAACATCACCTCACCTTATCAACAGGGGCGGTCGGGTAGCCTAGTGGTTAAAGCGTTCGCTCGTCACGCCGAAGACCCGGGTTCGATTCCCGACATGGGTACAATGTGTGAAGCCCATTTCTGGTGTCCCCCGCCGTGATATTGCTGGGATATTGCTAAAAGCGGCGTAAAACCATACTCACTCACTCCTTATCAACAGACTCCCTGCTTAAATCCTCTTGCATTCAGGTCAACGTTTACTCAACCTGCAACAGAAAGTATTGTCCAAGCTCAGCAACAGATGTTGACTGCCATGTTTCTCCCTGAAGACAACTGTCATGCTACTTCTGTTCAAAGCCGAATGATATTGATGACTGTTTAGAAATTGCCAAAAAGACACTCACTGAGAAACGAAGCTTTATGATCAAGAAGAAAATGTGCTTTGTATGTTGCGCTTACAACCACACTGTTAAAGGATGTTTGAAGAAAAGACTCTGTAAGAAATGCACTTCATGATGACAACTTCACCATGAAATCAACATCACAGTGAACAGACACTCAAGCCAAACAAGTATCAAGGTCACGCGATGATGTAACCACGTCCTGCAGTGCAGCAACGTCAGATTCCATGGAAACAGTTCTCCAGTCAGTTCTTTCAGTTACAGTGCATCTTGAAGACAGTGGTGTGAACATAAAGACATATTCTCTCCTGGATAATGGGAGCTCGGGGTGTTTCATGACTGGAGATCTTCAGTGTCAGATTGGTGCTCCATCAACACAAACAACTTTAAAGCTTCGCACGATGCATGGTATTGACATTGTGCCGGCCTCAGTGGTGACTGGTCTTGTAGTTATGGACATTGGTTGTGCTAATCATGATCCATTTCCGAAGACATTTGTGATAACGGATATCCCTGTCAACCGTAATCAAATTCCTGATCCAGAATTCTTGAAGAAATGGCCTCATCTTCGTGACATGGCAAACAAGCTTCCAAGAGTGTATCCCGATCTTGATGTTGGACTGTTAATTGGAAGCAATTGTCCTCAAGCACTGGAACCACAACAAGTGATCCATTCAGGTGGCAATGGTCCCTTTGCTGTGCTATATAAACACGGATGGGCTGTAAATGGGCCTCTGCATGTGAAATATGAAGTCCAACGTATATGTAGCTCCTCCTGGACAGTTTCAACGAGACGATATGTACATGCGTCGGCGATGGCGCAGAATCCAGTATCTTGCCAACATGTTCTGGACAAGATGGAAAAAGGAGTATCTGCTCTCTCTACAAGAATGCCAGAAGTGGAATACACGCATTCTGATGATCAACGACAAAACGAGTTCGCTCACTGGTCGACGAAGTTTAGATTTTAGAATCTTTATCTGTACACTAGGGAGAAAGCTATCTTTGTCTGCTTCTACACTGATCACACGCCCCATAGACTAGCAGGATCTATGGAGATTGTCATCATTGGGAAATGAATGCAATAACACGTGATCAATTCAGCTAATCAGAATGCAGGAATTTCCATGAACACAACGAAAATTTAATTATAACCCTTTGAGTTAGAATTAGAAGGGACCTTTATTCTGCAAAAGAAAAGAAAAACTTAATGTTTTGTACTAAAGTTGAATTGTGAGATAATGACTGCTCTTTTTCAATGGCCTCCTCATAAGAACAAGAACAGGGATGTGAGCCAGAAGCATTATGTGAGCATAGAATCTTTTTTTTCTATTGGAACACAGTTGCTAATATTTAACTCTACATATAGGAAAGTTTAAATGATCAAATACACATTTTCCAAGTCACATTACCGGTACTAAACATTCTTAAAATGGAATCCAAACAGTGTTGTCTGCTTTTCAAAAGAGATAACTCTCATCTATCGTTTTTCAAAAGGGAGCAGTTAATGTTTTTGAAGTCGCTGCTGAAGGACATTTCCATCGCTCTGGCTATACACTAAGCCTGGAAAGACGCCACAAGCCAAATCTAGTGCTGCTGCAGCTTCCACAGACTCTGTTTCGTGCGACCTTGACCAAACAAATACTCAAATTGAAGAGTATCCATATGATACCTGATGAGAAAAGCAAACCTTTGGATTATCCTGACAAACATTGACTGAGCTAGTCAAAGAAAACCAGAAGTTGAAGGAACAGCTCCTAGCTGCCAAGCAAAGCACTTCTCATTTTGATAAAATGATGATGAATGTATTTGTTATGCTTACAAATGAAGTCAAGAGGTAAGACGTTACAATGTCTTGGCCAACAGTATCAACAGAAATGAAAAATGCATCTGCCTACAAGTTCCCAAAGCCTTGCGAGAAGGAGTATCCTGTGGGTATACTGACATGGTGTTTGATGTTTATCAAGAAGAATCAATCAAAAATGCAGAGAGAGCCAACAGAGGATCCCAGCATGGCACACCATTCAGGACCCTTGCACCCGAACATTGGGTCATAAAGTGAATGTCCTGAACCTAGAGAACGAGGCACACCTGATTTAAGTACTTGTTACTGGCTGGAGTGAAGATGAACAGAGAAGTAGACTTGCAAGTAGACTAACGGTGGAGCCAGTCAACAATGTTAAAGCCCTCAGATGTAGCCAAGAAGAGGCAGACACCAGACTCCTCCTTCATGCGAAGCACTGTACTGATTCCGGCTTTACTGCAGTTGTGATTGTGTCTGATACGATACCTTTGTCCTTATTATTGGCTTGGCATTACTATCACAGCTACCATCCTCAATTTACATGAAGGGTTGAACCAGGACATGAAATGAATATGTTGACGTCCAGAAAGTTGCTGACACGGAAGGCCTTGACAAAGCTGCAGGCATTCTGGGACTGCCTGTGTTGACAAGGGGGTTGCCTAAAAGTCGGGCCAAGAAAAATCGGGCCGGGCAGGGCCAGCGGGTAATACTAAAAATGGATTGCAGAATATTAAAACGAAACGTGCATATGTAGGCAGATCGCAAATGTCCACAAACGTATAGTTTTGCTCATTTAATTGAGTTCGAATCAAAATGCATCTTCAAAAATGTAATAAACGGATAATTATGACTACATACCGTGAGTCCTCGTAGAAAAGTCAGTGTCTTGACTGTGTGTTTTCTTTGATGAGAAAGTTTCTCACCGACCTTAGCGTGTAGGGGTGTGATGTCCAGGGCAGGAAACGACAGTGTTTTGACTACTCTTCTTTCAATAATTAACGTGTTGGGCATCCCTAATTAACCTTTACTAATTCATGTTTAACCAACACAGGATGGTTTCTGGAAGTGGATATTCGCGAATGTCATAGGGCTGACACGACACGTGTTAACTCTCCTAGCACTTCTAAAGTTCCTAACATTCTTTATATCTAAAGACTAGTATTATATCTAATTATATACCACTATATTGTCTCATATTGCGGTAGTTAAAGAAAACACGGTGCTCAAAGTGAAGCCTTTTTCACTCTACATTCTCAACATAGTCTATCAGAAGTGTTTGGCTTGTGTTGGGTCCGATTTGGCCCGGGCTGTCAAAATCATGATAAAGCACACAGATGTATCATCAAATGTGTTAACATCTGTAGCTTAGTATTTTATCTACCTATATACCACTTTATAATGTCACAGTACATCGTATTTAAAGAAAACACGGTGCTCAAAGTGAAGCCTTTTTCACACTACATTCTCAACATAGTCTATCAGAAGTGTTTTGTCTGTGTTGGGTCAGACTTGGCCGGGGCTGTCAAAATCAACTTTAAACACACAAATGTATCATCAAATGTGCTTACATCTGTAGCTTAGTACTATGTCTACCTATATACCACTTTATAATGTCACAGAACACCGCATTTAAAGAAAACGGACCCGTTAAAGTCAAGCACATTTACTGTATTTTCTCAAGAAAATCTGTCACATGTGTTTGCCCCGACTTGGCCCGGTCTGTCAAAATCAACTTAAACCTCATATATGTATCATGCCATGGATTCAGATACATAGATTAGTATTATATCTAACTATATACCACTTCATAGTGTCTCAGATATTTACAGAAAACAAGGTGCTCAAAGTGAAGCCCTTTTCCCTCTACATTCTCAACATAATCTCAAATCAGAAGTGTTTGACTTGTGTTGGGTCCGACTTGGCCCGGGCTGTCAAAATCAACTTAAACATCACAGATGTAACATCAAATGTGTTTACATCTAAAGACAAGTATTATGTCTATCTAAATACGACTTTATAATGTCTCAGATCGCGGTATTTAAAGAAAACAAGGAGCTCAAAGTGAAGCTTCTGTGTGTAATCGGTTTAATTGTACGGTATACATTGTAGACAGACAGATAGACAGTAATTTATTAATATCTCACTTCTGTACATACATAAAACAGCTTTGTACAAATAAACATTGATAGAATGTTCACAACCATTCAATAGAATTATGAGAAATTAATAACAGAATATCCCACTGCTAAGAATATGATCAATTGTTGAATTAACATGAGATAAGGTTGAGAATTAAGTGTGTGTTTTTTCAATACATCTTAGACTGGTGAGTCGTCTGCTCGATGATAACTAGCCTTCTCATATTTTTACCCTGTTCCCCATTGTTGGAAAGTGTGTTGTCTGCTACCCCAGCTGGAGCCACCTGGTAACAATTAATCACCAGCTGTCAATATACAATACATTATAATACATCAAGATGGCAGTTTCCATGTAACGATTAAGTATTTCTAAGCAACTTAAAGATATGTACAATATCTGGACATATGTATCTTTAATTTGCTTAGAAATACTTAATCTTTACATGAAAACTGTCATCTTGATGTATTATTCTGTTTTGTATATTGACAGCTGGTGATTGAGCGGTGATTGCTGCCAAGGGCGGTCACACGAGAGTTCAGGGCAACCTTTTGGCCTTATGTGACGTGACAATGAACAGTTTTCAATGCCTTTTAAAATATTACCAAAAACCGTTCTGTAGCACACCATAAAAGATAATAAAGTTCACTTTTATCAGACTTGAAATAGACTTAGGTACTGCTTGGCTTCAATCATAGCCCATTTGGGTTAAGAAAGTCCCATTGGTGTGGCATCTGCAATATATGTTCTGGTAGGTGATAATATTTTAAGCAGAGGTCAAATGTTGTGACCTTTTGACCTCTGGTGACCTGCATTTTTTGTATTAGTCCTATATTACATACCAACATGTAGAGCATCAGGTTACCAACATTGTGAGTGGTCATACTTCACCATATGACTATTGCTTGTAAAGTTATTCCACTTTCTGGTTTCCCCTACCCTGAAATCTAGTCCCGTGGATTCGACTCTGGGGTCCTCCTTTATGTGGTGATTACTACCACTAAGCTGTGAGTCCCGGATTGCTTTCAAAGTGGTTTTTCATCTATGGATATATCACTTTCAAAAAAGCATACTGAGATTTTGCCACCCCAGGTGGTACAAATATCTGGTTTGGCTCATGGACTATATATGATAAAGGGTTGTGTAAATTACTATCAGGTTTAGGTATTGGATTTATAATACTAGAACACCATACATCAGGACAAGTTGAATTATCAAAACAATATGAACACAATTTAAAAAGAGTGTAAAAAAACTTGTCGTTTTTCAATGCCTCGAACGCGAGGCTTTACCACGTTTCGCACGTGCAACTGCACGTTCAACCTCAGCTCGAGTGATGGGTGAGTCTAGGTCAGCAGTGTCAAGGTCGATGTCACAGGTCACACTATTCTTAACTAGGTCAGCTTGAACTTTGAAGAGATGTTCATCGAAGAAATGTTGTTGATTATCAGCCGCAAACATTTCACTGTAATCGTTTTTCCATCTGTTTAAAACAGTTGATTTATTAGTCATAAAACACCATCGCCTTCTATTTCCCATGGAATAAATTTACTTTCACGGTCATTAGAAATTCCAATTTTACCAATACATTTCCAAAATGAACGTGTCACTATTATGATGTTTATCCAGTAATCGTCTTTGTTCGTCCATCCTATTTTTACGTTTACTTTTACGGAGTAAATACCCAAAAGTCTTTTTTTTGCTATAAATTGTTGACGTAACGTTCTTCGTTTATTAATCTTGCCTGCTAACCACTGTTTTTTAGCCTCGCGCACTTTATCCCATTGTTGTTGTAGATATTCTGACCAGTAGGGTTTATAGAAAGATTTACAGGAATGTTTATGTCGGTTACGCATATTTGGTGCGACTAATGTATCAAGTGCTGACGTCATAAAATCTAAGAACGTTGTATAGGCAACATTAATGTCTTTCTTAACTTTCAAAGAATCTTCAATTGAAGCTATTGTGTTCATTAACTTACTGAAAGTTTCTTCACCTTGTAGAAATGACTGTGTGATCTTGTGTTATTTACTTCTAGCTGCGGTTGCACTTGACTGTTGATGGTCATGGTTACCAGGTGTATCGTTGTCAATTGGGGTCTGTATCTTCCACGTTAAAACAGAATGGTCAGGAATACTGTCCGGAATGTTATGACCGTCGATCAATGACGATATTCTTAGCACTTGAAAGTCTATAAAAAGGGTAGACTTTCATACGGGGTAACAACATAGTCTACCACCGAGGAACCATTTTTCACATATGTAAAATCATGATGACCTAATCTGCCATTGAGCATACACATATTGCTACTGGCGAGTCAGTCCATAAACTGGTTACCATGTGAATTAACAGTGAAATCGATTACCTCTCTCTCGTACACTATCCACCCCCTGAATGAAATCTAGCTCATTTCCAGTCCTTGATCTGGAATCACCACAGATACAGAGCAGTCCTTCATTTTGGTACATATATAAACCTTGCAGAAGTTGATCGAAAAAGTGTTCAGAATCGTCAGGTAAACAGCACACAAGTAGCACTATATTAAAGTTTATGGTGTGTCGAGATGTAAGTTTCAGGCAGATGAAATTGTCGTTTGAGTCATTAAGGATGTCTACTCGGAACTTATCCTACATACGATTGTTTAAAAATGCCCCGACGCCCCCAGAACCACGTTCAGCGCGTTTATTCAAGTTCTTTCTATTACTTCCGTACCAGGTGTAACCTTCCAGATTCAAGACAGAATCTTTTGTTAAAAATGTTTCACATACTCAAACTATGTAATAATCACGGTGTGATACCAGTGATAACTACGCGAGGATTCGAAGACATGAAATCTGGGTTATCGTATTGTTCACGAGGAGCTTTCGAGCTGTGCAGTCATGTAGATATCCCAGATTAGCCGGTGAGATATAAAATGTTTAAGCCTGCTGTATTTTTAATCCTGATGTATTGAGGGAATGTAGTCCAGACAGACAGATATCCGATATTATCGGCAGGATAAAGCCAACGGATAAAAACGATATCCGTTGGGGTCATATGCGGATAGAGATGCAATTATTAAAGGTCAAGTAGGGACTACTTTCACTGTTTATAAACAAACATGGCGTCGCCCTAGTCATTCGGCGATCGAGTCAGAATTAACCATCGGGAATCTGGATAAACTACAGGGATAATTGCTGTCATTTTCAAAAGAACAGTCTAATATACTGAAAATCAGTGTCTAACTGTGACGTAGCTAAGGCATTTTATAACTTTGGAGATAAAAAATTCGAAATAATTTTGCGAGGGCACGAGGCCCAGCCAAGCGGGATCAGCAGCCATATCTGTGCTTGTAGACAGACCTCTGCGGCTTGAAACCTTCTGCGCAAATTAAAATAGTTGGATTTGGCCGAAATATGTTTGAATTGTTACCTTGTATCGTTTTGTCGCTGTGTGTACATCTGACTGCACTTCTTAACGTTATGACAGGACAGACCGACTGTCAACAACGTCTGAACGTGGCCGTGACGTCTCATAGACTAGGGTTAGAGTAGCTTCCCTTTGACAAAGGGCAGTTACTCTAGCGGACAGACCGATGGATTGCCGCGAAAGGCAAATAAAAACAATTGTTGTTTTGCGTATATGTTGCTTCGCCACTGTATAAGAAACAGATTTCAGTTGTAACTATATTGGCTACTGTCACTGTCCGACTGACACATTACTTACCCTGTGGCGTAATAAATATTAATGCGCGCATTCCAGGAAAACTCGCAATGTTTCGGTAATGTTTGTGAGAGAGGGAAAGCGATTTTGAAGCACGGAATTAAAGAATGACATTATATGATAAAGAGGTTATTTATTTAGCTCGCCAAGGCTCGCTAAATACAATGTTTATTCCTAATGCAGGATATTTACCATCCCCAAACACACTCGCATGATAACCTCTATATATCCACGTTGCAAATAGATTACGTGGATTGGCAGTGAAGGAGCACAACAGAATCTATCTGAGAAAGTATATGTTCCTCTTTAATCTAATTAGAGATATATAGTCTCCATTCTGTAAATAATGTGAAATATAGCTGTCTTGTCTTTATGAGTACTTTGCTGTTTGTCTTATTGACCGTTACGTACAGTGTGACTGTGATGTGACAAGGCCGGTATGGGACGCCCAACTCAAATCACTCATTTCGTCATTTAGGCCAAGGTCGAGATCACTCAAGATTGACTTGGGTCTAGGCTGACTTCACTCCATAGTGTTTTGAACCTAGGCCCAGAGCACTCCACCATCGCAGGCCCAAATAACCTCCCGGGCTCAAATCACACCCCTCACTACTTCAAATATTCATGTTTGATTGTATGCTCTGATATGTTTGTGTATAAATTGATAAATTCATTGGTGGCGTATGTGGTTGGTGTTGTGGGGTGTGTGTGTTGCTTGAATGTCACATGACTGATGAAACCGATTTGATCGTGTTTCAAAGACACATGCTTACGATACAGTCGAAATTGAACAATGGACCCTTATTTTGATTATGGAAAAGATTTTGTCGAAATTTAAGAAATTGTATAAAAACTTGTTGAACCAGTTATGTTTTTTGGTGTGTGTGTTAGTGTTTATATAATATTTTATTCATATTTTGTTTCTACATAGAAATTATTTTATGATATACTGTACATTTCCTTGCTCGTGTATGTATATGCTGGTTTATTTGTTTGTTTCTTATTTAACGCCGCACTCAGCAATATTCAAGCCATATGACGGTGGTCTGTAAAATAATCGAATCTCAAACAGGCAATCCAGTGATTGACGTCATGAACATCAATCCACGCAATTGAGATCAATGACATACAGCAACCAAGTCAGCGAGCCTGACCAGCCGATCCCGTAAGTCGCCTCTTACGACAAACATAATCGCCTTTTACGGCAAGCATGGTCAGTAAAAAAACATGTTCCGTTTAAACAACATAGGCAAACCTTTGAAAATGATATAACTATAATAACATCTGATTTCTAGTATTATGATATCCACATCAAATCATTGAAGAAGGACGAGGAGAAATATAACCTATATAATATTTTGTATATTGGTATACACAGTTAAAAAGACACATTACTTTCTTGCGTCGACGTTTGACATTACCATGATGTGATTATTATGATCAGAAAAACTAAAGTGGAATCATAATGACTTTTACCGTACTATTTGAGAGATCTGACACCTTTTAGAGTAAAACATCCTTTCAGAATTCTAACGGGTGATTAGTGTCACATGTTAATTCAACAGGAACACACACACACACACACACACACACACACACACACACACACACACACACACACACATATATATATATATATATATATATATATATAATCTTATATAGATCATTGCATGCACATCTACCTACTGTACACAAATAAAATTGCATGTCGACGACTAGACAATCAGGTAAGAGTGAGTGAGTTAAAGTTTGACCTCGCATCGGCAGTATTGCAGCCATATCGCGATGAGAACAAGGTAGTTACTATAATTAAAGACCTTTCGATGAAGGACAGTAAAACAGTAAGATAAATATCACAGTTTAGATATAAAACAAACCGAAGCAATACTAAAACAAAGATTTTTTCAGTAGATTAGTTCCTTTAAATTAAAACCAGGCTATAGACCACTGGCAACCAAAGCTAGACCACCTAACTGGGAATCATGGGGACTTACAGTGCTTTTGATTCCTGCATAATTCCCGGCAAGATTTATGCGATCACTTTGGTCACCAGCGGTTGTATGTAATATTAACCAATATTAAAAAATAGAAGCACAATCAATACATTAAAACACTAGTTGATAATATACACTTCAACATTGATGGACTCACGTGCCACTGTCAGGGGGACAATAATTTTACGCTACTTTAACCCCCTGAGGGGCACTGCCTTCAATAATCTCAGTTGTTAATAACATCACACTAATTTAAAACAATTCAAAATTCAAAATTTATCAAATAATTCTATTTCTTTTAAAAAAATGAGAATTATACGAGCATTGATATTTATAAAAGATCCTTTAAGGAAGTTGAATGATAATAGGTATCCCTTATGAGAGAAAAGTCTATACAGTCAAGCAAAGTATGTTTGACTGTGATTCTCTCATCACAAGGGGCACAAAACGGAGGATCCTCACCTTTCAAGAAATGCTCATGTGTGTAGCGACTGTGGCCAATGTGACATCGTCGCAGAACAACCTCGTCATGTCTGGACTGGCAACCCAAGTAGGTGTCACCTTATTTGGGTTTTAATTTGTGAAGTTTATTTAGGTTACTTGGGTGTTCCATCTTTTCTGCATCAAACAACGAATAAATCCCCTTGATGCATTGCTTAAAATCACTGTAGGGAATGGAAAGATGAGACATTGATTTATGAAGAGCTGCTTTAGCTGCAGCATCGGCTAGCTTGTTACCAGCCATACGAACATGACTAGGCAACCAACAAAGACGATGTCGTATTGGCCAGTAGCAAGATTATTGTAAACTTCTAAAATATCAAGAATTAACGGATGGTTTGAGTTGACAGTCTTAAGTGCCTGTTGGCATGATAAAGAAGCGGAGAAAATGATGAAGTGTTTACATGCAGTTTGTTTCTGAATATATGTCAAAGGCTGTGTGAATAGCCTTAGCTTCAGCAGTAAATATTGCGCAATTACCTGGTAATCTGAAAGAAATAGTCCTTGAACCAATGATGGTGGCACTGGCAACTTTGCCGCCATCCTTGGGTCCATCTGTGAAGATGGAGCGGTGAGAATTGTATTTAAAGCGTAACTGGACATATTCTTGCTGAAAGATCAACTGGTTTGTATCAGATTTTTTTAAAATTAGTTAGTGTAAGTTCTACTTCTGGTTTGACTTATTGCCAAGGAGGCGTAGACAGTAATCGGTAGGGTGCAATAATGTCAAGGTCAATATGAGCTGCTGTTATATGAGGTTTTATTCTGATCTTCAGTGGTGGAACCAGCTTTGGTTTAGTTTGGAATAATTCCTCGTTAAAAAAGGATTTAAAATGCAGTCATATGCTTGATTGGACGGGTTTGATTTGAATTTTGTGATATATTGTGAAGCACGTTTTAAACGGTGTTGCTTTAATGAAGGCTCATCAACCTCTACATACAGACTCTCAACAGGAGAAGTCCTGGAAGCTCCAAGACAGAGCATCAGGCCCTGATGATGAACTGCATCTAGTTTTTGTAAGTTACTTTTACAGGCTCCACCATAAATGATGGAACCATAGTCCAGTTTTGAGCAGTTCAAAGATCTGTACAAATAGAGAAGGCTGGTGTTATCCCCACCCCACTTCCAGTCTGATACGACTTTCAGCAAGTCTTGAGCTCTCAGGCATTTTGCCTTGAGATATTTTATATGTGGCAAGAAAGTCAAGTGGCGGTCGAAAATAATCCCCAAGAACTTGACCTCCTCAGCTACTTTGATGGATGTGCCAGGTAGAAATAGTTCTGGGTCTTTGTGCTGTCTATAATTTCTGCAGAAGTGGATAGTTTTAGTTTTAGAAAATTTGAAGCCGTTAACAAGCGACCATTTATGGATTTTGTTGAGACACTTTTTCAGTTGTCTCTCAATAGTGTTCATGTTTTTACCGCGACAAGAAATGTTAAAATCGTCCACAAATAACGATCCATCAACTGAATCATTCAAAACTTTTGACAGACAGTTAATCTTCATACTAAATAAAGTAGCAGACACAATACTGCCTTGTGGAACACCCTGATCCTGATTATAATGGTCACATAGGGTTGAACCCACTCGGACTTGAAACTGTGATATAAAATCAGGTAAACGACCTCTCAAACCAAAATCATGTAAATCCTTTAGAATGCCATGCTTCCAAGTAGTGTCATAGGCTTTCTCAAGATCGAAAAAGACTGACACTACATGTTTGCTTACAATAGCATTTTTAACAAAGGATTCTAATCGTACTAAATGGTCAGTAGTACTTTGATTTTTGCGGAAACCACTTTGGATATTTGTAATAAGGAGTATAATATCTACCTATATACCACTTTAAAGTGTCTCAGTTCGCTGTATTTAAAGAAAACTAGGTGCTCAAAGTGAAGCCCTTTCCCATCTACATTCTCAACATAGTCTCTATCTGAAGTGTTTGGCTTCTGTTGGGTCCGACTTGGCCCGGGCTGTCAAAATCAACTTTAAACTCACAGATGTATCATCAGATGTGTTTATATCTATACCTTGTTTTCTTTAAATACGATGTACTGTGACGGGAACATAAACATTATAATGATAATGATGATGATAGTTGTTTATGATGAGGATGATCACCATATTTTAACGTCTATGGTGTGATTAACAAGGAGGTATTTCATGATTGAATTTAATCGTGCACTATTGCACATATTTATTTATCTGAAGATCGTCTTGTGAAGCATGTCAAGACTGAAAACAAGTCAATCAATGGACTTTCTTAAACGACCTATTGATGCAGTACTGAATATCAATGTTAATGTTTATTTTGTTTATGATGCTGGACGGTACAGAAATGAGTGTCAATCAAGCGAAGTGCCATCTCAAATCGACCCAGAACCGGTCACTTGCCTCTCGAAAACGTCAATGTGTGATTTTGTGTCAAAATTGATGTCCAGCTTGACACAAACACAGTATCTCTGCCATGGTTCGATCCTCTTGTTACCGTAATGTGTGGTTTTGACTCCGAGACCATCAATGTTACGACCCAGACTATGCAGAGGGCGTCGCGGGAAATGATAATTACATATAAAATTCTTTGGAATACGCCCACATACAGAGTCAGACGTATCCAAGAGAACAAACCGGATATGGTCCTTTTTGATAAATCCAATGAAACCATTGTATGACCGATTTATCTGTTTCTTTTGAAACTAATGAGATTCAGGAGAAACAAGGCAAAGACAGTATGAGGACCGTACTAACGAAATGTTAAGCTAGCTTCCCAAGTTGTTATACTCGCAAATCATGACAAGAAAAATCCCGTTGCCTGACGCTTAAAAAAGTGTTTATATTAATTAAAATGCACACATTTCCAAATATTCGAAATATATATGAAGTTACTAATTCTTGCTCATTAAAAGAATTCAAATCCTTAATTAATCGTTCTGATACAATTATTAATAATTTTGACCTAAAATACGGTCATAGATCATGCCAAATTGTCCACTGTCGCCTTAGGCTCGGCTGCAGTGACCTAAACGCTGATAAGTTTAGACGACATGTATCAGACATATCAGACTGCACTTGTGGGTATCACTTTGAAGACGCAATTCACATTTTCTATACCTGTCAAAAATACCATAATATCAGAAACACTATGTGCTTCTACACACAGTGGTATGATTTAAAAACGATATTACATGGCAATAGTTCAGTTAGCAGTTCTACAAACATGACTATTCTTAAATCAGTTCACGATTTCATTGTCAAAAGCAAAAGATTCGGGTAGCTTAATTTTATGCATGTAGTAATGGAAAACTGCTATATCTTATTTCACAGACACCACTTGTATTGGCTTCATATATTTCATTTGTGCATTTAGTATGTTTATGTTTAGCACTATCTTACATATAATCTGATATATAACCAGTTGTTGTAAAGTATTTACCTGGAGGGGTATTTACATAAGCAAGTTTTGCTTGTTTACCGATCCAGATTTCTTTTGAAATAAAAATATGTTGAAACCATATTCGAAATATTCCAGTGTCCATTCCGTCCACTATCCTTGAAGGATAATGATGACGTAAACGACAACGACAACAACGATATGCTGGATTGACTTTCAGAAAGCATATGATTCTGTCTGTTTGGGAATGTTTGGACATGTTGTAGAAATTTACGTCAGTGTCCACATCGTCCACTATCCTGGAAGGTGTATCTTGCCACATATGTTAGCGGGTAGAGACACAAAACCAAATAAAGACATGACACATGTGTATGCATACAATTTGGAATAATATGGACAGTTTACAAACCTAGACACATTCCACATTAAGCCATGTTAGATCATGTTTTCACTGCTGTTTTATGTATGAGAACACAAAAAAGTACGTATTTGTCAGTCATTCAAATCTCGGGTTCAGCAAAAGTTTTCGTATCTATTTTTAGTAAAAACCGTTAGGAGCTTTGCGATCCGGGTGTTAGTTGTCAATTTTAGGTGCTTAAAATGCACTTTTTTTAATTAATAATTAAATTAACCGGACAATAACCTCATGATTGACTATTACTTTTGTTACAAACGACTTGTTAGACACACACAAGCTGTAACTTTCTATTTATGTTCACTTTGTATTTGTATTTGATGTAATATGTACAAACATATTATTTAAATAATGTCTATATCGATGGCGTCACATCCTTTATTTCAATATGTAATTATGTTGTATGGGAGCGGTGTTAACATAAGCTGTAAAGCTTGTTCACCAATCCCAACTCATTTCAATGAATAAAAATATGTTTAAACCAAAATGCACTTTAATGAATCCTTGGAGTCTGTAACCTTGAGAAACGTTGTAATGTTATTAATACAAAAATCAGTAAAAGGTAAAGCATATATTTTGTGACCGGAACTAGCATGTTCGAGGTAAAGCTTACGTTTTGTGTACCATCAAAATGACATTGATGACATTTCTTCAAAACATGACAAAATCCCTATCATCCACAACATGAGAGATATTGACCACGAATGTTTGTACCGAACTCTCGAACCTATCCTCCGATCACGACCGCCTCACCATAAAAATACATATAGATTTGGACCTGTGAAGATCAGGGTTAGAACAGATCTTCAGCAACCAATGCTTGTATTAAAAGGTGACTATGGTTGTCGTTAGAGGCGACTAACGGGATCGGGTTGGTTGTCAGGCTCGCTGACTTGGTTGATTGGATGCATGTCATTTTATCCCAATTGTGTGGATTGATGCTCGTGATGTCAATCACTGGATTGTCAGGTCCAGACTTGATTATTTGCGTGACCTCCGTCATATAGCTGGCATATTGCTGAGTGTGGCGTTAAACAAAAAAAACATATAAATTTAACCGCTTATTTCAAATTCGAGATAAAAATACATAGCGCCATCTCGAACTCCCAATCTGACTTTACAATAGAACTGTGTACAATGATATCGAAGTTTGAATTTGCCACCGTGACAGCTTTAAGAAATCTTAATTAGAATTTTACTTAACTGTAAACAATTCTCCTCGATACAGGTTGAGGAATCCGTAATGAAGTCAAAGAAAGTGATCATTTGCAACATTGTCAAACTTAGTTTCATCCACAGAAACCACGGACCTTTTTCGCAAAACTAAAATTCAACTCAATCCTTCACTTGTTTTTCTGTCACAATGTTTACTGATTATTACCTGCGAAATACATTTCAATAAGTCATCGAGGTACATTTCAGCTAGCAACACCTTACACCTGTTATATTCTGAATTGATCGTCTATGCAATCGTATTTCTATGGATCTATAATACACAGTCTGTTACTCAGTTTTATTTCGCTTATTGACTTTCTACATAGGTGAACAGATACATTTATTTTTTCATGCAAACAACATGTTATTCAGGAAAATATAATTACATGATAGGGGTTTGCAATTGTGAACACACAAATAATTATTTATTCAAACACCTCTTCCTTTAAAATACATATATATTAACACACACAAATGGTTTTTACAAACAATAGTTGATTTTATGCTTCCAAACAAACCACACGCAAGCTATTGTTGAATTTTAAAATATAGCCAAGGTAAATGTATCCACAATCATATTTAATCACAAATATCGTTCTGTTCTATATAAATGTAACAAATGAACTAACCATTTCAGTGGATCTCAACATGGACAAAACTGTTGGAGATGTTCAATGAGTGAATGTTTATTTAATGAAGTATAAACGTAGATTCTTTCTTTTGGTAAATACACGTAGCTGTACATCTTATAGATGTTCCAAGAGAAAATAATATAACGAAAAGGCTTCACTTTGAGCACCTTGTTTTCTTTAAATACCGTGATCTGAGACACTATAAAGTGGTATATAGGTAGATAAAATACTAATCGATAGATGTGAACCCATTTCATGTTACATCTGTGAGGTTTAAGTTGAATTTGATAGCTCGGGCCAAGTCGGACCCAACACTTCTGACAGAGATTTTCTTAAGAAAATACAGTAAAAGTGTTTGACTTTAACGGTTCGGTTTTCTTTAAATGCGGTACACTATGGCATTATAAAGTGGTATATAGGTAGATATAACACAGATCTATAGATGTAAATACATTTGATGATACATCTGTGTGTTTTAAGTTGATTTTGACCGCCCGGGCCAAGTCGGACCGAGCACAAGCCAAACGCTTCTGATAGAGACTATGTTGAGAATGTAGAGGGAAAAGGGCTTCACTTTGAGCACCTTGTTTTCTTTAAAAACCGCGATCTGAGACACTATAAAGAGGTATTTAGGTAGTTATTATACTAATCTATAGATGTGAATCCATTTAATGTTACATCTGTGAGGTTTAAGTTGATTTTGACAGCCCAAGCCAAGTCGGACCGAACACTTGTGAGACTGTTGAGAGTATGGGGAGAAGAGGTCTACTTTAACCAACGTGTCTGCTTTATACACGATGAACAGTGACATTATTAAAAGGTATTTACATAGATATATAGTACCATCCTATAAATATAAACGATATGCCGACAGATGGAAATTTGTATCGCGATAGCTAGAAGTATTTGATACGTTTCAAATCTTATTTCGTTTAACGATTGCTGTTTTACATGTTACCTAGATCAGCGACGCTTACACACAGCTCCACTTTCTGGTTTTCAAGCGATTTACTCCGAAATACTTAATTATGTTGCATGTTTTTGGTTGGTGATTGTTCAGTAATGTCATGTGTGTATGTTGCATCAAAAATATGTAGGTATGATCGCCGATTATGAAGTAATTAGCCAATAACACTTTGGCCCGTCTTTGCCCGGCCCGACTTTTAGGCAATGCCCAGCTGCCTCTGTAATTAAGGGCTGGAATGTTTTTGTGAAGGCAGTTAGAGCAGACGAATCCCCCCCCCCCCCCCCCCTCGCTGTATAATGACGGTCGCTAACCATATATATGTATTTTTCGTGTTTTTGGCTTGATTTGATTGTCAATTGGTGAAAACAAATGCTCATTTGTTAAAGCAAACCCTTTTCCCCTGAACGTTAAAAGACAGGAGACTTTGTTTTTGTCTGAAATATCAACGTTGAAGTCGTTTATATATTCGGAAATCCATATTATGGTAAATATGTATTAAATGCATATCCTGTTTTGTATATATGTATATATTATTATGTCAATATGGACAATGGTAAAAGTTTAAGTGCTATTCGAAAATGTATGTAAATCTGCTGCGTGATGAATGAAGCATGGCAATAAATGTATGCATCTGATTCTTCATTTGTTCTGTATTCTTTGATGAGAATGAGTTTCGTTAATGATGATCACTCTCACAGATTATTATTTGATAAGAGGATAGGACTTTAACTGGAGAATAGTTATGAAAAATATATATATAAGTATAGGCTGTCTGTGCACATGTGGTGAAACTGATACCTCATTGATTTGATAATTGGGACTTGGAAATCATAGTCTGTCATTAAATTGATTTTAAGATATATGGTTTTGACTGTAGTACGTCCTGACATGATAATATTATGTTGTAAACAACTTATCTTATCTTATGTTAAGTAAAACAATTATTGATAACTTCCTGAATTCCAATTGTTCAATGAACATAATTAATCAAAGCTCTGGCGTGAGACAACAATAAATTTGATGTTACCAAAGATTGTCCATTTTATGATCTTAGGCACATGTGAGCCGTCTAGACGACTGTCTGTTTTATAATTAAATGGCAGCTGCCATCCAGCCGAAAACTTAATCTTGAGACCTATTATTGTCTTGTCGAGTCAAGCGCGGGTCTCTCTCTCACCTTAGGGAGAATGCGACTGTAAAAGCCCCTCGCTAGACAGACAAGTAGTGAATGTTTGAGATAAGTTTATTATTTATTATATATAGTTTAAACTCAATAATAATTCATAGTCGTTTTATTGTTCAAATTACTAATAAAACATATTTTAACTTGTTCCTTCTAAACATACTTCCAAACAATTCCAAACAATTCCAAACCATTCCAAGTCATTCCAAACATTTCCTGTGTTGGAAATATGTTTGGAAATGTTGCCAATCCAGTTTTGGATTTTCCGTAAAGATCGATCCTTCCAAGCTTTGGAAAGGTTGGAATGAGCGATCTTTCCAAAGCAATCCAACGTTCATTCCAAATTCCTCCTTGGTCTTGTGCAAATGCTTATAGTGAATATCATCAGCACCCGCTGCTGTATCATTAGCTGGACAATCGGGTAAGAAGGTCACATGAACATCTGAAACCTTTAGAACTGTAAGCCAAAACTGAACACTCGGGAGGTGAAATTGAGTGCATGCAAACGTGTGTGTGTGTGTGTGTGTGTGTGTGTGTGTGTGTGTGTGTGTGTGTGTGTGTGTGCTCGTTCTAGTCTGGACTAATGCCGATTTCACAGCCCTAGGCCACTGAGATACCATGCCGCCATTCTCCATCTTAATGACAGTGAACAGTTATAGAATAACCCACGAGGTACGTGTGATTACGGAAAATATGTCACGAGTGAAATTAATGTTTTAAGTTCCGAGCTTTAGCGAGTGACATATTTTCCGTAATCACTCGTACCGAGTGGGTTATTCTATTTATTACCCATAATCATATTAAAGACGTTTCAAGGAAAAAAAAACTGTCGCCGACCAAGAATCAGCTGTTTTGTATCAATCCGCGTGTGAAAAAACACCGTCCACGCACTCCAATCGTATTACTCTCTTAAAGTGTTGTTACGCGTGACAAATATAGTTATGTTAAAAAATCTATAAAGATCATTTTATTGCAGTTCTATATCTGTCTGAGTTACACAGCGTACACTATCAAGCATTGATAAAGAAGACATATTTCCAAAAAGGTTCAGCAGGTTTTTCAATCAATGCACGTTTTGAAAAGATCTCGTCACTGATAGACAGCCGCCGCCGTTCATCGGCAGTGACACGTAGAGAAGAGGAAACACGGAAAACCTGTCAATTATTTTTATGTGTCATTTGAAAAAAATGCCAAAACCTATAACATCAACATAGACGAAATGTACAGAACTCGTTTGTTAGAGAAAAGTTACGAAAAGTAGGTAAACTTTAACAAGTACGATTGCTGTCACAGTGTCCTGACTTCACCAAGATATGAGACAGCAGAAACAAGGAATGACAAGTGAACCGGCGTCCCAGTTTAATCCGGTCAACAAGTTAAAAGAACATCGTGTGTGATTTGAGACAAGTATGACTGATTGGAAACATGTGCATGTGGGATTTTAGGAGGACTTGTCAAACACGCTTGTGGAGTGGACACAGCCTAGTATTGGTGATATTTTGGTGTGATTCACAGGCCGAATGGTCGAATAGCTGTTGATAGACTAGCACCGTATCTGGAGACTTGTTGACAAGCTGTCTGCATGTAGATTTTCTAGTTCATGTTGTTCAATATCGGACACAGGATCAGGTCGCTTGGGAAGTTCTCTTTTCCCTGTATTTTTAATTAATTTTGTTTTGATTTCTTAACCTCTCCGAGTTCAGCAAAGTGCATCTATTTTGCGAGCAGATGTTGGCAATCATGTCGCTAAGGTAATACTCTACGCTACCCTTGATCTCCTTCAAAGTGGACATTTCGAATTCTGAACCGTCTGATTTGCATGCCGAGATGCTAAATTTGCAACGTTTAGTTCCACCTTTCCTGTCTCATTACCCCTCATGGTGCCTGGACGTCAGTTAGCATGCATACCGCTCAGCGCCGTACTGAGCAGACGTCGCCGTTACGAAAACGTATACATTGTTCAAAAAAAATTCACAACGTTCTTATTTCTTCACACAACGTTACAAAATTCCATGAAAGAATGGATCTTTATATTGTCTGTCGGAAATAAAAGTCTAAAAGTTGTTGCGGAATGAGTTTGTTTTTATACCATCGTTGAAAGTGTGAGTAGTCATATTTTGCGTGTTTTTCTTACCTGTATAAATTTGTGAACTAAGTTCATGTCAACTGTAGTCTTTTTCATTGTGTTTTCATTTTCATTGGCAGTTACCGATATCGATGTCATCACCTATGTTTTACAAAGGCGAAGCTGTCTGTACTAAGTCCGGTTTTTGGATTCGGATGGTCGAAACTTCATCAAACAGCAAGTCCTCTAGTCTGTCTTACAGCCCCTGACACAAATATAAATCAAATACAGCCCATGCAAGTCCAATTATTTGGCAATTTCAGTTACTGCAGTATCTGAAAAAGAAGAGAATCACTGGGCTCCCTTTTTATTATATGTTTATTAAAATAACTGAGCAACTGTTTTTTTCTGTACGATATGTTCATTTCAGAGACTAGATGTTAGTCTACAAGTCCTCTGACACAGACGCAAACCCGGACTTGGTGGTGAATCTTGGCGCACTAGATACAGTTTCTGGCAGCATCGCAATCTCAATCTTAGAACTTCAATCTGGCCATATGCAGTAGGTCATTTACTTTGACAGGTGTCAAATGGTCAGACATGTTTGTTTACAAACAACGCAGACGTAACTTGTTTGATAGGCATTACTTAGAAGTTGGCGGATGACAAGATAGACACAATTTTATGGATAACAACTTCTTTAATACTGTTAAAAGCGACGTTTCGGTATAGACTTGACAACGGTATAAGGATCTATACCGAAACGTCGCTTTTTACAGTATTAAAGAAGTTGTTATCCATAAAATTGTGTCTATCTTGTAACGCAGACGTAGTTTGGATTTTTACTGTAAAATGCAAATCATGTGAAATAAGTGAATAAATAATAATGTGAAATCATGTGGTTGATATGAAACTATGTTCTAGTCTTATAAATCTCGATTAAGTGAGATTGTAGCACCTGAAACATGTGAATGAATGCCCTGGATTTTTGAATGAACTCAATGAGAGAAAAATAGTCCCGTCGTCCAATGAAAATTGACGTTTGTTTAACCGACCAATCAGCTTTGAGAATCACTAATTCCACACTGTGCAAATATCAAAAAGTTATTACACTGCGTATTTTAGCCCATATGAGTAATAAAATTCGATGCTGTCTGGACTTGATTCACCAGAGAGAAAAAAAAAATCTATCGCTGTCGTGAGAGCCAGTGAGACAGAAGACACTTATCTGAAATAGAAAATCTGTTGCATCAGCATTGATAAACACATCCCCTTTCAACAACTTTCCCCAAATCCATTAGAACAAATCCATTAGAACATATTTCAATATCAAACAAAGCAACGGAAAGCTACAATTATAGTAGACGTAATGTACCGAGAGAAATTAATACCTTAATGACCAATACTACTATCACCGGTACAGAATTAGAAGGCAGGCATCAGCAAATCCGAACTGACGCGGAGAGCGGAAGGTCAGGGGTTCGATCCCCAACCGCGTCATACCAAAAGACGTTAAAAGATGGTACTTGTTGTTACCCTGTCTGCCGCTCGGCATTAAGGGGATAAAACAAGGACTGGTCGGATCGGAGTCAGTATACTATGTCTGAGTTGGGTATTCATGTTAAACTGTGGCATGGTATCTCAGTGGGCTAGCACTATAAATCGGCATCAGTCCTGACTAGTACAAGCAGCCACACAAACACACACACACGTGCATGCACGTCGCTATATAAGTGCAATAATCTTGGACGCGACGTTAAACCCCATTTCACCTCACCTCATACAGATATATGGACCAGCGATATTATCTGGACAGAAAACAAACCAATTTTATACAAACACACAGATACAGATAAGCTGTGTATTAGCGCCAAATCACAGTAAATCACCATAATCCATTAAATTTTGAGTTGCTTCTTATGAATACTCATAAAATATACCCAAAGAAAACTACAAATGCCCAAAGTGAATGATAACATGTATACTCCAGTACTGACGAAATCTGGATACATTTAAAACCTGTAGCTGGGTCGACTGACCTACACTAGGCAATCCCAGGAAAATTGGTTATTCACGGACTTGAAAGGGGATATAAAAAATAATACCCTAGCCAGTTTAGCTCAGTAACACCAGATGTAAGTTAGTACAAGATAAAATAAAAGTCCTTTAGCTTAATAGCGAAACCAAGTTTCGACTGACCACCCAGTAACAGAGCGACAGGTAAACATTCTTTAGCAATCCCTGGTGACAGACACATGTAAGCGTCAAGGCGATAAAACAAGACGCCCGGATGTCAGCGATGAACATCCCCTTGCTAGCCGGGCGAACAGTAAATCCGGGTTGAGCTAGCAGAATTGTGCTTCCAAAAACAGGGCAAACCAACAGAGATAACGTTGTCACAACGTATTTCATCCTTCGAACACAACGTTATTTCACTTCGTTATGACAACGTCCACGGAAGTCCAAAGAATAACGTTGTTTGGACGTAATATTATAACATTGCCACAACGTAAAGTACAATGTTCCCACAACGTAAAATACAACGTTGTGACTACGTGAAAATGGCGTATTAGAACGTTAGCCCACAACGTCGTGACAACATAAATGGGAGTCCACAGAACAACGTTGTTCGTAATATCACAACATTGTGACAACGTGAACACAATTTTGCCACAACGTTGTAACAACGTGAAATTGTTAGCTGGGTAACTACAAAACGGGAGACGTAGGTACCAAAATAAAGTTCTAAACATAAGCTACCCAAATGTACAGTAAACATTTACAACCAATAAACATGTACAATTACTAAGGTGGCAAAAATGACCCCCGTATACATGAAAATTTCTACGTTGTACTAGATACACCCGCTACTCCGTGAAAATCAAAGTACATGTAATTAAAATACTTTAAAACCATAAATAAGTTTGCCTACATGCTAGAGAAGCAATTTACAGTTAACAAACTCTAAGGAACGTAAAGGCACCGAGCTGTGCCAACTGCCGAACATCAATGGGTGACGGGGGGCTGTGGTCACTAGCCCATGACGTGCTTGGTTTTGCGACCCGGTGACAATATCTGGTGCTGGTGCACGTCGTAGCATGTGGAATAACAGTATAATTAGTCGATTAAAATATTAAGCTATTAAATTTAATTCTCGCTGAAACATGATTATTTATCATCCAAAACTGGCTTCCACAGGAGATATCGCTTGGATTAGATCAAGCGATATCTACACTGTAGATATCACTGCAGTGAAATTACATCACAATGTTTTGCAGACCATTGTGACGTCACCGTTACCATGACGTCACAATCAAAAGACATCACTAAATGGCTCTGCTACTGAAGCTGTTAGCAGTACTTTTTACACTGAAAACATTGCTGATTACTGTCTACAAATTGAAAAAGGTGGAAGAATGATGTTGGATGATAAATAAAATCTCACCCTCGTGTCTTTTGATATCAAATATATCAACACTCGTTGAAAAAAGTGGCAAAAATCCTCGGCAAGCCTCGGAATTTTTCCACTTTTATCAACTCGTGTTGATATATTTGATATCAAAAGACACTCGGGTGAGATTCTCTATATGTTGATGACTCATTTTAATTATATTATTCCCCGTGAGGATCCCTGACCCGTGAAGATCCAGATTAGAACTGTGTTAAGGTACGGGCGTTACATCATCGTAGCGCAAAGATCGCTTTGAATAACGGCACCCTGGGTGCCTCTGCATGCTTGCAGTAAGAGGCGACAAAAGGGGTCGGGTGGTCAGGCCCGCTGACTTGGTTGATGTATATGTCATCGTATCCAATTGCTCGAAACGATGCTCATGATGTCAACCATTGGATTGTCGGGCCCAGACTCGATTATTTACTGACCGGAATATTGCTGATTGAGGGGTAAAACATCAAACAAACACACCGTGAAGATCCGGGTTAAAATCGTTCGTCGGCAATCCATTCGTAAGAGGCGACTAGCTTACGGGATCTGTTGTATGACAGAGCGATTTGGTACATATATGTATGCATGCACGTGTAACAAAACAAACTGACTGGTTTGAGCAAATGCAAGCACACTCAATTTCCCTTTGTAAAAATAAGTTATGCCTAAGCTTTAGCCAGTTTGCCTCGCTCACATTTATCAAGTATCAGACAATAATCAAAACCCAGCTCACTGAAATCTGAAGATCCAGCTGTTGTCGTGAACATATCGAGCTCTCACTATCTAATATCGTGTACAGCATCAATCATCATGACGAGTAAGCATCAGACACGTGACACTGAAGTGAAATATAAATGATGTGAGAATTCCGCAGTACGGGAGGAGAAGCACATCGAGTAGGGGAAGGCTCCTATGTGCCGTGTGCCGGGAGCCACAAGGAAGTGCCAGTAAGCGTGAACCCAGGGGAGAGTTAAGTTACATAGACTGGCGGCAAGCCTCCCTCGCCAGATCCTTTATTACGAGGCTGTAGAAATACGGGACGCCCCTCACTCACATCTGTCTCCAGAACTCTCACGCCGACTTCTTGAGATAATTAAAATATTTTTTCAATGTTCTGCACTTTTTAATATAAAAATGTATTTAGTGTTTGTCAGAAAAGTTAGTTACATAGTTTACTTAATCAATTCTGGTTTATTTACGGTAGACGAATTTATATGACCATAGTGTTATTGCCAAACCCTTCAGTCAATTCTAATTGATCCAGACTGCACAATATCAGGGGAAATCATCATTACAGAAGAAGAAGAAGAAGAAGAAAATTATTTTATTATAGTGCCACCTGGTGTTTAAAAACAGTAAAAAACATTACACGTATACATACGTATGATTGCACTTAAAATCATTAAATTATCCATTATATAAATTGGCAAGAATAATACACGAACATAATCGAAAGTACACACACACGCACGCACGCACGCACGCACGCACGCACGCACGCACGCACCCACGCACGCACACACACACATAAATATTACACGCATTTCATTTTCAATCACACATGCAGTGTACCACATCCACTCAATATCACGTGCGCATACATCACATACAAACACTACCCACATACTCATCTATCATTCACAAAAACATACACATTATATACATCACTGCCCGGCACGATACATCTCTGTAGTGTTTTTGTACCGTTAACAAAGGCGAAAATATTGCATTAGTGTGTCGCATCATGTATGACGAACAATACACAATAAATTACTAAAAATACAACATCTGGCCGATTCAAATAACGGGGATTGCTGATTGTAACAACCTGTAAATACCTCCCATGGTAGGTGAGACGCCGTTTATGCTCCTGATTAGAATCGGTCGTCAGCAACCCATGCATGTCGTAAAAGGCGATTAACAGTATCGGGTTGTCAGGCTCGCTGACTTAGTTGATGTATGTCATCTTATTCCAATTGCGTAGATAGATGCTCATGATGTTAATCACTGGATTGTCTGGTGCAGGTTCGATTATTTACAGACGCCGTCATATAGCTAGAATACTGCTGAGTGCGGCGTTAAACAACAAACAAATCATCATTTATCACCATGCATTTGGTGAAGTCTACCGTAAGGACGAGCGCAGGATTCTCTGGAATGCTGAGAACACCGCAATCTATGTGTACAAAGCTTTGGAATTCCCTTTGCCGCCAACATTTGAGAGAATTACCCTATCGCATCAGCATTGCAATTGCACGTTCATCCAATGGGCTTTTGACGTTCAATGTGTATTGTGTAGTACAGTGGAATATCTGCTTCGGACTTCATTGCGTCAATGTTTTGACATCCAGGGGAAATGAACGTTTTACTTATTGTGGGGCCGAAAGTAAGTCTGATTGTTACAGAGGCCTGTGTTAGGAATATTATAGAAGTATTATTATGAATCATAGTATATTCGGCACCATTGATATCGCCTTGTATTACAAATGCTGATTAGTTAAAGTCCTGTCCCGACAGATTCCACTTTGCACGGTAATATTTGTAAATGTAATAGGTGTGAAGAAAATATGTCCATATTAGCGATAGGGTAGCTCAGTGTCTCAATCAACGCCGAAACTGTCGAGTTCGATTCCTTACATCGGGGTAATGTTTCGTTTGAAGCCCATTCCTGCAGCCCCCCGACGCCGTGATGTAGCCGTTGAAGCGTATAAAACCATACACATGCATTAAGTGCACACAAAGAACTCAAACTTTGGGGTACATGATAACAAAGAAATTTATTCATAACAGAATAATAAACACATATAATATATCCATTGTAATAAAAAAGGTGTGTTAGGTATACCTGCTTCAAATAGCTTCACCAGCAAATATTAACACACTCGGGATACTGTGACACTCAATCAACCGAGTCACCGAGTCCGACCACCCAGTCCACGTAAGTCGCCGCTTACGACAAGCACAGGTTACTTGAGGCAACGCCTACTTCTTTAGGACTCCCCATAGGGTCACATCAACATTTAAGGCCATTAATACATTTATATTTGTCATTCAACGCCGCACTCAGCAATATTCCAGCTAATGACCACGGGTCTGTAAATAATCGAGTCTACACCAGACAATCAAGTGATTGACATCGTGAGCATCGATCACGCAAATGGTATACGATGATATGCATCCCGTTAGTCGTCTTTTACTACAAGCATGGATTGCTGAAGACCAGTACATGTACTAACCCTCGCGTTCTTGGGGTCGTGATTACATAATTAAGAGAGTATTAGATATAAACACAGAGCAAGTAGTACAAATGACACAATTATTCAAATGAACAGTTCACTCATTCACTTGCCCTAGCGACTGTCCATTACACATACGCAAGACACTGAACTGAACTTTATATACATTTGATGGCTAATGGTTGTGTTGTACAAACATATATCTACAAAATTGAAAATATGGAAAAGAGTAAACTAAGTGAAGAGCCTTTGACTTTAAGTGAAGTGATTCATGTATTAGGGGTGTTCTGTAAACGTCAGATCTGAGAATAAGTTTGTCGGCCTTTGACACAGTGCATGGGTTGCGTCTGTCTGGACTGCTTGAGTACTCAGATCAATGATGCGTGAGTAGATCTCTTGTCCCCAACAGTGATAACTCACCGGATGCCTTTTGTGTAAGTTCTATTCTATGAATGACATTGTTATAAACTTGTCACAGCTGCTGCTGCTTAATAAACCGTGAGGTGCAATATACACTGTATGTGCAACGATTAGACTTGATATGTATCCAGTTACCTGTTGCTAAATTAAGGGAATGTTTGTCTTCATCAACTTTATTCAATTCATTCAATTCATTTCCTCAATATGTCGGCGTCTTTCGGCGGTTCACAAACTCTTCCAGTGCATCTTATCTCACTTATGATACTGTCAATTTCAGAAAACGCTTTTTCTTGAAGATTTAATTTTCCTTTCTCAATAATGACAAGCCTTGCAAGGCTAGGCGATTCTTATTCACCAACCGACAGTGAATGATATCTTCTCCTCAACGTCATCTTCGAAATATTCTTCTCTTTACCCATTCCCACTTTATGACAAATAGAGAATACTAAACGAGCTCCTTTGTAATACTTATTGTATGAAACGAGTGAATAGTTCTGTTATCTCACGATCGAAAGGGAGTCCGATATAAGAAACTATTGACGAGTTTCATAAAAATGTTATTAAACAGGAGCGAGCTTAGTAATTTATTTATTACTTGCCGTTTATAACTTTTCTAAATATGTTACTGACCCACTTTTACAAATATGGAAATGTCATAGAACAAACCAGATGATGTCATACTTGGGTTTTGACTATTTGTTAGGATAGGGATAGGTGACGTCATGTTCAATAGTGACGTCATCTGGTTTGTTCTATGGCGTTTCCATATTTGTAAAAGCGGGTCAGTGACATTCGTGTTGATTGCAGTAAATGTTTCAAAACCGATATCGTTGATTCTTTTTATTTGATAACAAATTCCATCCTTTTTAGCTATTATAACGGTAACGCTATTTTCAGGGCATTATCATTTGCAGAAACCCTCGGTCTTAATGGAAGACCTCTGGCTTCTCAGGATGCTGCATCAAAAAGATTACAACACGTCACAATACCCTCTGACGTAATATGTAGAATATTGTTACAAGATCCAACCACGAAACAATGTCATGTGACGTCAGCATAGCATCAGGGTTGAGAGGGTCATTGCGTGTGCATACCCTCTCAGTGATCTATTGTCACTACACGCAATGTCGTTGAATAAGCCCAAGGATGTTGGGAGTTTTCAATATTTGTTACTGAAACTTGTTCCCGCAGTATATAAGCACGCGCTTTGGTATAATACAACGTGTTATACAGCTGTATGTTTATTAAACGGGTGATCTCTTTACGGGCGAATAAAAAAACTATATATTCCCTTGGCATATTTTGTCTTCAGTTTAAAATTGTAACTGCAGATATTTCTAAAAAGCAATTCTGACCTTTTGAACAAGTGGCGCCCGGCGTCTCCTTTTGGACTTGAAATGTTGCCATCCCTCTATAACTTGGCTTGATAAAGCTGCGTTTCTCTGCTTACCCCGAAACAAATAACATATTCTAAAATAGCAAGTGATATATTCAAGGACGAATATAGTTTTGGTATTTGCACACATTATCACAATTTGTAACAAAGTTGATTAATCTATTAATGAATGACATGGCATCTTGTAAACATATCTACATATCATTTTGTACATATCATATGTATATATCACGGTATGTTGAATATCCTGTCACTTACCCCCCACCTTTGACACAGCACATACAAGAAGACGTTTATTATCTGCAAAGAAACATAATATTATTAACGTTATTGTTCCACTTTATCACCGTTTAATAAATGTACTTCATGTGTATACAGTGGTGTACACATACCTGATCATATAGCCAGCCCACAGCCCATCTGGTCTCTTTGTCAATTTTCACTCTCATCTGGTCTTCTGTTTCTTTCGGAAGTATTGGTGCTATTGTCAGAATATCCAATTTTGATATTCGGTAGGGACCTATCGTCACTACTATTTCGTCCAATCTTCTGTCATCATTACAGATATCTTGAAACTGAAAAACATACAACAAATTATATCTATATATCAAAGATATCATTGTATCCGCCAAGTTTATATTTCCTTTATATATTGTAAGTGTACTTAGTTATAGGTTACAAGTAACAGTTACAGTTAAACCGCCCTGTAATAACAAACATTATTACATGACTCTCTACCTTAAGGCAGTTCGCCCTGTATCGTAAGCATATTTGTAAAGACGAAAATATCAATATGTTTCATCACACTCACCACATCCTCCGCCGGCAATGGTGATGAATCTGCTTGCGCGGTGGAACATTCCACTTGTCCTAAAATAACAATGACGGATTGTTTCGGCAACAGCTTGCTAAAATGACATATACGTCATGTATTACTTTTTTTATTACTTGTACTTATATACATTGCAAGTGATTCCATGGCATTTCATTGACTAACCAAGGAATTTTAGGCGGAAACAATTACCGAAAAATATTTAGGTCACTAACGAACAACTGTGTTATGATTGGCTTATGAAGTGTGTGCGCTGTTTTAGCTCGAAATGTTGGCTACAGTTGTGTGTTTAATGAACAGTCTGTGAAGTTACTATCGTTGACGTACTTATTTATGCTTATGTACACAGTGTGCAAACCGGTTTTTATCTTTATACCAACATAAAAGCAAAAGATATATATTGAAGTTAATTCTTAAATGTAACACGTCAACGACAGCGATTAACCAGTCTCGATAATCTGACGAAACAGATTCCACTGGGCGTAAAAGGCTCAATAGTGGTGATAGTTAAAGGAAATATTCCGCGTTGTATGCGGTTGTGAAAAAAAATATACTTTGTATTTTTAATTAGAATAAGTCGCCAGCGCTTGTCTTAAGAGACGACTAAAATGTAACGGATGATAACACTTATTATGCCAACCACTGGCCCAGGTTCTTGAATTAGAAGAATTGATATAGAAGAACTGTTGGTGAAAGCAAATGTGTGGCAAAAGTGGGTACTTATTTCATATTTGATCTTTTAGTTACTTATATATGAAACCCGTATGAATGAAAATATTGAATATAGAATACTTACCAGCACGTTGGAAATCCAGACTTTGATAATGTGCTTCATGATAGTGACCTAACATCATAGCCGCTCCTGGTCCACCAGATATCATTACAACATTGCTGTCGGACGCGGTTCCATCTTCGGAACTTGTGAAAACGGCAATGTCCTTTTTGAGAAACTGCGATGTTCTCTGTACTACAAGGTGATCAACGTATTCACCCGGTGTAGACATGGCCTCCAAGTAAAGGTTCCAGGTTTTGTGCCGTTGCACATCGACAAAATTGGATAGGTGTGTGCCTCCTTCCTATAGAAAACAAGTATATATAATTGACGTTACACAAGCAGGTTTGGTAGCATTTTAATTAGTAATTCATCATATATCAATTTTAGGCACACTTAGGGTGTGGGTGTAGTATTGTGGCTGAAACGTTTGCTTGCATTTGTCACGCCGCAAGCCATTGTTACATTTCCCCCATGAGTACCATCTATGGATCTAATTTCTGAGGTCATCAACGGTTCCATTGACCGGCTAAAACCACGATCACTCTCTGAAATTAAACACCTACATGCGCCTTAAACTCTAATCATAGCGAGGTGAGGTTGAATGGGGCGAGGAACAAGGAGCTGTCATCTATTCGCTGTGCAGAGTTACGTCCATTAACCATGTTAGAAAATACCGACCATGTACACAGCTATAGAACTGACATTATCCTCCACTTTAGTCGGCATGTTTTATGCCAGTCTTGGAACTGCCTTGTCCAGCGAAATTTCGTACCTCCACCTGAACCCCACTGAATACCTGTGTTATGAATTTGAATGATGTGCGCAGACATCCTGTATCATCTGTATTCACTTATCGAGTGTATCTGCACCCGAAGGGCAACCCCAGTACCCTCACCAGACCAATAACACGTCACAATGGTTATCTGCATGAATTCTCCATGTGATTCCTTGACAATGCTGTTTTCCATTATGTTGTTATCTGATTATGTATTATCCTTTCGAAATGTGTTCCTAGACACAGATTAATTTGAAGCCAATACTAGCCTATTATACTGTACTCGCCTAAGCATATATCAGTGGCATGCGTCTTCCATGACAGCTCGCCCTTATATAGAAGGGTTCTGTATGAGCTTACATATGCACAACTATATGGTCCGGTGTGCACTTACATAAGGATACTACTGCCATCCTTAGTCCCCTGTGGTCAAACACTGATCTGGCATCGAGGCGTTGAAGCTGATCTACAACTGCGTGGAAAAAACAGTTGCCATCTCCGGCAGTTCTCCCTCTAAAACGCAGCCCGTGTTCGGTTACCGAGGCCAGAAGTCGTTCTGATGTCCCTTGGCAAAACGTTGTCACGTTTGATGGACTAGCCTTCTGCAGTGCTTCTTGCAGTTGTTTCAAGGTAACTTTGTGATCTGTATCATACAAAAGTACAATAAAAAGTAGGCAATATGTGTGTGTGTGTGTATATATATATATATGTGTGTGTGTGTGTGTGTGTGTGTGTGTGTGTGTGTGTGTGTGTGTGTGTGTGTGTGTGTGCGCGCGCGCACATGTGTCAATCTAGGCACGGATCGAGTCTATAGTCTGTGTGTGCATATCTTTAAATAGTATGTTCACTAGGATGAGTCGTAACGAGGATATTCCATCACTGCCATACAGTCAAACACTTGTATGCAGAAACCCTAAGTTCAAGATGAAAATGCCCAAATGATCAATACTGACACTTCTCAATTCTTCGTTATAGAGAATTCCCAGGAGTTTCCCATGGGGATGTGGAAGAAGTCCGCCATTGTTTACGACAATTTCTGAAATACAGTATCATGAAGACATGCATCTAAATTTCAATGTGTGTTGTTCATACGCTTATAAACGTCAGTTTCGTGGTCATGTGACCGGCCTCTTGACATGACATGTGACTTCATGACATGTGAACTTCACATTAAAACATTATATTAATGTGTTAAAAATACATGCAGGTCAACAGATTCATCAGTGAAATGACTAATATTTGATGCCGCTGTTAGCACTATTCTAGCAATATCCCATACAGGGACATAAGACATTTGCTTCATGCATTTCCCACGTGTGAAATCGGACATTGACCATCGGGAAGAACACCGACCTCTAGGGTACCACACTGCCCAACAGATACATAAATGTTACTTACATTTGAGCGATATTTTCTTGTGCTTCTGTGCGTCTTCAGTCCTCGTCCAAAGGTCTGTTTTCCCTGTAAATATGAAAGGTCAACACCAGAACGATTATCTCGATTATCCGACGAAGCAGATTCCATTGGTTGTAAAAGGAACAATAGCCTTGAAAATTATATGAATGGATCACTGAAAAACAACAGATAAAGTTTAACATGCCATTGTAAAAGTTCAAATAAAATACAACAAGAGCCTTTATTATTTCTTGTCATCTAACTTATAATTAGACAAGGCACGTAATGGATGCTAAATCATGCTGCATGTTTAGGTACATGTATATCAACATGTTAGAAATAAATTGTATCAATTTACCTTCTTTTTCTGCTGCATTGTCCAAATCTGGAAGGTAAAATGTCACTTTGGAAATGAAATACGACGCTTGTGCGTGCTGATTGGCGTATATCGTCAAAATAATGTCAACCTATTATATTGTATTCAATTTCTTCATATGGACGGTGGAGTACCCTAGTGGTTAAACGCTTGCTGGTCACGCTGAAGACCCGGGTTCGATTCCCACATGTGAAGCCTATTTCTGGTGTCCCTCGCCGCAATATTGCTGGAATATTGATGAAAGCGGCGTAAAACCATACTCACTCACTCACTTCCCAATAAACGTCATACATGATCATGTCATAGAATGCCACTTATAAGTTCTTACCTGAAAGATGCAGGCGGCCAAACTTGTCATGACGTATTTCACCATACGAAATGTCTGTGTACAGTTTTCCTTTGATTGCTTCTGTCATTTTCCTGTTTGTATGTTCATTGTGAAAATGTAGAAGCAATCGCAGGACAAACATGTAGTTTCCCGGCGACATCGCATCTAGAAAGTAGTTGTTCCGGTTCATTTCCCTGTGCAGCTGCTCTTCAACTTGTGAATTTATTGAGCCCTTCATTTCGGGAACAAACGTTATACGCCTTAGGAGTTCCTCATCTGATTTTGTATTCCCTTCATGAAACCTATCCAGCAAACAGAACGTTTCATTTGAGGTTGGCAAATCATAGTCGGAGACTGGTGCTACTGTCACCCATTCCTTCATGCAAGGTATACTCTTTGAAAATACCCCCTCCTTAGCTTTTTTTATGTTGTCTGCAGTCGCTTCACCCAAGCGTCCTTCGTTGGGCGAGAACATGTTCTTCCGCCGCTTGTTACCATGGCGTGACATCATTGGGGCTACGTCACTAATGATGACTGGCGGTTGTCTTGACATAGATAGAATGATGTCGACATGGTCTCTGACACTTTCAGGCCTCAGAATAGCTTTGAATGCGTACACTATTCTATGGGGGCAGGACGCTGATACCCATCCACCTGAATGAACATTAACATAGTGATGGGACACATTTGGTTTAACCTTGCTTTTAATAGTATACTATATACTCCAGTAGTCAGATTGTGGAGTTTCAAGTTACAAAATGACATTCCATTAACAGACTCAGTGCTGATTCTTATGCAGAGGGGGCTGGGGATGGCCTATCTTGAAGACATTTAACGAAAATAATATTACCAAGCAAAAGCAATTGTGTTACAAAGTAAGTAGTTATTTTGCATCATTTAGTCTGGCACTTGAATGTGGGAACACACACTATATATGTTTTATTCATCATTTTAAATGCAATAGTAGGCATAATTACCAGAATGGCCCCATATGCTTGAAAATAACTTGTTGAAGGTTGATTTGCTTTTCAACTTTTCCTTCAAGCTGTTGATCATCTCTAATTTGGTCCCTTTGGCGTCTACTTCCATCTTTGTACACCAGTGCCGTACATCCAGAACCTACATGATATGATATAGAAAATGTCGAAAACATGAGTGACTATGCTTATCATATCATATCATATCATATCATATCATATCATATCTCAATTTGTAATATTACTACCTACGCATATCAAGATTGCAAGAATTATACAAATGTGCCTAGTTGATATCAATAAGGCCTTTCGATTATGTCATATTTACCTTCTTTTCACATAACATTTGGATCAGGAAATCTTCAGTCAGTTCCTTATCCCCTGTATCAAAATCTGTATCTCGAAGATGGGTTCTGAGAGATCGAACTTTTTCAGCTTCAGTGTTGAAAGCATTTTCATCTTTTCTGGCTAATCCAATGAAAGGAGCCCAGTTGTCATAACTAGGTGTAACACGCCCGACGTTGGCTGCTTCTGTCAGGGAATGAAATGATAAATACATTATAGTGTATATAAACAATATCCTTACAGTAACTTTAATTTTAGTTTCCCCCCCCCCCCCCCTCTCTCTCTCTCTCTCTCTCTCTCTCTCTCTCTCTCTCTCTCTCTCTCTCACTCACTCACTCTCTCTCTCTCTCTCTCTCTCTCTCTCTCTCTCTCTCTCTCTCTCTCTCTCTCTCTCTCTCTCTCTCTCTCACACACACACACACACACACACAGACAAGATGAGTCATTTATAATACAATATGAGGATTTGCACCTTTTCCAAAACCCCGAAGTAAAATAGACGCCTCCACCGTTTGGCTCCAAAACACATCCATGTTGATTCCATCTGTAGCTGTTTCTGTCCCTGGTACTTGTGACACTGTAAGCAATACATGTTTACCATAACAGACGAGAGAACAGGGATAAGGAAACATCATTATGCGATATTGTTTGTGATCAACCATGAGATAATGGACCTTACATTTTTGCTTTCCATTTTTACATTTTGAAACTACATCGTTAATGCGCTTATACATTTCTTAGACACTGGAAATTATAAATTAGACTTACATGCTAATGGAAATGCACATTTCCTATTTGCATCTGTCACCAGGCAACATGGAAAACGGCCACAGATGTCACAGGTAAAGTTGTACTTGTGATCGCACATTGCCTCAAAGTGCAGATATCCCTGTAACATTTTGTCTCCGGGAAAATGTAAGCCGGAATCTTCTGATAAGATATCGGCAGCCCTTCCAACGGCTGTATGATTCTGAAACCATTAAGCAGGCGAAATTGATCACATTCATTATGCCGATATTTTAAACTAATCCTAAGTTAACAGTCAAAAGTGTTTAAAGTCCGAATGTCACCGGCCCACATCAAGTGCATATATCAACAAACAATGCGCCATACAACAATCAGATATCACGATCACATAAATATGCAAAGTGTTGTTTTGGAGAAGGGAGTCGTCCATAAACTAACTAAATTAGGTATAATGTACCTTCAAGTTAACTCTGAACCAGTGGCACAGGCGAACTGACAGGAACACGTGGTCGTCAAAATTGTGTATACCATCCCTGTGCTCTTGGTACCTGTAGAAGTGACCGCACGCTTTGCACTTCTTTATGATAACTGATTGCAAATGGTGGCACTGATAAATACCTACATTGCCCCTTGCTGCAACACCCAAAGCTAAATTGCAATTTTCATGTTCACATTGTATCTGCTGTGTGACAGTGTTCATTTGTACATGAAGTGGGTAATCTGGACCGATACTGGACTTGCTGATCATGTAGAGACCGCGGTGTTTATCAACGCATATTCCACGTTGGTATGACTTGGTTTTCACTTCATCTCGTGCATTGTGTGTCTCAATATGTCTTTTAATGTTTTTCTTAGAGATCATTGCATTGCAGACAAAACATGTCACTTTCGGAACTTGCTCTCTCTTCACTTTTTGGATTTTAGGGGACTCTGCTGAAGTTCTTTCCTCAGAAGCTGTCTGGTTTGTTGTCAGAACAAAAGGGCAAACCGTGGTCGTGAGTCGGACAAATGTGAACTTTCTCCGGAAGAGTTTACCACACGGGCAGTGGTAATGGCACCGGTCTTGTTTCGGAGTACAATCCAAAAAGCAGCTTAACACCCATAAATCTGCAAGGACACAAATACGGATTATTATACCGGACCGCCTCCGTGGTCTAGTGGTAGAACGTCCGCCCGGTGAGCGGAAGGTCCGGGGTTCGATCCCCGGCCGCGTCATACCAAAAGATGGTACTTGTTGTTAACATGTCTGGCGCTCGGCATTAAGGTGCTTAAACAAGGACTGGTCGGCTCGGAGTCAGTATGCTGTCTCTGTGTGGGGTATTCATGTTAAACTGTGGCATGGTATCTCAGTGAGCTAGCACTATAAAACGGCATCAGTCCGGACCAGTACAAGCAGCCACTCACACAAACACGAGCATGCACGTCGCTAAATAGTGCAATAATCTTCGAGGCGACGTTAAACCCCATTTTACCTCACCTCACCTCACTATTATACCAGATAAAATGGTGCGTTGGGCTTGTGAGGTTGTGTAATGGACACCGTTTTACACGTATGCGTAATGCCACGTATACGCTAGGTACATACCACGCAATATTAGATTAATAACAAACACCAATTTATACATACCCCCAACTTTGACGGCATGTTGTGTGTGCTTGTTTATTTGTCCTTCCTTGACATTGAACCGTCGTGACGTTGATTCAGGACACAGTTTGCACTGGAATATTCCATCAACCTTCACCAATAAACTCTTACATGTGCCGAGCTCTTTTGTGTGCCATATGTCTTCATTCTGTAGACAAAGGTAGAAAGTGTAAAATCAACAAGTTTTCAAAAGAAGTCCTATTTTTCTATTGCTTGAGACTCCCGGACACTGAGTGGTGTAAAGCCACTTACATGTATGAGTACTAAATGAAACATAACGCGTCGATATCCATTATCTTCGCCGTGCATTTATGAAAATCTGTAACCAACTGAAGGTAGGGTGCTACAATGTCTAGGTTACATGGCCACTGTAGATAATAATACTCACGTTTGTTTCACAACGTCCATGCCTGGAAGAAATAAAATAATGACAATATATAAACATTTGAAGAAATGTGTACAACCATTAGAATCCTTAAATTTAGGTTAACACTGTTACCAGTTTTTAGCACAAGGTGTAGGCAGTTTCAACTAGAACCAATGTCTTTATAACTAGGAATATATGCTCTTGGTTTATGTATATCACAATTCCATTAACGAGTTTCAGCCATCTCTTTCTATAACCTTATATAGTACGAACAATATAGTTAACATATACCATTACTTTCTTATTTGTGTGTTAGTGAGTGAATGAGTGCGTGCGTTCGTGTGTTCGTGTGTTCGTGTGTACGTGTGTGTGTCTATGCAAACGTCTCAATTGAAATAGCCTGAAAACTTAGTGGCACATCTGTGAAGCTCACATGTTTCGCATAGAAAAGGTTTAATATACGGGTTTGAAATATTATAAATATTATTATCTCTTTCCTTTACCATTTAGGCATAAAATAACTTTAAAACAGTCGCTCTATACCCCCTTTTAGAAACTATATTGCTTCCCTTTACTACATGGGGTTGTCTATGCAAACGTTCTTATGGACATAGCCTGAAAACTAAGTGGCACATCTGGGAGCCTCGCATTTTTCGCATCGAAGTAGTTTAAAATACGTATTTGAAATACTATTTTCTCCTTCCTTAACTGTTTAGGCATAAATAACGTAAATGTATTCGCTCTACACCCCGTTTGGAACGCTAAAATACGGGTTTAAAATAGTATTAGTTCTTTTCACATTCATTTAGGCATCAAATAACTTAAAAAGAGTTGTTTAAAAACGCACTTTGGGAAGATATATGGCTTCGCTTTGACACGATCATCGATCCCGATTGCGTGAAGAGATGCGCATCATATTAAATACTGGATTGTCTGGTCCAGACTCGATTATTTACAGACCGCCGTCAAATAGCTCGAATATTGCTGAGTGCAGCGTTAAACAACCAAACAACCAACCAACCCAACCAACACGAGGGGCTGTCTATGCAAACGTCCCTTTGGAAATGCCCTGAAAACGTAGTGGCACATCTGGGAGCCTCGCATTTCTTGCATGCAAATAGTTTACAATACGTGTTTGAAATACAATGTTCACCTTCCTTAACTAGTTAGGCATAAAAAAACGTAAACGGAATCGTTCTGTGTCCCGTTTGGAAAACTATATTTGAAATACTATTTTCTCCTTCCTTAACTATTTAGGTATAAACAAACGTAAAAGGAGTCTCTCAATACCCCCTTTGGAACACTATATGGCTTTCCTTTAACACGGGGGAGATTATCTACACAACATCCCTTTGGAAATAGCCTGAAAACTTAGTGGCAAATCCAGGAGCATGGAAATAGTTTCAAATGCGGGTATGCAGCATTATTATCTCCTTCCTTCCATAAGAATGTTTAATGACATAACAAAACAAAACATAACATAACATAACATAACATAACATAACATAACATAACATAACATAACATAACATAACATAACATAACATAACATAACATGAGAAAAAGTAATATTCAAATGAATGTATTTTACATAAAAAGAACAATAGATACTCATTTCCACTGCGCATATGATAAAGACTAAACCTAAACGCCCTTCGCCCTACCGTCATTCAATACGTATTGTCCCCGACATGAAAGATACGTGGAGTGCTCTTCTTTATGAAATTTTAATATTTTACGTTTCACATGCGAGCACATACTAATCGAAAACCATTTGAAACCCATTAAACAAAACTCTGGACATATTATACCCGCAAACATGGAGAAAAGAAACGCCTCTATTTTAATAAATTACTAAAAACTAACACGTGACAATGTACATGTTTCCCAAAGTGGCATTTTGAAAGCAAATCCTGCTTCCTTTCAACGTTGCACGAAAACTTAAAAAAATAGTACGTACCTTGCAAGAAATATTTTTTTGGACATCATCCAGTCTTGAAAGTTACATAGCCCTGTTTGTGAGTTCTCAGCGCTCTGTAAATATCTGAGTCTTATTGAGAGTCTGTTGTGAGATGCCCTGGGTGTGTTAAAGGCTGACCACGGCCTAAGTTTCAAAAATCTGTAGCTAGCTGGTGTTAGCACTTTTATCATGAGGCAGGATGTTCCTTGTTTATATGTATCAGTTAGCCCTGTCAACTTCATGAACCTCATTCTTACAGAATGTCAACCGCATGCCCCATTCTGGGTTTCAGGTAGTATGTGCTTATCTTTTAGGATCTCACAGAAGCACTAAATGTGTTATCCAGTTATTGCTGTGACATCTCTAACTCCCTAGAAACTCCTCTGGGATCTGGAACTTGCCACAGAATGTATCACGTCACAATAAACAAACAAGTCCCCTAACAGACCCTAAAAGGAAAGAGTCTAGAGAGTCTAGACTTCTTGTTTCCAAAAATGAAGATATTCATTCTGGATTAAGAAAGGGCTACCGAACATCAAGTAATGTATTTGTTCATAAAATATTTATTTAATAGTTTTAACAAAAAGTAAAAAGAAAAATGTATACACTTCCTTTGTAGACTTTCAAAAGGCCTCTGATTCAGTTGACAGAGCACTACCCCTAACAAAGCTATTTCACATAAAATGTCAGGAAATAGTTCTTATAAAGTGAAAATTGACGGGGCATTTCACAATCCTTTAAATCCAACATCGGCATAAGACATGGGTGCATTTTGTCTCCCAGATTATTTAATATATTCCACAATGATCGTCCACCACATATCAAACAAGAAAATAACAAAATAACACTTAATGCTTTAAACATTTGTCATTTGTTGTTTGCCGATGACTTTGTACTTTTTGCCACTTCCAAAAATTCTGCACGAGTTATTTGATGGTCTAAGAGTATTTCGTGTAACAAATAACCTAAAGATTAAAGGTGAAAAAACAAATGTTGCAGTGTTTGGCAAATCAAGTAAAATAGAAGAAACGAATACTTGGACCTTGGTTGGTGCAAAAATTCTAGTTATGGATAGATATAATTATTTATGAATAACATTTGAAGCAAATGATAAACTTAATAATAGCGCCAAACCTCCCTTGAAATAGGGTCTAGGTACTACCATAAGCTTCAGTCTACCAATAATCTACCCAAATCTGGGGTATAGACGCAACACCCCTAGTCTGAACAACTTTGATTAATTAATCCCCGAGAAACTGCGGCGCCGATGTTGTATATCCATGTTAGGTGTCAACAAAACAACACACAATTGGGCAAGGCGAGCAGAACTAGGATTCTATACTCTTATGTACACAGTACTAATATAAATTACGAATTGCTATCACTATGGTGGTTCTTCAACATAGTGAAATTCTGCTTTACCCACTAGGCTACCCGACCGCCCCGTTCCATGTGATAGGAAAGCCCGAAGTGATGCAGGTGTCAGACGTTAACCACTTCGGTGAAACCCACGAGCACGGTTGTCGTACTGACCAAATCTAGAAACATAATCGGGGCGAACCGGGATTCGAACCCACGATCATAGATTTCTGGCGTGCCCAAGGGACGCGCTTTTCTGCACAGCGAATTGCTGCGCCTCAGACGACTCGGCCAACCGTGCCCCAAAAGGTGCAAGAAAAAACTGAGGACATTCAGGACAGTTAAAAATGAAATAAGATTAGAATCATATTTCAGTCACTGTAAAATAAGAAAATATCGAGTGCACTTTTCTAAACTAGGAGTAAGTAACCATAAATTAACTATAGAACTTGGAAGACATACAAAGCCACCCACCCCACTACATCAGAAACTATGCTCTACATGTTCAACCATTAATGAGGAAAGACACTACCTACTTTATTGTATCAAACACACGAAAGAAATAAATATACTCTTTGGAAAAGTATCCACACAAAATGTAAATGTCCACAATAATGAAAACATATTATTTCACCACATCCTCTCAAATATTTAGCCATCAACATCAATTGCATATGTTTCAAATGGATGGTGTCGAGCAATAGATTCCCGTGGATCAACCTATGACATTTTATGTATAATATCATCAAATCTGTACTGTTGATATTTTCTATGCATTAAATTATTTCTTTGTGTTTTCAGGTATGTATGTCTGTCTGTATATGTGTATGTATGAATTATGATGTGTTTTTTTCGGGAATGGATTGTTTTCTGCAATAAATATCCTTTCCAGATACAAATAAATCAGACATAATCCTATTGTACCTATGCTGTCATACAGATCATGAAACAAATATATCCATTACAGTCCCTTCCAAGCCTATGATATTTGGCAAGTCAAGATTACTGCAGTATCAGGGTCTGTACAAATCTGCTGAAATCACAGGCCTTGTAATCATCAGTTAATCTCCAGCTGGCATTAGTGACACCACACCAAGACCTCCTGCTCCTGCTCTTCCCCTGCCACTCGAGCTCTGGCCAGACATGTGTGATGACATTGGAGACCTGGTGACATATACAACCTTACCAAGCTCCGACTGAGTCTTCACAGCCTGGAAATTGAGAGGGGGAGATACTCCAACACCCCAGTTGAAAATAGGTTCTGTCCGCACTGTGACTGCCATTCCGTAGAGGATGAAGAACACTTCCTGCTTTCATGCCCACTATATACAGACCTTAGGAGAAATCTGATGGCACTGGTAGAAATAGGCGACCCTTCCCAGACCGATAAAACAAACCTCTTAAAACACTTTATGAATCCACCAAAAGAATGGTCAAGTCTTGTTGCCCGGACTATATACCACATGTACAAGCTGAGGCCATAAGAAAATTCTATTATATTCGATCCAATTAAGTGAAATAACCAGCAATAACCTAATATACATAAATGTTTATATGATGTAAATGAAATAATGCCTCTATACAAAATGTACATCATATATACATATACCTGTCATATCTATAATTATATACATGTTCATATGTAGATAGTCTGTACCCTGCCCTATGAGGGTGTTCAGTACAATAAATTCTATTCTATTCTATACAACCTTTGTATTTTTTTTAGTTGTTTAATTGGTTGGCATTTCTGGTTAAAAATTAATAGGAACATTCACAAGTTGGCTTAAAGTATTGTCCACTCAAGTTGCCTCACCTAGACATGTTCGGGACACGTTATGTGAAGAACATTTTCGATGTACTGCTCTTTGAAAACTTTGCAGTCAGAAGAAATGTCTCTGTCTTAGTACTTCTAATAAAAACGTATATTCTGTCATACAACAATCAAGTCTCGTTAATCCGACAATCGGCTTTATCCGACACTAATGATGGGAACCTATTTAGACCCGTTAATCCGACAGTCTAGCACTCCGACTCCGACACACCTAATTTGCAACGAATTACCGAAATCACTCATCAATCAGTCTCGTTAATCCGACACAGTCATCAGCGTACTCCGTGGTCATCTGCCCTTTACTTCTATTTTAAGTGAAAGAATTAATAATTATCTAGAAAATAATAATTTGTTATCAGAATCACAAGGATGATTTCGATACGGATATTCTACTGTTGATAACATGTTCGTATTGCACTCCCTCATTGAATACCTCAAGACACACAAAAAGAAACTGTATTGTACATTTATAGACTTCTCTAAGGCCTTCGAAAACGTTTGGTGCTTTGGGCTATGGCAAAAATTAATAAAAACAAATGTACAAGGTAAACGTTTCGAGCTCATATTTAACATGTATCAAGGCATAAAGTCGTGTGAAGATTCATCGTTTTTCTCTAGTAATATCGGAGTAAGACAGGGGGAAAATCTATCGCCAATCCTGTGTGCTCTGTACCTAAATGACCTTGAAGAATATCTACAACAGGAAATACGTAAAGGTATTGATGTTATATCGGAAGATGAAGTAGTTAGAATCTGTAAAAATATTATTGTTTTGCAATATGCAGATGATACTATTAGACTTGCAGATAACCCCTGTGACCTAAGAGAAAAATAATATGAATGTTTTATTATGAATATTGAAAACAATGGAAGCTGAGTATTAATATTGATAAAACTAAGGTGGTTGTATTTGGATCAAGAAAGAACAATAATGTGTTTAGGATAGGCGATAATGTTGTTGAAGTAGTAGATCACTATAAGTACTTGGGTCTGGTTTTTAAACGAACTTGAAATTCCCTAGCAGCCAAGATGTCGTTAGTAGCTCAAGCTAGAAAAGCTAAGCACTTAATATATATTAGAATACGTAATCTTGACTTGCCAATAGACTGCCAGCTATTATTATTTGATCAAACAATCGTGCCTATATTAACATATGGTTCCGAAATTTGGGGATTTGATAAACTAGATATGATAGAAAATGTTTACACAGATTTCTTAATATATATACTAAGGGTAAAAAAAGCACACCCCACTATTTTTTATATGGAGAGCTGGGAAGAACCCCTATTACGGATTTAATTAAACAAAGAATGTTGACATATTGGTCTAAGATAACTTATAATAAACCAACGTGTACTGTTATGTATAGTTTTGCAGACTGCTGTAACCATAAATATGTTAAAGGACTATTTGATAGATTAGGCCTCAGTTTTATACGGACCTAACAATTCATGCCAAATATAAACGGATTAAATCAGTGTAGCCAGACGTGGACAAGTTATGTAAACAACTCTCCCAAGGCAGTATTTTACCGAATATTTAAACATAAACTCCAGTTAGAAAATCATCTGCTGTCGCTACCCTGAAGACTCGGTATCCCGATTACTAAAATAAGATCCACAAACCATAGATTACCAATAGAAAAGGGGCGATGGGAAAATATACCACGATAAGACAGAATTTGTAGTCATTGACTTAGCTGACGAATATCACTATCTACTAATATATCCTTTTCTGCATAACTTGCGTAAGTTATATCTTCAAAAGAAGTATTTTACAAGACCTTGTGCGATACCACTATGTTACTCAATACTGAAAGTTTATCAGAACAAAGAAAACTAGCACAGTTTGTAAAAGAAATCCTCAAAATGCTTAATTAAATGTATGAGTTTGTTGCAGTTAAACGTATAGTCTCCTGCCTCGTGTCACCATATACGAAATATACGTTTGTTGTTGTTGCCCGCGAGTACACAGCCTTGTGTTTTGATGCGAGACGAGTCGGCGAGAAGCTGCATATTTCAACGGCTGCAGAGATAAACTTGCTCAACAATAAACAATTACTGCTTTAAATAAACAAAACAGGAATAATCACATGCCTAGATTACCTCAATCTCATAAAATCGGATTCAAGTTCTCGCTACCACTGAGGACATCCCATTACAAGTATAGTGCAAACAGAATCTTTAGATTTTGCAGAAATATTGAATAACTTTGAAATCGTTGTCGGATTTTTCGAGAGATTTCTGGACATTAGACACTTAAGCTCTCTTAACTGCCCACGACTGACAGTGAGAGTGTGCGTGTTTGGGGAGAGGCAGTAGCGTCAGTAAATGATCCTGTCAGACACACTTTCAGCGGCCTGTCAGTGATGGGTGATAGCAATCTTTACGTGTGTTGTGAATTTCCAGGCAATTATAGCTCTACAGATTTGTTTAGTCCCTGAAAATGAAGAGAGTTTTATTATTAATATATTTCATAACTAATATTTAACAACTGTTTATATCTGTAAAATATGTTAATTTCAGAGACAAGATGTTCGTCTAAGACATATCATGTCGTAAAAGTTACGGTTTGTGGCTGTTTTAGTTTTGAGGCACACTCACCAAGAAAGGGTGATGACCAACAGTAACACACCCCGAGACACAAACCAATTTCAGATGTGAAACGCAGAGATTGTATAAGAAGATATGAAGATAAGATGGAGTAAAAGATATAGCAGAATCACTGCAAACCCCTCACCCCGACTCCTCACCTCCAACCCCCACCAGAGGGAAGCAATATAGTTTTCACCAGGTGGTATAGAGCGACTCTTTTTACGTTAGTTTATGCATGAAAGATTAAGGAATCAGAAAATATTATTTCAAAAACGTACTTAAAACAATTTCCATTCGAAAAAGCTAGGCTCCCAGATGTGCCACTATGTTTTCAGGCTATAGTTTCCAAAAGGGGGTATAGAGCGACTGTTTTAAAGTTATTTAATGCCTAAATGGTTAAGGAAAGAGATAATAATATTTCAAACCCGTATTTTAAACTATTTCCATGCGAAACATGCGAGGCTCCCAGATGTGCCACTAAGTTTTCAGGCTTTTACGATGGGGACGTTTGTATAGAGGGCCCCCTGTGGTAAAGGGAAGCTATATAGTTTTCACCAGGTGGTATAGATCGACTGTTTTAAAGTTATTTAATGCCTAAATGGTTAAGGAAAGAGATAATAATATTTCAAACCCGTATTTTAAACTATTTCCATGCGAAAGATGCGAGGCTCCCGGATGTGCCACTAAGTTTTCAGGCTATATCCATAGGGACGTTTGTATAGACGACCCCTTGTAGTAAAGGGAAGCTATATAGTTTCCAAGAAAGGATATAGAGCGACTGTTTTAAAGTTATTTAATGCCTAAATGGTTAAGGAAAGAGATAATAATATTTCAAACCCGTATTTTAAACTATTTCCATGCGAAAAATGCGAGGCTCCCAGATGTGCCACTAAGTTTTCAGGCTATTTCCATGGGGACGTTTGTATAGACAACCCCCCGTGGTAAAGGGAAGCTATATAGTTTTCACCAGGTGGTATAGATCGACTGTTTTAAAGTTATTTAATGCCTAAATGGTTAAGGAAAGAGATAATAATATTTCAAACCCGTATTTTAAACTATTTCCATGCGAAAAATGCGAGGCTCCCAGATGTGCCACTAAGTTTTCAGGCTATATCCATAGGGACGTTTGTATAGACGACCCCTTGTAGTAAAGGGAAGCTATATAGTTTCCAAGAAAGGATATAGAGCGACTGTTTTAAAGTTATTTAATGCCTAAATGGTTAAGGAAAGAGATAATAATATTTCAAACACGTATTTTAAACTATTTCCATGCGAAAAATGCGAGGCTCCCAGATGTGCCACTAAGTTTTCAGGCTATTTCCATGGGGACGTTTGTATAGACAACCCCCCGTGGTAAAGGGAAGCTATATAGTTTTCACCAGGTGGTATAGAGCGACTGTTTTAAAGTTATTTAATGCCTAAATGGTTAAGGAAAGAGATAATAATATTTCAAACCCGTATTTTAAACTATTTCCATGCGAAAAATGCGAGGCTCCCAGATGTGCCACTAAGTTTTCAGGCTATATCCATAGGGACGTTTGTATAGACGACCCCTTGTAGTAAAGGGAAGCTATATAGTTTCCAAGAAAGGATATAAAGCGACTGTTTTAAAGTTATTTAATGCCTAAATGGTTAAGGAAAGAGATAATAATATTTCAAACCCGTATTTTAAACTATTTCCATGCGAAAAATGCGAGGCTCCCAGATGTGCCACTAAGTTTTCAGGCTATATCCACAGGGACGTTTGTATAGACGACCCCTTGTAGTAAAGGGAAGCTATATAGTTTCCAAGAAAGGATATAGAGCGACTGTTTTAAAGTTATTTAATGCCTAAATGGTTAAGGAAAGAGATAATAATATTTCAAACCCGTATTTTAAACTATTTCCATGCGAAAAATGCGAGGCTCCCAGATGTGCCACTAAGTTTTCAGGCTATTTCCATGGGGACGTTTGTATAGACAACCCCCCGTGGTAAAGGGAAGCTATATAGTTTTCACCAGGTGGTATAGAGCGACTGTTTTAAAGTTATTTAATGCCTAAATGGTTAAGGAAAGAGATAATAATATTTCAAACCCGTATTTTAAACTATTTCCATGCGAAAAATGCGAGGCTCCCAGATGTGCCACTAAGTTTTCAGGCTATATCCATAGGGACGTTTGTATAGACGACCCCTTGTAGTAAAGGGAAGCTATATAGTTTCCAAGAAAGGATATAGAGCGACTGTTTTAAAGTTATTTAATGCCTAAATGGTTAAGGAAAGAGATAATAATATTTCAAACCCGTATTTTAAACTATTTCCATGCGAAAAATGCGAGGCTCCCAGATGTGCCACTAAGTTTTCAGGCTATTTCCATGGGGACGTTTGTATAGACAACCCCCCGTGGTAAAGGGAAGCTATATAGTTTTCACCAGGTGGTATAGATCGACTGTTTTAAAGTTATTTAATGCCTAAATGGTTAAGGAAAGAGATAATAATATTTCAAACCCGTATTTTAAACTATTTCCATGCGAAAAATGCGAGGCTCCCAGATGTGCCACTAAGTTTTCAGGCTATATCCATAGGGACGTTTGTATAGACGACCCCTTGTAGTAAAGGGAAGCTATATAGTTTCCAAGAAAGGATATAGAGCGACTGTTTTAAAGTTATTTAATGCCTAAATGGTTAAGGAAAGAGATAATAATATTTCAAACCCGTATTTTAAACTATTTCCATGCGAAAAATGCGAGGCTCCCAGATGTGCCACTAAGTTTTCAGGCTATATCCATAGGGACGTTTGTATAGACGACCCCTTGTAGTAAAGGGAAGCTATATAGTTTCCAAGAAAGGATATAAAGCGACTGTTTTAAAGTTATTTAATGCCTAAATGGTTAAGGAAAGAGATAATAATATTTCAAACCCGTATTTTAAACTATTTCCATGCGAAAAATGCGAGGCTCCCAGATGTGCCACTAAGTTTTCAGGCTATATCCACAGGGACGTTTGTATAGACGACCCCTTGTAGTAAAGGGAAGCTATATAGTTTCCAAGAAAGGATATAGAGCGACTGTTTTAAAGTTATTTAATGCCTAAATGGTTAAGGAAAGAGATAATAATATTTCAAACCCGTATTTTAAACTATTTCCATGCGAAAAATGCGAGGCTCCCAGATGTGCCACTAAGTTTTCAGGCTATTTCCATGGGGACGTTTGTATAGACAACCCCCCGTGGTAAAGGGAAGCTATATAGTTTTCACCAGGTGGTATAGAGCGACTGTTTTAAAGTTATTTAATGCCTAAATGGTTAAGGAAAGAGATAATAATATTTCAAACCCGTATTTTAAACTATTTCCATGCGAAAAATGCGAGGCTCCCAGATGTGCCACTAAGTTTTCAGGCTATATCCATAGGGACGTTTGTATAGACGACCCCTTGTAGTAAAGGGAAGCTATATAGTTTCCAAGAAAGGATATAAAGCGACTGTTTTAAAGTTATTTAATGCCTAAATGGTTAAGGAAAGAGATAATAATATTTCAAACCCGTATTTTAAACTATTTCCATGCGAAAAATGCGAGGCTCCCAGATGTGCCACTAAGTTTTCAGGCTATATCCACAGGGACGTTTGTATAGACGACCCCTTGTAGTAAAGGGAAGCTATATAGTTTCCAAGAAAGGATATAGAGCGACTGTTTTAAAGTTATTTAATGCCTAAATGGTTAAGGAAAGAGATAATAATATTTCAAACACGTATTTTAAACTATTTCCATGCGAAAAATGCGAGGCTCCCAGATGTGTCACTAAGTTTTCAGGCTATATCCATAGGGACGTTTGTATAGACGACCCCTTGTAGTAAAGGGAAGCTATATAGTTTCCAAGAAAGGATATAGAGCGACTGTTTTAAAGTTATTTAATGCCTAAATGGTTAAGAAAAGAGATAATAATATTTCAAACACGTATTTTAAACTATTTCCATGCGAAAAATGCGAGGCTCCCAGATGTGCCACTAAGTTTTCAGGCTATTTCCATTCGGACGTTTGTATAGACAACCCCCCGTGGTAAAGGGAAGCTATATAGTTTTCACCAGGTGGTATAGATCGACTGTTTTAAAGTTATTTAATGCCTAAATGGTTAAGGAAAGAGATAATAATATTTCAAACCCGTATTTTAAACTATTTCCATGCGAAAGATGCGAGGCTCCCAGATGTGCCACTAAGTTTTCAGGCTATATCCATAGGGACGTTTGTATAGACGACCCCTTGTAGTAAAGGGAAGCTATATAGTTTCCAAGAAAGGATATAAAGCGACTGTTTTAAAGTTATTTAATGCCTAAATGGTTAAGGAAAGAGATAATAATATTTCAAACCCGTATTTTAAACTATTTCCATGCGAAAAATGCGAGGCTCCCAGATGTGCCACTAAGTTTTCAGGCTATTTCCATGGGGACGTTTGTATAGACAACCCCCCGTGGTAAAGGGAAGCTATATAGTTTTCACCAGGTGGTATAGAGCGACTGTTTTAAAGTTATTTAATGCCTAAATGGTTAAGGAAAGAGATAATAATATTTCAAACCCGTATTTTAAACTATTTCCATGCGAAAAATGCGAGGCTCCCAGATGTGCCACTAAGTTTTCAGGCTATATCCATAGGGACGTTTGTATAGACGACCCCTTGTAGTAAAGGGAAGCTATATAGTTTCCAAGAAAGGATATAAAGCGACTGTTTTAAAGTTATTTAATGCCTAAATGGTTAAGGAAAGAGATAATAATATTTCAAACCCGTATTTTAAACTATTTCCATGCGAAAAATGCGAGGCTCCCAGATGTGCCACTAAGTTTTCAGGCTATATCCACAGGGACGTTTGTATAGACGACCCCTTGTAGTAAAGGGAAGCTATATAGTTTCCAAGAAAGGATATAGAGCGACTGTTTTAAAGTTATTTAATGCCTAAATGGTTAAGGAAAGAGATAATAATATTTCAAACCCGTATTTTAAACTATTTCCATGCGAAAAATGCGAGGCTCCCAGATGTGTCACTAAGTTTTCAGGCTATATCCATAGGGACGTTTGTATAGACGACCCCTTGTAGTAAAGGGAAGCTATATAGTTTCCAAGAAAGGATATAGAGCGACTGTTTTAAAGTTATTTAATGCCTAAATGGTTAAGAAAAGAGATAATAATATTTCAAACCCGTATTTTAAACTATTTCCATGCGAAAAATGCGAGGCTCCCAGATGTGCCACTAAGTTTTCAGGCTATTTCCATTCGGACGTTTGTATAGACAACCCCCCGTGGTAAAGGGAAGCTATATAGTTTTCACCAGGTGGTATAGATCGACTGTTTTAAAGTTATTTAATGCCTAAATGGTTAAGGAAAGAGATAATAATATTTCAAACCCGTATTTTAAACTATTTCCATGCGAAAGATGCGAGGCTCCCAGATGTGCCACTAAGTTTTCAGGCTATATCCATAGGGACGTTTGTATAGACGACCCCTTGTAGTAAAGGGAAGCTATATAGTTTCCAAGAAAGGATATAAAGCGACTGTTTTAAAGTTATTTAATGCCTAAATGGTTAAGGAAAGAGATAATAATATTTCAAACCCGTATTTTAAACTATTTCCATGCGAAAAATGCGAGGCTCCCAGATGTGCCACTAAGTTTTCAGGCTATTTCCATGGGGACGTTTGTATAGACAACCCCCCGTGGTAAAGGGAAGCTATATAGTTTTCACCAGGTGGTATAGATCGACTGTTTTAAAGTTATTTAATGCCTAAATGGTTAAGGAAAGAGATAATAATATTTCAAACCCGTATTTTAAACTATTTCCATGCGAAAAATGCGAGGCTCCCAGATGTGCCACTAAGTTTTCAGGCTATATCCATAGGGACGTTTGTATAGACGACCCCTTGTAGTAAAGGGAAGCTATATAGTTTCCAAGAAAGGATATAGAGCGACTGTTTTAAAGTTATTTAATGCCTAAATGGTTAAGGAAAGAGATAATAATATTTCAAACCCGTATTTTAAACTATTTCCATGCGAAAAATGCGAGGCTCCCAGATGTGCCACTAAGTTTTCAGGCTATTTCCATGGGGACGTTTGTATAGACAACCCCCCGTGGTAAAGGGAAGCTAAATAGTTTTCACCAGGTGGTATAGAGCGACTGTTTTAAAGTTATTTAATGCCTAAATGGTTAAGGAAAGAGATAATAATATTTCAAACCCGTATTTTAAACTATTTCCATGCGAAAAATGCGAGGCTCCCAGATGTGCCACTAAGTTTTCAGGCTATTTCCATGGGGACGTTTGTATAGACAACCCCCCGTGGTAAAGGGAAGCTAAATAGTTTTCACCAGGTGGTATAGAGCGACTGTTTTAAAGTTATTTAATGCCTAAATGGTTAAGGAAAGAGATAATAATATTTCAAACCCGTATTTTAAACTATTTCCATGCGAAAAATGCGAGGCACCCAGATGTGCCACTAAGTTTTCAGGCTATATCCATAGGGACGTTTGTATAGACGACCCCTTGTAGTAAAGGGAAGCTATATAGTTTCCAAGAAAGGATATAAAGCGACTGTTTTAAAGTTATTTAATGCCTAAATGGTTAAGGAAAGAGATAATAATATTTCAAACCCGTATTTTAAACTATTTCCATGCGAAAAATGCGAGGCTCCCAGATGTGCCACTAAGTTTTCAGGCTATATCCACAGGGACGTTTGTATATACGACCACTTGTAGTAAAGGGAAGCTATATAGTTTCCAAGAAAGGATATAGATCGACTGTTTTAAAGTTATTTAATGCCTAAATGGTTAAGGAAAGAGATAATAATATTTCAAACACGTATTTTAAACTATTTCCATGCGAAAAATGCGAGGCTCCCAGATGTGCCACTAAGTTTTCAGGCTATATCCATAGGGACGTTTGTATAGACGACCCCTTGTAGTAAAGGGAAGCTATATAGTTTCCAAGAAAGGATATAGAGCGACTGTTTTAAAGTTATTTAATGCCTAAATGGTTAAGGAAAGAGATAATAATATTTCAAACACGTATTTTAAACTATTTCCATGCGAAAAATGCGAGGCTCCATAGGGACGTTTGCATAGACTAACTCCTTGTAGTAAAGGGAAGCTATATAGTTTCCAAGAAAGGATATAGAGCGACTGTTTTAAAGTTATTTAACGCCTAAATGGTTAAGGAAAGAGATAATAATATTTCAAACACGTATTTTAAACTATTTCCATGCGAAAAATGCGAGGCTCCCAGATGTGCCACTAAGTTTTCAGGCTATATCCATAGGGACGTTTGTATAGACGACCCCTTGTAGTAAAGGGAAGCTATATAGTTTCCAAGATAGGATATAGAGCGACTGTTTTAAAGTTATTTAATGCCTAAATGGTTAAGGAAAGAGATAATAATATTTCAAACACGTATTTTAAACTATTTCCATGCGAAAAATGCGAGGCTCCATAGGGACGTTTGCATAGACTAACTCCTTGTAGTAAAGGGAAGCTATATAGTTTCCAAGAAAGGATATAGAGCGACTGTTTTAAAGTTATTTAACGCCTAAATGGTTAAGGAAAGAGATAATAATATTTCAAACACGTATTTTAAACTATTTCCATGCGAAAAATGCGAGGCTCCCGGATGTGCCACTAAGTTTTCAGGCTATTTCCATTCGGACGTTTGTATAGGGAACCCCCCGTGGTAAAGGGAAGCTATATAGTTTTTACCAGGTGGTATAGAGCGACTGTTTTAAAGTTATTTAATGCCTAAATGGTTAAGGAAAGAGATAATAATATTTCAAACACGTATTTTAAACTATTTCCAAGCGAAAAATGCGAGGCTCCCGGATGTGCCACTAAGTTTTCAGGCTATATCCATAGGGACGTTTGTATAGACGACCCCTTGTAGTAAAGGGAAGCTATATAGTTTCCAAGAAAGGATATAGAGCGACTGTTTTAAAGTTATTTAATGCCTAAATGGTTAAGGAAAGAGATAATAATATTTCAAACCCGTATTTTAAACTATTTCCATGCGAAAAATGCGAGGCTCCCAGATGTGCCACTAAGTTTTCAGGTATATCCATGGGGACGTTTGCATAGACGACCCCTTGTAGTAAAGGGAAGCTATATAGTTTCCAAGAAAGGATATAGAGCGACTGTTTTAAAGTTATTTAATGCCTAAATGGTTAAGGAAAGAGATAATAATATTTCAAACCCGTATTTTAAACTATTTCCATGCGAAAAATGCGAGGCTCCCAGATGTGCCACTAAGTTTTCAGGCTATATCCATAGGGACGTTTGTATAGACGACCCCTTGTAGTAAAGGGAAGCTATATAGTTTCCAAGAAAGGATATAGAGCGACTGTTTTAAAGTTATTTAATGCCTAAATGGTTAAGGAAAGAGATAATAATATTTCAAACCCGTATTTTAAACTATTTCCATGCGAAAAATGCGAGGCTCCCAGATGTGCCACTAAGTTTTCAGGCTATATCCATAGGGACGTTTGTATAGACGACCCCTTGTAGTAAAGGGAAGCTATATAGTTTCCAAGAAAGGATACAGAGCGACTGTTTTAAAGTTATTTAATGCCTAAATGGTTAAGGAAAGAGATAATAATATTTCAAACACGTATTTTAAACTATTTCCATGCGAAAAATGCGAGGCTCCCAGATGTGCCACTAAGTTTTCAGGCTATATCCATAGGGACGTTTGTATAGACGACCCCTTGTAGTAAAGGGAAGCTATATAGTTTCCAAGAAAGGATATAGAGCGACTGTTTTAAAGTTATTTAATGCCTAAATGGTTAAGGAAAGCGATAATAATATTTCAAACCCGTATTTTAAACTATTTCCATGCGAAAAATGCGAGGCTCCCAGATGTGCCACTAAGTTTTCAGGCTATATCCATAGGGACGTTTGTATAGACGACCCCTTGTAGTAAAGGGAAGCTATATAGTTTCCAAGAAAGGATATAGAGCGACTGTTTTAAAGTTATTTAATGCCTAAATGGTTAAGGAAAGAGATAATAATATTTCAAACCCGTATTTTAAACTATTTCCATGCGAAAAATGCGAGGCTCCCAGATGTGCCACTAAGTTTTCAGGCTATTTCCATAGGGACGTTTGTATAGACAACCCCCCGTGGTAAAGGGAAGCTATATAGTTTTCACCAGGTGGTATAGAGCGACTGTTTTAAAGTTATTTAATGCCTAAATGGTTAAGGAAAGAGATAATAATATTTCAAACCCGTATTTTAAACTATTTCCATGCGAAAAATGCGAGGCTCCCAGATGTGCCACTAAGTTTTCAGGCTATATCCATAGGGACGTTTGTATAGACGACCCCTTGTAGTAAAGGGAAGCTATATAGTTTCCAAGAAAGGATATAGAGCGACTGTTTTAAAGTTATTTAATGCCTAAATGGTTAAGGAAAGAGATAATAATATTTCAAACACGTATTTTAAACTATTTCCATGCGAAAAATGCGAGGCTCCCAGATGTGCCACTAAGTTTTCAGGCTATATCCATGGGGACGTTTGTATAGACGACCCCTTGTAGTAAAGGGAAGCTATATAGTTTCCAAGAAAGGATATAGAGCGACTGTTTTAAAGTTATTTAATGCCTAAATGGTTAAGGAAAGAGATAATAATATTTCAAACCCGTATTTTAAACTATTTCCATGCGAAAAATGCGAGGCTCCCAGATGTGCCACTAAGTTTTCAGGCTATATCCATAGGGACGTTTGTATAGACGACCCCTTGTAGTAAAGGGAAGCTATATAGTTTCCAAGAAAGGATACAGAGCGACTGTTTTAAAGTTATTTAATGCCTAAATGGTTAAGGAAAGAGATAATAATATTTCAAACACGTATTTTAAACTATTTCCATGCGAAAAATGCGAGGCTCCCAGATGTGCCACTAAGTTTTCAGGCTATATCCATAGGGACGTTTGTATAGACGACCCCTTGTAGTAAAGGGAAGCTATATAGTTTCCAAGAAAGGATATAGAGCGACTGTTTTAAAGTTATTTAATGCCTAAATGGTTAAGGAAAGAGATAATAATATTTCAAACCCGTATTTTAAACTATTTCCATGCGAAAAATGCGAGGCTGCCAGATGTGCCACTAAGTTTTCAGGCTATTTCCATTCGGACGTTTGTATAGACAACCCCCCGTGGTAAAGGGAAGCTATATAGTTTTCACCAGGTGGTATAGAGCGACTGTTTTAAAGTTATTTAATGCCTAAATGGTTAAGGAAAGAGATAATAATATTTCAAACACGTATTTTAAACTATTTCCATGCGAAAAATGCGAGGCTCCCAGATGTGCCACTAAGTTTTCAGGCTATATCCATAGGGACGTTTGTATAGACGACCCCTTGTAGTAAAGGGAAGCTATATAGTTTCCAAGAAAGGATATAGAGCGACTGTTTTAAAGTTATTTAATGCCTAAATGGTTAAGGAAAGAGATAATAATATTTCAAACCCGTATTTTAAACTATTTCCATGCGAAAAATGCGAGGCTCCCAGATGTGCCACTAAGTTTTCAGGCTATTTCCATTCGGACGTTTGTAGACGACCCCCTGTGTTAAAGAGAAGCGATATAGTTTCCGAGACAGGATATAGAGCTACACCTTTTACTTTATTTTATGCCTAAATGGTGAAGTAAAGATATAATAATATTTTAAACCCGTATATTAAACTATTTCCATGCGAAAAATGCGAGGCTCCCAGATGTGCCACTAAGTTTTCAGGCTTTTTCCATAGGGACGTTTGCATAGACAACGCCCTGTGTTAAAGAGAAGCAATATTGTTTCCAAATGGGGGTATAGAGGGTCTGTTTTAGAGTTATTTTATGCCTCAGTTGTTCAGAAAAGAGAAAATAATATTTCAAACACTTTTTTCAAACTATTTCCATGCGAAACATGCGAGGCTCCCAGATGTGCCACTAAGTTTTCAGGCTAATTCCATTCGGACGTTTGTAATAGACGACCCTCTGTGTTAAAGGGAAGCTATAAAGTTTCCAAAAGGGGATATAGAGCGACTGTTTTCAAGTTATTGTATGCCTAAATGGTTAAGGAAAGAGATAATAATATTTCAAACCCGTATTTTAAACTATTTCCATGCGAAAAATGCGAGGCTCCCAGATGTGCCACTAAGTTTTCAGGCTATTTCCATACGGACGTTTCCATAGACAACCCCTAGTGGTAAAGGGAAGCAATATAGTTTCCAAAAGGGGGTATAGAGCGACTGTTTTAAAGTTATTTTATGCCTAAATTGTTTAGGAAAGAGATAATAATATTTCAAACCCGTATTTTAAACTATTTCCATGCGAAAAATGCGAGGCTCCCAGATGTGCCACTAAGTTTTCAGGCTATATCCATAGGGACGTTTGTATAGACGACCCCTTGTAGTAAAGGGAAGCTATATAGTTTTACCAGGTGGTATAGAGCGACTGTTTTAAAGTTATTTAATGCCTAAATGGTTAAGGAAAGAGATAATAATATTTCAAACCCGTATTTTAAACTATTTCCATGCGAAAAATGCGAGGCTCCCAGATGTGCCACTAAGTTTTCAGGCTATATCCATAGGGACGTTTGTATAGACGACCCCTTGTAGTAAAGGGAAGCTATATAGTTTCCAAGAAAGGATACAGAGCGACTGTTTTAAAGTTATTTAATGCCTAAATGGTTAAGGAAAGAGATAATAATATTTCAAACCCGTATTTTAAACTATTTCCATGCGAAAAATGCGAGGCTCCCAGATGTGCCACTAAGTTTTCAGGCTATATCCATAGGGACGTTTGTATAGACGACCCCTTGTAGTAAAGGGAAGCTATATAGTTTCCAAGAAAGGATATAGAGCGACTGTTTTAAAGTTATTTAATGCCTAAATGGTTAAGGAAAGAGATAATAATATTTCAAACCCGTAGTTTAAACTATTTCCATGCGAAAAATGCGAGGCTGCCAGATGTGCCACTAAGTTTTCAGGCTATTTCCATTCGGACGTTTGTATAGACAACCCCCCGTGGTAAAGGGAAGCTATATAGTTTTCACCAGGTGGTATAGAGCGACTGTTTTAAAGTTATTTAATGCCTAAATGGTTAAGGAAAGAGATAATAATATTTCAAACACGTATTTTAAACTATTTCCATGCGAAAAATGCGAGGCTCCCAGATGTGCCACTAAGTTTTCAGGCTATATCCATAGGGACGTTTGTATAGACGACCCCTTGTAGTAAAGGGAAGCTATATAGTTTCCAAGAAAGGATATAGAGCGACTGTTTTAAAGTTATTTAATGCCTAAATGGTTAAGGAAAGAGATAATAATATTTCAAACCCGTATTTTAAACTATTTCCATGCGAAAAATGCGAGGCTCCCAGATGTGCCACTAAGTTTTCAGGCTATTTCCATTCGGACGTTTGTAGACGACCCCCTGTGTTAAAGAGAAGCGATATAGTTTCCGAGACAGGATATAGAGCTACACCTTTTACTTTATTTTATGCCTAAATGGTGAAGTAAAGATATAATAATATTTTAAACCCGTATATTAAACTATTTCCATGCGAAAAATGCGAGGCTCCCAGATGTGCCACTAAGTTTTCAGGCTTTTTCCATAGGGACGTTTGCATAGACAACGCCCTGTGTTAAAGAGAAGCAATATTGTTTCCAAATGGGGGTATAGAGGGTCTGTTTTAGAGTTATTTTATGCCTCAGTTGTTCAGAAAAGAGAAAATAATATTTCAAACACTTTTTTCAAACTATTTCCATGCGAAACATGCGAGGCTCCCAGATGTGCCACTAAGTTTTCAGGCTAATTCCATTCGGACGTTTGTAATAGACGACCCTCTGTGTTAAAGGGAAGCTATAAAGTTTCCAAAAGGGGATATAGAGCGACTGTTTTCAAGTTATTGTATGCCTAAATGGTTAAGGAAAGAGATAATAATATTTCAAACCCGTATTTTAAACTATTTCCATGCGAAAAATGCGAGGCTCCCAGATGTGCCACTAAGTCTTCAGGCTATTTCCATACGGACGTTTCCATAGACAACCCCTAGTGGTAAAGGGAAGCAATATAGTTTCCAAAAGGGGGTATAGAGCGACTGTTTTAAAGTTATTTTATGCCTAAATTGTTTAGGAAAGAGATAATAATATTTCAAACCCGTATTTTAAACTATTTCCATGCGAAAAATGCGAGGCTCCCAGATGTGCCACTAAGTTTTCAGGCTATATCCATAGGGACGTTTGTATAGACGACCCCTTGTAGTAAAGGGAAGCTATATAGTTTTACCAGGTGGTATAGAGCGACTGTTTTAAAGTTATTTAATGCCTAAATGGTTAAGGAAAGAGATAATAATATTTCAAACACGTATTTTAAACTATTTCCAAGCGAAAAATGCGAGGCTCCCAGATGTGCCACTAAGTTTTCAGGCTATATCCATGGGGACGTTTGCATAGACGACCCCTTGTAGTAAAGGGAAGCTATATAGTTTCCAAGAAAGGATATAGAGCGACTGTTTTAAAGTTATTTAATGCCTAAATGGTTAAGGAAAGAGATAATAATATTTCAAACCCGTATTTTAAACTATTTCCATGCGAAAAATGCGAGGCTCCCAGATGTGCCACTAAGTTTTCAGGCTATATCCATAGGGACGTTTGTATAGACGACCCCTTGTAGTAAAGGGAAGCTATATAGTTTCCAAGAAAGGATATAGAGCGACTGTTTTAAAGTTATTTAATGCCTAAATGGTTAAGGAAAGAGATAATAATATTTCAAACCCGTATTTTAAACTATTTCCATGCGAAAAATGCGAGGCTCCCAGATGTGCCACTAAGTTTTCAGGCTATATCCATAGGGACGTTTGTATAGACGACCCCTTGTAGTAAAGGGAAGCTATATAGTTTTACCAGGTGGTATAGAGCGACTGTTTTAAAGTTATTTAATGCCTAAATGGTTAAGGAAAGAGATAATAATATTTCAAACACGTATTTTAAACTATTTCCAAGCGAAAAATGCGAGGCTCCCAGATGTGCCACTAAGTTTTCAGGCTATATCCATGGGGACGTTTGCATAGACGACCCCTTGTAGTAAAGGGAAGCTATATAGTTTCCAAGAAAGGATATAGAGCGACTGTTTTAAAGTTATTTAATGCCTAAATGGTTAAGGAAAGAGATAATAATATTTCAAACCCGTATTTTAAACTATTTCCATGCGAAAAATGCGAGGCTCCCAGATGTGCCACTAAGTTTTCAGGCTATATCCATAGGGACGTTTGTATAGACGACCCCTTGTAGTAAAGGGAAGCTATATAGTTTCCAAGAAAGGATATAGAGCGACTGTTTTAAAGTTATTTAATGCCTAAATGGTTAAGGAAAGAGATAATAATATTTCAAACACGTATTTTAAACTATTTCCATGCGAAAAATGCGAGGCTCCCAGATGTGCCACTAAGTTTTCAGGCTATATCCATAGGGACGTTTGTATAGACGACCCCTTGTAGTAAAGGGAAGCTATATAGTTTCCAAGAAAGGATATAGAGCGACTGTTTTAAAGTTATTTAATGCCTAAATGGTTAAGGAAAGCGATAATAATATTTCAAACCCGTATTTTAAACTATTTCCATGCGAAAAATGCGAGGCTGCCAGATGTGCCACTAAGTTTTCAGGCTATATCCATAGGGACGTTTGTATAGACGACCCCTTGTAGTAAAGGGAAGCTATATAGTTTCCAAGAAAGGATATAGAGCGACTGTTTTAAAGTTATTTAATGCCTAAATGGTTAAGGAAAGAGATAATAATATTTCAAACACGTATTTTAAAACTATTTCCATGCGAAAAATGCGAGGCTCCCAGATGTGCCACTAAGTTTTCAGGCTATTTCCATAGGGACGTTTGTATAGACAACCCCCCGTGGTAAAGGGAAGCTATATAGTTTTCACCAGGTGGTATAGAGCGACTGTTTTAAAGTTATTTAATGCCTAAATGGTTAAGGAAAGAGATAATAATATTTCAAACCCGTATTTTAAACTATTTCCATGCGAAAAATGCGAGGCTCCCAGATGTGCCACTAAGTTTTCAGGCTATATCCATAGGGACGTTTGTATAGACGACCCCTTGTAGTAAAGGGAAGCTATATAGTTTCCAAGAAAGGATATAGAGCGACTGTTTTAAAGTTATTTAATGCCTAAATGGTTAAGGAAAGAGATAATAATATTTCAAACCCGTATTTTAAACTATTTCCATGCGAAAAATGCGAGGCTCCCAGATGTGCCACTAAGTTTTCAGGCTATATCCATAGGGACGTTTGTATAGACGACCCCTTGTAGTAAAGGGAAGCTATATAGTTTCCAAGAAAGGATATAGAGCGACTGTTTTAAAGTTATTTAATGCCTAAATGGTTAAGGAAAGAGATAATAATATTTCAAACCCGTATTTTAAACTATTTCCATGCGAAAAATGCGAGGCTCCCAGATGTGCCACTAAGTTTTCAGGCTATATCCATAGGGACGTTTGTATAGACGACCCCTTGTAGTAAAGGGAAGCTATATAGTTTCCAAGAAAGGATATAGAGCGACTGTTTTAAAGTTATTTAATGCCTAAATGGTTAAGGAAAGAGATAATAATATTTCAAACCCGTATTTTAAACTATTTCCATGCGAAAAATGCGAGGCTCCCAGATGTGCCACTAAGTTTTCAGGCTATTTCCATTCGGACGTTTGTATAGACAACCCCCCGTGGTAAAGGGAAGCTATATAGTTTTCACCAGGTGGTATAGAGCGACTGTTTTAAAGTTATTTAATGCCTAAATGGTTAAGGAAAGAGATAATAATATTTCAAACACGTATTTTAAACTATTTCCATGCGAAAAATGCGAGGCTCCCAGATGTGCCACTAAGTTTTCAGGCTATATCCATAGGGACGTTTGTATAGACGACCCCTTGTAGTAAAGGGAAGCTATATAGTTTCCAAGAAAGGATATAGAGCGACTGTTTTAAAGTTATTTAATGCCTAAATGGTTAAGGAAAGAGATAATAATATTTCAAACCCGTATTTTAAACTATTTCCATGCGAAAAATGCGAGGCTCCCAGATGTGCCACTAAGTTTTCAGGCTATATCCATAGGGACGTTTGTATAGACGACCCCTTGTAGTAAAGGGAAGCTATATAGTTTCCAAGAAAGGATATAGAGCGACTGTTTTAAAGTTATTTAATGCCTAAATGGTTAAGGAAAGAGATAATAATATTTCAAACCCGTATTTTAAACTATTTCCATGCGAAAAATGCGAGGCTCCCAGATGTGCCACTAAGTTTTCAGGCTATTTCCATTCGGACGTTTGTATAGACAACCCCCCGTGGTAAAGGGAAGCTATATAGTTTTCACCAGGTGGTATAGAGCGACTGTTTTAAAGTTATTTAATGCCTAAATGGTTAAGGAAAGAGATAATAATATTTCAAACACGTATTTTAAACTATTTCCATGCGAAAAATGCGAGGCTCCCAGATGTGCCACTAAGTTTTCAGGCTATATCCATAGGGACGTTTGTATAGACGACCCCTTGTAGTAAAGGGAAGCTATATAGTTTCCAAGAAAGGATATAGAGCGACTGTTTTAAAGTTATTTAATGCCTAAATGGTTAAGGAAAGAGATAATAATATTTCAAACCCGTATTTTAAACTATTTCCATGCGAAAAATGCGAGGCTCCCAGATGTGCCACTAAGTTTTCAGGCTATTTCCATTCGGACGTTTGTAGACGACCCCCTGTGTTAAAGAGAAGCGATATAGTTTCCGAGACAGGATATAGAGCTACACCTTTTACTTTATTTTATGCCTAAATGGTGAAGTAAAGATATAATAATATTTTAAACCCGTATATTAAACTATTTCCATGCGAAAAATGCGAGGCTCCCAGATGTGCCACTAAGTTTTCAGGCTTTTTCCATAGGGACGTTTGCATAGACAACGCCCTGTGTTAAAGAGAAGCAATATTGTTTCCAAATGGGGGTATAGAGGGTCTGTTTTAGAGTTATTTTATGCCTCAGTTGTTCAGAAAAGAGAAAATAATATTTCAAACACTTTTTTCAAACTATTTCCATGCGAAACATGCGAGGCTCCCAGATGTGCCACTAAGTTTTCAGGCTAATTCCATTCGGACGTTTGTAATAGACGACCCTCTGTGTTAAAGGGAAGCTATAAAGTTTCCAAAAGGGGATATAGAGCGACTGTTTTCAAGTTATTGTATGCCTAAATGGTTAAGGAAAGAGATAATAATATTTCAAACCCGTATTTTAAACTATTTCCATGCGAAAAATGCGAGGCTCCCAGATGTGCCACTAAGTCTTCAGGCTATTTCCATACGGACGTTTCCATAGACAACCCCTAGTGGTAAAGGGAAGCAATATAGTTTCCAAAAGGGGGTATAGAGCGACTGTTTTAAAGTTATTTTATGCCTAAATTGTTTAGGAAAGAGATAATGATATTTCAAAGAAGTATTTTAAACTATTTCCATGCGAAACATGCGAGGCTCCCAGATGTGCCACTAAGTTTTCAGGCTCTTTTCCAATGGGACGTTTGTATAGACGACCCCCTGTGTTAAAGGGAAGCTATATAGTTTCCGAGACAGGATATAGAGCTACTCCTTTTACCTCATTTTATGCCTAAATGTTTAAGTAAAAAGATAATAATATTTCAAACCTGTATTTTAAACTATTTCCATGCGATTCATGCGAGGCTCCCAGATGTGCTACGAAATTTTCAGGCTATTTCCATTGTGACGTTTTGATAGAGAAAACCCTATGTTAAAGGGAAGACATATAGTTCCCGAGTGAGTGAGTTAAAAGTTAACGAGAGAGGTTGTAGATCGAAATGATTTACCAACAATTTTAGAGGTTGGGAGTTATGCAGAAGAAGCATATGATGTGACTGTAATTCTCTTGACTTTACTACTAAGATAATCTAGTTTACCCTTTCTTTACCAATGTGTTGTATTTAACTTAGATTTTATGGTAATGTTGCAGCCATGTTTCTTATTTCGTTTCCGATGAAACTTTGATCATTGGCAACATTACATAACATTTGCAAAGGATGGGCATACAAAAGAACTACACAAAGGTCAAACTACTGATCATATGAATCATATTATATATAGTAGCTTCACGCGATGTATGCTCAGTTGGTTTATAAGATTATTTGATGAGAAACAAATGCATTATAACACAAGAACATACTGATATATATCTTTACTATCTATATGGCTACTTTACCTATTTGACACGCTTGATGATAAAATAGTTGGAACTAATTGAAGATGATATTGTATAATATAAATGCATTCCCAGCCGGAAGTAAAGAACGTGTCGTCTGTTACAGACAGCTTGCAGATTAATTATCCAGCCGTCCTCGTCTTTATCAGTTAGGAGGTGGGAGATTTGTTCATGTGAACCTTCACTGAAGGGATTTGTTCCGGGGCCGCGCTGCAGTTTATTTGGAGATGTCGTATCAGATTACAAAAGTGCAGTCATCATTTGGCCTTGACGTGTTGATGGGAGAATGGCGTTGAGCAGCCGGCGGAGAGGGTTTCTTATTTAAGATGACCCAGACTGGAGAAATAGAATAAAAACGCATAATTGAATTCAATAGAAAAACACTGGAACATGCATGTTGAAACAGAACAGTGAACTAAAATGTACCTAAATATAGGTGGCTGGAGGGGTTGGTGCAGCGTTCGAAATACCTGCCTGCCCGACCGTCCGAGACGGGTTGATTTTAACTCGGGCTGTGAGATTTTCGAATCCCCCTGCCCGACGGTCGGGTTATATTTTATAGGTGAAAATATTCTAAATAATTCCCGATGATAAGCATTAATTCACATGTAAAGATGAATGATAAAATGTAACCAAAAAGAAACCCCGTTAGCTTTTAGCCAACCTAACATTTAGCGATGCGCTTATGCTACAAGCAATCAGTTTTCATATTTTTAATTAAACTATCCTGAGAAACATATGATTATAGCGGGCAGGCAGGTTTTGGTAAGGGCTGGCAAGTATTTCTGCTAGCCAGTCCTGTGGTCTGGCTGAAATTGTTGGGAGTTTCATACCCTGGTTGGTGGTGGGGAAATTAAAGGAAACATTATTCAGGAGCTCTTAACTGTTTGGACAATATTTTAAAAGAGTTCAATTTAACTATAAACCCCCACAGTATAGACTTTCTTGGTCAAACTCCTCTCACGGTATTTACTTTCGAAACAAGAATATTATATGAACAGGGTGTTATATACTACCTAGTATGCACTAGACAAATAATGTAACATGTGAATAAGTATAAGATATGTGAATAAGTACTATAATAAGACACAAAAATGTTATCAATGCTTTGGGAAAAGCCTGTGTAAGTCTATGTCTCCTGACCCCGGGTTCTATCAGATAAGGGACAGTCTCGCCACAACACAGCTGTTGCTAAAAGGGGATATAAACAATAACACAGAGATGTGGGTCAGCTCACTGGCACTTTTTACTGGCACATGTGCCGATCAGTGGCATGAGCCTTCCCCATATGAGCACATCTCGCGAGTGTTACATCCCAACGTTATCAGTGAGGAACAAGTGCGGGCCACATGTAACGGAATCACGTGACCTCTAGGAAGTAAACACTTTCTAACAATGGCGGTGCCCTGAGTGCCAAATGCGCTAGTACTGCAATTTACATTTTGGCGAGACCGACACCTCTCGGGTTAGCGGTGTAAAGATTGATGCGGAAAGGGCACATGGTGTTTTGATTGTCGCCACAAGTCGGCTTTGACCCTGAACTTTCCAAGCAGAATGAAAATGTGGCTGAGACTGTTTACCGTTCTAGCAGCACTGGGAGTATTTTTGCCAATGATGGTGCTTGTCTACATGAACGCGTGGACCATGTCTGACGGTGCGGAACGGCCGAGTGGAGGTTCGTAGATTTCATAAAATTTATTTCTTGTGTCGTCAGGAGTAACGCGCATGTTATGTGTTGAGAGGACTCAACTATGAGAGCTACGCAGGAGCAAGTCGAAAAGTGATGTCAAAAGTTTGTTCGCAAGTCTGTGTAAACTGGGGCCTGTTTGGGTTGTGAGTCAAAACGCAGTGTCTCGTTATAACGCAACACTAGTTAAAAAGAAATGCGTTTGCTTTGAAGAATGATACAATAATTTTTCTACTCTTAAGACTTCGTCATCAGAGTGGTCAAGCGATATGCCCCAAAGTGGTACTCGAATGTATGAGTGTATCGACCCGCCTTATAAAGAGCCATATCGGTATTGTGTGAATTTTGGAGGCCGCCGATGTTACAATCAGCAGCATCGCAGTGACAGGTTGATAGTGCAGAGTAACAGGGTTCAGAGAGATTTAGACTACTGGTCAACGTGTAGGATAAAATGTAAATAGTTGAATACCGTATTCGACGTAATAAGCGCCCATGGCGCTCTCAAAATTAGTTAAAAGATAAATTTTGTGATTTATGCTGACAGCCTCAGGGATGTGAAATCTCCGCGGAAACGCGGAAAATCGCGTTTTTAAAAAACAGTAGTCCTCGGAAAAAATCATCTTCCGCGTAAAAATTTAATCAAAAATTAAAAAAAAACACTCCGAAAAATATGATCGAAAACCGGACACCCGTCGCGGATTGTCCTGTTTTCGATCAGAGCTTTCACCAGCATAGGTTTTCGGACATCATACGTTTTCTATCACGAATACTTGCACTATAACGTGGGGTGTGGCGTCACACAGAAATTGTAAATACTCAGCTGATGGCTTGTTTTTAAGATAAAGTTGTCTTTTAGCCTGTAAGTGAATGAGATGTTTTACAGTTGTTCATGTGATTAGTGAGAAAACTATGAATGTTTCTTCAGCGTCCAAAACCCCATAATACGGGGATATATATTGTATTAATGTCTTATGTTTGCAATGGAGTTTTGTTTTTTTCATCAAAAGGTAAGTACAAGGTAAGTTTTTTTCAATATGCTTCAACATGGGGAAAGGGTCAGACATTGCACGCTTGTGACAGTTGTCCTTGTGTCTGGGGGATGGGGGTTGAAGTTTATGGCAGTGTTCCTCCCAGACCTGGCGGGTAGCCAGGTGCGCGAAAGCTATGCCCGATTTTTTAAAAGTACTGATTTAACTTCGAAATTTTACTGCAGCTGCCATCTTGTTTATCATGTTTATTTGACTTATTGACTTATTGACTTATTACATTTCTTGGTGTGAATGTTGTCCAAACTGCACGAAATTGCTTAAAATGCAATCAAATGTGTCGGGAAAACCTGCTCGCATCCCTGAACCTGAAATGTTTATACGACATATATTTTTCCAGAATTTATTTGCCCATAATTAAGGGTGCACATAAAACACGAGTGTGTATTATACACGAATAAATAACTCTTGTGTACATTGATCAATCGGAAGGGGTGCTAATTGGGTTTGTTCACTAGCCAATATATTAGCAAATATCGCTGTGGCCGTTATTAGAGCGGGGTGCTTATTACGTCAAATACGGTAGTAGTTTTACAAAGATAAGGAACTCCTGATAAATCAAAGTTGGTTGATGTTAATTAGATCTATTACATTTATCATCCTTCCATGAGAATGGTGGCATTGTTTGTTTATTTAATGCTCTACTCAGCAGTATTCATGTTATTATGCTTGAGCTCTGTAAATAATCTGGGGGCACGGGTGGCCCAGTCGTCTAAGGCGCCATGATTCGCTGTGCAGAGTTGCGTCCCTTGGGCACGCCAGAAACCTATGATTGTGGGTTCGAATCCCGGTTCGCCCCGATTATGTTTCTAGGTTTGTCAGCACCATACCCGTGCTCGTGGGTTTCACCGAAGTGGTAAACGTCTGAGACCTGCATCACTTCAGGCTTTCCTCCCACATAAGCTGACACGCCGTGATATAACTGGAATACTGTTAAAAGCGGCGTTAAACCCAACTCACTCACTCACTCACTGTAAATAATCTAGATCAGACAAACCAGTGATTGATGTTTTGAAACAATCTATAGGATCCACGGTTTGGAACATGTGGATCACGATATTAAGCAACCATGTCACCAAAACCGATCCATTATGTCAACTCTAACAACATGTCGCCTAAAACAAAGACATATATCTATAGAAGTCTTTTCCTACAACAAGCATTTGTCTTTGATGGTCAACCCCAAATTTAGATCAATACATAAGTGCAGACCATTTTGATTTCTTTTACATTTTTTCCGAGTCAATAGGCAACACGGCAATGGCAAAAAGTGTTTTCGGGGTTAATTAGCTATAAACTTTGATTTTCTTTGATGGTAAATTAATCCGCTTGAAACAAAGATTGAGAAAACAATTTCAACATTGAGATTATATAAGAATTATCTTTTATGGATAATCAGCATGGTAGAGTCCTTCTGTTTATGTCGCTTTATTTCCATAACGCTGTGTTGGAATTCAATTGGAGCATTTCAGTTCTTCACATATTGAGTTGTTCTTGTTATCAAGTTGTTGTTGTTTATTCCGTAATGAGGACATCAAAAAAGTGTAACCTCATCTTAAAGTAGATATTAGGGCTGGGACGGGTAACTCGGGTAGGTCCTGAGTAGGATCCGGGTACCCACATGACTACCCAGACCCCTGGTTGGTCACGTGATATACTGTAATGACTTTAACAATGAAACTCAATGGTTACCCTGGGCACTTATTAAGTCGATTACAGTATGTATATTCAAAGATTGTATTGATTTCATAATCAATAAATTGCAAGTGATTCTGTGGCATTTGATTGGCTAACCAAACAAATTTTGTACATGTAGTGAGTGAGTGAGTGGGGTTTAATGCCGCTTTAACATTATTCCAGTTATATCACAGCGTGTCAGCTTAATGTGTGAGGAAAGCCAGAAGTGATGCAGGCCTCGGGCGTTTACCACTTCGGTGAAACCCACGAGCACGGGTATAGTCCTGACAAACCTAGAAACATAATCGGGGCGAACCGGGATTCAAACCCACAATCATAGATTTCTGGCGTGTCCAGCGAATCGCGGCACCTTAGATGACTGGGCCACCCGTGCCCCCTTTTTACATGTATATGTCCATGAACCTAAATAATGTAGGCCTCACCAAATATTGAATATGACGAACAGCTGTTTCCTGATTGGCAGATAATAGAATGGACAGGGATTATATTGCATTATTGCTCTGGGAGATGTCATTGATGTCATTGATGTCATACTGTTGTCTATATTGCGAACAAGCTTTGTGCGAACATTTAAGGGCATTAACCACACATGTGTGGCTTAATAACCTTCAGCTACAAAGAGGAATTAGTTGCGGCAGGATATGCACAGTAGCTGTGGATAACAAGAGAAAGACATCTACAAAACTGCAATAAATCCCTCTACATGGTTGGCAAATCGATGTGAATAGTTAACAAAAAATATAGTTTTCTTTTCTTTACGTCAATTCTTTCTGTTTGAAGCTCTGAACATATCAAATTACCAATTATGTCTGTCAGCAGAAACGATTTATGGAAGGACAATAAGCAACATATGTTTGATAAAAATATGATGTGACAAACCTTTCTGTTTTCCAGAGGCAGTTGGTCGCAAAGTCCACTACAAGAGCAGAGATAGGCTGAACTCAGTTGGAAGAAATCCAAAGGTACAGGACTGGTATCAATATGGCAGAACTGTCAGCTGGATATTGCTTTCATAGTTTCATAACCCTTGAATCTAGTGGGTAAAGCATCTTTCCGGAGAGCAGAATGTTGGCTCGATCCCCGGCCTCATCGCACCAACACACACTAAAAGATGGTTGGTTTGGTTGGTTTGTTGTTTAACGCCGCACTCAGCAATATTCCAGCTATATGACGGCGGTCTGTAAATAATCGAGTCTGGACCAGACAATCAAGTGATTAATATCATGAGCATCGATCCACGCACTTTGGATCGATGACATGCATCAACCAAGTCAGCGAGCCTGACCACCCGATCCCATTAGTCGTCCTTTACGACAAGCGTAGTCACATTTTACAGTAAGCATGGGTTGCTGAAGACCTATTCTATCCCGGAATCTTCACGCTAAAAGATGGCACATGTTGTTTGTTGCCCTGACTGGCACTCAGTATTCAGAGGACTGGTCGGCTCGGAGACAGTGTACTGGGTCTGAGTGGGTTATCCATCCATGTTAAACTGCAGCATGGTGTCAAGGGGCAAGCCCAATGTTAACAGACCAAGATTATCCAGGTATCAAAACTAACTGGCAGGCAGGGAAAAGTGTGATTTTGTTTAAAACTGAGATTTTTTAAAAGTTTCTTTATTTTTCAGAGATATTATAACATTTCATTCAATGCAATAATCGTAATGGTAATCTAATATCAGCATAAAAATGTTAACCATCTTTTATCGTCTTTGGAATGATTCGGCTGGGATTTGGACCACTAACCTTCATCTTTCCGGACAGATGATCTACATGAAGTATAGATTATGTGTAGCAAACAATATACAACTACAAGAATAACCACCAATGATACACAAATTGGTTTATTGATTCCAACTGTTGTTTCAAAGGCCAGCTTGGCTGTTGCATTTGCTAAGCTGGGGGTACCTTCCCATTTGTTACACATCTGAGAACATCATAGAGAATGGAGGAATGCACCTTTAATCCTCTGCCCCTTAGGGACCAGTTCAAAAGTTCTAAGTAGTTACAAGGGCAGAGCTCCAGATAAGCTTTTGGTGTTGTGGGTATTTTACCCATGCATTTTAAAATCATTGGGTATCAGTAATTCTACCTGCGTATTCAAATTTCTGTTACCCACTAGTTTTTACACATGTGTGTATTTAAGTTAAATATTTAAAAACCCTATTCATCTTGTCCCTGCAAACTGGTGTCGTGTGGGTTCGAGAGCTTTATGGGACTCAAAAATACCACGATACTTCCACAAGAAAGTGTGATGGCAAATGATCATGATGTGACTGTCATCGTGGAGTTTGGCAAGGTTGACGGAATGCCCCTTTATAATTTCAAAATAAGTTGCTGATTTGCTAATCGAATACGCAGGGTTACTTCACAATATTTTGATGATACGCACAAGTTTTATTTTTGTAGCGTATCTGTAATGTTCGTTGCGTATTTGATACGCTTGGATTATATTTTACTGTGTATTTCTGCATTTCTGATGCGTATTTCACGCAGATACGCAGCTTATCTGGAGCTCTGAAGGGGCATTGCTGCATGTGTTTTGCAGCCACACATAATGTTGATAGAGATTATTTACATATTCCTATGTGTAGGGGGTCGGCGTATGGTTCTTGGTAGGAAGTGACAACATACAGGGAGATATACATAGAGAATCTCACCCGAGTGTCTTTTGATATCAAATATATCAACACGAGTTGATAAAAGTGGTAAAATTCCGAGGCTTGCGGAGGAGTTTTGCCACTTTTATCATCGAGTTGATATATTTGATGTCAAAAGACACGAGGGTGAGATTTTATTTATCATCCAACATCATTCTTCCAACTTTTTCAATTTGTAGACAGTAATTAGCAGTGTCTTGAGTGTAAAAAGTACTGCTAACAGCTTCAGGAGCAGAGCCATTAGTGATGTAATTTGATTGTGACGTCATGGCAACCAGTGATGTCACAATGGTCTGCAAAGCATAGTGATGTAATTTCATTGCATCGATATCTACAGTGTAGATATCGCTTGATCTCATCCAAGCATATCTCCTGTGGGAGCCAGTTTTGGATGATAAATACAAGTAGTACTACTGTAAGCAAGGTACACTAGAGTATAGTATAGGATAAGATTACATGGGCGGATACAGAGGGGGATTAAACACACTGGTTTGGGTTCAAATTCACTAGGGAGAATCATCCTGACACTAGAGAATTTCATCCCCGGGATAAAAAATAGAGTAGCTTACAGTCAGGTCAGCTTATAGTGATACCAGTGACAGTGTTGGTGCCCCGGAGCACCTAGCCTAACCCTAGGCTAAGGGTAAGACCTGGTTCATTTTCATCTCTGGACCAAGGCTTATATCCAAGGTGCCTCACTCTGAGAGTGTGGGTTCGAACCCAAAACTGTACTAGAATTTGTACTTAACTGAGAAACTGTTATCCCCAAAATGGCAATTATGTATAGATGTGGATTAGCAGCGTAAAGTAATGTCAATTAAGTCATTCAAGATATATATATAGACTTGGCTATTGGGTAATTAGCCTTTGTTCATTCAGATAAAGTCGTTCACAAATCGGTCACTATGAGAGTCAGATAAACAACTTAATTCCTTAAGTTTTAGGACATACAGATCCCCCCCCCCCCCCACAAACCCAATAAAACTTAATTCTGAAAATGTTGAATTTTTGGTTGAGTGGCCTCTTTTGTTTACCCTGTTTTTCCGAACATTTATTGACTGAAGCTTATTTACTGGGTATTGAAAACCATTTGTAGGGTTTATGTTGATCAAATCTGCCATTCTACATGTTCTATATTACTCAATGCTATTGATGGTGATGAAGCCCAACCTTGTGGAAAGACTGGATGTTTTTAATTCCTAAAGGCTTATGAATGAAAATAGGATCGGTTTTGTTTACTGACATCCTCCAAATACATCTCCAGTATATATGTTTCTGTAAACCTACACTAATCCCTGGATCCCTTCCTGTGGTTCTCATGATCTCAAATTACCCACCCTTGCATTAGTGAATTTGATTTGCGACACTGCAATGTGAGTTACAAATCAGCCTCATTGTTTGGTGGGCAATACCAGTTGCCTCCCTTTCCCATTTCCGGTTTCCTTATTGAGACGTTTGATTGGTCATTTAAATGTTAGTGAAAATGAAGGGTGGGTAATATGAGATTGCAAGGACCACAGGAAGTGATCCATGGTTTATGTAGGTTTCCTGTAGGCAAACCCTGGAGATGCAGAGGATGGTTTCGATACTATCTAAAAAATGTGAGAAATCATGTAAGTTGATTTTGTCGGATGGAAATCTTTCAGGGCCATTAACCCCTCCCCACCTCAAAACTTAAGGAATTAACATTTTATTCTGGCATGAACTGGTCCCTTACCTAGCAGATTATGATTTGTTTGTTTTTTGTTTAATGCCGCACTCAGCAATATTCCAACTATATGACAGCGGTCTGTAAATATTCGAGTCTGGACCAGACAATCAAGTCATTGATATCATGAGCATCGATGCACGCAGTTGGGATCGATGACATGCATCAACCAAGTCAGCGAGCCTGACCACCCGATCCCGTTAGTTGCCACTTTACGGCAAGCATGGGTTGCTGAAGACCTATTCTACCCCGGATCTTCACGGGTCTGGCAGATTATGATGTTATGAGCCTTTGAACATGTTGAAGCTGACAAAAGCAACAGAAAATAAATTTGTGTGGTAATTCAATGGCATAAGGAATTATGAATCATAAAATCCTGCGATAGAATTGATGATTTTGCAAGTGATTCCCAACACGAATTAAAACTAATTAAGCCAGTTTCTGTGACAACTGACGTGAGCGAGGTCAGTATTTGGTTCTTCTGATATAACTTATTCAGTGAGGAGTGGTCTGAAGCGCAGCAATTGCTGTGCAGAGTTGCATCCCTTAACTGTGCAAGGATATGCTGTTTGAATCCAAGTTTGTCTGAAAAATAACAAAGTTGTCTGTATCTGGTACTTTTAGGAGATGAACATTATTGGTTTCAGATAAGCAGATTTTATTGAGCATCTGATGCTAATATTTCTGCATATAGAATACCTAACAACACTTGCAAATCAGAAACATGTGAAGTTTTTCCAGCTTAACAACTTCAGTAGTCTTCTTATTATAAAGTAATTTTGACTGTTCTAAAATCATGAAAGGTCCAATCTTGACATGCGCTCTTATATAGGTACACCCAGCCTAGCGACTGTCAAGGAGCGGTCAGGTAGCCTAGTGGTTACAGCCTTTGCCGATGACCCAGGTTCCACTCCCGACATTGGTACAATGTGTGAAGCCCATTTCTGGTGTCGACCGCCGTGATATTGCTGGAATATTGCTAAAAGCAATGTAAAACCGTACTCACTCACTCACTAGAAACTCTCGTCTCTCAAGTCACTGTTCTCTCCCCCAAAAGTGAGGTTGGGAGGTAACTCTGACTGACACGTGTGGCTATTGTATGAACTCTTTGCCCACAATCTGCTAATGACAGCTTTTGAACTTTTCATTCACTACATGTCACAATATTTAACCACCTTCAACATTATATGCTGCCACATAATACATATGCAGGTTGAGAATCTGTGCTTCACATCCCGTTTAACAATGTTTTATCCAGTCTGATTGCAGCTCATATGCCAGACATTTCTGTACTCTCCCATCCAAGAAAACAGCTGTGTTGCGGAAAAGCCTAACCAACACATAATTTCTTCATCCATAGAGATCTTTCCTTTACCTTCACTGGAACAGTGAAGCTCAAATTAATTTTCTTAATGGAATGAGGAGTGGTTAACATGGTTAATGTCTGTGCATTGAATCATGGATGCGTTACATTTTGGTCATAAATGGAGAATGCAAATTTAGGTTGTCTACTTTGGTAAGGAAAGCTTTTTTTCTCAGAGAGCTTAGAGAGTTGAAAATGAATGATCCTGGAAAAATGCCAGTGGTTTCCATTTTTTTCTATTTGATCAATACAGTGCGATGGTGCTACTACTGTTATGACAGTCTCTTTACAGATGTCATGTATGCCCGTGAAGATCCGGGGTAGAATAGGTCTTCAGCAACCCATGCTTGCCGTAAAAGGCGACTTTGCTTGTCGTAAGAGGCGACTATGCTTGTCGTAAGACAGCGACTAACGGGATCGGGTGGTCAGGCTGACTTGGTTGAAGCATGTCATTGGTCCCAATTGATCCCATCACCCATCATTCATGTTTTTCAAAACACCATTTATTGCAAAAATAACATCATTATGTAACAATTTCTCTTTATTTCCGTGAAGATTCCAGGGTAGAATAGGTCTTCAGCAACCCATGTTTGCCGTAAAAGGTAACTATGCTTGTCGTAAAAGGCGATTAACGGGATTGGGTGGTCAGGCTCGCTGACTTGGTTGATGCATGTCATCGATCTCAATTGCGCAGATCGATGCTCATGATATCAATCACTGGATTGTCTGGTCCAGTCTCGATTATTTACAGACCGCCGTCATATAGCTGGAATATTGCTGAGTGTGGCGTTTACACTCCTGTAGTATTTGAATCTGGGGACCCACTTAATTTTCACCCTTTAACATCAGGTTATGAGAAGAACATCTTGACACCCATGCTTCATTCCGTACACTGATTACAGTTAAGGAAATGTATGAAACTATGCCCAACCAAAAGTTTCTCCTTTTGCAGCTTTTGTTTTTTGTTGTGTCTTGTAGGGTCTCGGCTGGCGAGATCACCTTGAGGAAAAGTGTGAGGACATGGGTATCCAAAGCTCCCAGAAAATTAATCACCGTTCTTTCAACCATATCATCGTAGACAAAAAGTACAAGGTTCTCTACTGCCAGGTGCCCAAAGTTGCTTGTACAAACTGGAGACGTGTACTTTTAGTTCTTTCTGGCAAGGTTAATGTTACTGACCCTATGTTGATTAAAGCTGGCGATGTTCATAAGAAATATGACAAGCATCTCACTTACTTATCCGACCTCTCTATGAAAGAAGCTGATAACGCTTTGAGGAATTATTACAAATTTTTTTTTGTGCGTGAACCTTTTGAAAGACTTCTTTCTGCTTATCGGAACAAGTTTCAAGGACAGTCAAACACAAGTAAATTCTTTCATTCACGATATGGAAAGGACATAATCAAGAATTATAGAAAACATGCATCAGCTAATTCACTTGCTCAAGGCAATGATGTGTCCTTCTTTGAGTTTGTGCAATACATTGTGGACAAGAAGAGGAAAGAAGCTTTAAACGAACATTGGTGTCAGTTCTTTGAACTCTGTCTCCCATGTCTGATTAAATATAATTTTATTGGAAAGTATCATCAGTTGGAGAATGATTCAAAGCATGTTCTAGATTCTATCGGTGCATCGTCACTTGTCAAGTTCCCTACTAGAGCAGCTTCCTACCACCATCAGAAAACCTCTGACGTCCTGCCAAGTTATTATCAGCAAATCCCTCCCCATTACCTTGGACTTTTGTGGAAAACTTACTACCCAGACTTTGAGCTGTTCAACTACACAATACCAAGTGTTATCCGAAACCTCACCTCTGAGTGGAATAGAAGTTGAGTGTGTGCTTGTGCACAGAGATAAAATGTTAATGTCAGCACCAAAACAAAGTGCTTATTTGTTTGTCCCCAAAACACATTTTTATAGCTCTCCTGCCTGAAAGGTAGGTAGGCTTATGTCGTGGCCTGCTAGTCCATTGTGTGGTGCGAGTCAAGTGTCTGAACATCTTCTTCTTCGAAGCTGAAACTTGACACACTTTCCAAACAATGACACCAGGGCCCTGTTCCACAAAGCGATCTTAGCGCTAAGTCTGTCGTAAGTCTATGTTAAAGTATGGGAGTTACGATCATCTTAGCGCTATGATCGCTTTGTGGAACGGGGCCCAGAACTTGTTCGGGAAGTTTTTGATCCGGTTTTCTATATGGCTGCCATGATGTGCATGTTACTTTTTATGATGACATGATGTTTTCTTCAAATTCTTAGATTTTAGTGTGAGTTTTTTCTCAGTATATATGCTGAAAGCATTTGAAGATCGATGTTGACGGACCTTTGTTAATCTGCTCACTTTGTTGACATTTTTAACTGTTTACTATATATTAAGGTGAGCTACACTGAAGTGGCACTATTTTTTAACAATAATGCAGAGATTAAGGTTTATTTTGAATGTGTGTTTTTGTTCAAAGACAAATGTTAATGGCAAAACATAATAACTGCTTGTTTATCCAAGTTGCCTTTTGAACAATAGGATGAGATGAAGAATTATGATAAAGGACAATTTGTTGAGTGTTTGCTTGTGTACTATAAGATATTTGTTATGTCCAAAACAAAGTAACTGGTTGTTCATTTGTCAAAATCACTTGGCAGCCTTTGCAATTCACACTTGTACACGAGCCCGAGACTACTAAATTTCTTTGAGGACAAGTAAAAATCCAATCATAGGTTCAGTAAAATAAGGTTTACACTACTACTCTGAAGTTTTAAGGCTGGCTCAGATAATTGTCTGTCTGTGGGAATAGGTCTTCAGCAACCCGTGCTTGCCGTAAAAGGCGACTATGCTTGTCGTAAGAGGCGACTAACGGGATCAGGTGGTCAGGCTTACTGACTTGGTTGATGCATGTCATTGATCCCAATTGCGTAGATTGATGCTCGTGATGTCAATCACTGGATTGTCCTGGATTGACTTGATTATTTACAGACCGCTGTCATACAGCTGGAATATTGCTGAGTGTGGCGTTAAACAACAAACAAACAAAGCAAAGACACAATGGGAGAAAAATGTGCAACATTTATGCAAAATGTTCTCCTGTGCAATTTTCTCCTATGTACATATCTTATGATAAAGGACAAATATCTTGCCATGCCGAATTGTATTCCTGATCAAAAGGCCTACAAGTTGTGAAGCATGGGTCTTATGAAGCCTTCTTGTCTGTCTATTCATGTTCTCTGGTTGTATATACAGTGTATACATCGACTAAATGAACTGTTCAATATGTTTTTCCTTGGTATATTATGGTATAGGATGTGGTGATCGACATGTCCTGTCTGTCCAGAGCATAATACTAAACCTTTCAATATTTGTTCAAGAACTTTTGCTCACATATTTTACCTCATGCTGAATTGGGGAATTTTATGGATTTTTTAATTGACCAGATCATGCATGGTCCTTCTGCTAGCAAGGTTAGTTTCCAAAGCAGAGCTACAGAAATTCAGTTATTATTCTCCGTAGGACTTTGCTCCAATATCAAACAAGACATTTCATGTTTTTATTATTTGGGTTTGTTTTTAAGGGAAAAAATCTGAAAGCCACTTCCTCTGTGTTATAAATTCTGCCACCATATCTGAAAATGCTAAGAAATCAAACTACTAAACATGATTTTTCACAAAGGTATTTTAACCAAGAAAGATCCAAGTCCGACCTTAGCTATTTGGTGTAGAGGTGGTGCCTTTAGCTGATCATTTCCTGGCAAAGAAAGAGGCTTGAAAAATATCTCAAAACCATTCAGTTTTTTCTCCAAAACTTTGCTCAGTTTGGAGATGTCTTTTATGTAAAATTATGTAGCTTACATTATGTATATAATCAGTTTCTTTCACATGCCCATGATTGCTAATGCCTTATACTTTTTTCTAGTTGGATTACACGAGCGACCTAAAATAAGAGAATAATTTACAAGGACTTTTGATAATTTTAACGAGTCGAAAACAAACAATTCATGATTTATCACCATTCATGAGAAATTTTGAATAATACTCAATAAAATCTTTATTCCATCTTTCAATATCATTTCACAACCGTTCTTCTGGAACGGTGTTAACTTCATGTTTTTAGTAATTAGTAGCAGTACTAATCTGGTTTTAATGTGTAATACCTACCTACATTGGATTTTAGGCCATTTATTTTTGGTAAACCAACTAATAACAAATAAAGGTCAAAAGTGACAGAGATGCTTTCATGGTGCTGCAGTATAATCTGCCAGGTGTGAAGTTTGCTAATGATTTGTGAACAGTTCAATCCAGCTGTTGTGTCTGTGCTGAAACCTCCAATGCCAAAAAGTTTTCAGTTTAGTCACTACTTTCGTGATACACTCGCTACACTCCAGATACCTTGGTTGGTACAAATGCTAAATGTCTTGTTGAAATATTTTTTGTATCATGGCAGCCAAATCAGTAACCAATTATAATACTTAGTAATTGTTTTTTGTTGGTAAGAGCCTGAATGAAGTAATCATGTGTGATTGTGATGCTAAGATGATCCTAACTCCCATACTTTAACATAGGCTTATGATAATCTCAGCACTAAGATCACTTTGTGCAAGTGGGCCCTTGTGTTTTGTCAAGGTGGTGAATATACATGTTATTATTATATTCATTAGAACTGGAATCATGCATCTTGTAGGATTCTCGTAGTTTTGAAAATTGATCCTGGCTTTCAAAATTCATCCTTTTTTGTGTATTTAGTTGTTTTTTCCTAAGTTGGGGTATGGATCCGCCGACCCAAAATTGTTTGGATAAATATATTGCGTAGTTGCAATAAAATTCAAGTTTTGTTATTCTCTAAAATCATTAATGAATTTCTTGTTTGCTAATAAAAATGATCAATAACATGAATAATGTTTACAGGGCTCCAGATGATATTTTTAGCCTTTGAGTTTTCATTCACATGTTATCATTCACTTCGGGTATTTATAGTTTTCTTTGGAAATATTTTTTGAGTATACATGTTATCATTCACTTTGGGCATTTGTAGTTTTCTTTGGGTATATTTTATGAGTATTCATAAGAAGCAACTCAAAATTTAATGGGTTATGGTGATTTATTGTGATTTGGCGCTAATACACAGCATATCTGTATCTGGGTGTTTGTATAAAATTGGTTTGTTTTCTATCCAGATAATATCGCTGGTCCATATATCTGTATGAGGTGAGGTGAAATGGGGTTTAACGTCGCGTCCAAGATTATTGCACTTGTATAGCGACGTGCATGTACGTGTGTGTGTTTGTGTGGCTGCCTGTACTAGTCTGGACTGATGCCGATTCATAGTGCTAGCTCATTGAGACACCATGCCGCAGTTTAACATGAATGCCCAACTCAGACACAGTATACTGACTCCGAGCCGATCAGTCCTTGTTTTTGCCCCATAATGCCGTGCGCCAGACAGGGTAACAACAAGTACCATCTTTTATGTCCACGGAGGCGGTTATATCTGTATGAGAATACACTGTCTGTTTCATATACATGTAGTCACGAGTGATGATAGTGACTGAAAGCCCATTTCTTGTGTCCCCTGCCATCATATTGCTGAAACCATACTCACTCACTTGGAGCCTGATTGATTCTAATTGTATGAATACCGGGTAATAGTATTTTTGAAGTATTTTGGTCCCATTTCTGTTGAGTGTAAAGTGTTTGTTGGAATGGCTATGCCAATAACATTTTCAAGGTATTTGTCCGAAGTAAGCATTGTCAAATTTCTCTGTGTCCATAATATTTTTTTAAAAATATACATGATCTACTTGGTTTTACTAAGTGGGTCTCCAAATAGAGGAGAAGGGTCTTTATTGAAAATTGGCTATCATATCTGTTTGGGGATTTGTGCGTGGTATGAAGAGGTGTTTTGAAGTGGGTTTATATCAAACTTTACATGTTATTCTTCCATGTGGAGTTAGATCTCGTACAGACAACATTGTCATCATTTTATCAATTCTCTTCAGTTTGTCATTATCATTATTTTGATTTCCTTTCTATCCTTTCTGTCTTGTTATGTTGAAATTGAATACCTAGAAGAACATATGGACTTTCGACAGTCTAAATTGTAAGATTTCCGCTGCGCTGTACAAGGTCAAGAATTCAAATCTGCAGTAATTTGAGTCAATCTGTGATTAAAGTGCCAGAGCAATTATTATTATTGTTCATCAGACTTTAATTTTCATTTAACACGTAAGGCCTTATGCTTTTGTACAGTTGATTTACAAGATTAACCTACAACATGTACAAGAGGAGCAGTGAAATTAGAAAAAAATGAAGTTACTTTTGACAATTTTATTTTTTTGCAGATTATATTTTTCAGTTTTCAGTATTGGTGAAATGAAAAACAATATAAAACTTTTATCACTGCTGTACATACAAAATGGTGAATAATACATCTAAACAAAGATCTGAGGACATTCCATTACGGGTCATGACACGACCTTTCGCAAACTTTGACTGACCACAGAAATGACTAACAAGAAGTCGACTTCAGCCAATTAGAAAGCAGCTTTCTTGAGCTTTACGGCACCCATTTCAACCTGGCGGCTTCCATTTCAGACTACGCTTGAAAAATAGGTTGACACAGTTCTCGATTAAAATTTTGAAAATTGAACAAACAAACATTCCGGAATGTCTAATATATGCTTGAGTTTGTATGGCAGTGTTTCCCAGGTACCGTGCTACGCCTCTTCCAGTCAAATGTTTATCCCACACAGGCGAGATAGACGATGATTTTGACGGAGTCAGTCGTTAAGGCTAAAACTGTCGATCGGAATACCCTGTGTTAACGTTTTTCGAGGTTGCATTTATTAGAAAACACATTCCGACTGTCACTTTCATGATCTGGTAAGCGATGGTCGGATGAAAGGTCGTTCTGACGTGACCCGTAATGGGATGTCTTCAGATCTTTGTTTAGCTAAAGCGAGAAATAAGATCTGATTTTAATGAGATTGAGATGTAATTTGACAGACAGTTGTGTGGTCAATAGTATGCCTCTTTGTTAATCAGTTGTATGGCCAATAGTATCACAGTGTTCACCAGTTGTATGGTCAATAGTATCACTGTGTTAAACAGTTGTATGGCCAGTAGTATCACTGTGTTCAACAGATGTATGGTCAATAGTATCATTGTGTTATACAATTATATTGTCAATAGTATTGTGTTATGGTTCCCCACTTGAAAGTTTGACAGGTTAATTTCAATAAGCTTGGCCATGACAGCTGCTTGTATTACATGTAGTAGACATATTGCTTTTAGTTTGTTTTTTTGTTTTGTTTCACACCACACTCGGCAATATTCCAGCTATGTAACAGTGGTCTGTAAATAATCTAGTCTGGACCAGACAATCCAGTGATTGACAACATGAGGATCGATCCATGCAATTGGGATCCGATGACATGCAGAGAGCCTGACCACCAAATCCTCATATTCGCCTCTTATAACAAGCATTGTTGCCTTTTATGTCAAGCATAGTTGCTGAAGACCGATTGTAACCCAGATCTTCACTGGTTTTGCTTCTGTCATCATTGTCAGTATTTGGAAGGAAGAGGTTCAAGGGGACTTGATCTGTATTATTTAATCTAATATGTTGAAGAGACCCTACATCTGTTCTTAGTTATGGTTGTGAGAAGAACCATTTAATTTACATCCTATTCGTTTTAGAGATAGCACAGATGCTTGTAAAATTCTCTGTTTGGTCAGTGCTTTTGGCATTTGTTGATACTATATATAGAGACTTATTTTTGTAGTCATTTTGTTGATAGTCATGTTTTGTACCTGTATTGTATGTAAATCAAGACCTCATTCAAAGTTAATGTTTATATAACAAAGTATTTTTCTTCAAATGTGTGTTTTATGTATTTTTATGCACATGTAAGTATTTACTGTTGCAGATATGATTGTATAGTCATGTGTACCTATCTTTACAATATACTTTGCTATATACTTTACTATAATAATAGTTTTAGCGATTGTGTGTGGTAAAGAGACCATTGATTCCTAAATAGGCGATACAGCTACTGTGTTTTGAATCTAGAAGTTTTGAAAGCAGATTTGATACCTGCAATATTTTCATATTTGAAACTGAATGAGTCAGCTTCCAACATTATAATTATTTTGCTTATGGAGTTTCACAACTTAGTTCAGCCAGGATCTGCTGATTATAGATTCCCAGCTCCATGTGTACTGTTATCCTTGGTTTGTCAGACCACACCTTTGCTCTTTGGTTTCAACAGTGGTAAACATCTTTTTGTCAGGGGGGGCACAGGTGGCCCAGTCGTCTAAGGCATTGCGATTTGCTGTGCAAAGTTGCATCCCTTGGGCACGCCAGAAACCTATGATTGTGGGTACGAATCCCGGTTCGCCCCGATTATGTTTCTAGGTTTGTCAGCACCATACCCGTGCTCGTGGGTTTCACCGAAGTGGTAAACGTCTGAGACCTGCATCTCTTCGGCCTTTCTTCCCACATTAAGCTGACACACCTTGATATAACTGGAATACTGTAAAAGCGGCGTTAAAACCAACTCACTCACTCTTTTTGTCAGACCCAACTTTCAGATTTTCAGAGCAAATGTGTCCAGATGCAGGTGTATAACAAATTGCTCACTTTTATCACACTCTACTGTTTTGAAATTCTATTCTGAGAATCAGTTGTAATTATTTCATTCCAAGCAGTATCACTGTAGTTCATAGAACGATGCCTCGCTGCGTGAAGATGCCTCTATAGGAACCAGTCAGCATCAGGGCCTTAATTCTTGGTATGAGGGAGCTAAGCATTCAGTTCTGTACACCTAAGTTCTGTATCTCGAAAACAAATTTAATGGATTTATTCCTCATGTAAATGTCGCATCATTATATCATTGTGGCTATTTTGTTCACCCTGTACACCTAGGCACTATGGCATCTACATCCCCAAGGGAATATGTTTGAAGGAATATTTGCGTTTTGCATGGGCTCTCATTTGTTTAAATCAAAATTACCGAAACAAAGGTTGTGATAAAATTAAGCTGAATCATTTTGTGAAGCTGCCATCTGATTGACCCAAGAACCCACACTTCCTTTGTTTAGATGGGCGGTCAAAGTTCAATCAGGCTTCACCTGACACAACCTTCAGTGGAGGTGTCTTCAGATCGGGATGCAGTGAAGCACTGTATCAGAGTAAAAGATGTGATTTTGATGAGATTGTTGAGTAAAGTAAGCTGACTGATGGACATATGAACAATGTGTATTGTGTGGTGTAAACGATAAGAAGCTGAACCGGTCAGGATTGTCGATGGTGCTCTCTGTAAAAGATGTATCAGTTCAGGCAGGTTTCAGTGAGTCTCTTTTAGACTTCTTATATGTCACCTTATGAACATTGCTAACATTTTGTTTAATAGACATATTTATCCCATCTTTAGTTACCTCCAGTATTTGTTTGCATAAATATTCATTGTCTTTCTTGGCGATATCTTGTGAGAATATTATCACACTTAGGAACCCTGTGTACAATCTTCCCATCCGTACCATAGTCATCCGTCGAACCTGTTCCTTGTTTCAAATTCATATTTTCTTAGCTTTATGTTCTTTATTTGTTGATGTTCTCCATTTGTGTAAGGCAATATGAACAAGAATTTCAGAATATTCTTTATTATCCAAATTGGTGTCATAAATGTCTGTGTGATAATGATGTTATTCCATGACTGGACCTGGTTCCACGAAGTAAGTTTGGTGTTAGGACATCAAACTTCAAAGAATCGTGATTGATGTAGAAAAGATTTTGTTTATTTGAACAAAATCAAGCAGTTCTAACAGGACAACATGTTTACTTCAGAGCCATTTTGTTCATACTTGCTTATGACATGACATATATATATATATATTATGCTTGGTGCAAATGTGTGGTATATTAATTGCTCAATCATTATCTTCTTGATACAAGATGGTGATTTGATGTTCCACGGTTGATTTCCAGTCTAGGGTGCCCTTGTACAGAGCGATCTTAGCCCTAAGACTCCCATACCATAACATAGACTTACGACAGTTGTAGCGCTAAGGTTGTTTTGTACAACGACAACCTGGTCAGGATCAGATGTTGTAATTAAGCCATGTGTAAAACTAAAAATCTCTGTAATTAGGGTAACCATTCACTGTTAGATTTTTTTAGCTTACCTTGCCCGGGGAATCAAGATATGTCCCTAACCATTGCTGTGAATAGCTGCATATTAGGAAGAAGCCTTTCCTGAAAACCATATTATGAAGTTCCATATTGTTCCAAATCGTGTGGTCCAGTGCATTCACGAGGTTCACTCATTCATACTCAGTCAAAATAAAGATAATATATATTGGCTCCAGACAACAGTAAGATTAGCTAAAAGATGTCAGATATCTAGTTTATTTTTGTTTAAAGTCACTGAATAATTTCTTTGTGACTTGACTGAGCGTCTCCAGTGAGCACGCACTTGTTGTAAGGGTCAACGAAAATTGATCAGGTGGTCATACGCTGTGACCCTAATATTGTAGATTGCTGCTGATGCATTCACTCATAAGATTGTCTGGTTCAGACTCAATTAATGTAACAGTATTATCTTTGAATTTTAGCCAGAAAGAGCCAGCAGGCACTGCATGCCGTTGTCAGTCTGATTTCAAGTGTGTTGAGTTCATTTGTGTGTTACAGTTAGATGACCCATCACATGATGTACTGTAAACAGCTCTAGTTTTTGGCTTTTAAACGCTTAGACTGAAACATTTCCTCTTCAGTTAGGGGGCACGGGTGGCCCACGACTCGCTGTGCAGAGTTACGTCCCTTGGGCATGTCAGAAACCTATGATTATGGGTTCGAATCCCGGTTCGCTCCAATTATGTTTCTAGGTTAGTCAGCACCATACCCATGCTTGTGGGTTTCACCGAAGTGGTAAACGTCTGAGATCTGCAACACTTTGGGCTTGCCTCCCACATTAAGCTGACACGCTGTAATATAACTGGAATACAAGCGGCGTTAAATCCAGCTCACTCACTCACTCCCCTTCAGTTATTCACTGACATCCAGGTGTTTTCATCTAGTAGAACCATATTACCTGCTTGAGACTATCAATCATATGTCAGGTTAGAGTGCAATGGTTTAAGTTCCGATAGATGGCCACATACCAATTTTGAAATATGACCTGCTAATATCAAACTCGATTTCAGGTACAGGGCCCTCTTCCACCCACAGGCCCTTGTGTCGTTGCTTAAATATTTCTAGATCAATTAATACATGAGTGTCAGAAATGAACTGTCCTATAATATTTCCTATAATAGGACAGTGCATATCTGACACTCATGACATTAATTGATTTAGAAATATTTTAGCAAGCGACTTTGGTTCCACCAGGCGATCTTAACGTTACGATTGTTAGGGAAGAGAATTTATCGATGTCAACTTCTTTATTATGTGGAACACAACGTTTAGGAGTATACACTTGCTCCTTCATAAGGTGAATAAATGCTATGAGGCAGGGAACATTATGACAGAGGCTGTTATGTGTATCACTTCTAAATGCCTTCCAAAGACTTGTTGACCCGTGAAGGTCCGGGGAAAAATAGGTCTTCAGCAACCCATGCTTACCATAAAAGGTGACTGCTTGTGGTAAAAGGCGACTAACAGGATCGGGTGGTCAGGCTCGCTGACTTGATTGATGCATGTCAATTGTGGATTGATGTTCATGATATCAATCACTGGATTGTCTGGTCCAGACTCGATTATTTACAGACCGCCGTCATATAGCTGGAATATTGCTGAGTGCGGCGTTAAACAACAAACCAACCAACCAACCAACAAAGACTTGGTACGCTTGTTGTAAGTGTGTGTTGAAGTATCTGAGTTATTATGGCCTTGCACTGAGATCACTTTATGGTACTGGGCCTGAATTGGTGCACAGAGAAACACATTTATGATGACACAGAATTGCTTACAGGCCACTGATGTGAAACTTACATGACATGACCAACATAATTCTTGTTGCCCGTGAACACAACTAAGAGTCCCCTGCCACAAAGCATGTTAACGTAAGGGAGTTTCAAGCATCTTAGTGTGCTAAAATTTCTTTGTGGAATCGGCCCTGATGTCAGTATATGACGAAGCTGTCAGTTTGGTTATTGGCCAGTATTGACTTTCACAAGTATCAATTAGTATTGACTTTCACATGTAGCAATCAGTATTACAAACCTTAAAGTATCAGTATTTTTCCTTTTACTGCTTTTGTTTGATTTGCCTGTACCTTTATACAGCCTTTTTAGAGACATGTCCTTCCATCTACCATTCAGTATTTTTTTTGTGCTTTACATGTCAGATCATGATCATGTGACCAACTGAAGCTGTTGTATTCAACATGTTCAATGGAAACTGATACCTCGTCTTGCCATCTTGGTGTCTAAGATTCCGCCATAGTCTGAAGCATGACATTTCCTGATCATGAACATAAGCATAAGTTAGATTATGTTGTTGTTTATTTTACAAATTTATCATTGATGACTTGAAGTTTGCTGGCGAGATCAATAAAGTACTGTTGCAGTTGATTGGATTTGTTTGTTTTTTCATATTATTAGCTTTACTGGGGTGTGGTTTGTCTCATGGATTAAGGTTTCGTCAAACAAAAGACCTGTTGTATGGCTACTCTCTCTTTCTGTCGCTCTCTCTCTCTCTGTCTCTCTCTCTCCCTCTCTCTCTCTGTCTCTCTCTCTCCCTCTTAAAGTAGAAATCTCTCTGTCTCTCTCTCCCTCTCTCTCTCTCTTTAAGTAGAAATATCTCTCAAAGTAGAAATCTCTCTCTCTCCCTCTCTCTCTCTCTTTAAGTAGAAATATCTCTCAAAGTAGAAATCTCTCTCTCTCTCTCTTAAAGTAGAAATCTCCCTCCCCCTCTCTCTCTCTCTCTCTGAATGAGATGAATGATCACATCAATGATGTCTCTGAAATAGCCATGTATCCTGGATAGATGTTCTGCCCCCAAGAACAGGTGGGTGGTTTCAATCCCCTGGTTTGCTGTCAGATCAAAAGATGTTAAAGAATCGTTACCCTGTCTGGTGTTCGGGATTAAAGGGGTAAAAACAAAGCGGACGGCTTAGAGTATACTGTGCACAGGGGGGTATCCATCTTAGCAATGCGGATGATTTCATTTTAGGCCAAATGAAGTGGAATTCTACCATCCTTCTTTCCATACTGTAAAATGAAAACACACATGTAAAGTTTCAACCATCAAACTGCCCTCGTATTTCGCTGACGATGTCTAAAATAATTATTTCAAATATCAGTTGCAATTGTCCTTATACGAAAATTCAATCCCACTGGTTGCACAGATGGCCCAGTGATGTAGTGCTCCGCGAATTACAATGCAGTGCTCGTGTCCGAGTTGTGCCAGGATCCGCTGATTACAAGTTCCAATCCCAGATTCACCCTGGTTATGAAATTTGTTTGAAATGAAAGCGAAATTTGGAGTGAAACATTTCTGCGTTGAACAAAACTAGCTATTTTCTTAGTATCGTTACTCGTGTTTATCAGGTCATGTAGAGAGTAAGGAGGCTGTAAGGCAGGTATGTTGACACATTATGGGTTATGTAGAGAGTAAGGAGACTGTAAGGCATGGTATGTTGACACATCATGGGTCATGTAGAGAGTAAGGAGACCACAAGGCAAGGTATGTTTACATATCATGGGTCATGTAGAGAGTAAGGAGGCTGTAAGGCAGGTATGTTGACACATTATGGGTTATGTAGAGAGTAAGGAGACTGTAAGGCGAGGTATGTTGACAAATTATGGGTCAGGAAGAGAGTAAGGAGACTGTAAGGCAAGGTATGTTGACACATCATGGGTCATGTAGAGAGTAAGGAGACTGTAAGGCAAGGTATGTTGATACATCATGGGTTATGTAGAGAGTAAGGGGGCTGTAAGGCAGGTATGTTGACACATCATGGGTTATGTAGAGAGTAAGGAGGCTGTAAGGCATGGTATGTTGACATATCATGACTAATGTAGAGAGTAAGGAGACTGTAAGTAAAGGTATGTTGACACATAATGGGTTATGTAGAGAGTAAGGAGACCACAAGGCAAGGTGTGTTGACGCATCATGGGTTATGTAGAGAGTAAGGAGGTTGTAAGGCAGGTATGTTGACACATAATGGGTTATGTAGTGAGTAAGGAGACTGTAAGGCAAGGTATGTTGACACACCATGGGTCATGTAGAGAGTAAGGGTGCTGTAAGGCGAGGTATGTTGACACATCATGGGTTATGTAGAGAGTAAGGAGGCTGTAAGGCATGGTATGTTGACACATCATTGGTTATGTAGAGAGTAAGGAGGCTGTAAGGCGAGGTATGTTGACACATCATGGGTTATGTAGAGGGTAAGGAGGTTGTAAGGCAGGTATGTTGACACATAATGGGTTATGTAGAGAGTAAGGAGACAACAAGGCAAGGTATGTTGACACATCATGGGTTATGTAGAGAGTAAGGAGACTGTGAGGCAAGGTATGTTGACACATCATGGGTTATCTGGAGAGTAAAGAGACTGTAAGGCGAGATATGTTGACACATCATGGGTCATGTAGAGAGTAAGGAGGCTGTAAGGCAAGGTATGTTGATACATCATGGGTTATGTAGAGAGTAAAGAGGTTGTAAGGCGAGGTATGTTGATACATAATGGGTTATGTAGAGAGTAAGGAGACCACAAGGCAAGGTGTGTTGACACATCATGGGTTATCTAGAGAGTAAAGAGGCTGTAAGGCAATGTATGTTGACACATCGTGGGTTATGTAGAGAGTAAAGAGGCTGTAAGGCAATGTATGTTGACACATCGTGGGTTATGTAGAGAGTAAGGAGACTGTAAGGCAAGGTATGTTGACACATCATGGGTTATGTAGAGAGTAAGGAGACTGTAAGGCAAGGTATGTTGACACATCGTGGGTTATGTAGAGAGTAAGGAGACTGTAAGGCAAGGTATGTTGACACATCATGGGTGATGTAGAGAGTAAAGAGGTTGTAAGGCGAGGTATGTTGACACATCATGGGTTATGTAGAGAGTAAGGAGGCTGTAAGGCAAGGTATGTTGACACATCATGGGTTATGTAGAGAGTAAGGAGACTGTAAGGCGAGGTATGTTGACACATCATGGGTTATGTAGAGAGTAAGGAGGCTGTAAGGCAAGGTATGTTGACACATCATGGGTTATGTAGGGAGTAAGGAGACTGTAAGGTGAGGTATGTTGACACATCATGGGTGATGTAGAGAGTAAAGAGGTTGTAAGGCGAGGTATGTTGACACATCATGGGTTATGTAGAGAGTAAGGAGGCTGTAAGGCAAGGTATGTTGACACATCATGGGTTATGTAGAGAGTAAGGAGACTGTAAGGCGAGGTATGTTGACACATCATGGGTGATGTAGAGAGTAAAGCGGTTGTAAGGCGATGTATGTTGACACATCATGGGTTATGTAGAGAGTAAGGAGGCTGTAAGGCAAGGTTTGTTGACACATCATGGGTTATGTAGAGAGTAAGGAGACTGTAAGGCAAGGTATGTTGACACATCATGGGTTATGTAGAGAGTAAGGAGGCTGTAAGGCAAGGTATGTTGATACATCATGGGTTATGTAGAGAGTAAGGAGACTGTAAGGCAAGGTATGTTGACACATCATGGGTTATGCAGAGAGTAAGGAGACTGTAAGGCAATGTATGTTGACACATCGTGGGTTATGTAGAGAGTAAGGAGACCACAAGGCAAGGTGTGTTGACACATCATGGGTTATGTAGAGAGTAAGGAGGTTGTAAGGCAGGTATGTTGACACATAATGGGTTATGTAGAGAGTAAGGAGACAACAAGGCAAGGTATGTTGACACATCATTGGTTATGTAGAGAGTAAGGAGACTAAGGCAAGGTATGTTGACACATCGTGGGTTATGTAGAGAGTAAGGAGACTGTAAGGCAAGGTATGTTGACACATCATGGGTTATGTAGAGAGTAAAGAGGTTTTAAGGCGAGGTATGTTGACACATCATGGGTAATGTAGAGAGTAAGAAGGCTGTGAGGCAAGGTATGTTGACACATCATGGGTTATGTAGAGAGTAAGGAGACTGTAAGACGAGGTATGTTGACACATCATGGGTTATGTAGAGAGTAAGGAGGCTGTAAGGCAAGGTTTGTTGACACATCATGGGTTATGTAGAGAGTAAGGAGACTGTAGGGCAAGGTATGTTGACACATCATGGGTTATGTAGAGAGTAAGGAGGCTGTAAGGCAAGGCATGTTGACACATCATGGGTTATGTAGAGAGTAAGGAGGCTGTAAGGCAAGGTTTGTTGACACATTATGGGTTATGTAGAGGGTAAGGAGGTTGTAAGGCAGGTATGTTGACACATAATGGGTTATGTAGAGAGTAAGGAGACAACAAGGCAAGGTATGTTGACACATCATGGGTTATGTAGAGAGTAAGGAGACTGTGAGGCAAGGTATGTTGACACATCATGGGTTATCTGGAGAGTAAAGAGACTGTAAGGCGAGATATGTTGACACATCATGGGTCATGTAGAGAGTAAGGAGGCTGTAAGGCAAGGTATGTTGATACATCATGGGTTATGTAGAGAGTAAAGAGGTTGTAAGGCGAGGTATGTTGATACATAATGGGTTATGTAGAGAGTAAGGAGACCACAAGGCAAGGTGTGTTGACACATCATGGGTTATCTAGAGAGTAAAGAGGCTGTAAGGCAATGTATGTTGACACATCGTGGGTTATGTAGAGAGTAAAGAGGCTGTAAGGCAATGTATGTTGACACATCGTGGGTTATGTAGAGAGTAAGGAGACTGTAAGGCAAGGTATGTTGACACATCATGGGTTATATAGAGAGTAAGGAGACTGTAAGGCAAGGTATGTTGACACATCGTGGGTTATGTAGAGAGTAAGGAGACTGTAAGGCAAGGTATGTTGACACATCATGGGTGATGTAGAGAGTAAAGAGGTTGTAAGGCGATGTATGTTGACACATCATGGGTTATGTAGAGAGTAAGGAGGCTGTAAGGCAAGGTATGTTGACACATCATGGGTTATGTAGAGAGTAAGGAGACTGTAAGGCGAGGTATGTTGACACATCATGGGTTATGTAGAGAGTAAGGAGGCTGTAAGGCAAGGTATGTTGACACATCATGGGTTATGTAGGGAGTAAGGAGACTGTAAGGTGAGGTATGTTGATACATCATGGGTTATGTAGAGAGTAAGGAGACTGTAAGGCAAGGTATGTTGACACATCATGGGTTATGCAGAGAGTAAGGAGACTGTAAGGCAATGTATGTTGACACATCGTGGGTTATGTAGAGAGTAAGGAGACCACAAGGCAAGGTGTGTTGACACATCATGGGTTATGTAGAGAGTAAGGAGGTTGTAAGGCAGGTATGTTGACACATAATGGGTTATGTAGAGAGTAAGGAGACAACAAGGCAAGGTATGTTGACACATCATTGGTTATGTAGAGAGTAAGGAGACTAAGGCAAGGTATGTTGACACATCGTGGGTTATGTAGAGAGTAAGGAGACTGTAAGGCAAGGTATGTTGACACATCATGGGTTATGTAGAGAGTAAAGAGGTTTTAAGGCGAGGTATGTTGACACATCATGAGTAATGTAGAGAGTAAGGAGGCTGTGAGGCAAGGTATGTTGACACATCATGGGTTATGTAGAGAGTAAGGAGACTGTAAGACGAGGTATGTTGACACATCATGGGTAATGTAGAGAGTAAGGAGGCTGTAAGGCAAGGTTTGTTGACACATCATGGGTTATGTAGAGAGTAAGGAGACTGTAGGGCAAGGTATGTTGACACATCATGGGTTATGTAGAGAGTAAGGAGGCTGTAAGGCAAGGCATGTTGACACATCATGGGTTATGTAGAGAGTAAGGAGGCTGTAAGGCAAGATTTGTTGACACATCATGGGTTATGTAGAGAGTAAGGAGACTGTAAGGTAGGGTATGTTGACACATCATGGGTTATGTAGAGAGTAAGGAGGCTGTAAGGCAAGGTATGTTGACACATCATGGATGATGTAGAGAGTAAAGAGGTTGTAAGACGAGGTATGTTGACACATCATGGGTTATGTAGAGAGTAAGGAGACTGTAAGGTAGGGTATGTTGACACATCATGGGTTATGTAGAGAGTAAGGAGGCTGTAAGGCAAGGTATGTTGACACATCATGGATGATGTAGAGAGTAAAGAGGTTGTAAGACGAGGTATGTTGACACATCATGGGTTATGTAGAGAGTAAGGAGGCTGTAAGGCAAGATTTGTTGACACATCATGGGTTATGTAGAGAGTAATGAGGCTGTAAGGCAAGGTATGTTGACACATCATGGGTTATGTAGAGAGTAAGGAGGCTGTAAGGCAGGGTACGTTGACACATCATCGGTTATGTAGAGAGTAAGGAGGCTGTAAGGCAAGGTATGTTGACACATCATGGGTTATCTAGAGAGTAAAGAGGTTGTAAGGCGAGATATGTTGACACATCATGGGTTATGTAGAGAGTAAGGAGGCTGTAAGGCAAGGTATGTTGACACATCATGGGTTGTGTAGAGAGTAAGGGGACTGTAAGGCAGGGTATGTTGACACATCATGGGTAATGACGAGAGTAAGGAGGCTGTAAGGCAAGGTTTGTTGATACATCATGGGTTATGTAGAGAGTAAAGAGGATGTAAGGCGATGTATGTTGACACATAATGGGTTATGTAGAGAGTAAGAAGACTCTAAGGCGAGGTATGTTGACACATCATTGGTGATGTAGAGAGTAAAGCGGTTGTAAGGCGATGTATGTTGACACATCATGGGTTATGTAGAGAGTAAGGAGGCTGTAAGGCAAGGTTTGCTGACACATCATGGGTCATGTAGAGAGTAAGGGTGCTGTAAGGCGAGGTATGTTGACACATCATGGGTTATGTAGAGAGTAAGGAGGCTGTAAGGCAAGGTATGTTGACACATCATGGGTTATGTAGAGAGTAAGGAGACTGTAAGGCAAGGTATGTTGACACATCAAGGGTTATGTAGAGAGGAAGGAGACTGTTAGGCGAGGTATGTTGACACATCATGGGTTATGTAGAGAGTAAGGAGACTGTTAGGCGAGGTATGTTGACACATCATGGGTCATGTAGAGAGTAAGGAGGCTGTAAGGCAAGGTATGTTGACACATCATGGGTTATGTAGAGAGTAAGGAGACTGTAAGGCAGGTATGTTGACACATCAAGGGTTATGTAGAGAGGAAGGAGACTGTTAGGCGAGGTATGTTGACACATCATGGGTTATGTAGAGAGTAAGGAGACTGTTAGGCGAGGTATGTTGACACATCATGGGTCATGTAGAGAGTAAGGAGGCTGTAAGGCAAGGTATGTTGACACATCATGGGTTATGTAGAGAGTAAGGAGACTGTAAGGCAAGGTATGTTGACACATCATGGGTTATGTAGAGAGTAAGGAGACAACAAGGCAAGGTATGTTGACACATCATGGGTTATGTAGAGAGTAAGGAGACTGTTAGGCGAGGTATGTTGACACATCATGGGTCATGTAGAGAGTAAGGAGACTGTAAGGCATGGTATGCTGACACATCATGGGTTATGTAGAGAGTAAGGAGACTGTAAGGCAAGGTGTGTTGACACATCATGGGTCATGTAGAGAGTAAGGAGACTGTGAGGCGAGGTATGTTGACACATCATGGGTCATGTAGAGAGTAAGGAGACTGTAAGGCAAGGTATGTTGACACATCATGGGTCATGTAGAGAGTAAAGAGGTTGTAAGGCAAGGTATGTTGACACATCATTGGTCATGTAGAGAGTAAGGAGACTGTAAGGCAAGGTATGTTGACACATCATGGGTTATGTAGAGAGTAAGGAGACTGTAAGGCAGGGTATGTTTACACATCATGGGTTATGCAGGGATTATCACAGCGTTAGATAGTCAGAACTGATTTAGCACACGCCTATTATATATAGTAACGAATAATGAGTTTTTACTTGAAACGGAATCACGAAATATCTTGAAAAGGGCACCAAGGAATTTTTGTCATTACTGTATGTAATATTCCTTTTCTGCAGAATGGTGTGTTTTTACTTTTATAACAATGAGCACACATGCACCTATCTTCGTTAATTGATCATCGCGATATTTCGTGATTCTATGGCAAGTGGCGAGTACTGTCGTGGCATGCTCATGTCCGTTACGCAGAATATAACATGGAAGAACAGGTTTTAATAATCCCTGAGAGCCCAGAGCCATTCATGCCCACTTGTTTTATTATATCACCTATATGGTGACTGATACTGTTGACATTCCACACTATAGCAGTTATACAAAGAAGAGAAACTCAAGAACCAGATCCGGTGGCCTAGCTATCCTTGTTCATGTTGTTGAAGACTGTATAAACAGCTATAGTAGGCGCCTTCTAATAGGCCCTAAGTTACAGCAGAACAATATAGATTTAGGGCAAAGGTCAGATGTGTGTTGCAGTGCTTTGCGTTGTGTACTCTCCTTCCTGCCTAGTATGCTTTGCCTACATTTTCTGTAGGGCTCCTTGCCGGGATATAAATTCTAATCATAGGGGGAAAAACAAAACAGGAATGAAGTTTAACAGGGGGCAAACCTGAGTCTACAAAATCTTTCCTACTTCCTACTGATGATGTGACGCGGACCATGTGACCAAGAATACGGACACAATCAGTGAACACGTTCCTCAGGTGGCTTCCTCAATCATGGCTTCCGCCTTGCCGAGCATGCAAGGGGCGTGACATCGCCAGGGCAGGCATAAGCTTCTTCAAAAATGGTTTGGTTTGTTGTTTAACGCCGCACTCAGCAATATTCCAGCTATTTGAAGGTAGTCTGTAAATAATCGAGTCTGGACCAGACAATCCATTGATTGATGTCATGAGCATAAATCCACGCAAGTGGGATACGATGATATGCATCAACCAAGTAAATAATCGAGTCTGGACCAGACAATCCATTGACTGATGTCATGAGCATAAATCCACACAAGTGGGATACGATGATATGCATCAACCAAGTCAGCGAGCCTGACCACCCGATCCCGTTAATCGCTTTTTACGACAAGCATAGTCACCTTTTACGGCAAGCATGGGTTGCTGAAGACCTATTCTACCCCGGAATCTTCACGGGTCCGACAAAAATGACTACAGAGATAGGTACTACATGTACATGTATGTCAGCCGCCCAAATCCCCTTCATCTAACCCACCCGCTATATATTTCTAAATATTTTAATCTACCCCACAAAATCCCGAGCCCACAGGGGCTTGTAACGCACAATGTGTGTCCTAAGCATATGTAACCTTCCTGTTACCACAGGCAAAAATTGCAAGACAGTGACACCTCACAAAGTCTTCCTATTGAGCGACTGTCTTCAAAATGGCTAGCAGCTTGTTTTGGCGGTGATCAATAAAATATTACCTTTTCATTTGACCTGTGAAGATCCGGGGTAGAATAGGTCTTCAGCAACCCATACTTGCCGTAAAAGGCGACTTTGCTTGTCGTAAGTGGCGACTAACCGGATCGGGTGGTCAGGCTCGCTGACTTGGTAGATGCATGTCATCGTATCCCAATTGCGTGGATCGATGCTCATATCAATCACTGGATTGTCTGGTCCAGACTCGATTATTAACAGACCGCCGCCATATAGCTGGAATATTCCTGAGTGCGGCGTAAAACAACAAACCAAACCAAAACCTAAAACCTGTTACAACATGTCGCCCGCAGTGATATTGCTGAAGTATAAATAACTAAAACCCATTTTGTAGCTTACCTTTCTTCGGCACATGAAATAATAGCGACAGAGGCCATTTCGATAATCATACGAAATCTCTTCTGAAAGTCCATTGTACAATTCTGACTACATCATAAGCATATGTTCATGAATCGATATCAAATAGCGATGACACCAAGTGATCGCGAAAATGTGAGCGTATCCTGCCCTATCGGTGGCACCCGTCGTATACAGTGAGTGAGTGAGTGAGTTGGGTTTAACGCCGCTTTTAACAGTATTCCAGTTATATCACGGCGTGTCAGCTTAATGTGCGAGGAAAGCCCGAAGTGATGCAGGTCCCAGACGTTTACCACTTCGGTGAAACCCACGAGCACGGGTATGGTGCTGACAAACCTAGAAACATAATCGGGGCGAACCGGGATTCGAACCCACAATCATAGGTTTCTGGCATGCCCAAGGGACGCAACTCTGCCGTCATAGACACATTCAAGGGAAAGTCAACTGAACACAAAAACACGGAACATATGGTAAGTCAAAATAGGGAATTGCATCGGACATATTTTTCTCACTAATGCGTCAAAGTTGGACATACCCTCCACAAATCTTTGAAAGCTTTACTGAGGCCTTGAAAGATGTGACCCTGATCAAACAACTTTTGAGCATGACTTTTGAGCCGTATGTCGCTCAATGAAACAGATGAATGAAATGATGCTCACGAAATGCGTAATGCCATTATCTAAATAAAATACAAGTATATACGTTCCTTTCACACTAAACCCACACATACTCATAATATAGTACTGGTTAGAATTAATCTTCAGCAACCCATGCGTGTCGTAAGAGGCGACTAACGGGATCGGGCGGTCAGGATTGCTGACTTGGTTGATGCTTGTCATTGTATCTCAATTGCGTGGATCGATGCTCATGGTGTCAATCACTGGATTGTCTGGTCCAGACACCATCATTTACAGACCGCCGTCATATAGCTGGGATATTGCTGAGTGCGGCGTTAAACAACAAACAAACATAAAACAGTACGCTCCATCTGTTCAAGTCTAAACACTGAACTGGGTTGTTGCGGTAGTTGAGATACCATAGTTTCAGGTCCGCATTTGTAACAAGGTAAATGTCAAAGAGCTCGTACCTTCAATCACCAGCTAATTCCTTTGTAAATACCAAAATAACCATTCCCAAAACGCATTACCACCAAGCTCTCTGAAGGCTCCCCATACCTTAATCTATGTGCTGTACTAAACACACACGCTGTCGTGAGCCATTATGACCGGGCTCACTCTTGGTGTTGGTTTTGTGATGAAAGGCCATTTTCACACAACCTATAAACGCTGTAATTGCAGGGAGCGGTAACATGTCATTCCAAGCACACGGTTATTTCCTGTGTTCATAACAAGCATCTGGGACACTTTTCTTACAGGTCTGTAATGTTTACCATGTCGAACTAAAATACTTCACAGCGTAAAAAGTCAGATGTTTTTTTATGCGTTTCTCACTTAATTGAAAGCATTGCATTACCACCTTTTTGAAAATTGTTTTGGGAAGGTTTTCGGGTCGGAATTGGAAAGGTATCCGGAACGTTTCCGGAAAACGGAAGCCTCCAGCTGACGTTTCATGCTGTGAACCATAAAAACATGCACTCCACCAATCTTAATTGTGTAACACGTTGATAATATGTATGTGTATATTTGTCAACAAATATGTGAACATTTTCAAAAAGCAATTACTTCCTTAAGGTGTGTATGGGTGAGTAGGTTTTATATTTTACGCCGCTATCAGCAATATTCCAGCAATATTAACCGGGGGACACCAGAAATGGGCTTCACACATTGTACCCATGACGGAAATCGAACCCGGGTGTCTTGGGCGTGACAAGCGAACGTTCTTACCGCTAGGCTACCCCCCCCCCCCCCCCCCCCCCCCCCGGCGGTAATTAATTTTGACATTCTATCTTCCTTTACAGGTGGTGAGTGGTTGTACTTCAACGATGATAATACAGCAGGAATTCACCCTGAAGAAAAGTCTCTCCTATGGGTAAGATATATTTATGCATTTCACACATAAACACCAGAAGTGAGCGTACATTGTTGTTCATAAAGTATGTTAACGATTGTCGAAACATTCCACTGTACAGGGATCGGCTGGAGATAGAGAGAAAGAGTCACATAAGGTGATTAGATACAGATTATCAAACAAATCCCCGTTAGATACCGTTTCTATTAAGAGTGTATTGCAAAACGTATCTTATGAGCGAATTTGCACATTATCGAAATTGAACGTTGAGAGAAGACTTTGGTGGTGTAAGCTTTGCCTATGAATACAGCCTTCGTAGTTGATGTAGCTAACTGTTCTTCCAAGGTGCAACCTGGCAATAAGTGAGTGAGTGAGTTTGGTTTAACGCCGCTTTTAACAGTATTCCAGTTATATCACGGCGTGCCAGCTTAATGTGGGAGGAAAGCCCGAAGTGATGCAGGTCTCAGACGTTTATCTCTTCGGTGAAACCCACGAGCACGGGTATGGTGCTTTCACACCTAGAAACATAATCGGGGCGAACCTGGATTCGAACCCACATTTAAAGGTTTCTGGCGTGCCCAAGGGACGCAACTCTGCACCGCGAATCGCGGCACGCTAGACGCCTAGGCCACCCGTGCACCCTGGCAATAATGCCCAGATTTCTTCGAGACGATTTTACTTAACGATGAATGCGGGCTCTAAAATAATATTCACGATGACATCTACATAAACAAACATCACAAAGTTAAAAATGTTTGCATGCAACGGACAATCTAGCTTCAAACTCGGTTCAGTGGAGTGGGAGAGTGGAGCCCGTGGGTCGAGTCATGGCATGTTGGCTATGTGATTTCATACGAGTCAGGAGATGGTTCATATATTATGAAATTGGTTCTTATTACCCATAAGCCACACGGAAGCTCACGAAAGATTCACAAAGCCAAAGTGCATCGGTTGTCACGAGGACATATCTGACGACTGTTCACTTGGTCCAAGGAGCGCTACTCTCATTTACAACACTAAGTTCAAGGTCGTAAGTAGACGTGGCGATGAATGCTTTCAACACACTGCTTTGTCTTTCTTAGCGATTCTCTGAAGCTTATTATACCACGATGTTTGCACAACAACAATACAAAAGTGAGAGTCTGTATACTCTTTTGCAAACGTATTTGTTGCCGAGTTCTTCGATAGATCACAGGCACCTTGAAAAGCACCAGTAAAATAAATTCAAAATATGTCAACCTTACAGTTTTTAAATACATTCGTAGGGAAAGAAATAGCGGTGTCCATCGTAGAGTAGAGAAGAGGTTGCAGAGCACAGTTGAACAGTGCAACCACACACCCATTGGAATGACAAGCTGGTCAAAAATAGTCCCGTCCGTACGTGATGTCATCACCCAATTTGTAATAAAGGTGTATTGTTATTAAACGGGTGATCTCTTCAAGGGATGAGTATTAATAAATATTACTCTATATACTGTACCACAAAAGAAAGGTCACTCGTTACTTTGGACCATGGTATCATGGTCGATTGTTAAGCAGCGTTTTGGCGACCCATTATATCCATAATTGGGTCACCTTTCGGCCGTTAACATCACATTTGGGTACAGACTAATGTCAAAAACAAGATACCTAACAACATGCATTGGTAATTCAATGGGAATCTTGAAGATTCCGGAGTAGAATAGGTCTTCAGCAACCCATGCTTGCCATAAAATGTGACTATGCTTGTCGTAAGAAGCGACTAACGGGATCAGGTGGTCAAGCTCGCTGACTTGGTTGATGCATGTCATCGATCCCAATTGCGTGGATCGATGCTCATGATATTAATCACTGGATTGTCTGGTCCAGACTTGATTATTTACAGACCGCCGTCATATAGCTGGAATATTGCTGAGTGCGGCGTTAAACAACAAACCAACCAACCAATGGGAAACTTTCTTTACGTAACGTTTCTTTTCATGTCCAGTATATTATGCTTGTTTATTTGTTTGTTGTTTAACGCCACAATCAGCTATAATCCAGCTTTGGGACATCGGTCTGTAAATAATCGAGTCTGGACCAGACAATCCAGTGATTGATATCATGCGCATCGATCCACGCAATTGGGATACAAGGACATGCACCACAACCAAGTCAGCGAGCCTGACCACCCGATCCCGTTAATCGCCTCTTACGACAAGCATGGGTTGCTGAAGACCTATTCCAACCCGAATTTGTTTGTACGCCAGTAGTCAACAATATTCGATATTTATCATGGGGTACTGTTAATAGTCGAGGTTGTACCTGCCAAATTATGATTATTAATATCCCACCCCGTGGGGATTCGATGGCACACAGTCGGCCATATATCAGAGTTTGACAGCCGATCTCCATTTTAGACGGCGCGTGTGAGGTTACTGGGAACATCAGATACCTCAGGGATTCGACCCGTGAAGATCCGGAGTAGAATAGGTCTTCAACAACCCATGCTTGCCGTAACAGGCGACTATGCTTGTCGTAGAAAGCGACTAGCGGGATCGGGTGGTCAGGCTCGCTCACATTGTTGATGCATGTCGTCGATCCCAGTTGCGTGGATCGATGCGCATGATATTAATCACTGGATTGTCTGGTCCATACTCGATTATTTACAGACCGCCGTGATATAGCTGGAATATTGCTGAGTGCGGCGTTAAACAACAAACCAACCAAACAACCTCAGGGATTCCAGGCTAGAAAAGATTCACAGTCACCAAACTTTTTCTCAAAATGTGACTAAATAGATCGGTCGGTTAGGCTCAGTGACTGCATGGCATCATGCCCCGATTGAGTAGACCGTTGCTCAATCATTGGTTTTTCTTGTCTTGACTCGGGGGCGGTCGGGTAGCCTAGTGGTTAGAGCGTTCGCTCGACACGCCGAAGACCCGGGTTCGATTCCCGACATGGGTACAATGTGTGAAGCCCATTTCTGGTGTCCCCCGCCGTGATATTGCTGGAATATTGCTAAAAGCGGCGTAAAACCATACTCACTCACTCACTCACTTGTCTTGACTCGAACGAGGACAGTGTTGACTATTGCGTTGAACCTACTTTCCTTTGATTCGAGGATGTCGTTCTTCTGCTTCAGATTGATCTGCAAAGTGGTGACCATCGTTGTCACAATTGGATTAATAGTCACCTTCAACAGCAGGAGTGCCATACACAGAGGAGTCTCATACAACATCCCCCCGTTCACAAGACAATGTCTCTGCAGACAAAGGATTGGAGAACCCTCTTTGAGCACACCTACGACCTCTCACACGGGAACCCTGAATTCTTCTGAAATCCACCATATCGCTTTCTTAAAGGTTCACAAATGTGCCAGTTCCACAATGATGAACATGTTTTATAGGTTCGGCCGCAAAAGAAACCTTACATTTGTCCTTCCAATTAAGGGTGAAAACTATTTAAATCTTACAAAAGAAAGGGGTTTTCTCTCAGTGGTTCCTCCAGCCGCCATGTCTGGATATGACATCCTTTGTAACCATGTGTCTAGGTTTGACAAACAAGCCTTCTCCCGCTTACTACCACCAGACACAAAATATATTGCCATTGTGCGAGACCCTCTACAAAGGCTAAATTCGGCGCTTCACTATTACAAGAGTGCCCTGACCAACGTAGGCTTGACGACGGAGAAAGGGAAAGACCCATTTCAAACGTATCTGAAAAACCCTGAATACTATGAAACAGCATGGGGAGTCGGTTCATTTACAAATAACAAAATGGCGAGGGACTTTGGCTTCCCTTTCAAAGATTACAGGAACATTACAAAGTTCAAGGCTTATCTCCCAACGCTCAAGAAACAGTTCCACTTTGTTGCTATCGTTGAAATGTTCCCTGAATCTCTAGTGCTTATGCGTAGATTGTTGAAATGGCCAATGGAAGATATATTATTTTTGACCATCAATGTTAACCAAAACAAACCTACAGCAATTGGAGATATTTCTGAAAAGCTGAAACCTTTTCTTGCCCTTGATGTTTTGTTGTATGATTACTTCCTAGCAGATTTTAAAAGACGAATCACGTCAGAAGGACAAGACTTCGAAGAGGAGCTAAAATACTTTAAAAGCATTAACACCAAGACTACTGAGTTTTGCAAGAGTAATTTGCCAGCCCAAAAGCTGTCGTTTGTGGCCAGTGAGTGGCATGGTGACTTCAGTGTCACACGGGGCGATTGTGACCTACTAGGAAAACCCGGGAGACCATTTTTGAACTTAATGCGGGCGATTCAAAATAACAGAATAAATAAATACGGAGCAAATGTAAGTTTATTCTTATGAAGAAGGTTAAATAGCACTGGCACAGAATTAGGGTACCAACATTCAACAAATCAAGGTTATGTGCTTGTTTCACACAAGGAGAACTGGTTAGGGAAATTTCTGACTTAACACCTTCCGTTCCGATCAAAAATTCTGCGTCCAGGAACTTCAAAATCTATTTAATAAATTTACACTTCCCGATCCTTCACCATGGGAACGTATATATCGACATTAATAATTGGACCGTAAATATTGGTACTGCGTCTTGTGCTCGCATTTGATAGAACTTATGGTTTCTGATTTGTTGAATTGCCTTTTATGAAATAGTCTTGAAAGTCTTCGTAAGCTGGCTTTCAGCAACGGTAACTGTGTCATTATACTGCACCAACTGTCAAGGAGAAGCATTGGCTAAAGGATTTTGCCCTCTGTGAGGGAGCGGTATCAAATAGATACTACAGACAACTATGTAATTTGGTTGTTATTAATATATGTATGAAATTGATTGTTTTAGTCATACCACTATGACGGAACACGGATTCCGTTTTATCATATCATGACGTTATATTATTAAGACAATCTGTAACAGTTTGTAGTTCTTCGTAGCTCCAAATATAAATTAAATATTAAATAAGAAGGGACGGTATTACTCAAATTGTTCTGAGATCATAAATGAAAGGTTTTGGTTTGTGAATGAGTGCTTTTAATTAAATACCTGACTTGTATAACAAGATTCTGTGGTGTGTAAGGGGCAGATGGTAGCCCAGTGGTTAAAGCCCTCGCTCATCCCGCCGAAGGCTCGGGTTCGATATCCCACATTGGTACTCTGTTTGAAGCCTATTCCTAGTGTTCTCCGCCGTGATGTTGCTGGAATATTGCTCAAACGGTGGTAACCAACTTCATTCACTCACTCACTCACTCGACCGCCTCCGTGGTCTAGTGGTAGAGCGTCCGCCCGGAGAGCGGAAGTCCGGGGTTCGATCCCCGGCCACGTCATACCAAAAGACGTTAAAAGATGGTACTTGTTGTTACCCTGTATGGCGCTCGGCATTAAGGGGCTAAAACAAGGAGTCAGCATACTGTGTCTGAGTGGGGTATTCATGTCATGTTAAGCTGCGGCATGGTATCTCAGTGAGCTAGCACTATAAATCGGCATCAGTCCGGACTAGTACAAGCAGCCACACAAACACACACACGTACATGCACGTCGCTATATAAGTGCAATAATCTTGGACGCGACGTTAAACCCCATTTCACCTCACCTCACTCTCTCACTCACTCACTCACTCACTGTATTGTTGTGGCAGAGTGTTGCCTACATCTTGCCATCTGTTATTATTTTAGCGAAAGGGGTATGTTTTGAACGTTTTATTGATAATTAAGGATACATTTAATGGTTTATATATTAATTAATTAAGTATATCAGATCGTTAATTAGTGATAATAAAGTACAAAGCTACGTGAAATCAAATTCACCCACTAACACCTAATAAAATAAAGTAAATATCTTTTCAGGATTGTATGCTGAAAAACTATTTAAACACAATATGTTGACAAAGCAACAATTCAGTCCAAAAGGTATATATATTGTGTTAATTTGGCAGTAATATGTTTAAATTTGTTATGTTTGATGCTACGATAAATTGAGTTTATAATATGGAGCGACAATTTAATGCAGATGGAACAGTTATTTTCAAGCAGTTTCTTTGCGTATATTGCACAATGAAGACGATGATTTTTGAGGACGGTGCTAGCTTAACGAGTGAGTGAGTTTGGTTTAACGCCGCTTTTAACATTATTCCAGTTATATCACGACGTGTCAGCTTAATGTGGGAGGAAAGCCCGAAGTGATGCAGGTCTCAGACGTTTACCACTTCGGTGAAACTCACGAGCACGGGTATGGTGCTGACAAACCTAGAAACATAATCGGGGCGAACCGGGATTCGAACCCACAATCATAGGTTTCTGGCGTGCCCAAGTGACACAACCCTGCACAGCCAATCGCGGCGCCTTAGACGACTAGGCCATCCGTGTCCCCACTATCTTACGAACCAGAAATGTAGTCATTAAAGAATTATAACAAAACCAGTCTGGTGAAAATACCTCCTCCGTGGTCTAGTGGATAGGGCGTTTACTCGGAGAGCCATGGGGCGGTGGTTCGATCCGAGGCCGTTGGTTGGCTCAGTACAATGTATCTGAGAGGGGGTATCCATGTCAGACTGCAGCACTACAAAAGCGAAAGAAGTCCGGAGCCGCATACACGTGCATGCACATAGATATATCAGTACAATAATCTTGAACGCAACGTTCACCACCAGTATGTTCAGTATAAAGCTTCATTATATGAACGGAAGTGTAGTCAAGCAATGAGCTCATGGCGCCAACAGCAGCCATATTAGTCGCATACAGAAATATAAAGAAACATCGCCGAAACTGAAAATAAAGATTTCATTAAGTGAGTGAGCGAATGTATTTTAAGGCCGCACTCAGCAATATTTAGTATGTCAGCTGTGTGTGTGTAGCTACTTGTACCAGTCCGGACTGATGCCGATTTATAGTACTAGCCCACTGATATACCATGCCGCAGATTAACATGAATACCCCACTCAGACACAGTATACTGACTCCGAGCCGATCAGTCCTTGTTTTATCCCCTTAATGGTGAGCCAGACAGGGTAACAACAAGTATCATATTTCGTTTTCCGAGCGGACGCTGTACCACTAGACCACGGAGGCGGTCCATTAGTGAATGAATGAGTGAGTGAGTTAAGATTTAACGTCACATCGGCAGTATTTTAGCCGTATCGTGACGTGAATAAAACACGAACAACGATCCACTGGTTGACCAGGCCCAAACACGACCATTTCTCCCTTTTATCCCTGGTACAGTAAGTGTAAAGAAATATATAACTTCCAATATAATTGGTGTCTTCTCGTGACGTTAAATGGTCGGGCGTCCAATTCTAAAACATGGACCGCATTGGCAATAGCTAACGTCCGTAGAAACATGGGTCAAATTAACGGAAAAGTTACGGCCTGCGTCGCCTGTTTAGAGTATTTGGTCAGTCGCCCCGAAGGAATTGCGGGTTAGAATAGGTACCCAGTAACCTATGCTAGTCGTAAGAGGTGTGAGACCAGTGAAGATCCGGGGTAGAATAGGTCTTCGGCAACCCACGCTTGCCGTAAAAGGCGACTTTGCTTGTCGTAAAAGGCGATTAACGGGATCAGGTGGTCAGGCTCGCTAGCTTGGTTGATGCATGACATCGATACCAATTGCGTGGATCGATGCTCATGATGTCAATCACAGGATTGTCTGGTCCAGACTCGATTATTTACAGACCGTCGTCATATAGCTGGAATATTGCTGAGTGCGGCGTAAAACAACAAACAAACAAACCATAAGAGGTGTGACAAAATGCATCTGGTGGTCAGGTGACTTTGGTGAAGGCGCATCCCGTTACGGTACCCCGACCCAGTTCGCTCAAATTCAAAATCTGATGGCAGGATACAGGATAGATATGTCTGTCACACCGAAAGAAGATGTTTGTAACTTGTGAATTCTTGATGATAGTTCGTTACATGTCACTAGCAGGGTAGTCGGGATTCTACGAGTTGAACGGTTTTTAGTGTGCAAAACGTGACCGTTATGAAGAGAGGCCCTCGAACAAGTAGATTATTATGAAGTGTTTTAAATTGTTCTCTCGTTACAACACTGTGATCTCTAGAAAATCCTACCTGAGTGTCTTTTTCACATCAAATGTATCAACACGAGTTGCGAATCTGTTTTGCTACTTTAATCGACTCATGTTGAAATATCTGATATCAATAGTGAGTGAGTACGCCGCTTTTAGCAATATTCCAGCAATATCACGACGGGGGACACCAGAAATGGGCTTCACACATTGTACCCATGTCGGGAATCGAACCCGGGTTTCGGTGCGACGAGCGAACGCTTTAACCACTAGGCTACCCGACCGCCCCTGATATCAATAGACGTGTGTGAAGAACTTGATTCATTATTGTTCCAGATCATCCTGAATAATGAATTACGATGAGTGTTTTTATTGAACATAAACTTAATGTTATTTACATGCTTTTAATTTGAACATAAAGTATAATATATTGACATATATATTTTTTATTCTAATAAATAAAACATTTTGTGCCTGAGATATTTTATTTGCATTTACGAAAACTTTCAGTATCTACTACCTATATAATTACTACGGTCCAAAATTATAAATGCCAATTAAAACGAATAAAAATGAGTTGCAATACTCCATTGCCCAGAGTTCCTTGCTTTTCGTCCCATCTTACACTGTCCGTTCCACAATTACATATGTTTATCATCCAGTTCAGTTTTATAAAAGTCTGCAATGGTCTAGACGGGTTGTAGGGTCCTACGTTGAAACATCGAACCGGTTTTGCAAGTTAACGATAAATCACGTTCTCAGGGAACTAATGTTTGAATATGGTGGTAACTGGCCATGTCATTTGAAACAGCCGCCTTTTCCCGGGCATATTTGTTCCGGTTCGTTACCGTCTGACAGTTGCAGTTCTTCGCGCCTCTTGCCTTGATTGACAGGTCCTATGAAGTTAGTTTTGATTCTACTTTTCGTTGATTTGCTACTAACTTTGTGGGCGTGTCAATTTATGTGCATAAATTAAACAATCACCTGATCCATGCCACGCCACAGTAAGTATTCCTATACCGGGAATGTTTATCAATCTCGTCATTTTTGTCTGCTTTTGTGGCTGTGTTTGGTTAAACTGTTTTAGATAACACATGTTTTCATTGCCGACTGTGTATATTTTTCGTTATTTTTCGGATATTTTTCCTGTAAGTAGATGACATTGTCCTATGATTATTCAAATCAATCTGTTAACCACACCGACTTCTCTGATTTCAGTATTAGCGCATTTAATTACATTTACGTTGTGTTCATTGCAATTCCTGCATTTTGATTAGTTGAATTGGTCACGTGTTATTGCATTCATTTCTCAATGAATGTAACACAATTAAGCCACGCTCGCCGAGGAGGACTACTTTTATTACTGCGGAATGTCGGGGAATCCCAATATTACAATCCAGGGAATTCCTTTTCTGGTCACGTGTATCGTCATGTACATGACATTTAGCGAAAGTCATGCATATTCATTGTCCAAACTACCCTTTAAGACCGAATGCCGAGAAGGAATGACATAGCAATTGCAAACGTGCAGGCTGGCTCGCCTGGGTTACACAGTTCATGTCTTTAGGTTTCATTTCTAACCCCTATTTTCTTCCCGTTCTCAGGGAACTAATCTTTGAATATGGTTGTAACTGGCCATGTCATTTGAAACAGCCGCCTTTCACTGGGCATATTTGTTCCGGTATGTTACAGTCTGACAGTTGCAGTTCTTCGCGCCTCTTGCCTTGATTGAGAGGTCCTATGAAGTTTTGATTCTACTCTCCGTTGATTTGCTACTAACTTTGTGGGCGTGTCAATTTATGTGCATAAATTAAACAATCACCTGATCCATGTCACGCCACAGTAAGTATTCCTATACCGGGAATGTTTATCAATCTCGTCATTTTTGTCTGCTTTTGTGGCTGTGTTTGGTTAAACTATTGTAGATAACACATGTTTTCATTGCCGACTGTGTATTTTTTCGGTTCATTTGAGATACGTGGATTCATACAGTTTGCATATCGGTTTTTAAATTTTTAATTGAAAAATGTCCTATCACGTGATATGCAAATTAACTTGTGGCAGTTAGCTCCGTGTGTATCATACAAAAAGCGTGCACAAGAGGCGATGTGCCTGTATGACGCCACAGTGACGTCACGTAGCATTGCCATCCCATAACGTCACATAGTTTGACTTTTATTAATTTAGGTTCCCAATAGGCAAAGAGTTCGATATTTTATGGCTTTATATCTAAGACAGCTACGCCAAAAATCGCAAAGAACAATAAAAACAAGGCGTGGTTAATTTCACGATAAAACCTTGTTCTTTCATGACATTGTTCTATCATGACGTCACTTCTCTGTTTGTTTGATTGTTTGTTGTTTAACGCCACACTCAGCATTATTCCAGCTATATGACGGCGGTCTGTAAATAATCGAGTCTGGACCAGACAATCCAGTGATTGTCAACAAGAGCCTCGATCCACGCAATTTGGATTGATGACATGCATCAACCAAGTCAGCGAGCCTGACCACCCGATCCCGTTACTCGCCTCTTACGACAAGCATAGTAGCCTTTTACGGCAAGTATGGGTTGCTGAAGACCTATTCTACCCCGGATCTTCACGGGCCACGTCACTTCTAGCGATTCGAACACACGTTCGCAACTTGATGATGTCGTAAACTGGAAGACGCTATTTTTGAGAGGGTAGTGAGTTGTTCCCCATAGATGTAGCTAACGATGTGGCATCCAAAAGTGGGCGAGATGTGGAAATTTGTTTCGGGAGAAAATATACAAATAATCGACTTTCAAATTGTGATAATATCCGGGAAATACCAAATTAGCCCCTCTGTTCATAAAATGGACTCTTCTGAGAGTTATTTATTTACATACGGGTAAATATTTGTTGACATGTTTTGGGAAGTTGTAAATGGTTTTGAAATCTCATAAGAAATGGTCGCTGTTTATCGTACACTAAAACACTGCTGGGAGAATAAACTACCCCCCTCGTCGTTTATTTGTTAAGTAGTGAAATTATTCGACAATAACCTCGAGAAAATTTGAATTAATGCAAAAGGGTAATCTTAGGTAGAATATCTGAAGTTATAAACTAAGCGGCAAAAGAAAGTATAGGTTGGCAATTTGTAATTTTCCTAAAAACAGCCTTAACTAGTGGAAAGTGGGTATTGGGAATATGACTGCCCAGGAACAGGTACCAAAAACACCTCACCCGATCAAGCTTCCTTTGACGGCGCTCGTGCGGTGACCAAAAAAAATGGTGAAACAGGTTTCCCGCCTATGGCGTAAACTGCACGTGCATGTTAGCTGTATAAATGCGTTCGTCTGCTGGGTATAACCACACGTGATGAGAGCACACAAAAGAAATGTCACGACTGTCACAGGAGCAGAGAGAGAGAGAGCCATCGATATGGCCGAAATCGGGGCAACACAGGTCTAAATTACCAGAGGGTTTGTTTGTACACCATTCACAGTAGCCAGGCTGATTCAACGGTACAGGCAGACAGGGAGGACACAGGACAGGCCTAGAACCGGACGACCCCGAGTGACAACACCACTGGAAGACGGTCAGATACGGCTCATTCACCTGTGAAACAGATTCGTAACGGCGACGGCGACGGCGACGGCAGCAACATCGTTGGGACATCCCATTAGCCAACGTACAGTACTACGACGACTTGCTGGAATCCGAGCGTATCGTCCATTCCGAGGATGGTACTGACTGCTCAACATCGACGCCTGAGACTGCGATGGGCGAGGCAGGTTCGACGCTGGCAAGTGAGAAATTGGCGATGAGTGCTGTTTACTGATGAAAGACGGTTTAACTTGTTTCGGAATGACGGCAGAGAACGAGTTTATCGACGCAGAGGGGAACGTTTGGCTCCGGCGTGTATTCGAGAGGTCCATCCATTCGGCGGGGGAGGTGTCATGGTGTGGGGCGGTATTTGTGGAGATCAGAAGACTGAATTGGTGATTATACAGGGAAACCTGAACGCCGTGCAGTACAGAGACCAAGTGTGGCTGCCAGTTGTGCTTCCGTTCTTACAAAACCAACAGCAGAGGGCATTGTTTCAACACGACAATGCCAGGCCCCATACTGCAAGACTGACTCGCTCTGAACTTTCTAAACCAGCAAAACGTTGACGTTTTGCCCTGGCCTGCCCACTCACCCGATATGAATCCTATTGAATATCTGTGGGACCATCTTGACAGACAGATTAGAGCACGCCATCGGCCCCCCCGTCAACAGACAAGAATTGCAGCAGGCCCTGAGAGACGAGTGACAACGGATTCCAGTCCACGTCATCAGAAGACTGACGGCATCGATGAGGCGGCGTATCCCAGCATGCATTGAGGCTGCTGGAGGTCATACACGCTATTGAAGGCGACTGTGTCGACAATGAACTTGTAGAGGGTCTGACAATGTTTTGGTGACATTTAAGACAACGTTTGAAAATGAAATTTTTTACCCCATCATTTCATTCAAACTGTGGTTGATCAATCATTTGTCACACCTCCCTAGATTATATTATAATTCACAACAACAAAACCTCTTCTTATTATATTTTTATCGATCATGGAACTCGACTTTTACTTTCTTTTGGCGCCCAGTTTATTTGAACATAGGTACCTCATGATCATATCGGTCGACCAACCAATCTGGAAAGCGATCAGGCTACCAGCCACAACGTAGAAAATAATATGGCCCCATCGGAATATACCAAAAAATATGCTATTCCGGTATCTCAAGTAGCAGCCAGTATTGGATAATAAACAAAACTTTTTGTTAAAGTCATTTATTAAAACTCGTTTGACTTACAAAAGTAGAGTATGAAAAACAAGTACACAAACACACACTTGTTCGGCTGTGACATACGTTTGTGGCCTGGCACAGGCTACGCTCACCTTTTCGCGAAAACCTGGTATCGTCACTATTTGATGGTGACTCATAAACTCATGCTTATGATATAGTTGGAATCGAACAATGGACTCTGTTTTGGCAGAGATTTCTGATGAATATGGAAAGGGTTTTGTCGCTTTTTTTTGGGTAATTTACGTTCCGATGGCATTGACGACGGCACGAGGTCAAGTGGTGCACCGTGGGGATCGCCGTATTGTTCTAACACTAAAAAAACAGTGTACACTAAACTACGTTTGCTGTATATATGATGTATAAGTGCTTATAACGAACTACGGTTATACCGAATTAACATTATTGATCCCTTTGAGTTCGTTATAACCGTAGTTTACTGTAATTTGAATGGACGTGTAGTTATAGCGTAGTGCCATTCGAAACTGACCTAAAACAAACGTAAAGTTGCGAATGGGTCCAGGGTTTATAAACTGACGTCCAAAAGTAACTTTACCAACTGAAAATATAAATTTCAGACAATATTTTTTTTTTTCCATGAAGTCTATCTAAAACACATAACCTAAATACAACAATAGTGTATTCAGAAAATGTTAATCGTCTGTTACATGTTTGCGAGATAACAGGTGAAAAAGTGAAAAACACCTGCACCACGGACAACTGCAAATGCACGTGCGGGTAAGGGCATAAAACGATTGCAAGGGCAAGTCAGACATCCACAGTGATAAAAAAACACAAAAGAAATGCCACGACTCAGTCGAACAACGTGAACGAGCCTTGGGTATGGTACAGATGGGAGCCACCCACGCCCATATTGCACGAACCTTCGGTTGCTCCCGTGTTGCCCTTTACCAACTTGATGCAACGTTACAGACAGACAGGGCGGACCGCTGACAGGCCAAGAACAGGCAGACCCAGGGTGACTACGCCCTATGATGACCGGTACTTGCGTACCTTGAACCTCCGAAATCGCTTCCTGACAGTGACCTCATCGGCGACAAATGCCTTAGGTCACAGGGTTAGTCGACAGACAGTGGCCAGGAGACTCAGGGCTCATGGAATCAGGGCTTTTAGACCATACAGAGGACAGCTTTTGACAGCGCAACATCGTCGTCTGCGATTGAGATGGGCCCGGACTGTACGACGTTGGCAACGACGTGACTGGCAGAGGGTTGTCTTCACTGACGAAAGTCGATTCTGTATGTTTAGGGCTGATGGAAGAACGTGTTTACCGCCGAAGGGGTGAACGAACGGCGGCGTGTTGCGTGCAGGAGGTCGTACCATTTGGTGGAGGGAGTGTCATGGTGTGGGGAGGGATCTGTGGGCAGGATAGGACACCGCTGGTCATCGTTGACGGAAACTTGACAGCTCAGCGTTACATGGATAACATTCTTCGTCCAGTTGTCCTACCATTTCTCCAACAGCAGCCACGTGGTGTCATTTATCAGCATGACAAAGCTAGAGCCCATACAGCCAGAATTGTCACTAACTTCCTCGCAGCCAACAACGCCAACGTCCTGCCGTGGCCTGCACGCTCACCCGACATGTCCCCCATAGAACACCTCTGGGACTTGATGGATCGTCGTGTTCGACAACGACCACACTCTCCAGCCAACCGGCAAGAACTGATCTTGGCACTCCAAGAAGAATGGCTTCAAATCCCACGTGACCTCATCAGACGACTGACTTTTTCTGTGCGTCGAAGAGTTTTTACGTGTATTGAGGCATTTGTTGGTCACACACGCTACTAATGACTTGTTATTGAACGTGAGCGATTGTTTATGTACTCTGCCTATTGTTCATGATTCTGAAAGCTCGAGTTTTGTACCACACCCAACTTTGGGGGGCTCTGACGTCATTCTCGGTCGCGGTATGATTGTCATTTTCAGTGTTGATTATGTTGATATATTGATCTTCTCAATACACTTTACTTCATGCATGTATGTTTAATTGTTTTTGAGCAAGAGTGATTTCAAACTCTGGTAAAGTTTCTTTTGGACGTCAGTTTATGTAATAGAATGGAGACACGATACACAAGATAGCGAAGAGGATAACCCATATAACAATTTCATTAACTTTTTACATCAAATGACGTTGGTCATATGAGAATCAAACCACGTCTTCTCACATACAGTTGCCATGAACAAATTTAAAAAATAGTTTGAATAGGAGGTGTGTCTGGGTGCGCGTAGTCACACATTGATGCGCGTGCCCTGGGACGGAGGAGTGAGTGAGAGTTGGGTTTAACGCCGCTTTTAACATTATTCCAGTTTTATCGCGGCGTGTCAGCTTAATATGGGAGGAAAGCCCGAAGTGATGCAGGTCTCAGGCGTTTACCACTTCGGTGCAACCCACGAGCACGGGTGTGGTGCTGACAAACCTAGAAACAGGTTTCTGGCGTGCCCAAGGGACGCCACTCTGCACAGCGAATCGCGGCGCCTTTAGACGACTGGGCCCCCCGTGCCCCCTGGGACGGAGGAGAAGTATGTAGTAGACAGTATAACACATGTTGATAGAGTAGAAAAGCGATAACACTGTTGGTAGATAGTGTACGTAGCAAGTTAATAACACATGTTGAAAGAGTAGACAGTGTAACAAATGTAGATAAAGTTTTAGGTTTCAGGATTGGCAAATTGAATTGTGATGATTGTTGCCACTGCATATTCCTTGACACCAGCCTGAAAATATAAAAAGGGAAATTTGGAACGTTACTTGAAACTCTTGAGATTATACAGACTGTTGTTGTGGTTGTTGGTTTGTTGTTTAACGCCGCACTCAGCAATATTCCAGCTATATGACGGCGGTCTGTAAATAATCGAGTCTGGACCAGAGAACCCAGTGATTGATACCATGAGCATCGATCCACGCAATTGGTTGATGCATGTCATTGTGTCCCAATTGCGTGGATCGATGCTCATGATGTCAATCACTGGATTGTGTGGTCCAGACACGATTATTACTCAGGCCGCCGTCATATAGCTGGAATATTGCTGAGTGCGGCGTTAAACAACAAACAAACAAAAAAAAACTTGGGGACAAACCGGAAGTTCGTAGGTAGCAACTACCATTGTCTCGCTGTGACAGTTGAAAATGATATTTCACCCGAGTACATGAAGCATGATTTAGGCAGTAAAACGCTCGTTTCAATATTCTTTATTTTTGATGTCATCGGGTGCGATAGCGACGAGTCGAAAACCAGGTAGACATCGAGGCAATTAATTGGTCATGTGTCAACTACCAGCCACTTATCTTAAAGCGCACACGTCAAAAGATTTTATTTGTGAAACATGCATGAAGACGTACAAATCTAAATATTCTACAGCCCAGCGAGAAAATGGTTTTCTGATTTTGCATGGACAGCGCTTATCCCCTGTGGAACATGAATACCTCACTAAGACTGTCTTATTGCTACCCTCCCTGCCTGACGTTTAAGTAAGACACTGACTCCGAGCCGACCGGTGCCGAGCGTCAGGCAGGGTAACAACAAGTACCATCTTTTACCGTGTTTTGGTATGAGGCACCTACCGATCTTCTGCACTTCGAGCATGCGCTCTATCCACTACCATCACCTAAAGATGAATGTATTAACGGAATTGATGTGAATGTAGGTAAGATTATCTCCATACATACCTAAATAACTACCGCTACGACTGGGTCATTGTTCCGGCAACAACAGTAGTAGTAGCAGATCAACAAGACGAGCATCGACCCACCACCTGCAGATCCACCCACGTAGACACCGACCGAACTGATAATGAGAATTTAGAAATTTGCCGTGTGTTCGTATGTGGTGGGGTTATCATCTTTGTGACGTTTTGATTGAAGGGGAAAATGTAAAACATTAAAATCTTTAATACGTTTTCTTTTGTTTGTTTTTTTGTTGTTTAACGCCGCACTCAGCAATATTCCAGCTATATGACGGCGGTCTGTAACTAATCGAGTCTGGACCAGACAATCCAGTGATTGACATCATGCGCATCAATCAATCAACCAAGTCAGCGATCCTGACCACCCGATCCCGTTAGTCGCCTCTTACGACAAGCAAAATCGTCTTTTAGAGCAAGCATGGGTTTCTGAAGACCAGTTCAACCCCGGATCTTCACGGGTTCTTTAATGCTTAGGAATGAATACAGAATGCAGGTACAAAAACACAGTTCGGTTGCAGTTTTTTAATCAACGATTGTGTGCATGTTGGTTTACGCCGCAAACATCGCTATTCCAGCTGTATGATGCACAAATGTTATATTTGTAAACATAAGAAAGCACACTCCGGCGCAGTGGGGACTTAGCATAACACCACTGCCACAGGCTAATTTGCACATCACGTGACCGGACATTTCTCTTGTTTGTAAACAAACGCGCTTTTTCAGAAATCAGAATAGAACGGACTAATGCAAGTACATGTATTTGGGGGCGCTTTACATATTGTTTCGCATACTTATATAGATATGCTACTACAACTGCGACAGTGAGTTGCATGACAATACATATTTACACATCAAAGTGACCGTATCGCTAGCTCTCCGTAGGGCTTCGATGACAGCACGTGGAGCCGTACAATCAATGTAAACATAGGATAACTACGCAAATGGAAATAGTTTTTCACGATTTAGCATATTTTTACATATGTTTATCTAGATTTGTAGACTTGTTAAAAATTAAACAGATAAAAAACATATGCAATACCTTGAATGGACTGTGTAAGATGTGACGAATCGTTCCATGGCGCTGGCCTGTGGCAGAGGTACTATGCTAGTCGCATGGAACTGTGGGTAGGAGAGTGATAAGAAACGATACATGCAATCGGGGCACACAACCGGCCCATCCCATCCAATTCAGTTGGCTTTTACGACCAGCAATGAGGTGCTTGCGACCAATTCTAACTTGGGCCCCAAAGGGGTTATTGTTTTGGAAAACTTCACTTGCCTGAGACGATACGAGCTTAAACGACCCGTGAAGATTCCGGGGTAGAATAGGCCCTCAGCAACCCATACTTGCCGTAAAAGGCGACTATGCTTGTCGTAAAAGGCGACTAACGGGATCGGGTGGTCAGGCTCGCTGACTTGGTTGATACATGTCATCGATCCCAATTGCGTCGATCGATGCTCATGATGTCATTCACTGGATTGTCTGGTCCAGACTCGATTATTTTACAGACCGCCGTCATGTAGCTGGAATATTGCTGAGTGCGGCGTTAAACAACAAACAATCAAACAATCAATCAACGAGTTTCAACATAGCCCTGTTTGTCGAAGATGTCTCATGCCTTACCTGTCCTCCTCACAACACTCGTCAGTGCAACACCCACTGCTGCACCTTCGGGTGGTTTTGTTTCCATGAAGGTTTTCAAACGTGCAGTACTCTGCAATTATAGCTGAAACAAAGCAATTTATATCAAGAACAGGTTTTGTAGTTTTGTGTGATTTTTATTTTATTTTTGAGTTACGTGCCCAAAGCATTTCTAGAAATAGTCTGCACAAATTCATGAATATGAATCTAGGTGACATACAATATATAATATAAAGTTAGATAGAATATATGACTATACTGTAAGTTAAAGAAGGGCGAAAGATCTTGTGTGGAATAAAGGAGTTTTGACAAGCACGAATATCTGGACTCAGGTTTTTTTTCTACATTTAATACTTATACACCTGATGAAATCACTTGTTTATATATATGTATACGAGTTGATAAAAGTTTACAACTAGTTTTTCCGAAGAGATTTAGGCTAATTTTCGACGTGTGTTGAATCCGTTGATACATTTGAGCACACGAGGCGTGAAATTCTATTTTAATCCGAAATCATTCTTCCAAAGTTTTGAGCATGTAAAGTGAGGTCAAGTGATTTGGACTTTATCGTCGAATTATTTTTGCACTTAAATAGCGATGTGCATGCACGTGTGTGTGTGTGTGTGTGTGTGTGTGTGTGTGTGTGTGTGTGTGTCTGCTTGTCCTAGTTCGGCCTTATGTCCATTGTTTGTGCTAGCCCTCTCAGATACCGTGCCGCAGTCTTAACGTCCTTTGGTATGACACGGCCGGGGATCTAACCTCCGACCTTCCGCTCTCCGGACAGACGCTTTCCCTCGGGACCAAGCGGGCGGTCCTTTTAGTATATATACAGTGATAAACCAGTGTCTTTAGTGTAGAACATACAGCTTCAGTGGGAAAGAGATTAGTGATGCCTTTTTATTGTGACGATGGTAACGATGACATCACAATGGTCTGCAAAGTATTGTGATGCACTTTCTTGAAGATATCGCTTGGTCACATCAAGGGATATATATCTCCTACGGTAGCCCGTTTGGGATGAGAAATAGAGATAACTGCACGAGTGGCTTTCGTAAGAGTGAGTGAGTTTGGTTTAACGCCGCTTTTAACAATATTCCAGTCATATCACGGCGTGTCAGCTTAATGGGGGAGGAAAGCCCGAAGTGATGCAGGTCGTTTACCACTTCGATGAAACCGACGAGCACGGGCAATGTATGCTCGTTGTCCACACTTATAACACTGGATGCTGCTTAGCAATATGTGCTCGTTGTCCACACTTATAACACACTGGAGTGAGTGAGTGAGTGAGTAGGGTTTAACGCCGCTTTTAGCAGTATTACAGTTATATCGCGGCGTGTCAGCTTAATGTGGGAGGAAAGCCCGAAGTGATGCAGGTCTCAGACGTTTACCACTTCGATGAAACCGACGAGCACGGGTATGGTGCTTACATACCTAGAAACATAATCGGGGCGAACCGGGATTCGAACCCACAACCATAGGTTTCTGTCGTGCGCAAAGGACGCAACTCTGCACAGCGAATCGCGGCACCTTCGACGACTGGGCCACCCGTGCCCCTGGATTTCGTAAGATAAATGGTAAATGCACTACTCTGTTTCTTACACTCTGAAATCGCACCATTTGAGCATCGAATCGATGAAACAGTTTGGGATACGATGACATGCACCAACCAAGTCAGCGAGCCTGACCACCCGATCCCGTAAGTCGCCTCTTACGACAAGCATAGTCGCCTTTTACGGTAAGTATGGGTTGCTGAAGACCTATTCTACCCCGGATCATCACGGGTTTCCTGCTTACTAAAGTAACTCATACCTAGTGTGGTTTCCGCCATATCCCTGGACTATCAAGGCAATGGTGATAATGCGAACTAGATAAGACCAACGAACATTTATTTACACTCTAAAACCATATAGTTTCAACACAAACATAGGTCAATTCGACTGAAGCACGAGTAATAAATTACACCAGGAAAGTTTGATTGTTTGTTTGTTGTTTAACGCCGCACTCAGCAATATTCAAGCTTTATGATGGCGGTCTGACAAATAATCGAGTCTGGCCCAGACAATCCAGTGGTTGACATCATGAGCATCGATCCACGCAATTGGGAGACGATGACATGCATCAACCAAGTCAGCGAGCCTGATCCCGGCAAGCATGGGTACAATCAGGGAAGTAGTCCGTCAGAATCTGACCACAGGTCATCACCATGAGGTAGACAATCACGGGCCTGGAATTCAATCTCGCGCCATGTTCGATACCAGTTATCTTTAATGGTTTCTCATGAACACCGACAGGTGTGTAAGAAATTGAAATCCCTGTACCTATTTATGAATCGGTAGTAAATCTAGTTCTTTTATGATAATATAGTGAGTGAGTGGGTGAGTATAATATTCCAGCATTATCACGGCGGGGGACACTAGAGATAGGCTTCACACACGTGACGAGCTAACGCTTTAACCACAAAGCTACCCTACCGCCCCCTCTCATAATTACATCGCTGCACGTTATCAGGTGAACTGTAAGTGTCCACATCCTGTTCGCGCGTGCAAAATCCCTCCTTTATCTTCCTCATCCTCATTATGATGTTTTTGCTGAACATTATCTTGTCCCGTTTACAGTAACTTCCTTCAAAGAAATTTAGCGATAAGCATTAACCAATGGCGAGCTATATAACCACTGCGGAATAATGATACATCGCTACCATGCAATTTATTGTACATGACACGTGTCCATTGTTATCTTCCAGGAAGTAAATCCCTGAATACAAATTCAATTATTTGGCCATTCGAGACCAACTCGTGTTATTCCGGGGCAAGCCGAATAGCGACTCGTACCCCTCTCATGGCCATTTTTGCGACCGGGTTCCGTCTAAGCGCAAACGGGCATACCTGAAACAATTGTCAACTCTTTGCGTAATGGTTCACATATATTTCCCCATATATTATATATACTTCAGATGCAAGTTAAAGCACATCTGGACATGCGGAATTATACAGTGTGATTGAACACATTTAACTGTGTCTTGGGTATATTTTTAGATGCAAGACATATATAAAATCAAAAAATTATTTCTGAGGGATTCTTTGACGAAGAACTTGAAATCATTCGCCCATTCTGATTGGTTTGTCTTATTTTCGCACATAACATCCATCGATAGGGGGACGAGTCTTCTTGCAGGTTACGGAAAGGGGCGAGTGGTGACGAATGCTATTTGGCAACTGCTTTAAAGGCAGTCGGAGGCGACTATCCTTGTCGTAAGATGCAACTAGTGGGATCGGTGGTCAGGCTCGCTGTCTTGGTTGATGCATGGCATCGATCCCAATTGCGTGGATCGATGCTCATGATGCCATTCACTGGATTGTCTGGTCCGGACTCGATTATTGTAAATTACAGACCGCCGTCATATAGCTGGAATATTGCTGAGTGCGGCGTTAAACAACAAACAAAACAAAAAACAAAACAAGGCAGTCGGACCAGCGCAATTCTGCGTAATCGTATGCCAGTGTTTGATAAACAAACTATGTATATTGATTACTGTCATGATATGATGCCAAAGATCCCAATTTCACGACCTGCACATGAAGAATTGTATTACTTTGGAAATTATTATTTTTCAAACATCAAGTGATCAATCGTTTTAAACGTATGAGAGACGGTGACACCAAGGGTACCACACTTTGCGGCTGGATGGTTGCTTGCTTTGTTGTTTAACGCCGCACTCAGCAATATTCAAGCTATATGTCGGCGGTCTGTAAATAATCGAGTCTGGACCAGACAATCCAGTGCTTAATATCATGAACATCGATCCACGCAATTGGGATCGATGACATGCATCAACCAAGTCAGCGAGCCTGACCACCCGATCCCTTTAGTCGCCTTTTACGACAAGCATAGTCGCCTTTTACGGCAAGCATGGGTTGCTGAAGACCTATTCTACCCCGGATCTTCGCGGGTCTATTGAATATGAAAAGTTAACATATTACCTGGCAGAATCGCCAAGAGAAAAGTCAGCCGAAGAAACATCGTTGTGGGTGAGATGGGTAGATTGACGTCTGAGCTCTGATGTTGTACGTTGTCATCTGTCATCGGGATGTTATATCTGTTTTATCATTTCAGGGTTTTCCTCAATGCCCCCCAGCAAAGATCCGGGTTGTCTCCACCAACCCCGCACCCCAGGTGACATACAGGATCCTGGTTGATGCATGCCATGGTATCCCAGTTCCGTGGATGTATTGTGGTAGCACGGAAGTTAAAACGCTTTCCCTATAGCCGGTGAACACGGTTCGATCGCATACCATCGTGTGAACAATGTGTGCACCCACCCACCCCAACCCCCCACTCCCATTCCCGAATATTGCTGAAACGTGACGTGAAACCATATTCACTCACAAAAAGGAAGCTTGAGAATTAAGAATAGCATTTGATGAATATTTTGTTCAATAAAAAACATGAATTACGAATGAATTCTTTATTGATAGAAAATGTGTCATGTAAAATTCAAGTCTCGACACACATACAGAGTCATCAGGTATAATTAGGTGGTTTTTTTAGAGATCCCATTCATTGTTTCGAATAGATGAAACGTGCTACTGCAAAGGCTGTCTAAAGTCTGAGGTGAAGCATATAATAATAATAATAATAATAACAAATCCATTTATACTACGCCAGATTCCATTCACCACGTTAATGCTCATGGCGCTACACAGTTTTAGCAAGTAATGCTAATGAAAGGGGAGTAGAGTTGATAGTGTTGTCTGAAAAGGTGTGTTTTCAGATGAGCCTTAAAGGATGAAAACGATGGCAACAGCTTAAGATCGGATGGTAGTTTGTTCCATAGGGATGAAGCGCAGAACTGGAAAGATCTCTGACCAAAGGTTTTGAGACGGGTTTCCGGGACTTGTATCAGGTGAACGGGGATATCTGGAAGGCTTGTATTTAGGCAGTTCGGTGAGATATAAAGGGGCTGTTTCCATGTAGCATTTGTAGCCCAGGGTTAGAATATATGGGCTACGAGAGTCGTAATGCTGAGATCTGCTCACAACACAGGTCCTTGCCCTGCCTTTGGCATGCGCAAAATCTTTTTCTGCATACACCGCGATCAAATCTTTGTTGGCAATAAACAACGAGAAACAGAGAGCAGGTATAGGTCAACGGGGAACTAGAAACATGGTTTCAAGATTATAGGGATTGGCCATGTTTGAATTTTGATTGGTTGTGAAGACATCACCTGAAAAGGTAAAGAAAAAAGTGAGGTGAGGTGAAATGGTGTTTAACGTCGTGTTCAAGATCATTGTACTTATATAGCCGTGTTCGTATCGTGCGTGCGTGGGTCTGAGTGCTTGCGTACGTGAGGCTGTGTGCTAGCGTGCGTGGGTGCTGGACAACACCGGTTTCATATAGTGCTTGCCCACTGAGATAGCATGCCTCAGTTTAACATGGATATCCCACCCATACACGGTGCACTGGCTCCGAACCGACCAGTCCTTGTTTATCCATTTAATGCGTTGGGCAGGGTAACAGCAAGGACCTTCTGTTAAGGTCTGTTGGTGTAACGTGGCCAAAGATAACATCACCGACCTCCCGCTCTCCGGGCAGACGCTCTATCCCATGGACCATGCATGAATGTGGTAAAACATAAAAGTAAAGTTGAATAAATACTGGATTTGTTTGTTTGCTGTTTAACACCGCACTCAGCAATATTCCAGCTATATGACAGCGGTCTGCAAATAATCCAGTCTGGACCAGACAATCCAGTGATTAATATCATGAGCATCGATCCACGCAATTGGGTGGTTGGTTTGTTGTTATACGCCGCACTCAGCAATATTCCAGCTATATGTCGGCGGTCTGTAAATAATCGAGTCTGGACCAGACAATCCAGTGATTGATATCAGCATCGATCCACACAATTGGGATCGATGACATGCATCAACCAAGTCAGCGAGCCTGACCACCCGACCCTTGGCAACAGCTAGCGTCAACAAGAGGTCAAAACAGAAAATGTACCGACTATGACGGAAAAAAACTGTTAAGATTTCGATTGTGTATTGTTTCTTGTCTTCCGGATTAAAACTGTTTCCCTGAAACCTGTGCTGGTCGTATGAGGCGGCATAAGACGCAAAGTGACTTGCTTGATAGCGTGTCATCTTACCCCGACGGCGCCTATCGTTGCTCATGATCTCAGTCATCGGTTTGTCTAGGTCCGACTTGATTATTACATCATATAGCTTGTTGTGGCACATGTATCTGTACCATTACCAAAGAGTTTTAACATAAACACCTGTACCGTTATCGCATGTGCGCCCGGCAGGTATCCTCCAAATACTTAGATAATTATTGGCACCACCCGGGTATTATTGGACCGGCAGCAAAAGTAGTAAATGCAGCAACAAAAGATGATGAATGACACTCCACCGGCAGACCCACCAATGTAGACACCAAAACCGACAGAACTGTGAATGTATAGAAAATTACAGTCAATCGCCATTCACCGGACAATTATAAAAGCATCACTACTTTTTTACATGAAAATTATTTCATTGGCTTTGAATCAACCACAGTTATACTGTCCACAGCAAAAATATGATGTGCAATGTCCTATGCATATATCTCTGGTTCAAGCGTTTGCGTCTCAGTCAGAAGCCTCGGGTTCAATCCCCCACATGGGTTTAATGAGCAAAGCCACTTTCGAATGAGAGAGTCAGTGAGGTTTTGCGCCGCTTTAAGCAATATTCCAGCAATATCACGGCGGGTGACACCAGAAGTTGGCTTCGCACATTGTACCAATGTCGGGAATCGAAGCCGGGCCTACGGTGTGACGAGCGAACGGTTAAACCACTAGGCTACCCGACCGCCCCGCCCCTTTCGAGTGCCCCCGTCGTTAGATTGCTGGAACATGGCTAAAAGCAACGTAAAACCCAACTCACTCAATGTGCATCATGACTGCCATGACACGAACAGAAATGAAAATTCGACGTAAGGTGCGAACATTTCCTTATCTAGTGTATACCCATGAATATCCGGGTTAGGATAGGACCTCAGCAAACCATGCTTGCTGTAAAAGTCGACTAACGGGATCGGATGGTCTGGCTCGCTGCTGCTCGGATCATAAACACATGTTTATATGTTCAAAGGTGTTTATCCCAACTGCTTGGATCGATGATCATGATGTCAATCACTGAATTCGCTGGTCCAGACGCGATTATTTACAGAACGCCGTCATACAGCTGGAATATTGCCGAGTGCGGCGTTAAACAACAAACAAACAAGCAAACAAATCTTATCCCCTGTGCGGCCTGACTGATTGTGTGTGATCGTAACTCAACAACATGGATCGTTGCTTTTGTTATCATCTGACCTAGCAGGTCCAGGCTCGATCATTTATATACACAGCAATATTTCTGTTTGCGGTATTAAACAACATCGACTCACTTACCAACTTAGACTATTCATGTACGGGACCCGTGAAGATTCGTTCTAAGGTAGGTCTTCAGCAACCAATGCTTGCGATTATGCTTGAAGTAAGAGGCGAGTAACGGGATCGGGTGGTCAGGCTCGCTTACTTGGTTGATGCATGTCATTGTTTCCCAATTGCGTGGATCGATGCTCATAATGTCAATCATTGGAATGTCTGGTCCAGACTCGCTTAGGTACAGACCGCCGTCATATAGCTTGAATATTGCTGAGTGCGGCGTTAAACAACAAACAAACCTTAAAGAATCAAGAGCCACGAAGACTTTTGTTAAGACAAGTGAAAGTTCTACAATATGTACATGTTAAACGACAAACAAACAAACAAATATTCATGTACGGTATGTAAGAGAACAGCTGCCCATGATTCGGATAACAGATTTGAAATAAAAATATTTAGTGTTGGTTTGGTTGGTGGTTTGTTGTTTAACGCCGCACTCAGCAAAATTCCAGCTATATGAGGGCGGTCTGTAAATAATCGAGTCTGGACCAGACAATCCAGTGATTAATATCATGAGCATCGATCCACGCGATTGGGATCGATGACATGTATCAACCAAGTCAGCGAGCCTGACCACCCGATCCCTTTAGTCGCCTTTTACGACAAGCATAGTCGCCTTTTACGGCAAGCATGGGTTGCTGAAGACCTATTCTACCCCGGAATCTTCACGGGTCAAACATATTTAGTGATACATAACCCGTAATACGTTCCGATACTCTATTGCTCTGTTCTAGACAAAATAATTGAATAGCCCCACCTTGTCTTGCAGCAGGTCTTGGTGCAACAGCCATTGGGACACGATCTGTATGTTGAATAGCCACTGCTAGATACATACTTGCAATAATACTCGGCTGAGACGACTGCAACAAAACAATATGAACAGTTATGAATTAACATGAGATCCGTGAAGATCCGGGGTAGAATTGGTCTTCAGCAACCCATGCTTGCCGTAAAAGGAGACTACGCTGACTTTGTTGATGCATGACATCGTATCCCATTTGCGTGGATCGATGCCCATGTTGTCAATCACTGGATTGTCTGGTCCAGATTCGATTATTTACTGACCGCCGTCATATAGCTGAAATATTGCTGAGTGCTGCGTTAAACAACAGTCAAACCTTAAAGAATCAAGAGCCACGAAGACTTTTGTTCTACAACATTTACATGTAGTGTTAAAAGCTGCAGAAAGAGTTGTACCTTGTCATTTGGATGTTCCTTCGGAGGCTTGAATCATCGCGTACAGCCAGGGGTTACCGTAAACGAACCTGGTCTTGTCGCGAAGCTCTCATAAAATTTCCTATTTTGATTGCTAACATTTGCAAGTGTTCGTGATGCAGAGTTGCGTCCCCTGGGCACGCCAGAGACCTATTGTAGTGGGATAGAATCGATACTCGCGGGTTTCACCAAAGTGGTAAACTTCGGGCTTTCCTCTCACATTAAGCTGACACGCCGTGATATAACTGGAATATTGTTCAAAGCGGCATTAAACTCCGCTCACTCATTCACTTTAAGGTATTTTCTTATAATTATGAAAAGGGTTTTGTCAATTTTATTTAAATCAAACCTGCTAAGAAGGAAATGTAAACACTTCGTCGCCTGAAAACTCTGGTGTAACTTCCACTACTACAGTGCTGACATTATGGCTGTTGAAGTTTTGAAGTGTTGTCATTTTATAATCATGAAAGAATATTACGACATAACGTGAACAAAGGCATAGATTCTTCCACATTACGTGAACAAATGCATAGATTCTTCTACCTAACGAGACCCGTGAAGATTCCGGGGTAGAATAGGTCTCCAGCAAACCATACTTGCCGTAAAAGGCGACTATGCTTGTCGTAAAAGGCGACTAACGGTGGTGGTCAGGCTCGCTGACTTGGTTGATACGTTAAACAACATACAAACAAAAGACGAAGAGAAAAACGTTGAACTATGTATTTTGCAACACAGTTGGGGACAATTTTTAATGTTGACTCAGCAGGGTTTAAAACTGCTATTGGGCTTCTAATGTTCGTTTGTTGTTTAACGCCGCAATCAGCAATATTCCAGCTATATGACGGCGGTCTGTAAACTAATCGAGTGATTGACATCATGAGCATCGATCCACGCAATTGGGATCGATGACATGCACCAATGAAGTCAGCGAGCCTGACCACCCGATCCCGTTAGACGCCTCTTACGACAAGTATAGTCGCCTTTTACGGCAAGTATGGGTTGCTGAAGACCTATTCTATCCCGGATCTTCACGGGCTTCTGATGAACCTCGGGGACTTCAATCTACCCGCAGAAAAGCGGTGGAATAGGTCTTCAGCAACCCATTCTTGCCGTAAAAGGCGACCCAATCTCATTAAAATCAAATCAAAATCATCGTCTATCGTTCGCTTCCGTGGGATAAATATTTAAACAGAGGAGACGATGCATAGTACGTGAGAAGCACTGCCATACAATCTCAACCAAATATTAGACATTCCGGATTGGTCGTTTGTTCAGTTTTCAAAATTTTAATCGAGAACTGTGTCAACATATTTCGCAAGCGTTGCCTAAATGGAAGTCGCCAGGTTGAAACGAGTGTCGCAAAGCTGGAGAAAGCTGCTTTCTAATTGGCTGATATCGACTTCTTGTTAGTAATTTCATTGGACGGTCAAAGTTCGCGAAAAGTCGTTCTGACGTGACTCGTAATGGGATGTCCTCAGTTCTTTGTTTAGCGGCAGCGAGAACTTAGATCTGATTTTAATGAGATGGAAGGCGACTATGCTTGTCTTGAAAGGCGAATAATGGGATCGGGTGGTCAGGCTCGCTGACTTGATTGGTGAATGTCATCGATCCCAATTGCTTGGATCGATGCTCATGATGTCAATCACTGGATTATCTGGTCCAGACTCGATTATTTACAGACCGCCGTTATATAACTGGAATACTGCTGAGTGCGGCGTTAAACAACAAACAAACACAGCTGTTCCCTGTATACCTATGTTTTTATGTATGAACTCGAGAGACGTTATTCGATATCGAACAGTGGGAGATGCCATAAATTGTATCACGTTCTTTGAATTATGAGTGGGACCGCATACCCAATGACCGTATACGTCGTACACACAGGTAATAGATAGCTGCATGGAGGGCAATACCCGGATGTTCCTCTGTAAGTTGAGTTAAGTATTTTCTATATTTATAAGAAATCTCGATTGTACGATACCGACTATATCATAGGCATGTGTTTATGAATCAATATGAAATGGTAGGTTTAAGATATGATATAAACCATGTCTCAAAACGTTTTCAAGTTAAAAAATATGTCTTCTTCAAATTTGATAAAATTCGTTTTGCGTTCAAATGAGCTAATAAACACCTCAAGTTTATGTTGCACAGCGCAATATGGGTTATTATAATGTGACATTCGCGCAATCAGTCGCGTCACTTCAGATCGGATGGTCAGAGGTGAGGTGAGGTGAAATGGGGTTTAACGTCGCGTCCAAGATAATTGCACTTATATAGCGATGTGCATGCACGTGTATGTGTGTGTGTGGCTGCTTGTACTAGTCCGGACTGATGCCGATTTATAGTGCTAGCACACTGAGATACCATGCCGCAGTTTAACATGAATACCCCACTCAGACACAGTATACTGACTCCGAGCCGACCAGTCCTTGTTTTAGCCCCTTAATGCCGAGCACCAGAAAAGGTAACAACAAGTACAATCTTTAAACGTCTTTTGGTATGACGCGGCTGGGGATCGAACCCCGGACCTTCCGCTCTCCAGGCAGACGCTCTACCATTAGACCACGGAGGCGGTCCGGTGACTTGCGTGTCATCCTATATCAAGACGTCCGTCTTGAATGCGGCATTAAGCAACCACCGAACAACCTTTACTTTAAAATTCATAAGCAAACCATTCTTCTGGCAATTGATTATAAAGGCAACCATTAATGTATTAGATTCAACATTTAACAGTGTTGTAAATCAATGCTGGATATGAAAAATAATCATCCTTACCAGGTAGAAGAAGGGAAAGGGTCACCAACCACCTGAGCAACATGTTTGCAGCTGACGGGTCTGATGTTGAAGTGCCCGTGAGTCATCCCCCACACAGCCAGTCCATGGCAACAAGCAACATATTGTGCATGTGATCTCAGTGTGCGGATAGAATTCATTGAGCTCCTCTGTATTTCCATACCTGCACCTTTTGCCATGAACTGGTCCTTATACCCATGTTATACCCATCTGGCGGCGGTCTGTATATAATCGAGTCTGGACCAGATATTCCAGTGAGTGACATCATGAGCATCGATCCACGCAATTGGGATCGAGGACATGCGTCAACCAAGTCAGCGAGCCTGACCACCCGATCCCGTTAGTCGCCTCTTATGACAAGCATGGTCATCTTTCACGACAAGCATGGGTTGCTGAAGACCTTTTCTAACCAGGATCTTCACGGGTCATCATACAGGAGTATACATTATTGTACACGCACGTCCACGAATTGCTGTCTTCATCAAACTACATTTAGCCAACGAGAACAACTTGCTTCCTTTTATTTTATTTTACCATGTGCGTTAATATGATCACAGTGTTGACCAAAAATGTAAACGTTAACATTTTTTCTGCTTCACTGAAATAATATCTAAAGCCGTATAGCTGCCGTTGGGAACTAAATTTGCAGGGGGCGTATAATGCGAACCCTCTGTTTATTAAAAAAAAAAGACCACAAGAGCGGATCCAGCATTTTCTGAAAGGGAAGGGTCCCTATTAATGAATAATATTTAAGTCTGCATTGTAGCCTTCATAAATAGTCTTATTTTTTCATTGTACTTTATGATCATACTCGTCATTGCCCGTAGAAAACATGAGATGGAAGTAACGTTTGACAAACATATTTAACATAAAATGCTATATTTGAACACTAATTTGTACATTTAAACCGTACACTTTTTTGTTTATTTAACGCCGCACTCAGCAGTATTCCAGCTATATGACGGCGGTCTGTAAAATAATCGAGTCTGGACCAGACAATCCAGTTATTGACATCATGAGCATCGATCCCATCTTGGTAAACATTCCCGTCAACACCTGCGTGACATTTGTTGCAATGTTACAAGAAGAACAGCAAACTGATCAACCCAATCGAAGCAATGAAGATGTAATAAAAAATAAAAACTTTTCAACTCAAGATTTATGGCCCAAGCAGAATTCATGCATCCCCCTTGTTCTCCCTGGATAAATAGATTCAATTTCGACAGTTAAGAGCAGGTTGAATATTCGCACAGACTTGAATTGATTTCTTTCTTTTATGCAATCTTTTGCTTTAGGGGGCCAGAACAAGGAAGTACTATATAATTGTAAGTCTCTGAAGCATGACCAATACTCAATGTTTTCTTCTTTTGTCACCAAGGGGCGGTCGGGTAGCCTAGTGGTTAAAGCGTTCGCTCGTCACGCGTAAAGATTCCGGGGTAGAATAGGTCTTCGGCAACCCATGCTTGCAGTAAAATGCGACTATGCTTGTCGTTAAAGGCGACTAACGGGTGGTCGGGTGGTCAGGCTCGCTGACTTGGTTGATGCATGTCATCGATCTCAATTGCGTGAATCGATGCTCATGATATTAATCACTGGATTGTCTGGTCCAGACTCGATTATTTACAGAGTGCCGTCATATAGCTGGAATATTGCTGAGTGTGGCGTTAAACAACAAACCAACCAAACCAACCGAAGACCCGGGTTCGATTCCCGACATGGGTACAATGTGTGAAGCCCATTTCTGTTGTCCCTCGCCGTGATATTGCTGGTATATTGCTAAAAGCGGCGTAAAACCATACTCAGTCAGTCAGTCTTTAAAATTGTCACCACCTTTTGTTACCAACTTTTGTTACCAAGGACATTGATCGGTATGTTATTTGCTTTTAACATGTCTGGACTACGCTGGCGGTTTCTTTGTTACCCACCTGGTAATAAGATCCGTTTCACACATTATAAATTACCCCTTTTGTTCCGCATCTCATTTTGGAAATAAAATTTGGTTTTATTCCATGCTTCATGTATAATGGCAGAAACCTGCGGTGTTATAAACAACATCATGGGTTAAATTACCAGCGAAGTAAGCATTGAAGGAACTTCACAAATATGAGAAATATAAGCCAAGGAATAAAGTAGAGATCATTATCCTCCTTGATTACATTGTAGGGTGAAGATCCGGGGTAGAATACATTGTAGGGTGAAGATCCGGGGTAGAATAGGTCTTCATCCATAACACAAACAGTGTTGCCGATCTTGAACGGGAAATCCGACTTGTGTGGGATAACCTGACAGTCGACTATATCCAGGCTCTGTACAGGAGCATTCCGAGAAGGATTTTACGTGTAATTACCTCAAAGGGACATATTACCAAGTACTAAGGTAACTATTCACGTTTATGAGTCACCGATTATTTTATTTTCACCAAAACATTTTTCAGACGAGAACGTCACGCTGCTGGCCGCCATGTTTGTTTTCCGAATACTTTTGGCGGAAAGCTGTATTTCGTGGTATTGTGACAGATGTAACGACATACGCTCACTGCTTGAATGATTTTGAGAATTACAAACAAACCGCACGAGAGGAGGTCCTGCTCTAAGAAGATTCAGTCGAGCAGAACAAATAGTGTATTATCAAACTCGATCAACTAGATCTGTGTAACTACCGTATTAGACGTAATACGCGCCCAGGGCGCTCTCAAATTAGTAATATGGGGCTCTTATTAGAATGGTATTTTGTTGAGAGAAAAAAAAACAGAGTTGAAAGATAAATTTCGTGGTTTATGCTGACAGCCTGAAAATGTTTGTATACGCCAGATATATTTCTCCAGAATTTAATTGCCCATAATTAATTGTGTATATAACACACGAGTGCGTATTATACACGAATAAATAAGTCTTGTATACATTGATCAATCGGAAGGGGTGCTAATTGGGATTGTTCACTAGCCAATATATTAACAAATATCGCCGTGGGCACTTATTAGAGCGGGGCGCTTATTACGTCGAATACGGTATTCGTTTTGTTGATCCTTTAAACAGCACGCACGAAACAGGTGAGTTAAACAAGATCTTTGCGAAAAAGAGCGGTATATATAGCGCAATGCACATTATTAGTAAACTGCCGAATCGTATTCAAATACGGATATAAGTGAGTGAGTGAGTTAAAATTTAACGTCGCATCCCTCTTTATTTCGATTATATTTTCGTAATTTCAATTATTTTCTCGTTACTTCGAGTTTTTTCTTGTAATTTTGATTATTTTCTCGTTATTTCAAGTTTATTTCAAAAACCCGAAACTGCGATTATTTTCCCGTCACTTTATTTTCTCGTTATTTCAGTTATAGTCAAAGGGACGGGAGGTCCATACAAGTTAATGCTTGTTTCGAAGACAAATAGGCTGAATTTTCCAAAATCACACAAGGGAGTGCTGAAAACATGACTCCGCACTCTTTGCAATGGTATTCATCAAAGTTGACATTTTATGATAAAAGGGCATCTGAGATAAGAATCTTTAGTTAATGGATTATCAGTTAAACCAGGGGTTTACAAAGCGATCTTAGCTCTAAGGTGATCGTAAGCCCCATACCTTAACATAAACTTACGACAGTCGTATCGCTACGGTTGTTTTGTACAAGGGGGCACGGGTGGCCCAGTCGTCGAAGGTGCCGCGATTCGCTGTGCAGAGTTGCGTCCCTTGGACACGCCAGAAACCTATGATTGTGGGTTCGAATCCCGGTTCGCCCCGATTATGTTTCTAGGTTTGTCAGCACCATACCCGTGCTCGTGGGTTTCAACGAAGTGGTAAACGTCTAAGAACTGCGTCACTTGGGGCTTTCCTCCCACATTAAGCTGACACACCGTCATATGACTGGAATACTGTTAAAAGCGGCGTTAAACACAACTCACTGTACTGTACTGTTTTGAACAACGGCACCCATTTCGGTCCGAATCTGTAAAGGAGAGCACAAGAAACGTCTGTCAATAAATGTCAATCCAAAGAGGTACTAGTATTTTACAGCAGCTTCCATTTACAATAATTATCCCTAAGCGTCCCTTATATCACTTGCAGTGAGGATGTCTGCAAAAGAAGTCTAATTAGGCCAGCACAATATATAAACATATTTAGTATATCTGTAACTATGATAATTAATTCCATATTTAAAATATTTTGAGATTTTTCTTGTGTATCGAAATGTCGACACGATCGTAAAAAATTCAAATATATTTCAACTATCCGCATTTGCATATCTTGAAGCCATAAATCATTACTGACCCATTTGATTGTTGCCTGCTGTTAGAGTTATGATCCTGTTCATATCACATGGCGTGAAGATCCGGGGTAGAATAGGTCTTCAGCAACCCATGCTTGCCGTAAAAGGCGACTATGCCTGTCGTAAAAGGCGACTAACGGGATCGGGTGGTCAGGCTCGCTGACTTGGTTGATGCATGTCATCGATCCCAATAGCGTGGATCGATGCTCATGATATCAATCACTGGATTGTCTGGTCCAGACTCGATTATTTACAGACCGCCGTCATATAGCTGGAATATTGCTGAGTGCGGCGTAAAACAACAAACCAACCAACGAACCAATCATATCACTTAAATTGTTATTAAAGCTGTTTACTTTAGTTTACCTGTTTACAAAGGTGCATTTATGTTCAGCAGACATCTTGAAGATCCGGAGTAGAATAGGTTCTCAGCAATCCATGCTTGCCGTAAAAGGCGACTAACGGGATCGGGTGGTCAGGCTCGCTAACTTGGTTGATACATGTCATCGATCCCAATGGATCGATGCTCATAATGTCAATTACTGGATTGTCTGGTTCAGACTCGATTATTTACAGACCGCCGTCAAATAGCTGGAATATTGCTGAGTGCGGCGTAAAACAACAAACAAACAAACAATTGCGTGGATCGATGCTCATGATATTAATCACTGGATTGTCTGGTCCACACTCGATCATTTTACAGACCGCCGTCATATAGCTCGAATATTGCTGAGTGCGGCGTTAAACAACCAACCAACCAACATTAGTGATGTGCCTTGGCATTTGGTCACCATCAAACCAAACACTAAATTTGGTTCCATATTCTATAACTTCCAGCTATGTCCCTCTGGTGCATATTAAACATGAGTTGGTGTGGGAGCATTTCTCCAAACACTTGATGAGAAGTTTGTTCGTTTGATCTTCTCAACCAATGTTCTTTTGGACGGCGGAAACGCATAAGTATAATGCAAAAAGAAGTGTTGAGTCATTACTTCAGCGCCCCCTAGTGTGAAAATTGTGCCTCAGATTTTTGTGAGACAAACAGTTTTGTAAAAAGCAGCCTTTTTTGTCTTCGAAACTAGCATTAACTTGTATGGACATCTTTGGTGAAATAAATTGTTCCCATCTCTTGGACTATTAATATGTTCTCGAATATATTTTTCTCTTTACTTCGATTATTTTCTCGTTATTTTAAGTTCATTTAAAAAAACACGAAATTTCGAGTTTTTTTCTTGTTACTTCGATTATTTTCTCGTAATTTCAAGTTCAATTTAAGCCAACGAGTATGTAAACAACTCGTCCCTCTCTCAAATGTCATTCTGTACCTGGCGTGATTATATTGTGGTTATATTTTCATTGCTAGTATTAAACACTACAAATTGTCACACTGACATTTTTATGACCCTAGAATCCCCACACAGTTGTTACTTGAATCGTCGATAGTACATAGAGCCCCACTCGTAACAACCATACCTGTAGGTGGTTTTACAGCCTTTTGTCCATGCTGCATTCCAACGTCTACCTCGTACAAACAACTAGAACACAGTCATAAGTATAGCCAGTATTTCTTTACCCCTGTATATTTTAGGTGTAGCTCTGATATTACCATTGAAATTAAAGCACCCATTGAGATATGTTCACATAACAGCCCAAAATTCCGCACTACCAAAAATGTACGATTGTACATAATAGGTCAGTCTCTGTTATTAACTGGGAGAATTCCAGTTAACCTGTGACTGTAATCAGTATAAAAACAGGTTTCCGGATGACTAACGGGATCGGGTGGTCAGGCTCTACCCCGTGAAGATTCCGGGGTAGAATAGGGCTTCAGCAACCCATGCTTGTCGTAAAAGGCGACTAGCGGGATCGGGTGGTCAGGCTCGCTGACTTGGTTCATGCATGTCATCGTATCTCAATTGCGTGGATCGATGCTCATGATGTTAGTCATTGGATTGTCTGGTCCAGACTCGGTTATTTATAAGCCGCCGTCATATAGCTTGAATATTGCTGAGTGCGGCGTTAAACAACAAACAACTGCTATAATCAGGGTGTACCTGGATTCGAACCCACGATCGTAGGTTTCTGGTTCTCCTCACTCTGCACAGCTAATTGCGGAGCCATAGTCGACTGAGCCACCCGTACACCCCTGTTCGGCTGTCACCCCGACTTTTAGCAGGGTGTAGAATTATAGACTCTTTTCATAGACTCCCTGGTTTAAGCGTCCTTGGTTACCCCCGATTGCTCAACAACTAAACATAACCTAACGCTCCAGTACGGGGTTAGTCATCAGCTGCAACATGGGTGCGCTCAGTTATATAACCGGACTTGCAGTGTTTTTCCTGGAAGGTATTTAATACATGTCATCTTCAGTTGTATTATCCAGTTATTAATTAATATTTAGTGTTGGGGAGAACTGAAAGTATATGCCTAGCACCGATCAGACGTAAGATAAATATTTTGTTACATATGTCTCTTAGCAATTTCATTATTTGGCAACATGTCAATGCCGTGGTTATCAATATGCGGGTTGATAGTTTATTCTCACTTAGTCCATCTAATGTAATGCTATTATGGTGTATATACATTTTATACTGCTGAGTACTTACATGCGTAAGTTATGTTTTAAGTCCATGTTCCCATCTTATACACCGTTTGTTTGTATGTTGTTTAACGCCGCACTCAGCAATATTACGCCGCACTCAGCAATATTCCAGATACATGACGGCAGTCTGTAAATGATCGAGTCGGTTTATGTGTATGCACTGTGTGTGTGTGTGCCTGTGTCTATCTGTGTGTGCAGTGTGTGCGTCTGTGGATGACTGCGTGTACTAGCTACTCCGGACTTATCCGGTTTTATGGTGCTAGCCTATGATGTCATACTACAGTTTAACATTAATGCGTCTTCAGCAACCCATACTTGCCGTAAAAGGCGACTATGCTTGTCGTAAAAGGCGACTAACGGGATCGGGTGGTCAGGCTCGCTGACTTGGTTGATACATGTCATCGATCCTAATTGCGTGGAGACCCGTGAAGATTCCGGAGTAGAATAGGTCTTCAGCAACCCATACTTGCCGTAAAAGGTGACTATGCTTGTCGTTAAAGGCGACTAACGGGATCGGGTGGTCAGGCTCGCTGACTTGGTTGATGCATGTCATCGTATCCCAATTGCGTAGATCGATGCTCATGATATCAATCACTGGATTGTCTGGTCCAGACTCGATTATTTACAGACCGCCGTCATATAGCTGGAATATTGCTGAGTGCGGCGTTAAACAACAAACAACAATAAACTAACATTTATACACCATGGTGTGGTATGACGTGGAATCGAAACACTGACCTTCCATTCTCCTGGCGGACGTTGTCCACAGAAGTGGTTGACAGACCGTAAATTAACAAGCTTTGAAATACTATTTCACGATGAAGTTAATATTTCAGGCGTAGGCGCCTACCGATGTAAGACAAGCAACTACCCAGGATACAAGTACTGTGCTCACGGCTGTTGTGGCAGCGGCTACGGAGTATATTGCTGCGCCTACGTGTAGGTAGACAGGGGAGTGGGAGCGGAGGTTCACGTCGGATCAGCAGTAGTTTGGCCGTTAAAGAGACGAGCGGTAGAACGTAATTTATGAGTATCTGTTTAGGCACCGTGTAGGCGAATGGTTAACAAAGCTTTGATGCGAGGCACCAACCGCATTGATAGTCCAAATATATTTACAATAAAATAATTTCCCCCAAACGTTTAAAACAATACAGACATGTTTAAAACAATATCGGTTTTAATTCATTCCCTATTTTACATGTTACGCCATGCGTTTGACTACAATGCGATTACCTCCCTTACATTCCGAATGTGATAGGCAAAGTATTTTCATAGTAAATAAACGTTGGAGTCTGTTCAGGCCGGAAGTAGGTCAAACTGCCCTCAGCTTGTAATGAACAGGCACGTAGGCGCTGTCTGCCTTTGATAATAGCGGTAAATATTCTAACAACTGCATTTTAGGGTTTAAATAAAACTACAGAACAGAACGATTATATCAGAGCTCTTAGCCATGTAGTCTTGGACCCCTAATTAATCATATAGAATGTCCCAAACACTTGCTTGATTGGCCCTAGTAGAATATAACGTACATGAGTCCAAACTGCTGATTCTGCAGGAACATATCCCTCATCATAGGATGTAGTGTGGCTGCTGTCTTCTCCATCGCTATCGCCATTGGTGTCGTCGTTGCCTGCTTCAAGTCATCAAGTAGACAAGGCCGAGCGGTCGGCGGTCACCCTGTCGGCGCAACAACTGTGATGGCAACTACAGGTTTCAAAAATTACATCCAATTCCAAAATATATCTCATTGTAGTGCTCTTGAGAAACCATATTCTTCAGCTTGATCACCATTTCGGCTTATAGCCATAGAATTATAATATATTTTAAAGAAAAACGTAAACGCATATTATACAGAAGTACAATTTTTCACTTTTTTCGTTTTAGCTTCTTCCCAACATGGCGGATGTACAGCCCAGATGGTCCAGCCTCCAGCCTACAACGATGCCATCACTCAAGGCCCCGCCTCATACCCCCCTCCCCCGCCATACAGCTATCCACAGCCTGTATACCCTAAATAGAAAATTTGTTTGCCGTCTCAGAATGATATACCGGAAGTCATCACCGCTGATCAATATGTCCTTATGCCATTCATTTTACGCTTCCTGTATTTAGTATCTGACGTAACGCATTTATTAAATTACAAAGTGGCATACTCAAATCTAAATACCGAAATCGATTATGTAATGACATGATTTGTATAAGAACTATTCCAAGGCAATATTTTTCTGACTTTCCTTTTAACTGCTGCCTTTGTTTACTCGCAGATAGTATGATTTTTATTTTGTTTGTTGTTTAACGACACACTCAGCAATATTCCAGCTATATGACGGGGTCTGTTTTGTAAATAATCGAGTCTAGACCGGACAATCAAGTGGTTGACATTATGAGCATCGATCCACACAATTGGGATACGATGACATGCCATTTAGTGAACCTGACCACCCGATCCAGTTGGTCACCTCTTACGACAAGTACAGTCGCCTTTTATGACAAGCATAGGCTGCTGAAGACCCATTCTACCCCGGATCCTTGTGATCATCTAGAGGACACACGCCTATTCCTTATGTTTCGTACTCGTGAAGATCCGGGGTAGAATAGGTCTTCAGCAACCCATGCTTGCCGTAAAAGGCGACTTTGCTTGTCGTAGGAGGCGACTAACGGGATCGGGTGGTCAGGCTCGCTGACTTGATTGATGAATGTCATCGTATCCCAATTGCGTGGATTGATGCTCATGATATTAATCACTGGATTGTCTGGTCCAGACTCGAATATTTACAGACCGCCGTCATATAGCTGGAATATTGCTGAGTGCGGCGCTAAACAACAAACAAACAAACATTATGTTTCGGCGGTATGTAGATATTCCCTAAAGAAGTTCTGAATACAGTCGAACCTTGTTGTATCGAACTTGAATGTGTCGAATTCACGCTTGGCTCGAACCCATTTGGCAGTCCATAGTATCTAAATTAAGCATAATAATCCCCTGATGTCTTGAACCCTCGAACCTTTTTCCAGGTCGCCACGAATTCGACACAACGAGGTTCTACTGTATATGAAAATCAGGAGAGGAAACATATTTCCAAGCGTGTATATATATATATATATTACGGAATGAGCATCCAGGATCTTTGCGAATCTTGCAAAATAATGCATATCTGAAGTCTTGATATCATATTGTGCTACAGCCAACATCATAATGTTATGTTTGTTTTGTTTGTTGTTTGTTGTTTAACGCCGCACTCAGCAATATTCCAGCTATATGACGGCGGTCTGTAAAATAATCGAGTCTGGACCAGACGATCCAGTGATTTACATCATGAGCATCGATCCACGCAATTGGGATCGATGACATGTATCAACCAAGTCAGCGAGACTGACCACCCGATCCCGTTAGTCGCCTTTTACGACAAGCATAGTCGCCTTTTACGGCAAGTATTGGTTGCTGAAGACCTATTCTATCCCGGAATCTTCACGGGTCCATAATGTTATGTAAGCTTACATGGTCCTTGGACAGTCGTTTTCCTCAACGAAACAGACGACCACAGGGGTACATTAACCATTTAGTACACTCGTGAAAATGAGTAATATTCATTTGCTAACGTTTAAGACTTTCCTTTCTTCCTCAAATTTGCGAATTTCTATAATAATAAGTAGTTAAGTATTAGAGGCAAGATTTGCAGGACGGCCCCTGAAAAATTAATCATTGACGTCCCCCCCCCCCCCCCCCCCCCACACACACCTTAGCCAAACACCCGGGGGGGGGGGGGGGGGGGGGGGGGGGGGGGATGTACGCTTTTGAACTACCCTTGACCTGGCTAGAACATGCATGTTAGCCACGGAGGGACATCTTAAAAAGGGGTGAGAGATGTCAGGTATATTCTTAGAACTCAGGGATATTCTTGGGATACAAGTCCAAAAAGGAGACACACGTTGTAACTGTGTCTCAATCAAATCGTTGTGGACCCACAGACCGACTTGTGTCGTATACAGAAGGAGTCAAGAAGAAGTATCCTCCAGATCCTAAACATCTACGGCGGATATAATATAATGTTCAATAGTATCGACTGATATATTAACAATGATGTATTTTGCAGTTTTGTACTGATGCTTCGTGACTGATGTAATATTAAGAAAATAAAGTACCAATTGACTTTGTTCATTGTACAATGGTGATTGATGTAATGAGGCGAGAACGTGAAGCTCTCACGAACTGAAACACCACGGCGCCCGTTTGTCACAGGATCAAGGGAGTCCATGTGATTCCTGGTTAGAATTTTGGTCTTCAGCAACGCATGCTTGTCCGTAAGAGGCGACTAACGGGATCGGGTGGTCAGGCTCGCTGACTTGGTTGATGCATGTCATCGTATCCCAATTGCGTAGATCGATGCTCATGATGACAATCACTGGATTGGCTGGTCGAGACTCGACTATTAACAGACCGCCGTCATGTAGCTGGAATATTGCTGAGTTAAACAACAAACAAACAAACAACAAAAGATCGAGAGAAGTGTATGTGATAGATTCAATCCAACAAGAGTGCATGTATTAATACATTTACCAAACAATCCATGTAAACATTAATCTAGCTGTAGAATACGAGCCCCGAGTGATTCTTGTCTGCTCCATATTGAGAGGATCCTCATCGAAATAATTACATTTCACGACGTCACGTTAGAATAATGTCATTATGACACGTTGGCCAGTTGGCTAGACTAGGCGTATCACAGATAGTATTCAATAGGGATTAACTGAATTATAGCCAAGTATGTACCAGGGAGTATTTTAACCTTAAGGTGATTCAACATACATTTGAGTTAACATAAAAATGTTGACTGTTATAACACATGAACACACAATGACATGTAGAAATTGGTCAAATGTAACAAATGTTATAATTGGGATAACACCTTCAGAGTAAAGTACAGATTCTCGTCCATTTTGGGGTTTCCGGGATTCGAACCCACACTGCCAGAGTGAGGCACCTAATCGCCAGCACACAACATAACACAGTTGTCTAAAGAAATCCTGAAGTGCAAATACACATTTTTCATCACATATTTTCCAATATAAGTTTGAAAAAATGTACCTATTTCTTCATGACAGTATGTCAGTTATATCAGATATCAGACTTGATATGGATCCAAAATAGAATTGTCACAGTTCAACGCTCACAAATGCTTAATGAACTACTTTGCTGTACAATGTGTGCGTGTTTGTACGCCCTGGTCGACAACATCAGAACCCTTGCTTGTTATTGTGGCTATGTAATTATGCGGGTTTAAATATATTATATATGAGTGTGTGTGTGTGTGTGTGTGTGTGTGTGTGTGTGTGTGTGTGTGTGTGTGTGTGTGTTTTCTGGTGAAAAAGTTCTAAGCCTGACTAACTTTCAACTATGGACCATAACTAAGTGAACTAGTCAATGTAGTACATTGTTCAACTAGTTCATTTGGTCTGTAGAGGCCGTTTGTATATTAGTGACAGCCAGTTGAACGTGATAGGGGTCCAAATGGACACATAGATGGAAAAGAACGTGTACCGAGTAGTCATCAAGGTTTTGACATTAGAGAAAAGTACTCCCCAAGACATTCATGACAACGTCACAAGTGTATGGGGATAATTGCCCTAGCTATTCCACTGTTAAACGTTGGGCAGCTATGTTTAAGGCTGGGGGAACAAGCCTTGGTGATGACGCTAGTTCTGGACGTCCCTCAACTTCCATCATTTAAGTTGTGCAAGTTGTGCATAAATCATAACAAAACAATCCATTAAACATCAAAATTTAATTATTGAAAGCGAACTATATCAACGCGGAGAGTATAGTGACGTCATCCGTTCCAAACATTCCATTTGGAGTGACATCCCTTGGTTTTACAAACTGCAGAAACTGGCGGCTACCGCAATGTCATTCGCTTGAAATACAAATTGCACCCAGTAAAGTTAGCATTGGAATTGGAAAGAAATCCAGACCCGGCTCATGCTGAAAATGGATAAATGTTAACGTTCTGTGAACCTTTGGTGTGTGTTTGAGTCATACTACGACTGCTGATGACGGGGATTACTGCTGGAGGCGGCGCGGTTGGATTTACTGAGGCACGATAGTGTGGAGCTCGGTGATTTCTTTTGGTAAGTCGAGCATTCACTGCTATAGCTTCGAATGGACGCTTCATTTCGATGACCCGACATATACATGATCTGTCTGACTTCAAAGCCTGCATCATTCATAGCCTAAATCGATGTCGCTCTCAGTTTACCCTAATTATTTTTAATGTTATTTTTAAAAATTGAGGAATTCCCCTTAAGTAGTTCTGTATGTCTCCTCGCGATTGACAACATAATCACGTGACACGGTTTGGTTTGATTGTTGTTTAACGCCGCACTCAGCAATATTCCAGCTATATGACGGCGGTTTGTAAATAATCGAGTCTGGACCAGACACCAGCGATTGATATCATGAGCTTCGATCCACGCAATTGGGATCGATGACATGCATCAACCAAGTCAGCGAGCCTGACCACCCGATCGCGTTAGTCGCCTCCTACGACAAGCATAGTCGCCTTTTACGGCAAGCATGGGTTGCTGAAGACCAATTCTACCCCGGATCTTCACGGGTTTAAAATATCTGTTGAAAAACACATATACAGTGTCACCATCAGCCATATTAGTACATTTTAGCAGGACCTCCACATTTAATTAATGTTCTTATAAGGCTACATGAATCATTCATTCATCCATATGAACATAGTTTAACTTTTCCAAACGCTTTGAAACAGTTTTCCTCCTTGTAAATTTATGCAGATCACATGGTCCGAACAAATATTGACAGAAATTCCTTCCCCTTCCCTGTTAAACATAATAAAGCATAATAAATCTTCCGTGAGCGCTATTGCATTACCTGGCAGTTATGTATGTGCTTTCGGTGTTGGCCAATGATATGCAGGAAACTGATAGGTGTTTTTAATAATACGCAAGTTTATGGGTTACAGTTGGACAATTGCCAAAGCAAGAGAGTTGTAATGTATATATTTGTCAAGACCGAAAATAATCATTTGGTATTAATTTTTTGGCTCATGCTTTATGTATGTTTGACACAATAAATGCATGTCTTTGATAAGCATTATGAAACTGGATAGCAACTTCTTTATTATTATCAATACTGTGAAAGTAGAGTAATCGCTCTTTGAACTCAAGTACTTGCACCCATTATAATCATTTGAGAGACCAGTTTCTTTCTTTCACAACTTGATGCATGTCATCGTATCCCAATTGCGTGGATCGATGCTCATGATATCAATCACTGGATTGCCTGGACCAGACTCGATTATTTACAGACCGCCGTCATATACCTGGAATATTGCTGAATGCCGCGTTAAACAACAAACCAACCAACCAACATCACAATTGATTCCGTATCACACGTCTTGACGCATTAGATCATGTTATGTACGCTCAAAGAATTTTACAAGTAGATGGGAACATTGGTTCTCAGAAGACATCTCTGCTACATGAACATTTTACAATGTACTTGTATTTGAAATAGAATCACGATTTCCACGTTTACATCCTGTTCCCTAAACCAGATAGCTATATACAAACACATGGTTCATTGTTGTTAAACATGTCGTAATGTATTTTTCATATTATTGATAATAAGTTCCAATATGTGTCTTTTCTCTCTGCATGACGATCGTGATGAGGAAGTACCTGTGTGTTCCCTTTCCGCTGCCATAGTGTGTCTGTTTTCCTGTTTGATAAAGTTGGTTGTTGGTTTGTTTGTTGTTTAACGCCGCACTAAGCAATATTCCAGCCATATGACGGCGGTCTGTAAATATCCAGTGATTGATATCATGAGCATCGACCCACGCAATTGGGATCAATGACATGCATCAATCAAGTCAGTGAGCCTGACCACCCGATCCCGTCAGTCGCCTCTAACGTCAAGCATAGTCACCTTTTACGGCAAGCATGGGTTGCTGAAGATCTATTCTACCCCAGAATCTTCAAATGCGTGGATTGATGCTCATGTTGTCAATCACTGGATTGTCTGGTCCAGACTCGATTATGTACAGACCGCCGTCATATAGCTAAAATATTGCTGAGTGCGGCGTGAAACAACAAACAAGCTTGTATACACATTCAAATAAATAGAGGATATTTTATGAGTGTTCATGTCATACTATGTTCACGGCACGAGTGTCGAAACTCCGATTTTTCCCGAGCGAGAGCAAATCACCCCAGAATACCTTCTGTGTTGAAAAGCAGCATGACTGAAATTTGATTCACATTGACTTTTGACTCTTTCATATGGTGAGTGAGTGAGTATGGTTTTACGCCGCTTACCCTGTCATGTAAGGCGCTGTGCAGAGTTGCGGGGTATTTTGGGACAGAAGCATGCAACAGTACAATACACCGGTCCCAGCTTTATTACCGAGTAACCCCACACTCACATGCGATCGCATTCGGGATTCTAAAACATACGTGTTCGAATTCTCTAGGCAAACAAAAGGGTTGGCGTAGTGTTTACTTTAATGATGCACGTGCTACCCTTCACAGTGTACACTCCTGTGCATCTCTCTTACATTCTTCCAGGTTGTTCTTGGGTAGAGTGGGACAAGGTAAGTGATCGCAGTTATTATGAAACTAGTATTGGTTGCTTGGTGCAATTACCGAGTATACAACTACAACAACTACTGACCCGTAAAGATCCGGGTAAAGAATAGGTCTTCAGCAACCCATGCTTGTCGTAAAAGGCGACTAACGGGATCGGGTTGTCAGGCTCGCTGACTTGGTTGATGCATGTCATCGTGTCTCAATTGCGTAGAACGATGCTCATGTCGTCAATCACTGGATTATCTGGTCCAGACTCGATTATTTACAGACCGCCGTTATATAGCTGTAATATTGATGAGTGCGGCGTTAATCAACAAACCAAGCAACCAACTGTAGTCTAGTGGTAGAGCGTCTGCCTGGAGAGAGGAAGGTCGGGGGCTCGATCCCCGGACGCGTTAAATCAGAAGACCTTCAAAGAAGGTACTTGTTGTTACGCTGCCTGGCGCTCGGCACTAGGGGGTTATAACAAGGACTGCTCGGCTCATAGTCAATATACTGTGTCTGAGTTGGGTATCTATATACTGAATCGCAAAAGAAACGTCATCCCAAGTAACATTGCATAAAAAGTTGTCATTTAAATATCTGGTTATTTTTATCAAAGTTTCTAAATTTTAACACTACTTTGTCCGGAAAAATGAAACTTGATGATAAAAAAAAGCAGATGATAATAAAACCGATTGCCAAAACGCATCACGGCAACGGCCATGGTAACCCGATGCACGTGAGTTCCGTTCAAATTGAAATGCACATGCGTTCCCCCATGTCTTGCCCTATAAAAATCCACCCAGACCGGATAACATTCATTCGTTATTGAATTGCTACCACATGTCAAGATTGACAAGATATCAGCGATACCAAGCCCTTGGACGATTGCAAGCTGGACAAACCACCCGACAAGAAGCCAATGCATTTCAACTCAACGTAAGGGCCATATACAGGCTCAAGCAACGGTGCCAGACCACCAACACTACAGACGACCGACAACGTAGTGGAAGACCAAGGGTCACCACCCGACGTCAGGATAGACAACATCTTCAAGATCGCTTTGTTACTGCTGCGAAAATTGCTCGACAGACCACGGGGACACCTCCACTGTCACAGGCCACACCGAGGAACCATTCTGACACCACGTCATCGCAGGGACCGTTTTCAGTTGGCAACACAGCGCCAGCATTGGCGCCATCAGCAGTGGAGAAGAGTCCTCTTCTCAGACTAGAGCCGTTACTGTATCTCAACAGCAGATGGCAGAGAGAGTCTGGCGAGGCCGTGGGGAACGTTATTCGGATGCTTGTGTTGTTGAGAGAGACTCGTGGGGTGGTCCGAGCATCATGGTGTGTGGTGGAATTGGTCTTGCTCAGAGGGTCGGCCCTATGGTCTTCCTGAACATCAGTCCAGGGAGAGCAAATGGTGTCAAAGCAGTTCGGTACATTGAAACAAGTCTTGAGACCACTAGCAATACCTCATTTGTCACGTCGCCGCAACCTCGTGACGAGTTTCAGCATGATAACGCCCGTACCCACACTGCGAGATCAACAAGAGACTTCCTCCAGCAGAATGGCATCAGAACATTGCAGAGGGCTGCTCTCAGTCCCGATTTAATTCCCATTGAGCACCTGTGGGACGAAATTCAAAGACGGCTGAATGACGTCCGACCAAGGCAGACAACTGCAGCTGAAATGCGTCAGGCGTTCCTCAGAGTGGGGGCTCAAGTGCCTATGGCCTTCATCAACTGCCTCATCCATGCCATGTATCGACGTTGCACAGCAGTCATCAATGCACATGGCGGACACACGATATACTCACTGGCATTTTCTCAGAGACAACAGTTTTGTTTCACTTTAAGAACATGTGACACTTTTATTTCAACCTTGATGATCAGTTTTGCCAAGTTTCATCTTTTTAATATGTCTCAAAGTATGTTAACAGTGTTTGGACGAATAAGGTTGCTCATATATCTATCCATGGTGTCGTTTCTTTTGCGGTTCAGTATATAGGCATTTTTAACTGCGGCATGGTATCTCAGTGGGCTAGCTAGTGGCCAAAGCCGGGCCACCTCATTGGGGATCATGGGGACTTACGGTGCCTCAACTTCCTGCACGATAACCCAGAAGGATTTTTTCAGACACTATAGGACGCCTAACACCGGTGCATAGATGATAGGCATTTCAGAAGTTATCGTATTAAATTTAGTTCTCCGTCTAAATACTGTTCGTAGCTGTATCTAACTGACTCCAGTAGATTCGTAACAGGTGACTAACGGGATCGGGTGGTCAGGCTCGCTGACTTGGTTGATGCATGTCATCGTATCTCAATTGCGTGGATTGATGCTCATGTTTTCAATCACTGGATGTCTGGTCAAGACTTGATTATTTACAGACCGCCGCCATATCGCTGGAATACTGCTGAGTGCGGCGTTAAACAACAAACAAGGAAGCAACCAGACAAACTATCTCTGACAGAAAATCAAAAAGCACGTGGCATTACACATCGACTATTTGAATTTTAACAGAGTGTTACAATTGTCCACAATCGCATTTACAAGTGGGCCATTGATCACATGTTTACACGCTTGAGGCATATAGGGTAGAACACAATACCACCCTCTCTCTGCTTTATTACCGAGTAAATATACACCGTTAACACCAGAGGACAACCAGAGAACCCCGGCAATTCATAAACATTGTAATCAAATTGAGGAAAATACATGGACGTGATTCAGTGCCCACTTTAATGATAAAAATAATTATTTCATAGTCGATGTTGCATAGCAGAGGACGCAGTTGTATGTTTACTTGCCTTGCGTATTTACTTCCTGTTTGCTTGTACCAAGGTGAGACAAGGTAAGATGTTTTTCCGAAGCAATCTTTCTGACTGAAATTGTACTATTTTTTATGGCACGATTGTGAATAATTGATTTCATGTTGTTTCAATAAGTCTTCAGTAACCAAGCGACCAATCTTCACCGAATAGGCTACATCATGTTAATTATAGACTATGGAATCCTATAAGGAACATTGTCGCATTGTCGCGTTGCCGCCTTATAAAATTAACTTAAAATCAAACGTAATGAACCAAAGCTCGAAAATGCGATTGGTTGGATGGTTAGTTGTTTAACGCCGCACTCAGCAATATTCCAGCTATGTGACGGCGGTCTGTAAAAAATCGAGGGGATCCAAATTGCGTGGAGCGATGTTCATGATATCAATCACTGGAATGTCTGGTCCAGACTCGATTATTTACAGACCGCCGCCATATAGCTGGAATATTGCTGAATGCGGCGTAAGACAACAAACTAACCAACAAGATGTGGTAAGAGCGTTAGGAAACTTGAATGGTATGGCTTCCTGCCTGTATTCATAAGTTGCCACATACATCATTGAATGAAATAGAAAATAGTGTTGACAGTATTATGCCGTCAATATGCTGAGCATTCAAATTGGCTTTTAGATTTGTCGATCTAAGTGTGTTAAGTGTGTCGATCCAACACTTTTGCATACACGAGGTGGTACGAACCATAGAAATATATCAAAGCCCCGGAGCATTAATTATTGTGGTGTGGCGGCCATCATCCTTTATCACTCTTCGTATCGGCAAACTTTAAACAGGTTGTGGCATTCGTTTGCATTTTGTACATCGGATGTGAAGTACAACAGAATATACTTTTGCGTTAACACTCACTTTGAACGAGGTTTCATGCATGGATACACACACGCGGGTGTCATGGAAGGGTTCAACACGTTTTCAAACGAGAAAAGATGTCTATACATTCACCATATATAACTAGTTACACCGACCCGTGAAGATCCGGGGTAGAATAGGTCTTCAGAAAACCCATGCTTGCCATAAAAGGCGACTATGCTTGTCGTAAGAGGCGACTAATGGGATCGGGTGGTCAGGCTGGCTGACTTGGTTGATGCATGTCATCGATCCCAGTTGCGTGGATCGATGCACATGTTGTCAATCGCTGGATTGACTGGTCCAGACTCGATTTTTATATGAGTACGGCGTTAAACAACAAACAAAACAAACCAAACCGTCCGTATATAAATATATAATAACATCAGAGCATTACATAAATAACTCGGGCGAGGTATATCCAATACGTAAATAGGATCCTTGTGAACATAATATGAACAGAATCTTATAGGTGTGCTGCATCCATCTGACTTATAAGCATTAATTATATAAAACAACATCGTTTATGGACGTAGAAGCTAGTCTAAGATATAGTATATAGTGTGTTTCACATTGTTCGAATTCAGGTGCACTGAATATAAAGCTGATTTAGTTCCTTATACGTGGAGGTTAAATGGGTCATGCTCAAATCTCAATTGAGAGGGTTGGTTCACAGTATACGTTATATACATGTTTACCAGTGGGAAATAACTCACCGCTGCAGCTACATAAAATACCTTTGGAATTACCTTGGGTCACAACGACATGGAAAAGAGGCGCCCGAGGACTGACTGGACGTGACTTTTCTAAAGCATATTTCAAAACCTAACAAAAAATAATGAATAGGTGTTTGCACGACCTGTTGCCCTGCAGTGTATGATTCATGCCAAATCAAATGCTCATTTTCAACAAGGAGTGATCTTATGGGGATTTTATTCAGACATTTAACGTTTGCTGAATATTTTGTAGTAAATTTATGAAACAAGTACAGTTGCATATGCATCAACAGATATGTACATTTTTTAGTCTAAGTGTTACCTAGTTGATTCACGTGCGTTTTTAAAACTAGTATATGCATACTAAATTGGAAGGCATCTTGGTTTTGTTTTTACAAGTTCCTACAACCCAAAGGGATATCACAATATTACGCACCTTAATAAACACTTTGATAAATACATAGGTAGACACCTAGGTCAGGTGAGGTGAAATGGGGCTTAACGTCGCCTTCAAGAGTATTGCACTATATAATCGGTGTTACAGTACCAGCCCACTGAGATACCATACCGCAGTTTGAACATGATTACCCGAACCGAGCAGTCCTTGTTTTCTACCATTAATGCCGAGCGTCAGGCAGAGTAACACGTACCATCTTTTAACGTCTTTTTGTATGACGAGGCCTGTGATCGAACCCCCGACCTTCCGTCCTCCAGGAAGACGCTCTATTCATCAGTCCGCGGAGGCAGTCTCACCTTGGTGAACCCCTTTTGCAGACACAGTGCACACCTTAGTACACACTCCTTGGTATAACCTAAATACAAGACCCGTGAAGATCAGGGGTATCGATCCCAATTGCGTGGATCGATGCTCATGATATTAATCACTGGATTGTCTGGTCCAGACTCGATTATTTACAGACCGCCGTCATATAGCTGGATTATTGCTGAGTGCGGCGTTAAACAACAAACCAACCAACCTAAATACAAACCTGCAGAACACACATCTTGGTACATAAACTGGTACATTCAGCTGAATACACCTTAGTACACACCTAAGTACACTCTTTGGTATAACTCAAATACAAACCTTCACTGTACACATCTTAGTACATACATTGGTACAATCAGCTGAATACACCTTAGTACACACCTAAGTACACTCTTTGGTATAACCTTAATACAAACCTTCACTGTACACATCTCAGTACATACATTGGTACATTCAGTTCATACACCTTAGTACCAACCTAAGTACACTCTTTGGTATAACTCAAATACAAACCTTCACAGTACACATCTTAGTACATACATTGGTACAATCAGCTGAATACACCTTAGTACACACCTAAGTACACTCTTTGGTATAACTCAAATACAAACCTTCACAGTACACATCTTAGTACATACATTGGTACATTCAGCTCAATACACCTTAGTACACACCTAAGTACACTCTTTGGTACAACTCAAATACAAACCTTCACTGTACACATCTTGGTACATACATTGGTGCATTCAGCTCAATACACCTTAGTACACACCTAAGTACACTCTTTGGTACAACTCAAATACAAACCTTCACTGTACACATCTTAGTACATACATTGGTACAATCAGCTGAATACACCTTAGTACACACCTAAGTACACTCTCTGGTACAACTCAAATACAAACCTTAACTGTACACATCTCAGTGCATACATTGGTACAACCAGTTGAATACACCTTAGCACACACATTTATGCAAACCCTGCTGCATTTAACGTCTTTGAGAGGCATTCAGAAGTGGGGGTACCAAGTAAGGATCAACAAGCATGGGTGAGAAGCTTTTACACAAGTATGAGGATAGACTCGTTTGCATTCTACATTCATAAACAAGACAACCATTTGCCAATATTTTTTTTTGTATATTGGAAAGCTGGAAACGAATTTTTCTAAAGGTGTTGTCAAAGTTTCCTGTAAGTTGTATTTCTGAAATATCTTTCGGTTACAAGTAAAGACTTAATGTATCTGTGGCCATCATATCTTGAACTACTTGCGAAATCATTATTGATACAGTCAGACATTCCCTGAAAACGCGTGGACCACTTGTTGTTAATTCCTTCCATTCTAGCTGCAATACACTACATGTATGTACATCCCGGATATCGTTTTCCTATCATACCCGGAAAACAACCTCATATTACATCCTGGATGTCACTTTATACTTCGTACCGGATATCACTTTAAAGTTAAATTTTTATGTACTAGTGTACAAAAAAATTAATTACAGTCTTCAAACTTGCCACTATCTCACGCTCAACACCGCATACCCTCTCATATTTGAGACTTTATACTCTCTCTCTCTCTGAACACTGATCCAATCTCACACTTAACGCTTGATAACATCTCACAACAACAGACAAACTTTAAAATCTTATACGGGATACTATCTCACACAAATGAAGTACAAATGGACCTATCTTCACATAACAATGCACAGGTCTTAACACGTGTTTAACAGTGCTGGATCAGATTCGCGTTTAGTATCACTGAATAAACTTTCCTTATTGATTAACAATAACGCAGCGATAAATCTTCACGTTGAGTCACTATGTCCTAAATTATCCCAAATAATTCCTAAATATTTTGAATTGTCAGTAATATATTTGCTTAGCTAGGTCCGCGCAGCCATTAATCACACAGACAGATGTATGTAAACTACACTTCCTCGCATTTTAGACTGACGCTACACGCAGAATAGCATGCTTCGTTCTGGATGCCATCTCTTATTTTACGCTGAATTTTATGTGACGCTTTACCATGAGTATGACACCAATTGAGGGGCGGTGGGGTAGCCTAATGGTTAAAGTATTCGCTTGCCATGCCCAAGGTCCGGGTTTGATTCTCCACATATGTACAATATGTGGATCCCATTGATGGTGTCCCCTGTCGTGATATCAATGTTGCTGGAATATCGCTAAAAGCGGTGTAAAACATGATACTGTGAAACAGAAGCCCAATATATTATAACGGCAACCAACCTGACATTTTCGTTTGACAAGACGGCAATGAATTAATGTCCACACAGGAATGGACGGATTTATCTGTACACAATACATTTCTTTTATACTTCCGTCATTGGATATGGGGCGATTATTGAATTGACAATTGTTCAAATATTACAGAGCGCCTAGCACAGGTATTTATGAGTGAGTGTATATGGTTTTACGCCGCGTTTAGCAATAGTCCAGCAATATCACGGCGGGGACACCAGAAATGGGCTTCATACATTGTACCCATGTGGGGAATCGAACCCGGGTCTTCGGCGTGACGCGCGAACGCTCTAACCACTAGGCTACCCCACCGCCCCCAGGTATTGATGAATTCATCACTGAGCTGGCGGTGGGGGTTACTGTGAGATCATTTAAGGGACTCAAATGACAGGTGCGTTATCACAGAGTATAAATGAACTGTATACCATTACATTAAGTTAGTATCAGCATAACTATATTGTGCTTATGTGTTTGACCTCACTGTGGGTTTACCGCTTCTTGTATTGATTGTTTGAAACCAGGAAGGAACATTTCTCACTCCAACCTCACAGTTACTTTCATTTACAAACGGCAAAAAGATAACACTTTGTGACATAAACATCATATTCATGCATTTTCTTGTTTTATTTGGTATGCTTTCGGTACTTAAGGCCACATGGCCAATTGTACAGTTGACATTTTAAGATTCATTTGTTTAGTCACGTGACATATATGATATATAAAAACTATCGACAGAGACTATCCATTTCAACAATATGGCTGATGAACGTATAACAGCAGAGCAATCTCATTAAAATCAGATCTTAGTTCTCGCTATCGCTAAGCAAAGATCTGAGGACATCCCATTACGGGTCACGTCAGAACGACCTTTCATCCAACCAATCAGAGCGTCGCTTACCAGATCAGGAAAGTGACAGACGGAATGTGTTTTCTAATCATGCAACCTCGAAATATTTAACAGAGGGTGTTCCAAACGACGGGTTTTATGATTTTATCCATACAATCTAGGCAATCTGTAAGCCATTCCAGAATGTTCTTTTTATCAGCTTAAAAAAATTAACCGAGAATACGTCAAAATATGTTTCGACGCGTAGTCGCCAGTTTGAAACCAGTGTCGTAAAGCTCGAGAAAGCTGCCTTCTGATTGGCTAATGTCGATTTCTTGTCAGTCATTTCATTGGTCGGTCAAAGTTTGCGAGAGGTCGTTCTGAGGTGACCCGTAATGGGATGTCCTCAGATCTTTGTTTAGCGGTAGCGAAAACTAAGGTCTGATTTCAATGAGATTGAACCGCAGAGTTGTTGGAATTTATATGACTGACCATTAAAATACTGTTTTTATGCCTATTGTTAAACATCGGAACATACTTTTCTCTAAGATGTTCATACTTATCACATACTAAGAAAGCATGAAATCTCTCTTAATTGGCAGATTTTACAGATACCCATTAACATCCTTTTTTCACACCTACGTCTAAGATTTACACTGAAATTGTGTAATGACTATCTGAATTTACATAATGCCCTAACAAGCAATTTATAATCTCATATACGTATATACTTCGCTGGTTCTATAGCAGACTTGATATCCTTGTAATGGCTGAGGAAACGTGAAGAAGATACTAGGCTCTTCATCAACCCTTTGAGGTCGCAAAACAATGGAAGTTGATGTCAGTAAGCATGTTTGGTCGACTATATTACGAGTTAATCAAAGGGTCATTTGCGGTACAAGTTTCAGCTGAGAATAGATTTGTTGGAATGGATTACAAAAACGATATGATTATGGATTAGTATGATTCACGTATGATTATAGAAGGATTTTTATATTTTACATATGATGGAAATGCCGCGTAGCGGGAGAACCAGTTTACGTGAGATAAAGCTGTGATGCGGATTTGCAATTGTGTGGTGGCAGAATGTCAACTCTTGGACATCAACAATGATAAATATACATATTGTAAATATTTTCATAGGTACACCCATTTCAGAAACTTGCATCATCCAATATATACCAATTTGAATGAACGTCGTCATAAGTACATTTTAGCAGAACGTCATTTAGTTAAGTAATAAATTGCAATGGTCTACGTTCGAATTTTTAGTTTCGTTGTGTTTATAAATATGAATATTGGTCGGCATCATACCCGTGCTCGTGTGTTTCACCAAACTGGTAAATATCTCGTGCTTGCATCACTCCAGGGATTTCCTCTTAAATATAGCTGAAAAGCCGTGATAATACTGAACTACTATTCATAGCCACATTTATATACAACCGAATCTATCATTAATTACCAGGCAGATGATCTTACACAAACAAGCAGGGACCCGTGAAGATCCGGGGTAAAATAGGTCTTCAGCAACCCATGCTTGCCGTAAAAGGCGACTCTGCTTGTCGTAAGAGCCGACTTACGGGATCGGGTGGTCAGGGCTTTCTGACTTGGTTGATGCAGGTCATCGATCCCCATTGCGTGGATCGATGCTCATGATGTCAATTACTGTATGGTCTGGTCCAGACTCGATTATTTACAGACCTCCGTCATATAGCTGGAATATTGCTGAGTGCGGCGTTAAACAATAAACAGTCAGACAGACAAACAAGCAGGATGTACACACGCAGACCTTACACACCGACGATTTGAAGTCCGATACTTTAACAGGGACTTACAATAGCCTTCGATCCTTACAGTAGTCCATAGGAGGGCTAAACTAAAGGCAACTTGTGTACACATTTTTGGCTTATAGTGTAGGAAAATGTTCACAAAATACACTCTGTTTATTTTATGACTGAATAACCCGGAGAATTCGAGATCATATTATCACATTCAAGAATAAAAAAAGCAGTAGACGCGGTTTAGTGTTTACTCTGATGACTCATATAACAATGTCCTACTCGATGCAACTGCTTCACGACAAACAGCTGTGTGCCTGTGCGCGTATTTTGCTTCCTGGTTGCTCGTGGCAAGCTGCGACAAGGTAAGGGCTTATTCTGAAATTAGGAGAATGTGAAAGTAACTCAAGTCATATCTTAGAATGGATTTGTTTTACCCTTTTCTCGAAAACCTGGTGTCACCACTGTATTTGTGTGATATCCTTTCATTTTATATTCACCGCTATTTCGAGCTTTACACCCAGTGGAATGATCCAAACTGGGTGTTATCTGGCGTTGATGTTTTGTATTTATTATAAGTTTCCCTTTAAGCAGTTCACAGTGCATGTATGTTAGTTGTTTGCCTGAAAACAAACATTATTTACAGATGAATGAGAAATTGATTTGACCAAAAATTACAAACGTTATGAAAACGTTACTAGGCTGAAAACATCACCGAACATACTGCACACTTGAGGTCCAAAACACAACTATGATACCTGTATCAAACACATCATCATCGAATAACCATTTTTTGTTTGTTTCATTTTTAGCCGCCATCAAACGTGGGTGAATACTTTCTTTTGCCCGGTAGTAAGCGCATAGAACAATTGATTATTATGGTTTCCAGTAAATATATACATGTTCAATGATCAATTATAGAAGTTAATTATGTACAGTATTATGACACTAGCGTGTTATGCATAGGCAAGTTTGATTTGAGTGTTCGACTCGAAAACTTTACCATGTAGATTCGACATGATTCAAACACGATTCAAAGCAATGTGCCAAATGCACCAGGTCATTAACTATATTTTGATATGAATAATGGCCATATATCCTATACCTTTTTACATATCGACAAGCTCTAAACAGGTGGTAGCATTCGCCAGCACAGAATACAATGTTGCATTCACTCTGACTTTGAACGAGGTTTCATGCATGAATACACACGTTCATGTAGGTGTAGGAGAAACTTATTTTGAAAATGTCGTGGAAGGGCTCACTGGGTTTTTAAACGAGCATTCTCACTGTTATGTTAATACACATGAACCGTACCAAATACAGGCCACTAGGTACATTGCACACATACATGGTCCCAGCGTTTCCCTGTAATAGTTATGGGACAATTAAAATATTGTAGTTATGACATATGAGATCTGTACATATTGTGAAAAGGTATTACATATATACATGCAATAATAGGTTTGTAAGAAAACAGTAAGACATTAACTACCATGGGAAGACACATCTGCTCCATTGACAGATGGAAGCTCATTTACCAGAAACTTTGTTTGTAGCTTCACAATCCAAATGAAGTTGTTGAACTATTAGTCAACAATACTACTAGGTTACAAAATAACACCAAGGCTAAGCGTTGGTATTACACTGGTGCGGATTTCCATGTACGCAATGCTAAGAACAAGGACGTATTTAGTATCGTATGAAATATATATGAAAGAGCAAAGACGTTGCAAAACAGTAAGCTTAAATGTGTGTGGATGTATTCTGCGTTCTCGTTCCTATTCCCTGAAATTGCAGTTAATGTCCAGGCTTGTCTAACTCTATGTATTATTAAAACCAGGACATATCGACTGTCCTGCCAACGTTAACCCATCTTCATAATGCAATTAGAGCATTACAAAATCACGTGTGACAACTATGGGCAATATACAAATATGGGCGTTGTGAACAATATGTGAAATATACTTTTATATGTGATGCATCTGTCTCAAAATTATTTGGTAATACAGGAAATAGCATTTTTGTACACCCGTGCTAATACAGCCTTAAATATAGGATAGTTCAATATTCAAACAAGGATTTGTACATAAAATGATTATTAGAGTTGGCACATAGTAGCACTATTATGCTTGACACGACTAGTAAAAACACCGATAATGTGCATATAATGCGCCAAAACCACACCCTCAAGCATGCTCAAAGCCCTTACCCCGATGAACGGATGTGGGCACTCGATATCCATTCTCCTCTCCCAGGGGAGTATACAACCCTAGCTGCCCGTGAGGCACTAGAAAGTTAACAGACATGCTACCGGGTACCCATTCACTGCTTGGTGAACGGAGACACTGTTCGAATAAAGGAGACACCCCATGTGCTAAATGTGAAACAGGACTAAGGCCCCAAACATTCTCAGGGGTCAACCTGCCGACCGCGGTCATCCATCCGACTGCTACATCGTTGTTTGACTTCACGTAATTTGTGACCTTTGCGCTGCTCACAGGGCCACATGACCATGCGATCGCACTGGCATTTTCAAACATCTGAGAAAAAACATGAATACTGCTCAATAGACAGCTTTTCACCGTTAAATATGATTTATAATAAAAAAATTATATTTTTTTTGCTTTTGTTTTTACATTTCCAGTTCCTGTACAATTTCAGCATTGTTATGATTATTTTTTAGTTTTCCACAATACGTCGCCTTGTCAAACTGTAAATAACAGCGTGACTGGACTTTATCAAACTGATATAGTCGACGTCGTCAACGTTATATTAATTGACATTTCGTATTCAAGTAATATCGATATTGTTCCTCCTGGAAGAACTTGAAGTCCGTCTATAATTAACTATGTTCTGTTAAAAATGAATAAAGATTAAATTGAAAGGATCATCCGAGCAAAGTGTGGTGTTTTGATTCCGGGTAAGAATTGGTCTTCAGCAACCCATGCTTGTCGTACGAGGCGACTAACGGGATCGGGTGGTCAGGCTCGCTGACTTGGTTAATGCATGTCATCGTATCCCAATTGCGTGGATCGATGCTCATGATATTAATCACTGGATTGTCTGGTCCAGACTCGATTATTTACCGCCCGCCGTCATATAGCTGGAATATTGCTGAGTGCGGCGTAAAACAACCAAGCAACCAACCAAGCAACCAACCAACATTGCTGCAATAAGAAAATATATGAGGGGCTACCAAATCAAATGTTCCTTCTCAACAAGGACCAAGTGAGATAATTTGGGCATTCTTGTATGAGTACTTTGCTGAATAGGATTGTGTAGTGTAATTATGAAAACATACTACAATTTTCCATCAACAAATATGTACATAATCCTTTTGAATATGTAGGTTATGGATTTAGTGCGTCATTCATTACTGGACAGCGTCTTACTTTTGTACTCATAACAATTGTAATGAAATAACATCTCTACGTCCTTTCAAACTAAGAGATATACATTTAACGTCAAAGAGAAATTAGTGTTGAATGGAAAATAGTAGGTTTTTTTCATCATTCATAAATGTATATAAAGAGAATCGCACCCCAGTCTCTTTTGATATCAAATATATCAACACGAGTTGATAAAAGTGGAAAAAGTCCGAGGCTTGCCGAGGAACTTTTCCACTCTTATCAACGAGTGTTGATATATTTGATATCAAAAGACACTCGGGTGAGATTTTATTTATCATCCAACATCATTCTTCCAACTTTTTCAGTTTGTAGACAGTAATAGGCAGTATCTTAAGTGTTAAAAGTACTGCTAACAGTTTCAGCAGCAGAGCCATGAGTTATGTCATTTGATTCTGACGTCATGGTAACCATTGGCGTCACAATGTTCTGCGAAGCATTGTGATGCAATTGTATTGCAGCGATATCTACAATGTATCTATCGCTTGATCTCACCCAAGCAATATCTCCTGTGGGAGCCAGTTTTGGATGATAAAAGTCCAGTTTCCACCCTTGCCGAACCAGGCTGGAATTTTCAGGCTCTGTCGTAGCGCCACCAGTGGCTGTTACGAGCTATGTCCCTTCTATGTCCCTCCTATAGACCAATCCGATTCCATCTCTCATATCACTTGCATATGCTTCAAACAAAATGGCATCGCCCAGTCAAGACGATCAGATAAATAATCAAGATCTGTATTGTAATAAAACGGATCTTACCCGGCAAAGTGCATCAAATCACTTGAGCACCTTGATTAAACATAAAAGATTTGGAAAATATCTGTCGACGCCAAGTTGATGGTACGCATGCTTTGCAAATCCTACAAATCCTGCAAAATCTGCACGTTGAAATCCATGTTGTTTACGAACTTGATGTCTCGTTCGTTACGCGATTTTGATATGACTATGCATAGACTCGTTAGTTAGCCAATGTGTGACTCCGGAATTTCAGCCTAGTTCGGCAAGAGTGGAAACTGGACTTTTTATAGTCAGCTAACGCCCTTGCCTCTGGAAGATGGGCACATACCATTTTATAAACCTTTAAACACAAAACAGTGTACACATTAGGGCATACACTGGTCCACACATGTGTATACACATAGGTTCAAACATTTGTACACATGCTGGTACACACATTGGTTGACACCTTGATACGCACAATGGTACAAATATAGTGGTACACACCTTGATACACACCTTGGTTCACACGTTGGCACACTTAGTACATACCTCAGTACATACATTAGGATCACACTTTATGACACCCTCCGCGCCCCTTGGTATACTTTATATTGTGATATTGTGAGAAACATTACACTTTATGTCATTCTGATAGAGTATGTTTTCAGAGCATTATCAATCGCAAAGGAGAACAGTGAATGGAAGAGATCCTTACCGATATTTTACCTAAAATGGATGAAAAGAATCCTTATTGAGTATCTTGATCATATCCTTTGTTTATTTGTTCAATGTTGTTTAACACTGGACAATCCAGTGATTGACATCCTAACATTCATCAACCTAGTCACCGAGCCTGACCACCCGATCCCGTAAGTCGCCTTTTACGACAAGCGTGGGTTGCTGATGATCGTTTCTAACCATGATCATATCAAATGTGAATCAATACAAACAAGAAACGGCGAGTGGTAATTGAACAGCTGTTGTTCACACATAGAACTCCATACGAAAGCCTAGAAATAAGTAAACGTCATCAAAAATTAGTTATGCCCCAAAAAGTCGTATGACGTCATTCGACCTGACCATCACTTTCTCCAACGTCCGAATGAAGCCTTTGTCTAGCTTTTCGCACGTCAATTGGCGGAGTTTGCCTTTAATGCACATTAAGGACTGTTGCACTTCGCCAAACCCTCCATTTGGAATTTGTCGAGTGGTTTCTTATCTAAATCAGCTCAGTTGTCTTCTAAACCTATGCACCCCTATGTCATTAGTCGCCTCGTAAGGCGCCCGTTGAATCAGCCGGACCGATAGAGCCAGTATCGTAACATTCAGACGCTATAGTTAGGTTTGGCTGTGACGTCATGTTCTGATGTAATTGAGAGTGGCCCTTCGTGAGGGCACTTACCTGATACCTTGCGTGATATGTTATTGTATTTCTATGTACCCTGTAACTATTAAACGTTTTATTTGTATAAGATTGTTTTCCGTCTGATAGGAAACGATACCTGTGTATCATTGCTTCATAGCGTATAAGGTATGTTTCCACAAATATCGTTTGCTATCTCAGACGGAAAACAACCTCACACCACAAGCAGTCAACCGAGCTATATTGTAAAAGGTTTGAGAGCTATAACTTGCCCACATTTATGCTATAGTTCCCTCAATTTAAGTTAGTGTATAGAAATCCTAATTTGTATAATATTTTTCGGAATCTAGCGAGATACGGTTGAAATGCACAAAATCTAAGCTATATCTTGACTGCGTTTGTTTTTGTATTAATGTGTTTTTTAATAATGAGGCATTAAATAATAAACTCTGGATATGCGTGGAATCAGATTACAATACCCATCCAAAAGTCTATATTTAATCTACGGAAGTAGTATTAGAGGTAGTAGTAGTAGTAGTGGTGGTGGTGGTGGTTGTGGTGGTGGTAGTAGTAGTAGTAGTAGTAAAGTAGTAGTAGTAGTAGTAGTAGTAGTAGTAGTAGTAGTAGTAGTAGTAGTAGTAGTAAAGACTCCTTCGTGAATTGATACTGTATGTTAGGAGACCTATAGATTGCCTAACCTAACAACTATTTCATGACCAGGAGACAGTGTATTTATCTTTGGCATATTCGGCACATTCGGGTAATTCCTATATCATACCTCAATTTGAGTGATTGGCCAACTCACCTGTGATCAGGTTTGGTGAATTATTATAATGTATTTATGAAATATAAATGTCATTGCCATAGAGTAGCAACCTCTAAAGCATATTACTTCAAATGTGTGTACTTCTTAATTTAAGACACCATATTTGCACTTACTTGTTGAAGCTTGTATGACATTTGAATCTCCGGAAGAAACAGTACACACTCTATCGTCGTCAGTCCGCCATTATGTCATCAAGGAGTGGTGTTGATGGTAGAGACATACTCATAATTTCGTTGTCATAATTCTTTGAAGTCGCAAAATTGAAAGATTGAAAATGAGAGTTGATATGAGAAGTACGTATGTAAATATGACGTGTTTCATTCAGATTCGTTCAGGGTTAATGGCGTTATATAAAGAGACGATAAAGGAGCACTTGTGGTACAGGTTTCAGTTTGAAATAGCTTCATAAGCATTGAAATTGATTGCTAAAGGTATGTGCTCCGTCACATAATAGGCCTGTCGCAACGCAAAATGACCCGAGAACTCGTCCACAGGTGATATAGCTGTGATATAAATGTATGTGACAGTGCAATGAAAGGCAATGAAAGTAAACGATTACGTGAAGAAAGTGCAAATAAATGCATGGATATACTAACTGTTTAACCATGCTCGTATTCGCAAAGTGTCACCAAAATAATCTGAACGTTAACTATAAGTATGACTAAGGGATAACCTCGAACATTTAATACATAAAATAACCTCAACTCCCATGACATACCTTTTCATAATCGTAGTTTTACAATCGTCCTGGACCTCTTGTTTTCACGCCGAGCTAGATGGATAAGAAGCTTATAAATAAAAGCGAGAAAATCCTTTCAATATCCATAAGAAATCTCTGCTAACACCTGCGTCGAGTATACGATTCCGATTATATCATGTGTTTATGAATCACTATCAAACAATATTTTTCTCTCCGCTTTATAATTGAGTATTTCCGACAGTGACCCGTAAATTGAATTATCTAGCGGTTTAATCGCATTCTTTTATCATATATGTATTGTATATGTTATCTCGTATATGTACGCAAACTTATTCATGTATTGAAAATGTTTTTGTAACTTTGATTTTCACGCAGTAGTGCGATTATCTGGTACTGGTAGATATTTCTTATGTATTTATTGTCATTTTTGTCACCTCAATAATTGTGCATATCTGGTTGAACATCTTTAGTGGTACCGTTGGAGAGCATATGTTCAGCGCTTTAGTTTGGTACTTACATTTCCCCTACTGGTTTAGCAGTTGGTTGGTTATTCGGGTTTTCCTTACTTTGTTTAGCTCTCCAGTATATATCATTCCCCGGCTGAACAGGGCAAGTTGTTCTCTCCGAGGTCCGCGCACTGGGTGGTCATTCGAAAATCAGGTTACGAAAATCTAGGACTGACTTACCCTGGTTGTTTTGAGCTTTACTTACTAGCTTGGCTTTTTCATACTCCGGTTTTCTAGTAATCCGTGTTTTTTTCCATGATTGCCTACTTTTGGTCAAATACCTATTGGAGTCAAGTTACTCTTTAATTTGATCCTGTACCTTTCTCAACGATTGTGAGTCTAGCTACTCTTTTAGGTCAAGTACCTTGTATATTTGGTAGGTTTAGAATTTCCTCGCTCAGTCAAGTGACTTTAGTCTATAACACTTATTTGACTTTCAGGCGTTGTTCGTCTGTAGTATTGTCCAAGACACTTTTTTTAGGGATAGGTCCTCTGTGTTTACCCTATTTAACGCAGCCGAGGTTATTGACTCATTAGAACACTATTTGATTGATTGAGGGAGTGAGTTAAAATTTAACCTCGCTTCGGCATTATTTCAGCCATACAGCGACGTGAACACGTTGAGATACATACAAGTGAGTCCTGAATACAGAGTCATATTTAAAACCAAATTTGTAAAACATATTTTGGCATAACACTATTATTTGATACTATTTAAAACACTGTAACCAAAGCTAGAGACTTACGGTTCCTCAGCTTCCTTCACGATACCCCAGCAAGATTTGCGCCATCACTTTAGCTACCTGTTGATGTGTACATTACTAGCTAATGTTTAAAAACATATGTTCAGCAAGTAGTTGGCTTAAAACACTGGTTAATGATAGTTACATCGATTCTGATTGCATGTCACACAGGGTGACACTCTGGGACAGAGCCTTTAATAATGTCAGTTGATAAAACCATCACACCAAATTTAAAAACAAGCAATTAGCTATTCGCATACATATTTAAAATTGATGATTCATATCGATTTCTTTCAGGTAGCTTAGAATCACATGCCCGCTCACACCGAAAACAAGATCTTTCAGATTTACTGTCTGATATGTGATAACCTTGCAATTGCAGAATCCACACAGTCAAGCAATTTTTTTGTGAGCGTCTTATCAGTTTAAGTTAAACCAAGGGGAGCAAACGAGTTACTAAAAGACACTTTGTGTGTGTGTGTGTGTGTGTGTGTGTGTGTGTGTGTGTGTGTGTGTGTGTGTACCAAATTATCTGGTTCTCAGTATTCCTATAAGACATTCAGGGAAATACATGCAGCAAGTGAATGGGAATCTTTGCTATTAATGCATGCGAAACTGAATCTGAAGCTGAATTATCTTTATCACGTGACCATCCTCAGGAGTAATGCCCTTGGTCATACCGAGGTGTCTGACCTCGGGCAAGGAGATCAGGTATTCCTTTAAATGACTGATTTGTGCATGCTTTGTGGTTGTTATGTTCAATGATTTACACATGGTTTTGAATGAAACAATTGATATTATTTCATTTTCATTTTTCCAGTGACAGAAGGGAAACGCCATGAATTGGTTCTTGATTATCGTGCTTTTGGTCTCATCAATCCACGATTTTATCGGTAGGACATATCTATTTATAGTTGCTTCAATCCTGCATCCCTTGCAACTCTTGGTTTCTTGTTCCAGCCATCAGGAAAAGGCTGCGATATTGCCTAGTGTGCATACAGTTCACTCACTCCTATTTCAATCAAACCAGGAGTAGATATCCTGTATGTTACATCTACAATGACAAAGTCGATAGAAACGTCTAATACTCATGCTGAAGATAGTTGGCATTATCTCAAACTACACGTGGCGCTTTTTTATAAGATATAGGATAAATTCTTTTTAAGATATTTCGTACGCAATTCTCAATGAGGGATTCGCTCGAACCTCTTTCAAAATTCAGGTAACATGTACAGAAGATGTTCAGAATTTAATATATCAAAACCTAGTTTGGGGTTACAATATAAGCTAAATTTTATGTGTTCGTAAGTATGGTTACCTTGCATCAAATCTAGTTTCTGTGTTGGGCAGCGGCGGAGTGTCACTGTAACACCATTACTGCCTGCACCGAGTTCCCCTCTACCCCTTGTAGCCAGGTCGGCAGTCCAGACAGATGTCAGGATGGGTGGTTTGGTCCGTACTGTCAGAAACGTGAGTTTGTCAAATATTGAAAGTGTAGTTTGACCAGAGTTTGTTGAGAATTTTTCTTACCATTTTGGCCATGAATATTGACCATATCAAAGGTATATGTAGAACTTATTCTGGCTTTGATTCAAGGGAGACAACTCCGCATGTCATATCTGTAAAGTATGACCTGAGTTGTCTCCCTTGGTAAACAAGCTTGCTGACGGCAAACAAGACCACTATGGAAATGGCAGCTTTGGGAAGAAGAAACATTATTTCTGAGCTACACAATGAAGGAAACAGATCAACACAGGTCATTACATAGAGACCAGACATTCCATTATCAACTGTGTAACGTGTTTTGAAATTGAACACAATACGCGGGACCAGGTAGGCCAAAGAAATTGACTGTTGGCGACTTGGTATATTGTCGTCTTAAAACAGACGCATGAGCATAGAAAGCATAAGGCATTTAATAGAGGAACTGTTTATGTTTCTAAAGAGACAGCAAGAACGCATGTGCGAACAATGGATGCAGAAACCACGAGCAATTACACCACCACTCCTGAAACCTGAACAGCAAGAACGACGTTTGGAGCATAGCTATTTCAATTGGGACAATTTTATGTTCTCAGATGACAGTTCAGCGTGGCTATATCCAAACCGCATAAAATGTGGATCAAAGGTACAGAAAAAACAATATATCAGCGTCAAATGTACAGTACTAAATGTCATGTGGGTGAGTCAAAGCCTAACGTCCCATCGGCATTATATCAGCCATATAGCGACTTTATTTCATGTGTGGGGTGGGGTGTCATTGTTGGGTGCCATGTGTATCTGAACGTAACATGACAAGTGCCGTGTTGACTGATACTCGCCTATCAACAGCACAAGTTTTGTATGGTGACGGGTGGGTATTCCAGCAAGACAATGATCCAAAACATAGAGTTAAGTATTCTCAGGAAAGGTATAACGAGCAAAATTCCTGGAGTGGCCCAACTTCAGTCCGGACCTGAAGGACAATATCAATAAACAAAAAAATATCAAAAATATATGTGATATGAAAGCAGATTTTGCGAGATATTGGGACAGTATGACTTTTCTAACTTCCTTAATAGGCAGTGTGCTGTTTTGTAGGTAAGCAGTGTTTGTTACACATTATTTATCCCTTGGTCTATGACATAAAAAGTCTATAGTTTACAATGTTCTCATTCTCAGTAATTTCTGGTCAAACTGTACAAGAGTATATTATATCGTACCATATTTCTGTCTTTCGTTATTTCACATAGTATTATTTGTGTAGATATATTGCATATGTTGTTTGGATAATACTGCTATGAGATAATGTAATGTGATTATGGAAGGGGTTTATCGCTTCTATTTATTACCAGGGGAATGTATTTTCAAGTGTATTGGGATCTGCTACATACATAATATTCTCCAGAGATGTTTTTATTTCAATTGATATTGTGTTATATATGAAACTTACGTTTTCTGCAGAAAATGTTGCCAGAGGAAGGCCTGCCAACCAAACAAGTACCTACGGGGAATACATAAGTCGGCCACTTTACAAATATTCTTTCACCGCAGAACATGCTGTAGATGGCGGGGTTAATACAGGTTTCTATAGCGAGCCATATACATGTTCTCACACACTGCAACAAATGCTCCCTATGTGGACTGTGTACCTGAACACGTCCAGCACGGAAAGGATTCACCACATTAAACTTTATCTGCGTCATGACCGTGAGTACAGCACTGGACCATGCCTTCTACGTATCTCTCAGTTCAGATGAAGTAAAAACACTGCATAATAATATATATAGAAAGTACACGTGTATTGTACCATTATTTTCATGTTTATTAATTGTTGCTGTGGAAGCTGTAGTTTTATAGGTATCTAGAGATGGGTTATCAGTGGAAGTCTACATATAACGTTTAAGCATATTGTGGTAACGCAACTGAACATAATAAGTATGGAGATAATGTACATCTGGTAATAGACGCTCCTTTATGTTTTAATTGTTATTGTATGTCACGAGTGTGTGTTTTCATAGATAGAGCCCGAGACAAAGGCATGCAGATACTTGTGGGTGAACAAATGTGCTACAACTGGTCACAGAATGTCACTCCTTCGTCAGTCGTTGACGTTACCTGTCGACAACCTCTTGCGGGAAACAAGGTCACCATACAAATACCAAGAAGGACCTTCGTGACCCTGTGTGAGGTGTTGATATTTGGTGAGGAAATGAAAGAACTGTATGTATCCCCTTTACTCTTACTTTTAGGCTGTATTTTATTGCGAGTATTGAGACCTAGAATACAGTCAGTTTGATCTATCAACTATTTGACGCGCATTATTCGTGTTGCCATTTGAACAATGCAAATGTTGTTAACATCGTATACTCTGTTTTGCCTTTTTTGTTTAATGCCTCAACTAACAATATTTTAACTGTATAACGTCGGCCAATACATAATATAATCTGGACCAGACAAGCCAGTGATTGACATCACAAGCATCGATCCATGTAATTTTCAAATACGATTACATGCAATTAAACAAGTCGGCGATCCTGACCAACCCATCTAGTAAGTCGACTCTTACGACAAGCATAGGTTGCTACGGACATTAGCCTTAGCCGGAATGTCCACGAATGTCGTAAACATAAGCGCTACACGTAGATACATTAACAATATCCACCTTGTAACACATCTTTACCTACCAGGTGTCTAGACGTGAACAGGGATCACGAATGCCCAGACTTCTACGTCGCCGCAATTCGCTATACAAAGTTGCGTTTCTTTGGCGTGCCAAAATCTTAAACGGGTTTCATGGTTCTAATCCAAGATTCGCTCTTATTAGGTCTTCAGCAAACCATGCTTGCCGTAAAAGGCGACTATGCTTGTCGTAATAGGCGGGATCAGGAGGTCAGGCTCGCTGACGTGGTTGATGCACGTCATCGATCTCAATTGCGTGGATCGATGCTCATGATATTAATCACTGGATTGTCTGGTGCAGACTCGATTATTTATAGACCGCCGTCATATAGCTGGAATATTGCTGAGTGCGGCGTTAAACAACAAATAAACAAAAAAAACAAATGTAATTCTCGATTTGCCAGCACCATACACGTGCTCGTGAAGAGTTCTAGGTCAGACCATTCGACATCAGTAGATAGCTCCGTAAACAAAAATGATATTTCTTGTGGACCCCAGATATGTCTTTGCACGTTTCAGTTTGTAGTGACGGCTGGTTTGGAGATGACTGTGAACAAGAGTGTAACTGTCTTAATAGCACAGAAACATGTGACAAGATTACTGGCGCGTGTTCAAGTGGTTGTCGCCCAGGGTTTAATGGTACAGATTGCCTAACACGTATGTATGAAGGACATCTGCAATTTAGGATACACTCTATTTCTCTCACCTTTGTGTTTACATTTTAAATCCTTCGTAAGCGTGGTAGCATATATTGGTAAAAGGTGCAAAATCAAACATTCAAGTCGACAATTCCCTGTCCTCAAATAAGCATCAGTTTTCTTGTGGACGCCAGATATATCTTTGTACGTTTCAGTCTGCAGTGACGGCTGGTTTGGTGATGGCTGTGGAGAACGATGCAATTGTCTTAATAGCACAGAAACATGTGACAAGATTACTGGCGCGTGTTCAAGTGGTTGTCGCCCGGGGTTTAATGGTACAGATTGCCAAACACGTATGTATTAAGCACGCCTACTTTTAAGGGGCACATTATATATCTTAGGATATATTATTCTGTCAATGTGGTGGCGATAAAGTGGGTCGCTTAATCGGATCTATGTTTGGATATGTCACTCATCAGGATAGAATAAACCCATTTACGTTATACACGCACATTATGTTTACTTCATCATAAATACGCGACTCGTGAAGATCCGGGGTAGAATAGGGGTCTTCAGCAACTCATGCTTGCCGGAAAAGGTGACATGCCCGTCGTAAGAGGCGAATGACGGGATCGGGTGGTTAGCCTCGCTGACCTGGTTGATGCATGTCATAGTATCTCAATTGCGAAGATCGGTGCCCATCATGTCAATCACTGGATTGTCTGGCCAGACTCGATTGTTTACAGACCGCCGTCATATAGCTGGAATATTGCTGAGTACGGCGCTAAATAACAAAAACAAAACAGCAAAAAATAAATACGCGTGTTAGCTATTCTCATCCAATGATTTGCCTTAAATTAGGGAGGTAGACATTCGCCGGTTATGAAACATTCCGCATATTTCTTTGTAGATTTTGTGTATTTGGCATAATCCTAAATTGTTCTAAATGGATCTTTCCCACTTGCTCAAATTTGAGGTCACTCTACCTTGATTGATAATGCTAATTATTGTACATGTATTTAGACACTCGATTTACCTCATGTGTGGCAGCATTTGTCTTATTCTGTCAATTTAGAGTATTGGATTCAGCTACTGTAACGGACACAACACATGCGAGTGTCGCCTTTTCGTATTTCCGTTTAGTTGTCACACCCACGAGGATATTGTGTGATTTTACGTTATACATACAAGTTCTGTGTACTAAAAAGCGCTGGTTTGCTATTATACTGTATCCTTCTATAACATATTATATGATAATTATTGTATTATGTGTCTTAGGTCAATAAAATTGGTATATTAAGGCCGTATTATTCATTGTCATTCGATCCTTGTTGCAGTATGTCCAGACGGTTTCTATGGTACCAACTGTGCTCTTAGATGTGGAAACTGTATAAATGATGTCAAAATGTGCAACAGGTCAACCGGGGCATGTCCTAGAGGATGTACAGCAGGATGGCTCGGTGAAACATGCCTGCAGTGTAAGTACAAAATATGCATGAAGCAGGGCAGACAATATCTGAAACAGTAACAGCACATTAGCACAGTCACTTAAATGATGCGAATATGAGCAACAAACCCTTTCTATAAATCATGATTGCGACTACATCACAAGCCCGTGTTAATGAATCACAATCAAATAGTGGTGACAGGTGGTCCAGAAGATTTGAGCCTATCCTGCCCCACCAATAGCACCCAGCACAAACACATGCAAATGTTAACGACAAAGTCATTTCCATAATCATACGATATCTCTGCTGAAACCAGAGTTGGTGGTGCGATTCATGCTACATCATAAGCATATGTTTATCACAATTAGTTAGAGACGATACCAGGTACGCCAAGTGTTCACCTAAAAAAACACGCCCAAGGGAACATAATAATTTATGGTCAAAATAGGGAAATGCATCGGACATCACTTTGTGTAGCTCCATGTCGAGTCGGATTATGAAGAGCGAATTATGACGCATAACATGGTTTATGTCGGAAATGTAATCCGATAAGCAAGAGTCGTAAGACGCTCTTTTAATTTTCGTAGAAAGAGCGTGCTCGTTTGTACTTCAAAAGTGTTGAAATGGTGACAAGACTTGAGCCGTTGGAATATTGCTCGAAAATAAAGGATAAAGAAACTTACATGTACATTTTGATAAACGCATTTTAAAAGATGTTCAAGAAGTCAATGCTCAACCGTGCGAACACTCTGTGCCTTTCGGGTATACTTGGTGTCATCACTATTCGATAGTTCGTCACCATATTGCTGAAATATTGTCGACGTGCCGTTAAATGTTAACTCACTCACTCGCTATTCGATACGGATTCATAAACACACGTTTATGACATCGTCAGAATCGTACAATGTATGCTACTTTTAGAAGACAGGTCTTGTGATAATGGAAATGGTTTCGTCGATGTTTGGTATTTTTGTGGTATTTATCCTTTTATGTAATTATAGGCTTATCAAATAACACTTTTCCTCACAACTAACTGTTAGTAATTCTTCATGAACCTGAACACTGAACCCGAAATATGAAGAATGTATTTGATCATTGTATTATGGGACTATAAAGTCTATAGATATACAGTTAAGTACGGTTATAACGAACACGCTTATAACGAACTAACGGATATAACGAACTAACTTTTAAGTTCCGATTATGTGCTGTAGTTACGCTGTATATATGCTTATAACGAATTACGGTTATAACGAACTAAAATTTGTAGTCCCTTCGAGTTCGTTATAACCGTAGTTTACTGTAAACTGAACATTCCGTGTGTATTGTGAGAGAGCAAAGAAGAGCTAGAGGTATAAACTGTACTTTGTTTAGACCGCGAATGTACGACGACATCTAATAGTGTATGGTTTTCATTAGAAAAGCCTGCTGGTGGTATGTGGTAAAATGTAGTATTTTTCAGTAGGCCGAGAGTGTTATGCATACAATACCTCGAGAAACACAACAATTAATGCATGTTCAATGTACCTACAATTTAATGAGGTCACCTCTTAAAGTTGTAATACCCATGCTCGTGGGTTTCACCGAAGTGGTAAACATCTGAGACCTGCATCACTTCGGGCTTTCCTCCAGAATTAAGCTGACACGCCGCGATATAACTTGAATACTGTTAAAAGCGGCGTTAAAAAACCCAACTCACTCACTCACATAAAGATGTAACATGGAAAATAGGTAAAGGAAGTAGGAGTTTCTCGAATTCGGAAATACTGTCATTCAACGAGGATACAGAAACATATAGTCGTCTTGATTTATTACATACGGGCCCTTCAAGTGGTGATATGATGGACACTATATTATTTTGTCTTCGGTGACATTCAATTCACTTAACAAAAAGTCGTTGAGCCCTTGCTACCCTAAAGTAAAGTAAACATCAGTCTTTTAATGTATATGCACGTGTAAATCGGATGGTGACCTACTATATATCATTTGGTCCTTGTCTGCAAGAGCTGCTTAACATATTTTACTAAACTTTTCAAAACTACTACTTTTTCATATCCACAACTCTATCAAATATTATTGTATATGTTTCAGCATGTAGTGTCGGTATGTATGGCGTAAACTGTACGTCAGAATGCCAGCATTGTCTGAACTTCCAATGTAACAACAGGGACGGAAGCTGCATTGACGGCTGTATTGGAAATTTTTCAATGCCATTGTGTCAGGGTAAATTAAATTAATCCATTTCGTTGTTGAATAACACTTTCACACCATCATTTCATTAAGAATAATTATGATATGTGATGTCCCTCGTCATATCCCTCTGTCTTCACACCCGATCGTCTTATACAGACTCCTAGGTTTCACCAAGCAGTAAATGCCTACGTCTTATACGGCCTCATTGGATGTTTCTTTGACATTAAGATGTAAGCTTGTAATATAATTGAAATACCAACTGACAGACTTCAAGTTCCGCAAAATGTATAGTACATATACAACTTCATGTACATCTTTGAAAATCTACATTTCGCATTTAAACATTTAAAGGTCAACTGATTGTATTTACAGACTGCCTCTCAACTCACTACGGAGAAGCATGTAATGAAACATGTGGCAAGTGTCAGGGTAATACCCCATGTGAGAGATTGTCTGGAGAGTGTCCTGGGGGTTGTTTATCGGGCTATGACCAAACAGATCTTATCTGTCGGACGGGTGAGTACTCTAAAACGATGTTTGCTTCGCATGCAAAAAGGGATCAGCTCCTTCCTAACTTCTTTTGAATGCCAGAAGATTTTGCCCCTAGGTACCTTAATAACAAAGTTATAAGTACTTTCGTTTTGGATACACATATGTTCAATGCAGTGCAACTGCCTCCATCACGTCGTATGCACTTCCAGTTGAATGATGTGCCTTCCGGTTGGAGACATGTACTAATCCGAACCACAGGAAGCCTCGTGCCACTAGTTACCTTAAATAGAATGTTATCATGTACTTTAGTTTTAATGATCTTTCAGACAATCACATGATTGATTATTTCCAGTACATGCTTTTAAAACATCTAATGCAAACACAGGATTGGTCCAGTACACACGGAAGCAGAACTAAGAATGATCATTCCAGTGACCTTCATCGTCAAAGAAGTCGCTCAAGAGATTACCATATTCAATGCCCCACTATAACATTTTGAACATATGTACCAAATATCATATTACAATGGACAGTCAGAACATGGAGTTATCATGGACATTCTTACATGTTGGATGTATGACCTTTGGAGTGAATCTGCCCTTCGCTATTAGCGACAATTATTTCAAGAACATCCCAAAGGCCTATCTAGCATATAAATCAAATATGATGTCCCTTGGTAGAATTAATGTAACACCGAAATATTGTCATCACTAATATTAATTAAGTATTCAAATGATATAACAATTGATAAGATTTAAAAATAGTTTAATATATATGCAGAAAAGGGCATTAAAGTGAAGATGTAAAGCATCCTTTACGAATGACTATCATTATGACCTTGACTTTATACACACATCACTCATGACGTTGTACGATCTGGAAACTATACGGATGGCATGTATTCAGTTTCATTGATCGCCATCCTTCTTGAATTAAGTGGTAACAGTGTTCTTCATGCTATGATCTAGAGAACGGCATTGACCCGTTACATGCCATATCAGTGTGCCAAACTGAGTTCTCTTGGTTATATTATTTATACATGATTTCAAACAATATTTTTGTGATTGTGTATGCTGCACACTGAACGAAGGTCACAATGTCCTACTTCGTATATCTTGTCTTCAATTGCCATAGATAAGTTTTCAAACAGTATAGCTACCCCATGCACAGAAACAAACAATATTTTTACTGAAAATACGCATACATTATGAATGGCATTCACTTTGATCTTGACCTTATTCGAACTAGGTTTCTTTTCAAACACAGAATGCGAAAACCTTAAAGCATGATTGCGTCATGAACGTTCGGCATTATAATCATATTAAAAACAGTTATTTTATATTTTCTAGAAGCTCAATCGCAGTCTCCTGTTGCTGTGATCCCGATAGTTGGAGGAGGAATAGCAGTAATGTTGGTCATCGCTGTTTTTTTAGCAGCAGTCGTCATCTACAGAAGGAGACGGTATGCTAGTCCAATGTTTAATTATAGAAACTATTGAATAAGAAATAAGAAATTATTTTGAACTGAGAATCAGACTATGTGAATTGTCCATACTTAAGTGACTGGTTAACTAAATAAATGTTCAAATTTTATATGTGCTTCAACATATTTAGTGATGTTGCATAATACAGATCTCTATTAAACTTATCGTGCAGTAGACTCTGCTTTTAAAAAGACGTGTTATGCTCATGGACAGGGTTTTGTCACAATAATTACTTTTCTATAAAAATCAAATTTCCATATTTATTTCAGGAGAATAACTGAAGACAAAGGAGAACCAGAAATACATAAACGAGAGTGTCTGCACTCTCAATATGACGTGATTACAATGGTGGAAAGTTCAACTTCTGGTAAATATTGAGTAATCAGTAATTTAGTATATTAATGCCTTAAGATGATTTTAAATCGCTTCACTGAACAGCCAAACTGATGAAATGTCAGTAACTGAAAAACGCGATTTGGGTGAAATCATAAAATATATTCATTAATATTCACGAGTAGCCGTAGGACGCACCAAGGGTCACAACGGGGTCAAAACAAGAATTCAGACCTACGACCAGTAAATCGTTGAAGCTGCGCCAATCATATATTTTTAAAGTCATTATCAAATTATCTGATACGAAATAGGTCATTATCCTACGGCCCCACCTGCACATGTTAAACTTCATAATTTAAGAAATTAAAATGTCTAATGAATATGACAAGAAGAGAAAGTTACACTGATGCTCACATGGACCTCCTGTGAACGCTTTTCTGGAGTAAATGTTGATAGTTACTTTTAAATATTCCTTACTTGGATTGGCTATTTAAGCTTATAACTAATTTCTAATCATTTGATTTAAATCATACATGCAATACTTTTTGTAAAAGGCCATGCCTGTGTAACAGTATTAGTAAAATACAAATTCCTTCACACAGACTGAAAGTTACAGTGCTGAAACAAGAAATTGAACCAAACATATACTGAAAGTTTACCAGTTTGAGAGTAGAGTATTATTTTAACCTCCACTGTACTGTAAAATCTGATTCTTTCAATATGATCCAGTCACAATTAACCCATGATAATATTGCAATACAGGCGAACAATTGCATGTATATGCAAATGAGGGACCTCCACTGGATGATGGACATGCTGGGGCATTCCATGAACCTTCCCTGGATGATGGATCTGGTAGGGCATTACCAAGACCTCAACTAGATGATACACATGCTGGAGCATTGCATGAACCTCCACTGGATGGTGGATCTGGTAGGGCATTACCAAGACCTCTACTAGATGATGGACGTGCTGGAGCATTGCATGAACCTCCGCTGGATGACCGATCTGGTAGGGCTTTACCAAGACCTCAACTAGATGATGGACATGCTGGAGCATTGCATGAACCTCCGCTGGATGACCGATCTGGTAGGGCATTACCAAGACCTCAACTAGATGATGGACGTGCTGGAGCATTGCATGAACCTCCGCTGGATCATGGATCTGGTAGGGCATTACCAAGACCTCAACTAGATGATGACCCTTCTTGGGCAAACTCAGGACCTCTACTAGATGCTGATGACGAGGACGCCATGTTTTCTGTGGAAACTGATGTAGACGTAGATACCGAGGCAGCTGCTACTTACTACAACTGGATACCTCCTCATATGATGCTGGATAAACTGCCCCAGTGCATCATGGATAAAAAGAAGAAATCATTTGAAGTAGAATTCCAGGTTTGTTAAGACGGTGATATATACAAGATAACCTGTTTACTCGTTTTAGACAATATGTGTTGGTCTCAGTATAACATTTGCTGTTGCTTTGGTCTAACGTCGGCACGTCTGTTATATCGAACTACATATAACTCGATGTATTTTATGCTAATATTATTTTGTCAATCTAGGCACTACTTTATCATCACATATTATATACATATTTTGCTACATCGAAATCAACATCATTCCAGCTATAACATGGCGGTCTGGAAAAAATAGAATCTGGATGTGATTATACCACAACCATCGCCATCGCTGTTGACCATTTCAGCAACCCATGTTTGCCGTAAACGGCGACTATGCTTGTCGTAAGAGGCGACTAACCGGCGGGTGGTCAGGCTCACTGACTTGGTTGATGAATGTCATCGATCCCAATTACGTGGATCGATGCTCATGTTCTCAATCACTGGATTGTCTGATCCAGACTCGAGTTTTTTTACCGATCGCCGTCATATCGCTGGAATATTGCTGAGTGCGGCGTTAACAACACACACACATTTAGTCGCATTGCGACACGCACAGGATATCGGGAACCAATACGCGCGAGGAACTTGAGACAACACAATACAGTAACATAGCTTTACTCTGACAATTTTAGGCCATTCCTTATGGGGCAAGGCGACCCCATGTGGTTGGAAAGAGACCAGAAAACAAGAAGAAGAACCGCTTTGTCGCCCTGTATTCTTGTAAGTAAAAACAATTGGCATTCTAGTTACTAATTAATATAAAAACACACAAGCCTTCACAAAAACCGGAAATTTAATGTCTTCTTTTAGCTATTGTAACATAAATATACATGTTAGTAGTTTGCAAACAGATGATATTTGCATTTACAGATGATCACTCGAGAGTGGTGCTGACGGAAGGGGCTGACGATTATATCAACGCTAACTACATCAAAGTTAGTCTCATATCTGTTATACATAACTGTAAATCAGGGTTATATTGTTTTTTTCTAACTTTGTTTCATGTTCCCTTCAACACGTATCGAGATAGATCAAAGTGTGTATGCTTTGGTGTGGATATTAGACCCGAGAAGATCCGGGGTAGAATAGGTCTTCAGCAACCCATGCTTGCCGTAAAAGGCGACTATGCTTGTCGTAAAAGGCGACTAACGGGATCGGGTGGTCAGGCTCGCTGACTTAGTTAATGCATGTCATCGATCCCAATTGCGTGGATCGATGCTCATAATATCAATCACTGGATTGTCTGGTCAAGACTCGATTATTTACAGACCGCCGTCATATAGCTGGAATATTGCTGAGTGCGGCGTTAAACAACAAACCAACCAACCTATAGTTTATAATATGAACATTGCGAGTCTCCACGTAAAGTTACAAATAGTTCCCAGCATGTATATTCATTTGGACTGAAGAAATGCGTTACAGTATTCTTTAACATGGCGGTCACTAGTTGAAATCTTAAAGCAAACACTATTATATTGTTTGAGGTTGTATTAATGTTCACAGGGACACGATGACAATCTCAAGTACATAGCAACACAAGGTAACAAAAACAACTGCACCATGTCTCTGTTTTGCCTTAAAGGTCTTGCCTCCGTGGTCTTGTGGTAGAGCGTCCGCCCGGAGAGTGGAATTTCGGGGGTTCGATCCCCGGCCGCGTCATACCAAAAGACGTTAAAAGATGGTACTTGTTGTTACCCTGTCTGGCGCTCGGCATTAAGGGGCTAAAACAAGGACTGGTCGGCTCGGAGTCAGTATACTGTGTCTGAGTGGGGTATTCATGGTAAACTGCGGCATGGTATCTCAGTGAGCTAGCACTATAAATCGGCATCAGTCCGGACTAGTACAAGCAGCCACAAGTGCATGCACGTCGTTATATAAGTGCAATAATCTTGGACCCGACGTTAAACCCCATTTCACCTAACCTCACCTCACCTCACCTTTGAGGGCCATGTATAAGAATGAATGTATGCTCACATATTACATATTTTTTTGGAGTCAATTGTGTTTCAATTTAATCAATAGCTTGGGTCGATTTCCATTTAGCAACACATATTAAAGCTAGAACTATGAAAGGGCAGAGGTATATATTTTAGTTGTAATAATGAACTCATATTTTGGTTTGTTACAACCTCTGACCTCTGCCATATGGTGGGATGTAATTTCAGGCCCAACACCTGTTACGATCACTGACTTCTGGCAGATGATATGGCAAGAGAATGTCACGGAAATCGTCATGTTGACAAACCTGATGGAAAAGAAAAAAGTAGGACGTATTTCGTATTTTTGATACATCAAATTAATAATAATAATAAATAAAAGCGTCACGAATCACAAGAAATCTCTGCTAAAACCGTCGATTGTACAATTCCGACTATATCATGTTTATGAATCACTATCAAATAGTGATGATACTTAGTGTTTACGAAAAGGGTGAGGGCATGCTGCCCTAAAGATGATATCGATCACAAACACATGCACAGGCAAGTCAACCGTTCACCCGAAGAACACGGGACCATAATGGTCAAAATAGGGAATTGCATCAGACATCTTGTTGTCACTGATGCGTCAAATTTGGAAATGTGCCCTCTGCATGGCTGCCATAAAACGTGTTGAAAGCTTTACTTGAATAGTGTAAGCTTGATCAAACAACGTTTGAGCAAGAGTCGTATCTTGGTTGGAAGAGCATGCTCAAATATACCCCAAAAGGCTGGCGCTGCTGTAACATTGTTCGGCATAAACTATTTCAAAGTTCAGTTCTTATGTTAGACTAAATTAAACTGATACACATGCTTTCAGAGGAAAATGAGTTCTTTCTTCTCATTAGAATTTTGTGGTCATTTGTTCTACATTTCTGTAGAAAAAGTGTGAACAATACTGGCCTGCTGAATACGAGAGTGACTGCTATGGAGACTTCAGCATAACCAACAAGAAGGCAGTCGCGAGAGCTGACTACACCACAGCAACCTTTCTGGTTCGAAAATCTGTATGTATATTATATAATATCGGTATCATTATATATACTTGAAAGTAACGAAATATATAATTCGTATGTACTTTTTGTATTCGCGGGGTATAATCACATATTGTATTGTCAAATATTTACATTATCATATGAAACATATTCCTGTTAGGAACAAGTTTCAAATTATATCAATACATGTACGTCAGTTCATTATTGGTCCTACACGCAGACTGAAGAGAGAGTAGTGAGACACTTCCACTTCACCTCTTGGCCAGACCATGGTGTCCCCTCCGCCCCAGCCCTCGTCAACTTCTGGAGAATGGTCAAACAGGAAGGCGCGAAAGGCAGACCCATGGTCATTCATTGCAGGTAGACCCGTGAAGATCCGGGATAGAATAGGTCTTCAGCAACCCACGCTTGCTGTAAAAACGACTCTGCTTGTCGTTAGAGACGACTAACATGATCGGGTGATCAGGCTCGCTGACTTGGTTGATGCATGTCAATGATCCCAGTTGCGTGGATCGATGCTCATGATGTCAATCACTGAATTGTCTGGTCCAGACTCGATTATTTACAGACCGTCGTCTTATAGCTGGAATATTGCTGAGTGCGGTGTTAAACAACAATCAAACAAACAAACAAATGATAGTGATTTATAAACACATGCTCACGATGAAGTCGGAATTGTACATTTGATAATTGGCAGAGATTTTTTATGAATATGGAAAGGGTTTTGTCACTTTTATTTATATGCCGCGATCTTCTTCATCAGCGCTGGTGTTGGCCGGACAGGGACATTCATTGCTCTTGATCATCTGATGGATGAGGCTGAGAATGAAAACAAAGTCAACGTGTTTATGTGTGTTAGCAAGATGAGAGAAGACCGGATGAACATGGTCCAAACAATGGTGCGAATGTTGCAATCATTACGTATATCCATGTTATAGCCTGTCTGATGTAGCTTCTCAATGAGCATACTAACGATTTAGACTTGACCAGATCTCATATGCACCTTTTATCTGTTTCAACTTTAATCAAAGGCAACAAGTTTGAATAGTGGTTAATGAGGGGATGGTTCATTTCCGGAATATGAACTCATATTTCTTCATGACACTTGCAGACCTCAGAAGTGCTGAATTTGTGCCTTTTTCGAATCCTATTCAGGGTTGTACTTTACGTTATTATTGCGTTTTCAAGGTAACAGGTTCTGCATTTCTCCATTAAATATGCCACGGTTTCTATTGTTCTCATAGAAGTGAAAGAATATATCTTTACAATACAAGGATTGCGGGTATATGGGTCCGGGGTAGAATAGGTCCTCAGCAACCCATGCTTGCCGTAAAAGGCGACTATGCTTGTCATAAAAGGCGACTAACGGGATCGGGTGGTCAGACTCGCTGACTTGGTTGATGCATGTCATCGATCCCAATTGCGTGGATCGATGCTCATGATGTCGATCACTGGATTGTCTTGCTGGATTGTCTTGTTCAGACTCGATTATCTACATACCGCCGTCATATAGCTTGAATATTGCTGAGTGCGGCGTTAAACAACAAACCAACCAACCAAATCTTATATAAATTGTAACATTAATTTTAAATGCATATCATGTTCCTTCACTCTCTTTGAATGACGAAATACAATAAAGCCTAAAATAGATCGAGCTGTTTGAAGTTTGAACCTTTTGCCATTATCTGCCAGAGCCAGTATGAGTTCGTGCACGATGTTGTGTTGGAAGCAATTCGTAGTCGGGGAACGTTCTTCACGTCGCCGGAGTTCGAAAAGGAATTTGGTCAAGGGAAGACCTTTACTGACACACAGGAAACCAAACTGAGAAAACAGTTTCAGGTAGGTTAGTTGTACATATGAGTTTGTTAGTGTAATCTGTAAGAATAAATACAGTTCAAGTTGGTGGAATGTTACGTCACTTAATGGCTATTCTCAAGTAGTTGGTTATATACATTTTCATTGACACGCATGTTGGGAAATGTTACCTGGACGTTCAGAAGGTCGTGATGAACGCTGTTATAAAGGAGTATACCATCCACTTCATTTCATCAATTGATAAGTACTGATCAAAGACTTGACATCTGACCGTGATATACTATATATACACACCACGTCGTTGCTTAAATGTTTTTGTGTATATTTAACCTTGTTAACTAACACAAGGAAGCCTTCACAAAAGATAATTGACGAGGTAAAAATTATGTTTTTCTTCAGTTACTGCAAGAAAGTACATCCAGGCTGTCAGAGGAGACAGTGTCGACAGCTCTTCTACCTCAGAATGCTGCTAAAAACAGGAGCCGAACTATTCTTCCAGGTACCATAATACGCTATGGAATATATTCATAATTTCTATGCCTGTTCTAAGCGACCGCCTCCGTGGTCTTGTGGTAGAGCGTCCGCTCGGAGAGCTGAAAGTCCGGGGTTCGATTCCCGGCCGCGTCATACCAAAATACGTTAAAATATGGTACTTCTTGTTACCCTGCCTGGCGCTTGGCATTAAGGGGCTAAAACAAGGACTGATCTGCTTGTTCCTCAGTGGGCTAGCACTATAAAATCGGCATCAGTCCGGACCAGTACAAGCAGCCACACGCACAAACACGTGTATGTACGTCGCTATTTAAGTGCAATAATCTTGGACGCGATGTTAAACCTCATTTCACCTCACCTCCTGTTCTAGGCATTATGGCTGGAAGGGATGTTTCGACCTTAATACAATGACCAATAGATGGCCCATGACTATGTTACGTACAGCTCATCGTCAGTTATCACCTACTAAGTGGCCTCCATGCTGAACGTTTATGTATTTCTTGCGAATCAAAACAGCAAGATGAGGACCAACACTGGCTGTAAAAAGTACAAACATTTGGCTTCACGGCTCCAAGAGTTCACGAGAGAGCTAGCACAGAAGACAATAAGAAACTGTACATGTTCGTGCCTTTCTAGATTATTTATCTTGTGATTAATAATACGGTTTTTCTGTTGCAGGAAACAAGACGAGGCCTCATCTGACCACACGGGTTCACCAGCGCAATAACTACATTAATGCTGTAGTTTTGTCTGTATGTATAACCTCTACATGTACGCATGTATACATGTCATACACACTGTACCCAATGTATTTGCAACATATGTATTGCATATATATACCTTACTGTATTTTACAAGGAGTGTGGTACCTCAAGGCTAACAGCTATTAATGCCTTATTGTTTCGATTTATTGACTTTTAACATTGGGTATGTGGAGAGACCACCTATTGATAAAGAGAAATACTCTTCGAAATTTGCGGAAATGGAATTGACAATACCACATAAATGTTCATGTTTGCTACTGCAGTCTATACTCCGGCCCAGCAGCCTGATAGTCACCCAGACGCCCCTGCCAGACACCGTGGTGGACTTCTGGAGACTGGTGTACGACCATGACTGCTGCACAGTTATCTGCCTGGATCACTCTAAGGTCACGTTAATCGTTAACTTCAGAGTTATTGTTTGTTTGTTTGTTTGTTGTTTAACACCGCAGTTTTTGTTTGTTTGTTTGTTGTTTAACACCGCACTCTGCAATATTCCGGCTTTATGACGGTGGTCTGTAATAATCGAATCTGGACCAGACAATCCAGTGATTGACATCATGAGCATCGATCCACGCAATTGCGTTCTAACTTCACCCATCAATAAGCCAAAGAACAAACAGCAAAATTAAAGTTTTATATTTTAAGTAAGTTAATGTTTCATACCACTTTCCTCTATCACTTTTTCTTTCGTTAAAATCTAACCTTAATGATTAGTATTCAGTTATCATTTTTTCCCACCGTTACAAGAAATTATATAGACGTATAAATGTCAAATCTCAGCAATATGACAGCTATATGACGGCGGTCTGTAAATAAACGAGTCTGGACCAGACAATCCAGTGATTAATATCATGAGCATCGATCGATGAGCATCGAGCATAGGGATCGATGACATGCATCAACCATGTCAACGAGCCTGAACACCCGATCCCGTTAGTCGCTTCTTACGACAAGCATAGTCGCCTTTTACGGCAAGCATGGGTCGTTGAATACCTATTCTACCCGGGATCTCTGTGTTAAGTGTGATCAGACAATGTGTAGCTATTGGTGAAATGTTTCCTTTAAAACATACAATTTATACACATAGAAACGGTCTTGTTTGTAAGCATGAGAAGTCAATCTAAAACTATGCTTGTGTTTATTCTAGGAGGTAGAGAACGTGTACCCTAAAGAAAACCAAAACTTCAAGAAAGGACCGTTCACAATTGTACTTGAGAAGGAGAATTCAAACAGGGAGGGTTACACAGAGAGAAGCCTTACCGTTCTGTATGACAAGGAGGTCAGTTATGCCTGTGATTTATATTTAGCAGTGCATATGATTGACACATAATCCATAATAAGCTTCAAATGTTGCCATGTGTCAAACAAACTAACGGTTCCACAAACTGATATTTTCAGTTGACATGAATCAAATAATCAATTTATGTGACGGAAGGTTGACCAAATTCACTAGCACGGAAACTTCTTGAATTTGTCTTCACTTTGAATTGACTACATGAGCTAATAATTGAAGTTACTTTACGAACGGAATACCACAGAATTAAGGATATATCTAAACATGACTAACAATAGCCGTTGATATTCAGTAAGATTGTATGTTATTACTACTGTAAACTAAGAATTAAGACGTTATTCAAACATCATGGTCACATAATGACACTGGATGCACCCTGTAATCTAGGGTTGTGAGCGATCCGTCGTCGTGTTCAGTCTCAAGTCTCGGGACATGATGTCCCACCCTGCCACACTACTGGAGCTGGTCAACAGCGTGCACATGGTCATCACTTCCGCCGATCACAAAGTCCTTGTCCACTGCCAGTATGTTCAACACTCTCAGATACATAGTCCTGACAGATGATTGTGTATGCAATGCTGTGGTAGCACGTTGAAAATTCCATAAATATCTTTAGGTTTGATGGTCTGTTAACGGTGAGGTGAGGTGAAATGGGGTTAAACGTCGCGTCTAAGATTTTTGCACTTATATAGCGACGTGCATGCACGTGTATGAGTGTGTGTGTGGCTGCTTGTACTAGTCCGGACTGATGCCGATTTATAGTGCTAGCTCACTTAGATACCATGCCGCAGTTTAACAAGAATACCCCACTCAGACACAGTATACTGACTCCGAGCCGACCAGTCCTTGTTTTAGACCCTTAATGCCGAGCGCCAGACAGGGTAACAAAAAGTACCATCTTTTAACGTCTTTTGGTATGACGCGGCTGGGGATCGAACCCCGGACCTTCCCCTCTCCGGGCGGACGCTCTACCATTAGACCACGGATGGTCTGTTAACGGTTTATATTAAATGTATCATTTGACCGTGTCGTTCTTTGATGTTCCACACATAGTATTTCATACTTGTACTCTGAGAGAGGATTTCGAAGCACGAAATAGTCAAAATAGCGCACATCAAAACTTCGGTAACGTTAAATGAAATCATTTACATTATTTGGATGATAAGCTTCAGTCGAATGCATACAGCTGAGTTACCAGCATGCTGAATACATACAAGATTAATCATGGTCAGCTGTCTGGTGTGAGAGGGAATTTATATGAACTAGGCACAGGACACCTTTCTTCATTCTTTCTCACATTTGTTCGTGTGTTGGACATGACAGTGACGGCGCCAGTGTGAGCGGCGTTTTCTGCAGTGTCCTCAACATCATCAGCAGACTGAGGCTGGACAGAGATGTGGACATCTTCCTCTCCATCAGGGAACTGCAATGTGTCAGGCCTCAGTTCATACAGTCCTTTGTGAGTATTTGAAGGGCAATTCTGTATCAACAGAACCTGTGGAAACTGATAATACCTTACGTTCCATTTTCCATACCATATATGTTGTATGGTCAGAGTTATAGTGAGTGAGTGAATGAGTGAGTTGGGTTTAACGCCGCTTTTAACATTATTCCAGTTATATCACGGCGTATCAGCTTAATGTGGGAGGAAAGCCCGAAGTGATGCAGGTCTCAGACGTTTACCACTTCGGTGAAACCCACGAGCACGGGTATGGTGCTGACAAACAAAGAAACATAATCGGGGCGAACCGGGATTCGAACCTACCATAGGTTTCTGGCGTGCCCAAGGGACGCAGCTCTAGATCTGCACAGCGAATCGCGGCGCCTTAGACGACTGGACCACCCGTGCCCCCGTCAGAGTTATAGCGAAGTACTGCTCACATAAATGTTTTGAAGAAGAGAAGGTGTCTGTTTGATTTAATGCGTGCACGTGTCTCTCATTAGATGTTTTTACCCAATATGAAAACAGCTCACACTATTGCAAATGAGGAGCCCGGATTGGGAAACCATTGTCACATTGCAGTGGCTAAAACAATTTGAACTTTTTTAATGTACTATATGTCTCAACTTTGAATACAGCTCAATGAAGCGACCAAAGCAAATAAATGTGGCCAAACAAACAAATACCTTCATGTACAAACTGTGTAAGGGATTTGTTGTGTAATGGAGTGATTGATTGATATTTTGAACAACGTCCCAGGCCGTTGGGATACGATGACAAGCAATCAACTAAGTCACTATTCTTGAGGGGGCGGTCGGGTAGCCTAGTGGTTAAAGCGCTCGCTTGTCACGCCCGGGTTCGATTCCCGACATGGGTACAATGTGTGAAGCCCATTTCTGGTGTCCCCCGCCGTGATATTGCTGGAATATTGCTAAAAGTGGCGTAAAACCATACCCACTCACTCACTATTCCTGACCTCTCCATTCATTTAGTTGTCTATTACGACAAGGACATTTTTCTTGGGGCCTTACCCGGAATCCTGCTGGGAATAAATTACCAACAAATATAAGTCGTACTATCCATCTGTGTTTCGAGTGATGATAGAAGGAATTATTATTTACAAATGTTACTTTCAGGAGGATTACCAACTGTGTTACAGCATCGTGAAGGAATACAACCGCGACGCCAGCATCTACGCCAACGTGTGATGAGTACGACAACGTACGACGAGTACGACAACGTATGTGTCATGACATTTTCCGACCCCTTGAACATGACGATCGCCCTCCTACAAGACTGCATGCTGATCTTATCCACAGTACAAAGTGTTCAAAACTATGTGTGTTTATGGTTGATCAAACTTGAGGAAAGTTTTATTTCTCTACAATCGTGTGAAAAACAATGCACCGACTGTTTGAAATGGTGAACTACATCTGTTGTATATTTGATTACATTTGATGGGTTTTTTATTACTCTGTTAACAAAGTAATAATATCGTGTAAACATCACGATAAATGTTATAACAAGAGCAAGCCTAATGTCAGCCTCGTTGGTCAATATTCATTTAATGCCCCTGTGAATATAGTTTTTATGGACATGTGTCGCGTATTGTTTTGTAGGTAGCACGTACTTCATCCCACTTAACATGTATACCATGCAAAACATTGATGTTACATATCAGTTTGGGGGGCACGGGTGGCCCCGTCGTCTAAGGCGCCGCGATTCGCTGTGCAGAGTTGCGTCCCCTGGACAAGCCAGAAACCTATGATTGTGGGTTCGAATCCCGGTTCGCCCCGATTATGTTTCTAGGTTTGTCAGCACCATACCCGTGCTCGTGGGTTTCACGGAAGTGGTAAACGTCGGAGACCTGCATCACTTCGGGCTTTCCTCCCACATTAAGCTGACACGCCGTGATATAACTGGAATATTGTTAAAAGCGGCGTTAAACCCAACTCACTCACTCACTCACATATCAGTTTTTTAGTCCAGACAAGATTTTCTATGTCATTGTATTGGCACTGTATATCATTGTGAAGACAAGGATTTTTTAGTTTGGTTTGATTTGTTGTTTAACGCCACATTCAGCAATATTCCAGCTATATGACGGCGGTCTGTATATAATCGAGTCTGGACCAGACAATCCTCTGATTGACACCATGAGCATCGATCCACGCAATTGGGATACGATGACATGCATCAGCCAAGTCAGCGAGCCTGACCACCCGATCCCGTTAGTCGCCTCTTACGATAAGCAAGGTCGCCTTTTACGGCAAGCATGGTTTGCTGAAGACTCATTCTACCCCGGATCTTCATGACAAGGAGAATTGGCTTCGCACTTGTTCCCATCTAGAGTATCAAAACCGGGTCTTCTACAAGACGAGCCAACACTATCAAGTGTCTACTCCTCCACCACTGTCATCAAAGGTGAAATATACCCTGCACTACTTTCTATGATTCACTTGTTTCTCAATGAGTGAGTGAGTGAGTTAAATTTTAAGTCACATCGGCAATATTTCAGCCATATCGTGACTATCAATAGTTAAACATAATACATATATTGAAACTTGTATAAAAACCTGTCAACGAAGGACAGTAAAATTACTTGATTCATCACAGAAAAAGATAGAAAACTAGTACGGAATTATAAAAGAGAATAGCACTATACATAACGATACAAGATAAAAACAGGCTATAGATCGCCAGCATCTGAAGGTAGACCACCATGCTAGGGTCCATTTTGTTTTTACTTTTGTTACCTGCATGGACCCCGGCCGGATTTACATCATCCCTTCAGCTGTTGGCGATTATGACAAATTTAGCCAAAGGTAAACGAACATATATACTACTATTAAAAACGTGGCCAAAATAAATATACTTTGAAAGACGTGGTTTTATTCTCCATGAAATCGCAGAGCACATAGTATGTATCGATGTTTACATGCAATAAAAATGTATATATAAGGCGTCTTACTTTGTTGGGAAGTATTGCTCCATATTCCAAAAGAACGTATACATCGACTAAGACTAAAATTGTACATATTTCACTGGAAATGTATTCTAAAGCCCAATTATTTATGGTACGATACGTCCCAAGACAATTTTATGGCACTTTGGGCGAATTAACATCACTCAAACACATCTGTGGTCATAACTGTCACTTGTCACGTACATAAAACAGATGATGTTCTGACAACAAAGCGTGTTGGGCGCTTCCATATCACTTTAGTAACGTAATCAATATATTGCGTGACCTCTTCGGCGCCCAGGCAAAGACACAACGCTTCGTCGATTTACGTAAACCTCCTGTTGACGTTATTGGGTATGCGGTTACACTTATTTAGGAATATTTTTTTAATTTGAAGTTTACACGATATACGGCTTTTCCACTGGACGAGAGGTCGGTTTCATTACCGCGAAATTGACCTTCAAAAGTGTATGAACGACACAATTTGACGTTCATACGTTTTTCACGAGACCGTGTTCTTGAAATGACGTAAACACTGACGGACTACTTCCACATTCCTGGGGAAACTCCTGGGAATTCCCTAGCACGAAAACATACACAAGCCTTCTTTCTGATCATTTAGAACCTTTATTCTTGGTCTCAGCGTTTCAGTATACATTGAGAAATGTCAGAGAGCGTGACTGCATGATTGTTCACGAATATCCTCGCTACGGCCTATCCTAATGAACAAACGAAGAAATGCACATCTAAACTATCTTAGTGTCGACTCGATCCGTGTCTAGGCTGACTGTGACCGTCTCCAGCAATCGCTAAATTTACCTTTGTGTCTGTTTGACGTGTCTTTATTCACCTTTCAATGATCGGCCAGTTGATCAATGATGACTAACACATGTAACCGCCACAGGTTCATTACCAACTTCTCTCGGAAATCTCTCCCGCCACGTTTATCGTGTCGGCCATTTTGACGTCTTGTACTTTATGTAAATGTATTACGATGCAATGTCATTGTGACTGACTTACTGAGGTAGTTCTGTACAGGACTTTCTCATCTAATGAGGATATGATTTGAACGCATGTGCTGCGTAAGATGTTTTTGAAGAGCAAGCTTTGCATCCATACGCCCATATCACCTCTCTTTTTGAGGAACTATTTCACTCCGCGATATTGACTTTCACTTTGTGCGAGTTCATTGGAGCATGAACCTTCATAGAGTGAGGGCCGAACTGTATGAACGTCGGAGCTTGTGATGTCATTCGCTTGAAATACAAGTTGCACCCTGTAAAGTAGCATTGGAATTGGAAAGCAATCCAGACCCGGCTCATGCTGAAAATGGATAAATGTTAACGTTCTGTGAACTTTTGGTGTGTGTCATACTACGACTGCTGATGACGGGGATTACCGCTGGAGGCGGCGCGGTTGGATTTACTGAGGAACGATAGTGTGGAGCTCGGTGATTTCTTTTAGTAAGTCGAGCATTCTCTGTTATAGCTTCGAATGGACGCTTCATTTCGGTGACCCGATATACACATGATCTGTTTGACTTCAAAGCTTGCATCATTCATAGCCTAAATCGATGTCGCTCTCAGTTTTCCCTAATCATTTTAATGTTATTTTTAGACATTGAGGAATTCCCCAGAAGTAGTTCTGTATGTCTCCGCGCGATTGACAACGTAATCACGTGACATACTGACGTTCATTGGGAAATGAACGACAGTCAGCCTGGTAGTTTTCACCTAGGCGAGACCGCCTCCGCGAGCTAGTGGTAGAGCGTCCGCCCGGAGAGTGGAAGGTCCGGGGTTCGATCCCCGGCCGCGTCATACCAAAAGACGTTAAAAGATGGTACTTGTTGTTACCCTGTCTGGCGCTCGGCATTAAGGGGCTAAAACAAGGACTGGTCGGCTCGGAGTCAGTATACTGTGTCTGAGTGGGGTATTCATGTTAAACTGCGGCATGGTATCTCAGTGTGCTAGCACTATAAATCGGCATCAGTCCGGACTAGTACAAGCAGCCACACACACATACACGTCGCTGTATAATTGCAATAATCTTGGACGCGACGTTAAACCCCATTTCACCTCACCTCACCTCACCTAGGCGAGGTCACCCGCTACTGTCAATATTCAATAATGTACATGTACGTTCCAGCTGTACGCTGTTCGGTAGGTTCGGTAGGTTTGGACGGTGTCTTATGCGTTGCCTTAGATAATCCAAGAGATGTTCCACCGGTGAGAGGTCTGGTCAGCGTGACGGTCAGGGCAACACGGGTACCGTACTGACGTTGAGAAAGTCCTGGATTTTTCGAGCAGTGTGGGACCTGGCATGGTCCTGTTGGAACATTATCCTTTGTGATTGTCTTCTGAGAAAGGTAAACCGCCGTCATATAGCTGGAATATTGCTGAGTGCGGAGTTAAACAACAAACAAAAAATGAGAAAGGGAAGGACAACAGGACGTAGTACTTTTGTGTATTGCCGGGTGTTCTTTACGTATGTTGCTGTAAATAAAGGTGACTAGGTGCGATATGCGGATCAGTGAACACACGATTTCGACGAAATTTATGTAAATCATATTGAAATATACCGTGAATAAACTTGATATCACAGACTCATAACTCCAGATACACAATGAAACCTTACAGGATCACCGTGAAATATTGGCGTTGTGAAACAAAATCAAACTCATTGTATGCGTGTAGCGCTCAGCTGTATGTTTTCTGGGGGGAAACGTGCACTATACGCTGGACAATACGTACGCAGTAATCTAAATTAGAGTTAACCAAAGCTGGGAAACCATATCTCTTTGACTCAACATGAAATGACAACAGTGCACGCCAAAGATTTTGGTTAAACAATTGTTACAATTTTATATGGCACGCATTGGCAAAATATGCTACCGCGAACACTGTTAACTCTTCAGTGACAATATATGGTATCTCTGCCTTCTTCAGGATATTTATACTAACGCAGAGACAGTTTGACCATTTCAGTTAGTGAAATAGTGTCTTGTGATATAATCACGGATGCTCCGCCCATCTTCCCGACCTGTATATTGTCCTTCAATGTTACGGTCGTCCTCTCCATCAACATCCAGCATGGGTTCACGAAGAATTATCGCCAGATTATGCAACACAGCACAAGCACCTGTGAAATATAGTAAGATTGTTTAAAGGGTTTACAGTATTGTAGTCATTCGATTCTTATGTTATGCGAGTGAGTGTTTCCCACTGATGTTAGCACTATTCCAGCTATATACGAGCTGGGGTACTTACAAACCTTATACATTATCAGTATTTAATGTCTTAATTTTATTTCATTTTAAACCTTTATTAATAGTACAGTTTTCGGATCTTATATATGCGTTAGCTTCAAATTTATTTCATAGTTATATTATTATCTTAGTTAGCTAACCAATGATGGTCAAACTCTCTCTGGGCTCATCCTGATTTCAACGTGCAGAACATTGAAACGCCGTTTGAGCCACCCAAATGCTCTTTCTATGGTTGACCTTGTTTTTTTATGGGAAGAGTTGAATTGCTCTTGCTCGGGGGTAGATGGTTTCAGTTACGGATTCATCAAATACGAACGACATGCGTATCCACTGTCACCGAGAATAACGTCGTCTTGTAGAGTGGTATGGTGTGATTCCAGGTGTTGCCGCACGTTACTCATCGTGAACACGTGACTGTAATGTGTACTGCCTGGCCATCTCGTCACTAAGTTAGTAACTTTACCTGCAGAACGACACAAAACGTTAATGTTAATATAAGTCAATATTGCCATCGAACCTGGTTCGTATAGCAGCCACTGTCATATAGCTGAAATATTGCTGATCGCGGCGATAAACAACAAATACTGAAATCATATTATAGTATAAAGATTTGTCTGATAGCTGTTTCGTTTAACAATGTGAACGGTGTCAGGGTCGTATACATATTGTCCTTTTGACTCTGAAGGGTTGACGTGTATGCTCCATGCACAGGTTTTACAGTGACATTTGTTGTTTTATTATATTCTAAGAATTTTTTTAACACACCTTGGCTGTCACACATTGCTTGAACGTTGATCGAATGGTAGCCTGATCTTATTGACAAAAGCAGGTTCGTTGTCTGATGGTGCCAGTACCCGTACATGTGTCCCGTCGATACATCCGATGACTCCAGGAAATCGAGATATATTGTAGAATTCTTTTCTAATGTCACCTATATCCCTCTCGGACGGCCAGGTTACAAACCTCGGCACAAGAGACGCAATGGCAAGGGAAATCATCCTAACAACTCGTGAGGTTGTTGATTTGTCTATCCCTATTGTGTCGCCAGAGATTTGCAGGAAACTTCCACTTGCAAAGAAGCGTAGGGTTACCAGAACCTGATAAAATGGTTAATATAAAGAGGCTAATGATAGGTTTGACAAATTTTCAAATATTTCCATAATACTTATATCTACTTTAATCATTTTGCTGCGTTTTCATTATGTCTCAGTAAGTAAAGTGTGAATGATGGATATAAGGTGTGCATGCTTTAACAATTAAAAGGGATAGAACACGCAAAACTGTTCTCTTCAGTGTGCACGACACATTTAGTTTAAGTCATTGGAGTAAATCCCCTTTATGAGATTGATCATGGCTGACACCGCCAAGTTGAAAACGTATATTTCTGGAGTGAAGTGAAAAGGATCCATGAATTTACAGTACTTTCAATTGTGAAATATATTTACAAGGTTGGTATCATTAGGCTGCATATATGACTGTACCAACACACGTGTTAGTGAGCAGACCCACGCAGAACTGCGTATCACTCATTGTAAAGATTGACGCTATAAATTTGCCCGATGTGGCGATATTCGGCGATCGAGTCAGAATTAACCATCGGATATCTGGATAAACTACAGGGATAATTGCTATCATTATCAAAAGAACAGTCTCATATACTGAAAGTCAGTGTCTAACTGTGACGTAGCGAAGGCATTTTATAAGTTTTGGCAACTTTGGAGATATAAATTTCGAAACAATTTTGCGAGGGCACGAGGCCTAGCCAAGCCAGATCAGTAGCCATATCTGTGCCTGTAAACCTCTGCGGCTTGAAACCTAGGCCTTCTCCACAAATTAAAATAGTTGGATTTGGCCGAAATATGTTTGAATTGTTACCTTGTTTCGTTTTGTCGCCGTGTGTACATCTGACTACACTTCTTATCGTTATGACAGGACAGACCGACTGTCAACAAGGTCTGACCATGGCCGTGACGACTCATAGACTAGGGTTAGAGTAGCTTCCCTTTGACAAAGGGCAGTTACTCTAGCGGACAGACCGATGGATTGCCGCGAAAGGCAATTGAAAACAATTGTTGTTTTGCGTATATGTTGCTTCGCCAGTGTACAAGAAACAGATTTCAGTTGGAACTATATTGACTACTGTCACTGTCCGACTGACACATCACTTACCCTGTGACGTAATAAATATTAATGCGCGCATTCCAGGAAAACTTGCAATGTTTTAGTAATGTTTATGAGTAAGGGAAAGCGATTTTGAAGCACAGAATTAAAGAATGACATTATATGATAAAGAGGTTATCACGCTTGTGTGTTTTGGGATGGTAAATATTCTGTATTAGGAATAAACACTACGTATTTTGATCGCCAAGGCTCGCTAAATACAATTCCTTATGCAGTATATTTACCATCCCCAAACACACTCGCGTGATAACCTCTATATATTGTGAATTATGTCAAAGACGACAGCTGTGATTAGCGATCACTGGTCAGTGAGACAAGTCGGCGAAGACGAGTGTTGGCGTTTCGTACGTGTGTGGGGTTAAGAAGGATAATGAATGAATGAATGAATGAATGAGTATGGTTTTACGCCGCTTTTAGCAATATTCCAGCAATATCACGGCGGGGGACACAAGAAATGGGCTTCACACATTGTACCCTTGTCAGGAATCGAACCCGGGTCTTGGTCGTGACGAGCGAAGGCTTTAACCACCCGACCGCCCCTACGAAGGATAAAGTATATGGAGTCTTTGATTCTGCGTTATTGTGCATCTGTGTGTGTGAGGTCAAGACGAATATCAGCATATGTGGTTTCTTAATGTGAGTGCGTGTGTGTGTGTGCGTGTGCGTGTGCGTGTGCGTGTACGTGTGTGTGTGTGTGAGAGAGAGAGTGTGTATGTGTTTATGCACATTACTGTACGCGTGTTTATGGACAAGAAGGGTATCAGCATCTGAGGTCACTTTATATGAGAGTGTGTATGTGAGAGAAAGAGAGAATGCGTGTTTGTGTGTGTGTATGTGTGTGTGTCTGTGTCTGTGTCTGTGTGTGTGTGCGTGCGTGCGTGCGCGCGCGCGCGCGCGTGTGTGTGTGTGTGTGTGTGTGTGTGTGTGCGTGTGTGTGCGTGTGTCTTCGTTTTTGAAGTTAAAGAACGCTGTATAACAACCTGTGGTCAGTAGTAAGTAGGGCTTTGTAATTGTAATACATGTACCTCTGTCTGTGTAGGCGTAGTAGCCTAATTGGGCTTCCAGGTCTCCGGTGCTAGCCTGACGAAACCTGTCTGGCGCAAAGGTAGTACACAAGGATGCTAGCATGTCGCACTTGAAGACAGAACATCTTGGGTTTCGTGCACAGTTGACAGCACATGCATCTACTCGTGTAGACATCATTTCCGCTTTCTTGAACAGGTACATGGAGAAGTCGTGTTTACGTCGTGCCAGGAGCTCGAATGTGGATTTGCTTCCAGTCCTTGAAATAAAGACAGAGAAAAAAACAATGATTTGGAAGTATTGACTCCAGTCATCAATAAATTCAAAACGTCGTCAGTCTAAAATATCTGCCGAAACAGATTAAATAGTCATGAGATTTTATGATAATAACTGAAAATAAGTGATGAGATCGCGCATCATATTGACAAGCATTGTGTCATATTTAGTCAAATCCTCTGAACACGGTGTAGGGTGATCATTATGCATATCATTTATATGTATTATTAACGTGTCCCAACAGAAGACTTATGAATGGCCAAGTCACTACCTAACTACATCCTGAACATATTATCAACTTAAAATAACTGTAAACTCTGTATCATAATTTTCATGGAGAGGTCCCATATGTACCAAAAAACAACATGATGTTGTTACAAACATGGCTTGGCTCTAGGATTCGGGGACTTGCTTTTCGTTTGGATGCGCTTATAGAAACATACTAGAGCCACTCAAACAACCCAAATTCCCTCATATGTGTACAACCACCCCAGCCCCCACCCCAAACCAACCCCAACCCCAATTGTCACTTCTCTAGGTTTCGTTCATACCTGCTGGGGAAAGTGAATATCCAGATATTGCACCCAAACGCGAAAAGAACACTAACATACAAAGGCAGAATTTAATTTTCCTTTTAACTTATTTCAGAGACACATTCTAAAGAAGAAAATTGGTTTTAGATACGAACGGCAAAGAACGTGTAACGGATACTCCGTTGTTGACAGCGAAGAAATGTATCCCTCCTTCCGTACTAAATCTCAATGTTCTTGTCATTCTACACGATCACCTTCAAATTGAATATAAATTACTGAGTTATTATGGCCTCTGGTTTATTGAAATATAATTTATAGTTTCCATTGATTAAAATGAGAAACTTACAATGTCGCACTACCAGGCTTAGATAAGTGGTTATAATTTGACAGCATAGTTCTTGAATGGCCATCTACACAAAATCATGTGGTTAACAACAATGTATGCAACTAGGCAACTTCTTTAACGCAAAATGAAACGGTAAGTGTGCTGGCCTCATTTATAAAGTTATTATTATTATTATCATTATAATGTTAGAACACTTACGTCAACGCGGAGAGCAACTGCAGACAGAGCATGATCTCCAGTCGCATCATCTTCTTTGGATACATGCACTACGTATTACCTTCATTGAACAACAGATACTGTGAACTGCTTGTAACTCTGTTACCGCTGTGGAGCAGTCTTCACAGTACGGTAAGCGTGATTAATACAGCGATATTCCTTGACAAGCTTAAACAACTCGAAAGATCAATCTGTACATGCAACACAGGAAACACAGCAATTACGATAATCAATGACAAAATAGTTATACAAGTTTGACTGTAATTAAAATCACAATCACCCTATATGTTTGTTTATTAAAAAGTCTCAGCGATTGTAATCATTTTATTTCAAAAGGAAGTATATAGATCAGCAGATATTCATTTACACTAATGATGGCGAAACCGTTTCAATCATTTATGAGGTCTTGTACTTGATAACAAGGTTTAATGATTAACCAGATGACATAACTTAAATTCCCACGAGGATTTGGTCCTAGCCCTTGTAATAAGGAAAGAGAAAAATAACAAATCGTTTTGAATCATTGGTTTCATTCATTACTAAAGTTGAAACGTGAACGCCAGAGAATAATCATTCTCGAATATTTGCCGAAACACATAACATAGAGCGTAAAAGCAAAAAGAACCAAAACAAACAAACAAACAGTTATAGTCATGTAGGTAGGTACATGTATATTGAACTTTGGATTTAAGTTGCGTTCCAGTGTGTTACATGCTTTGTTGGTCGGTTGGTTGGTTTCAGCAACCCATGCTTGCTTTAAAAGAGGGTCCTGATGGGGGTCCCATAAGCAGTAAGCAGTAAAATTTAGAGTACTTTTTCATTAAGCAGTATTTTTTCTTCTTTTTCAAAATAATCGTCGCGAAAAAAAATTGGGGTCGCAGTAAATAATTTATTTACGTCAGGCAGTTATTTTGTGGTATTTTCCGTTAAGCATTTACGATAAAAAAAGATGAATTTTACGTTTACGATGTTTAGTGCTACAACTATTGTAAGCCTATGTTAAAGTATGGGAGTTACGATCATCTTAGCACTAAGATCGCTTTGTGCAAGTGGGCCCTGGACTCCTCACGGGACTTTCTTGTATTTGGCAACATGGGCGCTTCAGAAGATTTAGCGCAGTTCAACAAATAGTGACGATACCAGGTGTCGTAAGAGTATCCAACCGGTGGCACCCGTCACAAACACACGAAAAGGCAAGTAAATTGTTCACCTGAAAAAAACACGGTAACATAATTTTAATATGCAGTAAATTGCATCAGACATCCTTTTTGTCACTGAAGCGGTACATTATAGCTAAATTGGCTACAATTACAAAGAAACGGCGTGCGCGTTATCAGGCAAAGTGCGAACATTTGGTCATCTTGTCACGTTGCCCTGTGACGTCATGGATAATTTGCATACTTTCGTAAACAAATATGGCAGAGTTTATCGCGAGATTGAGCGAGTGTCTCGCGCGCCGACTGATGACTCAACTGATTAGAAGAACGACAACGATTTAGATGAGGAAATACGCGAGAGACTGCAGCTGGAGAGTGAATCGAACATAAGAGTCAAGTGCCACGCCCAGGCAGACGTCAACCCTTTTTTTACAGGTGCGGAAAACCTCCGTGGTCTTAAGGGGTCGAGCGTCTGTGCAGGGGAGCTGTGTTCGTGGTTTCTCTGACGCTCGGCAGTAGGGACTAAAACAAGGACTAGTGAGTCAGCTCGGAGTCAGTGGTTAAACTACGGCATGGTATCTCAGTGGGCCTAAACTATAGAACCGGTATTACCCCCACACAAACACACTTTCTCTCTCTGTGGAGGCACGGGTGGCCCGGTCGTCAAAGGCACCGCATTCGCAGTGCAGAGTTACGTCCCTTGGGTGCGCCAGACACCAACGATCGTGGGTGCGAAACCCGGTTCGATAATGCCATGAGTTTATGAATTGTTCAATGTCCCTCATTAAAACCAGAAAACGTGATTTTACAGTACGTGAGCGTTAAAGAATTAAAATATGTTTCTGATATTGATATGAATTCTGTGAGTAATTTTGTGTATTGTAATGATTATACGAGCGCTTCACGAACTCACATGACGACGTTTTGTAATGGTCTATATCCGTACATTTCGTCCTGTCAAACAGTACAAATGACTGTAAATAACAGGAAATATCGTCTTGTGTCTCATCGTGAAATGGACTGGAAGGGTGAATTTCAGTACTTTGTGTTTTTCGACTTTCTAATCTCTCCAAACTAAATGCACAAGTCCGCAACATCACCTCCGTGGTCTTGTGTGTTAGAGTGAGTGAGTGAGTATGGTTTTACGCCGCTTTTAGCAATATTCCAGCAATATCACGGCGGGGGACACCAGAAATGGGCTTCACACATTGTACCCATGTCGGGAATCGAACCCGGTTCTTCGGCGTGACGAGCGAACGCTTTAACCACTAGACTACCCGACCGCCCCCTTGTGTGTTAGAGCGTCTGCCATGAGAACGGAAGTTCGTGGTTTCGAGTCCCGTTAAAAGATGGTACTTGTTGTTACCCTGTCTGGCGATCGGCATAAGTGCTGCATGCACGTCGCTTTATAAGTGCAATAATCTTGAACGCGAAGTTCAATCCCATCACACACACACACACACACACACACACATACACACACACACACAAACACACACACACACACATACACATCTTTTCCCAGTAATATATGACAATGAACGTGGCCTAGAGCGCTAAACAATGAATACTATGTAAGGTCGATTAGACAATTGGGTATATTGCCAGCATGGTTAACCTTTTTCCGCCGATTAAATGTTAAGAACGCCTTGTGACTATTTTATATCAAACCTACATACTTAAATGACCCGTGAAGATCCGGTTTAGAATAGGTCTTCAGCAACCTATGACTTGGTTGATGCATTTCTTTGTATCTCAATTGGTTCTCATGATGTCAATCACTGGACTGTCTGGTGCAGACTCGATTTATTTACAGAGCGCCGTCATGACAGCTTGATTAGATCTCGGTGCAGCTTAAAACAACAACAAAATAAACAAAACTAACATGATGTTTAAACATTATTTGAGACTGTAATGTTACACACAATAGCGAAAGAGTAGGATTTTATGGTGCTTCTAGTAATAATCTAACCCTATTTCGGCGGTGGCCACAAGGTATCGGCTGCACAGACAGGGACAAATAGGTCCATGAATTGTATCGCAATGAATGAAGACTTGATAAACGAGGACGAGGGAAGTTGAACCTGCGTGTCAAGTCAACGTTATCACACTGTTCCGCCTCGACGCGGGGTAGAATAGGTCTTCAGCAACCCATGCTTGCCGTAAAAGGTGACTCTGCTTGTCGTAAAAGGCGACTAACGGGATCGGGTGGTCAGGCTCGCTGACTTGGTTGATGCATGTCATCGATCCCAATTACGTGGATCGATGCTCATGGTGTCAATCACTGGATTGTCTGGTCTAGACTCGATTATTTACAGTCCGCCGTCATATAGCTGGAATATTGGCGTAAAACAACCAACCAACCAACCAACTTGCGTACTTTGCATCCCCGGAATTGATTCCTGACAGTGACATCAGCAGCGACGAATGCCTTAGGGCATACGGTTAGTCAACAGACAGTGGGGGCAGGCGACTCCGGGCTCAAGGAATTAGGGTTTACAGACGTTACAGATGATGATTATTGACAGCGCAACATCGTTGTCAGAGATTGAGATGTACCCGGACTGTACGTCGTTGACAGCGACGTGACTGGCAGAGGGTCGTCTTCAGTGATGAAAGCCAGTTCTGTCTGTTCAGAGCTGATGGAAGAGGGCTTGTTCAGCGCCGAAAGGGAGAACGGACGGCAGCATGTTGTGTTCAGCAGGTCGTGCCGTATGGTGGAGGGAGTGTTATGGTGTGGGGAGGACTTTGTGGGCAGGTCATCGTTAACGGAAATTTGACAGCTCAGTGTTACATAGATGACATTCTTCGTCCGATTGGCATCCCTTTTCCACAACAGCTGCCACGTGGTGACATTTTATCAATATAACAACGCCAGACCCCATACAGCCAAATTGTAAAGAACTTACTTGCAGCCAACAACGTCAACGTGTTGCCCACAAGAACTGATGCAGGCCCTCAAAGAAGAATTGCTACGTATCCCGCGTGACGTCATCAGATCTGTAGCAGTGGGTGGTCAAAAAACGCTATTGTGTTGGGTGCCAAATTAGGTGAGCACAAGACCAAAACTGTATCAGGATAGCGTTGTAATAAACCCTAGATCCTATATTTACGGTCGAAACACGTGAAATAGAGCTAAATTATGAGTATGGACACTGAATTTGTGGAGTCTGTCATGGCGGGTCAGCCATGTCGACCTGTGTGCGTGGAGAACGAATTATTTGACGAACAGAACGCACGCAAGAGATGCTTTTCGGGGGATAGTGACAATGATTCTAATAATCCTGGCTATAAGAGGTCAAAAAGCTTACATGCCGCAAACCCTGAGGTAGTGGTAGCTGAAGTGCATGCAAGTGGCGGTGTCTTGACAAATGGGAGTGAAGCGTCGGAAAATCACTCGTCACTGGGAGATAAACAATCAAACACTATTCAGTACAGTAGCACGGATGCAGCAGTACTTGGTGCAGTGACAGAACTTGCTAAAGAAATGAGAGGTGCTGTGGTGTCTCTTACACAGAGAATGGCAGTTATGGAAACAAACCTAGAGATGAACTTAAAAACTTTAATAACCACAACAATAGAGACAGAAGTAAGGAACATGAAAGAAGACTTCCAAAGAGACTTTAGCTCAGTGCAGAAAAGAATTGATGATTTAGAAAAAACTTATGCCAGTATAGTTAAGACTGGACAAGACAAGAATCTGAACTCTGAGAAATGTTCAATAGTAATTAAAGGGCTAAACCCTGATAAAGTGAGTGAATCCCAAAATGAATTAAAGAAAAAAGTAGAACATTTAATACAGGTAAAACTAGATCTGAAATATGTTAAAGTTGTGAACTGTGTACGGAAACAGAATCCTAAAGGTAACAACCCCGGTCACATTACCTGTCAGATGGCGTCAGAGGAACAGAAAATACAAGTTCTCAGGACCAAACACAAGCTGAAGGGTATGGACCATATGCAGCGAGTGTACATCAACTCTTATAAGACAAAAGAAGAACTATAGAGTGATGGAAATATGCGTTTGTTGCTAAGGACACTTGACACGAGCAATAAGCTAAGATTGCAAAAGAATGGTAAATTATCTGAAAAGACATCTGCAGCCCATTAGGGGTTGCGGCTTGGAATATGGAACTCTAGGGGTTTTATCAAAAATGCAAAACACTATGATGCTTTTAATTTCAAATGTGATATTTTAAATGTTTTAAAATGTGATATTGTTGGTGTTTGTGAGACTTTTTTAAAAGGTAAAGAATTAATAGAAATAGGAAATTATGAATGGTATGGTCAAAATAGATCTGGTTTACATTCTCGTGCAAAAAGAGGCTCCGGTGGTGTTGGTTTCTTGGTGAATAGTAAGCTTGTCCCATACACGGAACAATTGAGTGACTTTAATACAGAAGGAATTCTGTCGATTAAGCTCCGAAGACAACATCAACCAGATATCTATTTATGTGTTTGCTATTTACCTTCTCATGGAACCAGTAGATTAATTGATTGTGAATTTTTTTTCCTAGAGTTGCAACAACAATTTTATACTTACCAAAATAAGGGATTAATCTATATTTGTGGAGATTTCAACGCAAGGTGTGGCAGTTTACAAGATATCATCGAAGGTGTTGATGAAGTAGAATTGAGAGAAATAATCTGATCCCTGTGTCAATTCCAATGGAGAATGTATGTTTAACTTTATGTCAGGAAGTGGATTGTGCATGCTAAATGGAAGAGTTGGATATCAAGATTACACATACATCAGTGATCAAGGTAGATCTGTCGTGGATTATGTTTAAACACCCTATGAACAATTGAATTTTGTTGGAGATTTCCAAGTACAAGTGACATAATCTTTCACCACCTATCTCACCACCACACTTCGAGTCAATCTGGATGTGGCTACTGGAAATAAAGTCTCTAGACAGAATACAATACCTACACCAAATGAACTTACATTAGATGTGATGTGAGCAAGGTGCCACAAGAGTTTATCTTGAACAATGAAACGGTGAATTTTCTTTATGCATGGATTAAAAACCTTGAGGAGTGTAATACACAACAAAGAGACATTAATGATATGTATGATATATTCCTAAAAGCCCTTAGAGAAGAAATGAACACTAAACTAGATCACAGGACGATATATCACAATAGAGAACAACACAAGACTAATAAATCAAGAAAGTAAGCATACTGGTGCATGAGGAGCTACAGACACTATGGAATCTTGCCTGCAGGAAAGAGAAATTATGGACAAAATGTAAAGGCTCCAGTACTTTTAGGAGACATTTAAGAGAAGAATTCTGTCAAGTTAGAAAACAATTTGATAAATGTCACCGGGAAAACAAAAGAACATTGAAATAATTAAACAAGTCACTGAATAATCCTGCACTATTCTGGAAAAAATATTGGAAAGCTGGGAATACAAAATGAAAGGAGACCATTGATCCCGAATACAGTATTAAATGATGATGACACACTTTTGGTAGACCACAAAGATGTGATGGAAAAGTGGAGAGACGATTTCTGCATTATATATAATCAAAGGGAGGACAACTCTACTAACATTATAAACAACATTAATCACCTATGCAATGAAGAGTTGAATACAATCCAAACTGCTGTAGACTCTGAAGTTCTTAATCAACCCATAAGTGAACAAGAAGTTTGTGAAGCTGTTAAGCATACTAAACTGAACAAAACTTCAGGAATAGACAATATTAAAGCTGAAATTCTTAAGAACTCAGTGAGTGTGAATTTATTACACAAAATGTTTAACATTATGTTTAAAACTGGACTTGTGCCTGAACTTTGGAAAACAGGAATCATTAATCCAATTCCAAAATCTGGAAAGGGTGACCCGAGAGTACCAACAAATTACAGAGGCATTACATTACAATGTGTACCATGCATGCCATCGATCCCAATTGCGTGGATCGATGCTCATGATGTCAATCACTGGATTGTCTGGTTCAGACTCGATTATTTACAGACCGCCGTCATATAGCTGGAATATTGCTGAGTGCGGCGTTAAACAACGAACCAACCAACCATATAAAATATATGCAAAAGTTATTAATAACAGAATCAGTAACTGGTTAGAAACCAACAGTTATTTAACAGAACTGCAGAATGGATTGCGTAAGAGAAGATCCTGTCAAGACCATTTACAGTCCTTAACAAAAATATTATACAACAGAAAGATGTCAAGGCTCTCAACATTTGTGTGTTTTATTGACATGAAAAAGGCTTTTGACTCTGTACAAAGAAATTTACTATGGTTCAAACTGAAACAACAATTTGGAAGTCAAGGAATTATACTGAATGCCATTCAGTCTCTGTACCAAGGAGTGAAATGTTGTGTAAAGGTCAATACAGAAAGAACTGATTGGTCTGATGTCTCCATGGGTGTGAAACAAGGCTGCTGTTTGTCGCCAACTTTATTTTCAATGTTCATAAATGACTTGGCAGATAAAATCAGTGACCTGAAATGTGGTATTAATATTGATAACTTGAACATTTCACTATTTCTGTATGCTGATGATATTGTGCTCATAGCTCCGGATGAATATAACATGCAGAAGCTTCTTAATGGTCTCGCTGACTGGTCTAAACATTGGAAACTTGGAGTAAACAAAGATAAGACAAAGATTATGCATTGCAGACCTGTATCTATCCCTATGGGAACTTACCAGTTTACTTTTGGTGAAATCAATATTAATTACTGTATGGAATACAGGTATCTTGGCATGTGGCTGAATGAGCATTGTTATTACAAAAAAACTGTGACTGAAATTTGTAAATCAGCAAATAGAGCCCTTGGGGCTGTGCTAGCCAAGTTCAACAACATGGGTGGTTTAAGTCATGAAGTGTTTACTAATTTGTTTGACAGCTATGTTCAACCTGTCCTCAACTACAGCGCTAGTGTGTGGGGTATTAACACTTATAAAGAAATTAACCATATACAAAACAAAGCCTGTCGATATTTCCTGGGTGTTCGGAAAAATAGCTCAAATATTGCTGTACGAGGTGATATGGGATGGAGAAATCAACAGACTAAGATTCAAGTTGAAGTGTTTAGATGTTTTCATAGAGCTGTCACAGCCGAACCAGATTCAATAATAGGTATCATTCACAGGTGGTCAGTAAGGCGGAAATCATCATGGGACTACAGGGTTATGGTCATGGTTAAAAAGCTTGCTATCACCAACAGAGGCCAGACTGTATATGATTACTGTAATAACACAAGCCGGCCAGTGTTCCTTGATCAAGCATTGCAGGAGCTAGATAAGAAAGACAGAGAGAAGTGGTATCCAGATCTTTTTAATGACAAAAATAATTCAAATGGAAACTAAGAACTTTTAGATTATTTCAACAAAAAATTGAAACATGCCATTATGTTAAAATGTCTCTACCAAGGCAATATAGAAGTGTATTAGCATCATTGCGCTGTGGTAACCTGCCAATTTATATAGAATGTGGAAGATATACCAAGCCCATCACTCCTCTTTCAGAAAGACTATGTACTCTCTGCGCACGTGACAAGCAAGCCATAGAGGATAAATTTCATTTTGTTGTAGAATGCAACTTCTATAAAGATATCAGACTGTCTATATTTAACATAGCTAAAATACAAGAAACAAATTTCACTGAATTTTCAAATTTTGAAAAGTTTCCGTGGCTTCTTAAAAATGACAACATCCAGTACCAGTTATCTCAATGTTTGCACACTATGTACAGCAAAAGGCGTTTGTGCTTATCCAAACTACCATAATATAAAAATATCTGTTTTTAGTGAACAATATCCTTAGGTATAATTCTATGTTCATATGTTGTACATTATTTGTGAGAGAATGTGATTAAGTAGATTAGTAGTTTGTGATTATCTAAACTACCATAATATAAAAATATCTGTTTTTAGTGAACAATATCCTTATGTATAATTCTGTGTTTCATATGTTGTATATTATTTGTGAGAGAAGGTGATTAAGTAGAAAATTTGAAATATGACAGACTGACCAAGGGGATTGGGGATAAACAGAATGACTGGATTAAAGTATATGCTTGACTGTGCGACATGGTGTGACTTGGGGCGTATATGGGTGTGTGCTAGGAAGGGTTGGGCAGATTGAATAAAGAATGATTGATTGACACGGTTGAACTTGTGCATGATTGAATGTGTGTGGGTCATAATGAATAATGCGTGTGATTGAGTGACTGAGTGGAATTTTTGTGGCTCGCTGATCTGGGACATGTATATGGGGGAACGGGGGGGGGGGGGGGGGGGGGGGGGGTGTGTGAACTGGTGACTAGGTTGAACTTGCGTGAGAGTATATGTCCGTGTGTCTGTGGGGTTAGGGGGGGGTTGCTGTTTACATATGAAGACATTATAAGTTATAATGTTTTATTGATGTATTTTATTGATTGTATAATTTTAGGTGTCTTTTAGGCCAGTAATGGCCAGGTGTATTATGTACACATGACACATTAATAAACTATATTATTATTATTATTATTATTATTATTATTATTATTATTATTATGTGAAGGATCAATGAACTTGAGCGATTTTAGATGTGTGTGCTCTTTGTCCGTGACGTTGAAAGCTTGTTTTGGCCACCTTTTAATTCGGGATACGGTCATGCCGATATCGGATGATGTATGATTGTCATAATAAATGTTGATTTCGTTGCGATTTTGATTTTTTCAATTCATTTTACTTCATGCGTCTATCTTTTGTGATGTTCAAACAAGAGTGATTTAAAACTGTTGTAAACTTTATTTATAAATATATAACACCATTTTGTTGTTTTGATTGTTTTAGATAATGAACAAAAATCTAAAAAGATTTAGCTATACTGTTCAATATACATGTAATGACGACTTGTCACCTCTGTACCTATCGTAGCTAACACCACATGGATTCAACGAAACAAGGAATCATATATTGAGAGGGATGATATGAGCACTTGAACAAAATAATCGTGATAAACATGATGGTAAATGCAGAAAAACGCAACCAACTGACCAAAGAACAAACTATCCATAAAAAAGATTGTTTATTCATCTATATCTCGAAGTAAAGTTTGTTTGTTGTTTAACGCCACACTCAGCAAGATTCCAGCTATATGACGGCAATCTGTAAATAATCGAGTCTGGACCATACAATCCAGAGACTGACACCATGACCATCTACCTACGCAGTTGTGGTACGATGATATGCAGCAACCAAGTCAGCGAGCCTGACCACCCGATCTCCTCTTTCGACAAGCATGGGTTGCTGAAGACCAATTCTGACCTGGATCTTCACGGGTCCGAAGTAAAATAAAATTACAAATATATTTCCTTGCAGAATGCTTGTTGTGTTATCACTACTTGTCGGCTACTGATGATTTAAAAAGACAGAATCCTTATAATTTATATTGATCATGTAATATGAATGACGCACAAATAAACTAGAGAATTACCATTATGAAGATGCTTCCACTGTTGTGTGTTCAAAATCCAAAGTTTCAATAGAAATGAAAAACGTTTTTTGCTTGTTTGATCTTTCGTATTACATTAGTTTGTTTGCTATGTGGACGACGCCATTGTGTTTGCTATTATTTGAAAAATCCCTGATCCACACGTATCGATAGCCGATTATCAATAATGTTCTTAAGGCACTGTGTACTGTGTACATCTCAGTCTTTTTACCAATCCTATGTCCACAATAGCATGATATTAATTTACCCTTGAAGGAAGTTTCTTGATTATCGTACTCATTAATCGATATAAGTATGTGAACTAGAAAATACTTTTTTGCGATTGTGCAGCTAATGATCACACATTTACAGTTGCATATTGTATGATCCGTCACGCGCATACACATGGGTGTTTGTTACCATACATCGATTTCCGAGACCCGATATTCCTGTGTTCATCCCCATGACAGAATTGCCAAACGGTCTATCGTGAATTGTAACTAACAATCTTGGAGTCATAGTCAAAATCGATGTCGCTCTCAGACAGTTGGCTGGGTACCATTTTGAACACTTGAATATTTGGAAACAGCAGCCATGAAACCTTAAAAAATAGTTTTCCCTAATAATTTTTCATGTTACATTTAGACATTTAGGAATTCCCCTAAAGTAGTCCTGTATAGTCTGACAACTATCGGGAAATGAGCGACAGTCAGTTTCATCGTGTTCACGACACGTGAAGATCCGGCGTAGAATAGGTCTTCAGAAACCCATGCTTGTCGTAAGAGGCGACTAACGGGATCGGGTGGTCAGGCTCGCTGACTTGGTTGATGCATGTCATCGCATCGCATTTCGGGAGTGGTTTAACATATCTGCAACCACTCCCGAAAGTAGAATTGTACTATCGGCATGTGGCCTTTCAGTGTGGAATAAAACTTATCCTTATCCTTAATAATTTAATAATAAATTAAAGCTGCAAAACCCTTTCGATATCCACATGAAATTCAAATTTCTGCTATATGACGGCGGTCTGTAAAATATTCGAGTCTGGACCAGACAATCCAGTGATTGACATCATGATGACCTATGCATCAACCAAGTCAGCGAGCCTGACCACCCGATCCCGTTAGTCGCCTCTTACGACAAGCATAGTCACCTTTATGACAAGCATGGGTTGCTGAAGACCTATTTATTCCACGCCGGATCTTCACGGGTCCATATATTTATGAAACACTATCTAATAGTGATGATACCAGGTGTTCGTGAAAAATTGAGTGCATCCTGTCGCGACGCTGGCGCCCGTTACACACGCGCAAAGGCATGTCAATTTTTCACCTGAAAAACAACAAATTGGGAACATACGGTATAAATCAAAAGAGGGATTTGCGTCAAACATCATTTTTTTAAACTGATGCGTCAAATTAGGAAATGTTATCCGAATGTCTACCATAAACCTGTTTGAAGCAATGTTTAAAATGGAAGAATCACTTTGTTCCCAATAGCACACCACATTATTGAGTTGTGTTGTCCGTTCTTCGGGTACGAACACTTAACACCGATGAGAAAATGGTACGTCATCGATAGTAATAGATGGCAATTAGAGAAAACGTTAGTAACACCAAGTACCTTTCTGACAACCCTTCTTAACAAATAAGGCCTGCATGTACTGCTAGTCTCGTTTTGTCGTCACACCTAATATTGATGAAAATGTCAATTCATCGATAATAGTTTCGCATTTCGTGCTTCCACGTCTTTAGTCTGCCGATCCATGGCACTATATCCCATTTGATAAACAAACATATGTTCGTGCCTGGCTGTGTTAAATATGTGTCCAACCAATGTGTTATATTTGCGTTCAACAAATTCATTACAGAGTTATCAATATCGAAAATCATTGTAAAGAATAGGAGCACTAAAGTGAACTTAGGGTCAGACACTTGAAGTGTGATGGTGACAATAGGTGACAGGTAGGTGACAATCCATTCCCAGTACAATCATTTTACCAACCAGTATACACGTACAACGCACGGGTACGTGACACATTTTCCTTTCAAAATGTTTGTATAAAAATAAACCTTTGACCTCATTGATGAGAAAATTAATTTGAGCTTTTACGTTTAATCACTTGGTCATATACCTATTGGAACTAAACAAAAGTCTTGTTAATGATAATATCATCAAACGCACAATATGGTCCTCGATTATACCGATCGGGGTCTCCGTTATCAATATACATCTATTCACAACGTAAACTGGGTACAATGTGGGAAGCCCATTTCTGATGCCGCCCGCTCGCTCGCACTCACTCACTCACTCACTCTAAAATACAACCTGCAGTTCAAATGATCATTGGGGCGTTTAGTTAGCCTGATGGTTCAAGCATTCGCTGTTCATATATATATTCCCTCTATTTTTTCCATAACCCATACATTTTCAGATGACTTCATTATGCAAAGGTTTCGATACGGACACTGGGTTGGGTTATAGAGTGGTCAAAACGTCCGTCGCCACGTCGGGTTGGAATATAGAGTGATGTTGATAATTGTTTCTTCCCGCAATAAGTGTTGTAAATTTCTAGAACTGAGGTAAAACTATAACAATCACTCATCTCTACATACTTTTGTTTAGTCACTCAGTGCCGTTACAATTTTATTGTAAGTGACAGCTGAAACCTCTTCTTTGAATCTAGTTTTGTATTTATAGGACTTGTTAACTGAAATGCTTCCACAAATGCTCTAGGCCCTGAGCTGCCTTTCATGAAGCGATCGTAGCGCTACGACTGTCGTTGATTAACATAGACTTTTGACAGTTTTAGCGCTGCGATCGCTTTGTGAAATGTGGCCCTGCTCCACAAACTAATGTCATCACAACGATCGTCTTAGCGCTAACGCCGCTTTGTGGGACGGGACTTTGATCATTTGTCCAATTGTTGTAAAAAAAATTTAAAAAACCTACAGGGTAAGTAGTTTGTTAACATGCACGCATCTCTTATTTATCATGCTCAAATCGGCACAAAAACTTTAGAAAGGATCGTCTCTTTAATTCCAAGGCTTTGCCTCTGAAAAATACAGTAAATGTTTATCTTGTTAAGGGTAAAATGCGTGCAAAGTATGTTGAATCAATCAATCCATACATACATTGCTGATTATGTATTACAATAAATTTATATTCATCGAACATGATATTAATTTCAATTTACATTCCCAACGTAAGGTATATCACTATATCATGACCATTCTATCAAGCATTCCATATCATGGCTTTATATTGAATTCCTTCCTTGTCATGTGTAGTGTGAGTGTGTGTATGGTATTACGCCGCTTTTAGCAATATTCCAGCAATATCACGGCGGGGGGCACCGGAAATGGGCTTCACACATTGTACCTATGTGGGGAATCGAACCCGGGTCCTCTTCGTGACGATGACAAGCGAACGCTTTAACCACTACCCCACCGCCCCTACATGGATCTGGAAGCGGCAGAACCATTTGCATAATCATAAGAACTCCGTTGTATGATTCCGACTATATCATAATCATATGTTTTTAATTACCATCAATTAGTGATGATACCAGGTGTTCGCGAAAAGGTGACCCACCGGTGGCAACCGTTACAAACACATGCAAAGCCAAGTAGGTATTCACAAGAACAAACACCTTTACAGCATCAGCATTATCAGAGATGGAAGGAAGCTACATGTTTTATTTGGAATATATAGAGATAATCTCGCCCGAGTGTCTCATGAATGTAGATATCACTTGATCTCACCCAAGCGATATCTCCCGTGGGAGCCAGTTTTGGATGATAACGTTATCTACGTAACATGACAATTGAGCGAGTGGCGGGTGCTGCCGGTAGAGCAGGACATGCTTACACCTTTTCAGGATTGTCTATGCCATATTTCTCTGTATTGTTATGTGGTTGGTTGGTTTGTTGTTTAACGCCGCACTCAGCAGTATTGCAGCTATATGACGGTGGTCTGTAAATAATCGAGTCTGGACCAGACAATCCAGTGATTAGTATCATGAGCATCGATCCACGCAATTGGGATCGATGACATGCATCAAACCAAGTCAGCGAGCCTGACCACCCGATCCCGTTAGTCGCCTTTTACGACAAGCATAGTCACCTTTTACGGCAAGCATGGGTTGCTGAAGACCTATTCTACCCCGGAATCTTCACGGGTCATGTGGGGCACGTGTGGCAAAGTTGTCTAATCGCCGCAATACACTGTGCTTCTCTCAGTGCCAGAAACCTGCGATCGTGGGTTCGAATCCAAGATTCGCCTTTATAATGTTTCTAAGCTTGTCAGCTCTATACCATGTTCGAGGGTTTCACAAAAGCGGTAAAGGTCTGCGACCTTATCAATTCAATTTTCCCTCCAACATCATGGAGACACACCGTGATTCAACTTAAATATTGTTCACAACGACGTTAAACCAGACTCAATCACTGTTATGTCTTAACAAATCACCTTACTTATTCCTTCTTGTTCTGAATTTTCAGACATAGTTTCTGCCTTTTATCATGAAACACAAAGGTCGGTCAGAACTATTGGCTTCTCGTCATTAGTTTTACATTAATATGTCAGCAGAATCTTTAATAGGTACTTGGCATATTCGAGGATCCATAACCAGCAGGAATTAATTGATTTCGAATATGTATAGTCCTCGCCCACAGCGTTTCTCGAGGCATGTTCATTCAAAGCATTGTCAAAGAACATGAATAGACATTTTCAGCATACACACTATAACGACCCATACCATAAATTTGTACGTGTACGTTATGTGTGAGGACCTGTTTGCGTTAAATACACGATGTCAACGACGCTATGCCATATAAAGTGAAAGCTTTTCTAGGTTCAATATCATTTTAGCGCACCCTGAAGAACTCTCTTGACAGTGTTCCCTCCATTGCGTACCACTACCAGATGAAACATTTGTGTCATACTCTTCTTAGGTCAACAATGATAACACACGTCAACTTCATAACGTGTTGTAGACAGTTTTTTTGTATTTCCATGTCAACATTTCCACTTTTTCAGGATTTTAAACGGATAATATTTGTCCGGGTTAATTTTGTCCGTTCTGATATTCCCTGAAAACTTCAAAACTTTTTAAACGAGCAAATTATTCACACATCAGTATTTCATGGATCACATAACCAAAAAAACGGACAGCCTCCGTGGTCACAAATTTCAATTCACTTCATCACAATCCCGTGAAGATCCGCGTTAGAATAGGTCTTCAGCAACCCATGCTTGCCGTAAAAGGCGACTATGCTTGTCGTAAAAGGCGACTTACGGGATCGGGTGGTCAGGCTCGCTGACTTGGTTGATGCATGTCATCGATCCCAATTGCGTGGATCGATGCTCATGATATTAATCACTGGATTGTCTGGTCCAGACTCGATTATTTACAGACCGCAGTCATATAGCTGGAATATTGCTGAGTGCGGCGTTAAACAACAAACCAACCAACCAATCACTTCATCACAGCAATGAACAATATAAATATGCATTAAGCAAAAACATACCCGAAAAAGCAATATAGATGTATACTGTCATTGAAGTATGAAATTGACTTGACAAAATATAAACGTAATCCTTTTCTACATGGAATCAGTTCCACTCATAAAGCACACAGTCAGTGGACGCAAGGTGCATTCTTTGATTGATGAATGATCCACTTTTTCACGGTAATGGATACGCCAATCCATCATCAAAGCGTAGTTACTCATGCATTATATGTCATTGTGCCTATTTTCGAAAATATCAATTCACATACATAATTTTATACTTCGGTGTCAAGGGTAAAAAGTAGAAATCGAAATAACATATGAGGTGTTTAATACAGCAATTTCCGACCATATATCCGGTCAGGGTGCAATTGTCCATGATGTAGGACGGAATCAATATGGCGTTAGTTGCTGCTTCTTTGAGAGTTCCGGTTTGTACGGAAAATAGCAAAAGCCGGAGACGGCGATCCACACAGTTCTAGTGCTTCGTATATATGATCTTTACAGGCACCTCATAAAAATCAAAGAGGCATTCTCTGAGTTTTAGTTAAATATAAAGTGTAAACGCCAGAGAATAATCAGTCTCGAATATCAGTGGAAACAGAATCCAACGTGTGTAATTAGTGGCAAAATGTAAATGAATGGATCAGTGATGACACCCACCCGTGAAGATCCGGAGTAGAATAGGTTTTCAGCAACCCATGCTTCCCGTTAAAGGCGACTATGCTTGTTGTAAGAGGCGACTAACGGGATCGGGTGGTCAGGCTCGCGTTAAACAAACAAACAAAATGGATGACACCAGGTTTTGGCGAAAAAGGTATGCAGGTCCTACTCTACCGGTGGCACCCGCCATCCATACAATGTGCATAAAAGTGTTTGTTTGTTGCTAATATATACTATGCCAAAAACGTAGGGAAAACGGGAATCATTAAGACATATTTTGATCAATATCGTATTTACACAGGGAAGGGATATGATCGTATGTGCAGCTGAGATCTTAGGGTTTCAAATGGTTGGCGCGATGAGATGGTGGCGCACGAGGTCGTGAAAGAGGTCGGGGTTAAATTCGAAATTTGCAATTTGCAGCCAACGTAAACAAATATTGGGTAAAACCACCTCTCTTAGTTAGACATGCACGAATTCTTCGAGGCATGTTTTTGAAGAGTCGACCAATGTCAGTGAGAGCAACACAGAGTTCATTGAGTGTGATGGAGAATTTTGACGTTCACGTACACGTCTGTCAAAGACGTCCCAGACCAGGAAATGTCAGGACTGAGTGCTTGACCATGGCATGACATGGATGTTTTGCTTTGGAGGAATTGGGTCACAAACACGTTGTGCAAATGGCAATGACGTTGTCCCGATAGTATTGACCTGTACGTCTGCCATGGACAATATGGAGCGCAGTTCGGCCAGTCACTGTGATACCACCCCATACCATTATGGACCCACCCCGAAAACGACCATAATGTACGACGTTAATGTCCATAAAACGCTCGTTGGGACGTCTCCTAAGTAGATTCCATCCGTCATGGAAGTCGAGAGAGAACCTCGATTCATCAGAAAACTTGACGTAAGTCCAACGTCGATTGTCCAAGTACTGACGTTCCCTTCAACACTGACGCCTCCGATGACGTGCAGTAAGTTATGGGATGAACACGTGGGCGTCGTGCACGCAAATACTATCTGTGCAAACAATTTCGCACCCGTCTGGGCATGTACTCTTACACCAGTTGCCTGTTGCAACGGGGGGCACGGGTGGCCCAGTCGTCTAAGGCGCCGCGATTCGCTGTGCAGAGTTGCGTCCCTTGGGCACGCCAGAAAACTTATGATTGTGGGTTCGAATCCCGGTTCGACCCGATTATGTTTCTAGGTTTGTCAGCACCATACCCGTGCTCGTGGGTTTCACCAAAGTGGTAAACGTCTGAGACCTGCATCACTTCGAGCTTTCCTCCCACATTAAGCTGACACGCCGCGATATAACTTGAATACTGTTAAAAGCGGCGTTAAACCCAACTCACTCACTCACTGTTGCAACGGGTCCCTAATCGTATCTGAGCAGTTAGCAACCGATTTCTTAATGCCATTGTTCTGACTTATCTGTCTCAAGCTGTAGTTGATGCGATTGAGCGTCCAGAGCGGCGTCGATCATCGACGTTATGTGTTTGTTTGGGCAAGAGTATTCTGACGTGTGCCCACCTGCAACATGCTCTTGTCGCGAAAACGTTCAGCATGTTGCAAATGATTGATCAATTTTGTTGCTTCCTTACTGAATAAATGTATTCAATAGAGTATTTTTGAACGTTTGATTCCAAGAAAACAATATGCGCCTGATCACAACCGAGTCAATGGTAAATCTGCCCCTTGGACGTGCTGCCAGAGATCACGTGCTTCATGACTATCACAGTGTTGTGTTTGGGCACTTGATTTCTTTGGAAATGTTCTTGCCATGTAAATCACTTACTTTCATTTCAAGACATTAGTGTATTTTCCTGTAGTTTCACCTCAAAACAAAATACGCCCTACCTTTTTTCCTTAGTATATAAACGCCGTACATCAGTACTCCTGCCTTAATTCAGTTTTGACCAGACTATCCAGTGACACGAAAAAATAAAGCCTAAAAACAAAACGTATATCTAAGACTGCAGGCTGTGTCACACAGTACGCAATTAAATCATTGTGCATATAAACATGTTCAACGAATCCACAGAAAAAATAAATAACAACTGGGTATTGCACGAGCTTCAATTAATATTTCGTTTATGTTCGGGTCGCCTCCGTGGTCTAGTGGTAAAGCGGAAAGCGGAAGGTCCGGGGTTCGATCCCCGGCCGCGTCATACCAAAAGACGTCAAAAGGTGGTACTTGTTGTTACCCTGTCTGGCGCTCGGCATTTCGCGGCTAAAACAAGGACTGGTCGGCTCGGAGTCAGTATACTGTGTCTGAGTGGGGTATTCATGTTAAACTGCGGCATGGTTTCTCAGTGGGCTAGCACTATAAATCGGCATCAGTCCGGACTAGTACAAGCAGCCACACACACACACGTACGTGCACGTCGCTATATAAGTGCAATAATCTTGGACGCGACGTCAAACCCCATTTCACCTCACCTCACCGTTTATGTTCGAGGGCAAACCGATACTCTTTGAAGCGAGTGTCATGTTTTATTCATTATCAAAGATGACGTTTGCACCTGTTGCCCCATGATCCCCAGCAAGGTGGCCTTGCTTTGGTTACTGGTGGCCTATAGCCCGTGTTTTAAAACTGTATTAATGATATTGTTATGCTCAAATATGTTTCATGAATTGTTTCTAAATATAGTATGCTCAAATATGTTTTACAACTTGTTTTTAAACAAAGCTTTGCATTAATGACTTAATTGTAAATATATTAACTTGATCACGTCGCTTTATGGCTGCGAAAGTGCCGATGCGACGTTAAATTTTAACTCACACTCTCACACTCACGCATCATATTTGCACTTGTTGGAATAAAACACCTACGTGCACACAGATGACCGCTATCTGAGATACTGTTTACGTTTTTACATAATGTTGTATTGATCCACACTTGATACATTTATTAATATTAAATTGATTGTATCGAAGACAATAGCCAATCCCGAGGTTGTTCAGCGATAAATAAAAACACAAAATAAAAAAAATAAAATAAAAAAAAGTTAAACAATAATCTCAATGACAAAATAACATCAACTGCAGATTTGCATATTTCCTTTCGTGTTTCAAAATGTGTTTCAACATCAGAGAAAAGTACTCCCCATGTCACAAGAGTATGGGGATAGGTGTCCGAGCTATTCCACTGTTAAACGTTGGGCGGCTCTGTTTAAAGCTCGGAGAACAAGCGTTGAGGATGACCCTTGGTCTGGACATCCCTCAACTTCCATCTCTGAAGATTCATTCAAGGAGATAGAAATAATTATGCTGTAAGATAGACGTTTTACTATTGCTGAACTTGAGGAAGACACAGGTCTAAGCCATGGACCCATGAAACTATTATTCATGAACATAACAGATGAATAAAAAATCTTCTAAGTTTTTAAATTCTGATCTTAAGGGGAAAAGAACTGACATTGCCAGAGAAAATATAGAGCTAACTTAGGAGGATTTCGTAAAATTCAAAAAGAGAGTGAGTGAGTGAGTTAAAATTTAACGTCGCATCGGCATTATTTCAGGCATATGGCGACGAGACCAAGTTAATCTATTCAAAATTTAGTTATTTATGCAAAGTTATATTTTAAAACAATTCATGAAACATATCTGAGCATACTATATTTAAAAACATTTTATAACACATATTTGAGCATAACAATATCATTAATACAGTTTCAAACACGGGCTATAGGCCACAAGTAACCAAAGCAAGGCCACCTCGCTGGGGATCATGGGACTTACAGTACCTCTGCTTCCTGCATGATACCCCAGCAGGATTTATGTCATCACTTTAGCTACTGGTGGTTGTGCTCAATACCAGCCAATATTAAAAAAATATTCAACAGTGAGTTGGCAGCAAAACACTGGTTGATAATAGTTACATCGATTGATAGGATTACGTGTCACACATGGGGACAATAATTTTACGATACTTTAACACCCTGGACAGAGCCTTCAATAATGTCAGTTGATAATAGCATCACACCAAATTTAAAAAAACAAGCATTTAATTATCCACATACATATTTAGAATTTATTATACAGACCAAATTCTTTAAAATAGCTGATAATAAAATGCCCGCTGACACGGGAAAAGAGAACGTTCAGATTTACACTTTGATAATGTGCAAAGTCCACACATTTCAAGAGAATAGTAACGGGTGATAAAACATGGGTCTACCACAATGATCCCGAGGGAAAACGTCGAACCATGGAATGGCACCATTCCACTTCTCCGGCACCAAAGAAATTCAAGTCTCCAACATCAGTGAAGAATGTTATGGCCACTGTATTAAAAAAGTCAAAAGAGGATTACCGACGACAAGAATGCTGATTTGCTTCATCGCTGAGAGATTCTATCAAAGAAAAGCGACGAGCAATGCTGATTGCTTGAGTTCTACTACTTCATGACAATGCCTCTTCACACACCTCTCGCCATGCAGAGGTTGGTTGGTGACAATGTGGGTTCGAAAAACGTCCTCACCCTACATACTCGCCAGACCTGGCACCGAGTGATTTAATTTCCACCTGTTTGATAAACTGAAAGAACACCTTCGTGGAAAGCGCTATGACGACACCGATGACCTCAAAGCTGCCGTGAATGGTTTTTTTCAGGATGTCTTCAGAAAACTTCTTCCTGACTGGAATTGAAAAGCTTCACTATCGATATGAGAAGTTTAGTGAAAAGCAGGGATATTATCTTGAAATATAAAATTTAAAACACTATCACAATTTTTGGTTTTGTTTGTTAGGCATAGAACTGTTTGACCAGCCCGTGTACCAAGATATTTAATTCTACTTAAGGCAGCTTTCCATAAACCTCAGGTTTGATTCACGTTGTCTTTTTGAATCACGTTCAGTAACGGTATGGCCGCTGATTGGTCTGTTGTGAGTCCAATAGTCATTCGAGCAGTTATGGTTGTACGTAGGAATCTTTTGCGCAGATGTCCACGTCCTGATCTGGTCCATCTGAAGTCATACGCGTTTGGACGCTTCGTGAACGACCCCCTTTACTGTTGGTCAACTGCTGACGTCTTAAAGCCGAAAGCGGAAAGGTGTGTAATTAAAAATGTAATTCAATTTTACATTACTACTGTTTGATTATATCGAACATATACGTGTTTCTTTTGGTGCTGAATACAGTAAACTACGGTTATAACGAACTCAAAGGGATTACTAATTTTAGTTCGTTATAACCGTAGTTCGTTATTAGCATATATACAACGTAACTACAGCAAATATTCGGGACCAAAAAAATAAGTTCGTTATATCCGTCGGTTCGTTATAAGCGTGTTCGTTATAACCGTAGTTTACTGTATATAGATATACTGTGTCCATGTCTCAAGATTGTCCGAGGCGGGCGTTGGCGCCCTACGAATTATGTTTGTCTCTTGACTAAGGAATGTGTTATCCTTGAAAAGTTTCATAACCACTTGTACATCTGTTGCTCAACGCACAGCATTTAGCAATGTACTGAAGTCAAGCAGAACGACCGCTGTTGCTCTTACTCCGACACGTGCGTCCCACGGCGACGCCATATCACGCCCCAGGCCGTCGGTTACGGTATCATGCAGCGCAACCAACTCGGTCAGCGCGCTATTTCATGGCTTGCAATTGCTGCAATCTGCTAACATAAGTGGTGGAAAAAAAGTTGTGCGACAGAAAACAAGTGAATTCACCATAACCAGCGACACCGACCTTCGATTATGTAAGCTGTGCCCCACAATGCGCTTGTGGAATGTTTCGAGTCATATGTTTAATTTGAAGCAATTTAATACTGAAATTAAATCCTACGTATTGCTGCATTGGATTATGAATAACCACACACTGAACGGACAATGAAATGTGATATATTTTTATAATAAATTTCTCGTTTTAGTGGTGTTGTATTATTTTCAAATTATTATAATAACGTCAGAGTACCTCGGACGCTTGGGATAGAGCAAACTCTATTTTCGAAATAAAGTTGAATTATTTGGATGGAAAACATGTACACTTTTATCCCATATCGAACGTTTGAGCTGCTCACAAAATAAGAACTGATCCATATAAGTATGAACTATAGTGCTAGGGCACTGTAGCTCATGATTATTGGGATGTGTTTGTTTAGCGCCGCACACTTGCAATGATCATGAACTACTCAAACAATGTACTACATTGACAAGTTCACTTTGTTAAGGCTCATAGTTAAAGTTAGTCAGGCTTAGAACTTTTGTACCAGCCCTCGTATGGCCCATCTAATTTGGACTCTAATTTGGTTTCTATTGGTTGGTTGGTTTGTTGTTTTAGGCCGCACTCAGCAATATTCCAGCTATGTGACGGCGGTCTGTAAATACTCGAGTCTGGACCAGACAATCCAGTGATTGACATCAAGAGCATCGATCCACGCAATTGGGATCGATTAAATTTATCAACCAAGTCAACGAGCTCTACGCATTTGGGATCGATGACATGCATCAACCAAGTCAACCAGCCTGACCACCCGTCCCCGTTAGTCGCCTCATACGACAAGCATAGTCGTCTTTTTATGGCATGCATGGGTTTTTGAAGATTTATTCTAGCCCGGATCTTCACGGGTCTCGGGATATGTATTCAACAGTTTAACATGTCAGCCAAGACAGACAAACGTTGCTGTCAACATTGCTATTCAAATATGTTCTGTATAAATACTGACGATAAAAATATTATTGTTAATGTTACGAACATTGTAGATGTTTCTGTATTTGTTGGGTGCATGTGAACAGCAAACAATGATTGTTTAGCTGTCAGATGCTCATGAAAAACACTTTTGTTTCACCGTAAATAACGCTTACATAACGCCACGACTTGCCGAAAATCAAGGTCAACGCGCCGTGGGTATGCTGCAAACGGGAAGTTCCCAAAAATTTAATGTTCATCGAAACACAATATCATCTCTTTGGAGAAGTTATATACAGCAGGGCAACACTCATGACTTGCCACAGGTCGGTCGTCCACGTGTGATGTTACGTCATTAAGACAACCATATTCGGTTGGTGCATCTACGGAATGAACACCAAACTGCCACATTAAAGGCTCGGAAAGGTCGTGGCTTGAGACCAGTTAGTGGCAAAACCGTACGCAACTGGTTGAGTGAGAACATAAGGCCCCGACGTCATGGATACGCCCAATTTTGTTTCCACGTCACCGTCCAGCACGCCTGACCTGAGGTCCAGACAAGACTGGAACAGTATACTATTAACACAGATGAGTCCAGATTTCATCTAGACAGCTTTTCTCAAGGATCTACTGTCATCAATGAGAACGTTTCAGCGACGCTTGTGTTTCTCAACGTTGTCAGTTTGAGGGTGGAAGTGTAATGGTATGGGGTGGCATCACAGCTCATGGGAGAACACAACACATCACTGTTTATGGCAATTTGAATGGCGCTACCGGAACAACATCGTTCGATATCTTTTTCTACCCTTTGTGTGTGCAAATGGAGGGACGCAACGTCATGTTGCATCAGGATAATTCCCGTACACATGATGCAAATGTTGAAACATACTTTTTGAGAATATTGCTGAACTTCCATGGCCGGCTGCCTCTCTAGACCTATCCCCCATCGAACACGTCTTGGATAAAATAAGAAGACGCCTACGACAAGACCCGAACCAGACGGTTGCGCTAGCTCAGTTGGGCCAATCTTTGGTTGACATTTGGAACAACATCCCCAAGGCTGTTTTCAATCATCTGGTGTCTATAATGCGCCGTTGCTGCCTCGTTTGTATCATTGCAAATGGTGGTCACACCCGATATTGACATTGTTAAATGAGTCGTTACTCCTCTTTTATGTCCCTTTGCCTCCTGTCACCAGGTATGGGTTTTGTCAATACATTTGTTATAATAAATCATTGATAAGACGAATTACCACATATGATGTTGTTATTTTCAACAATATACCATTAACACCACTTTATATGAAGCACAGTTCCTTTTTTTCGCATGTATAGTATATCCCCTTCACAATTCTTAACATTTTCACAGAACCATCTCAATACAATTGTGATGGAATCTTTGAAGGAATCTGGTCAATGAAACGTGATTGTGAATTTTCATTTTGATGTACAGAAAGACTCCATTCCATAAGTTGTGCACTGAAATAAAAACACTTTCCATAATGACAGAAAATACCTGCTAAAGCCATTGTACGATTCCGACATCAAGTGTCAATCCAAAAATGACACGGGCACAAAGGCGACTATGCTTGTCGTAAAAGGCGACTAACGGGATCTGGAGGTCAGGCTCGCTGACTTGGTTGATGTGATCGATCCCAATTGCGCGGATCGATGCTCATGATGTCAATCACTGGATTGTCTGGTCCAGACTCGATTGTTTACAGACCGCCGTCATATAGCTGGAATATTGCTGAGTGCGGCGTTAAACAAAAAAACAAAACAAAACAAAAAGACACGGGCACACAAGGTACAAGTCAAAGTAGGTAATTGTATCGGGACACCATTTTTCTCACGATGAGCCAGTTTGGAAGTCTTCAATGAGGCCCGGAATGTTGTAAGCTTGATCAAAAACAAGAGTTGTATTGCGCTCTTTGAAATCTTGGTAGAATGAGCATGCTCGATTGTACCTCAAAAGTTGTGAAATGTAAACACCAAAGGCTGTCACTCTGAATGCATAGATCTACATTGAAACAGTGGTCCTCTTTTATTTCTAGTTCAGATGGGTAAATCGGTGGAAGGAAATTGGCTATTAGACTGTTATTGAACGATATCAGATCATCGATGTACCTGAAGCTTATGTTCGCTAAATTACCTTGTTTTCACTTTGCCATACTTGGGGAACATACTTGGTGCCCATTGAGATGCTCACTTCATGACAGAGACTGCGTCTGTGGTCTAGTGGCAGACCGACTGCCCGGAGAGCGAAATGTCGGGGTTCGATCCCCGGCCGCCTCATATGGCAAATTGTATTGTTTAACAATGATTGTAACTAAGAAGGAGAATATATGGATGTCAACTTCTTTATTATGAGGAACACAACGTTTCTAAGTATATGCTTACTCCTACATCAGGTGAATGAATTCCATGAGGCAGAGAACATATATATGTACATGTAAGGACAACAAAATGAATAAGATAACAAAAGGTGGAAAATAACAAAGGGTACAAGCTAATAAAGGAAGCCAACAGATGATTGGCACTGATAAGTGATTAGCAATAGACAATGGAAGCCAATTCGTAAGTTAAGTAATTGGTAATGGACACTGGGCAAATATTTGTAACTGTTACATTCTTTCTGTTGAGATTCGGTGGACGCTCATTGCATTGTATTTGGGCAGTGATTAGTCGTCAGGAATGCAGTGCCATTTAATCTAAGCAGTCATCAGGAAGTTACTATATTCAGATGCTAGTGTTGTGTGTACATTTCGGAAAAAGGCGAGACTGGTCCCGCATTGTATAGAACCTTAAAGCATCCGATTCGTCTGGAAAGTTCTGGAAGCTTGGTAGGTAGTATATAGTGGGACAACAGCGTGCCTGTCTCATCTCTCACACATTTCGTCTCACGCATGTTCATCGCTTTGGTTCTAGTTTTCGTGTGAGGATAGCTCATCATCCCTGATTCCCTGCCTAGCCCGTCTCCAATCTCATTAGATCAGACCTTAGTTCTCGCTACCGCTAAACAAAGATCTGAAGACATCCCAATAGGGGTCACGTCAGTACGACCTTTCATCCGACCAATCAGAGCGTCACTTACCAGATCATGAAAGTGACAGTCGGTATGTGATTTCTAATCATACAACCTCGAAAACATTAACACGGGATATTCCGAACGATAGTTACGGGTTTAACGACTGAATCCATACAATCTAGACCATCTTTTAGCCATTCCAGAATGTTCTTTTGTTCAGGTTTCAAATTTGTAATCGAGAATTTGTCATTAAGTTTCGAAGCGTAGTCGCCAATTTGAAATTAGTGCCGTAAAGCACGAGAGAGCTGCCTTCTGATTGGTCTGATTGGTCATTCCATTGGTCGGTCAAAGTTCGCGCAAGGTCGGTCTGACGTGACCCGTAATGGGATGTCCTCGGATCTTTGTTTAGCGGTAGCGAGAACTAAGATCTGATTTTAATGAGATTGAGCCCGTCTCCGAAGCTTGACCACTGTCGCGGCTGGGTGAATATGCATTATTATCGCTGACGTTTGCTATCACCACTGTATATTTGTATTTGGAACTGACCACAGCCATCATATAATAGGGGCGGTCGGGTAGCCTAGTGGTTAAAGCGTTAGCTCGTCACGCTGAAGACCCGGGTTCGATTCCCGACATGGGTACAATGTGTGACGCCCATTTCTGGTGTCCCCCGCCGTGATATTGCTGGAATATTGCTAAAAGCGGCGTAAAACCATACTCACTCACTCACTCATATTATATCTCGCCATTGAATTTTGTACTACAACTCTGTTGTGTACTGCCATTGTAATTGAAGTGCAGTAATTTGTGCTGATTAAAGTTAGGGAATTTTGTAATGCACATGTTGATTGTATACCATTTGTTGGTTGGTTTCACACTAGGTTCTGTTAAGTACAGATTTCTAGATTAACACATTGTTTCAATTTGGAAATCGACACGTAACAGAAATTGGGAGCTCACCCGGGAGCGAAATTTAATATATCACAAATAATTTGTAAAAAAAAGATTAACATTTTATGGTCGAATACTGTGCGACCCCAACAATCACTATGCAGTTTAGTTTAGAGGAACCTTCAGTGGAACAAGTCTCTGTGCTCAAAAGGTCTGAACTTGTCGAATTGGCCAAATATTACAAACTTGACATCAATTTTGGTACGCTTAAGGCCGATGTCAAGAAATGTTTTATAACTTACCAGGTTGACATTTTGGATGATGATGATGCTTTGGCCTTGCTTGAAGAAAAAACTGATGTTTTGGCTTCAAAGAAATCATAATTTGAAAGAGAAAAATTGAGAATACAGGCAGAAAAAGAGGAGAGAGAATTTCGGCTTAGAGAAATGGACGTAGAAGAAGAGAAAGAAAAAGAAGAGAGGGAATTTCGGATAAAGCTTTCAGAAACTAAAGGTGAAAAATAAAAACTGAGATTGGAAGCTGATAAAGAAAGTAAGCTGAGGCATATTGATTTACAGAATCCGTCTCTCTCTCTGTGCCTCAACAGGTGATGAATTGTTTGATCTTTCCAAGCAGAGAAGACTTGTTCCGCCCTTCTCTGAACATGATGTTGAGAAGTTGTTCCTACATTTTTAAAAGGTGGCTAGCAGTTTGAAATGGCCTCAAAACCAGTGGATCATGTTGTTGCAAAGTGTGTTTAGGGAAAGATTATTCTGCCTATTGTTAAGAGTTCTGATTATCAGGTTGTTACGGCTGAAGTTTTAAAGGCTTATGAATTGGTTTCTGAAGCCCAGAGGCGACTAACAGGATCGCGTGGTCAGGCTCGCTGACTTGGTTGATGCATATCATCGTATCCCAATTGCGTATATCGATGTCTATCATGGTGTCTATCACTGGATTGTCTGGTCAAGACTCCATTATTTACACACCGCCGTCATATAGCTGGAATATTGCTGAGTGCGGCGTTAAACAACGAACAATGCCGTTCATTTGTTGCTAGTCCATTCAGATCCCACGCTACTGTTGGCCATGGATGCCCTATCACACACAATACTTGCTCCCAGCCGACCAGTCCTTGTTTCCTCCCCTTAATGCCGAGCGGGGGGGGGGGGGGGGGGGCACGGGTGGCCCAGTCGTCCAAGGCGCCGCGATTCGCTGTGCAGAGTTGCGTCCCTTGAGCACGCCAGAAACCTATGATTGTGGGTTCGAATCACGGTTCGCCCCGATTATGTTTCTAGGTTTGTCAGTACCATACCCGTGCTCGTGGGTTTCACCGAAGCGGTTTACGTCTTAGACCTGCATCACTTCGGGCTTTCCTCCCACATTAAACTGACACGCCGTGATATAACTGGAATATTGTTAAAAGCGGCGTTGAACCAAACTTACTCACTCACTAATGCCGAGCGCCTTAATTATTGTTTTCTTTTTACGTCTATTGGTATGGCGCGGCTCTAGTCAAGCGACCACGGAGGTAGTCCCCAAAACATACTAACATCATTTTTTTAGATTTTGTAATAGAAATATTCACTTTAAGTGTGAGTATGGTTTTACGCCGCTTTTAGCAATATTCCAGCAATATCACGGCAGCGGACACCAGAAACGGGCTTCACACATTGTACCCATGCAGGGAATCGGACCCGGGTCTTCGGCGTGACGAGCGAACGCTTTAACCACTAGGCTACCCGACCGCCCCTTCGCTTTGAGAACAAGGGTATTAGAAAAGCTTTCTTCCAGGAATTAGGACAATATTATGCTTTCAGTGCATGTGCAGAGATCATTTGAATCAATGCTGCTTATAGCAACTGTCATCAAAAGCATATCCGAGTTTGAACCAGGCCTATCAGTGGTTTGGATCGATAACAGTAGCGTTAACCCATGAGTCGTATGTTTATGCACACTCAATACAGTGTAACTATCCGATCCAAGTTTAGCAAAATGATCAGCATGTATTGGGAACCTTGCCAGGTCTGTAAGCTACACATTACACTACCTTCAATAAATAACACGGCCTGCTTACTAACGTCCGGTATAAAATCGGTTCGATATTCGAGTGAGTGAGTGAGTGAGTTCGGTTTAACGCCGCTTTTAACATTATTCCAGTTATATCACGGCGTGTCAGTTTAATGTGGGAGGAAAGCTCGAAGTGATGCAGGTCTCAGACGTTTACCATTTCGGTGAAACCCTCGAGCACGGGTATGGTACTTACAAACCTAGAAACATAATCGGTGTGAACCGGGATTCGAACCCACAATCATAGGTTTCTGGCGTGTCCAGGGGACGCAACTCTGCACAGCGAATCGCGGCGCCTTAGACGACTTGGCCATCCGTGTCCCCCTCGATATTCGAAATAATAAATCGGAGACATTGAAATATGACATTAATGACAGAATTGATACACATGTGGTTGAAGATGTCACTGTGGACAATAAATTAATAATCGATCTGTATTAAACAAATCAATGCGATCGATTGTAGGTTTTCTAGCTGATTAAACAATATTGATGTTTTAATGTGCCTTTAGATAACTAATCTGAGGCCATAGAAACAAAGTGCGGTTACATGTAGGTTATTTATTTTTCAGAAAATGTCAACATACATGTGTGAAAAAAAGTATGATGAACAACGGAAAGACATTTGAAGGTTCCAAAACATTTTAGTCACGCTTTCGGTCAATATCGAACGAATATGAATGTGTTTACCGAACATAACATCAAACGTTGGAATTTGTACAGGCTAAATACTGCACTAAATCGATACAAGGAGTGATGAATGTAACTTCCCGATATTGTTTCGCCGCTCGCCTCAAATCTATCCCCGGTAAAAGTAAAGAGTCTGATAGGACGGGGTGTAGTCCTGCACTATGACCGTGGAATATATTTATTTTATGAAAAAATAATAAATTAAATCTAGAAATGCATACAAAAGCAAGTCTAGCCAGCTCAAGCTAGCTCTATTCCACATTCTGAAATCAGCATAGGGAAAAAAATAATTTTTAGAGTCAAGAAGGATATTGTGTAATATAAGATTTCAGAGACTAAATGTTAGTCTAGACGGGGTGCAGAATACCCATTTGACGATATCATCAACAACATGATAGGAGTCATAAAAAAACGTAAGGGATTGACTGAAGTTGACACGTAAGGTATCTGAAGAAAGGGCATCCCGTGTAATTTGAAATGATTTGCAACATTCCACGTGTTACGTCAGTGCATCTATACCTTTCCATGCCATAGATCTTCAGCAACCCATGCTTGCCGTAAAAGGCGACTATGCTTGTCGTAAAAGGCGACTAACGGGATCGGGTGGTCAGGCTCGCTGACTTGGTTGATGCATGTCATCGATCCGACTTGCATGGATCGATGCTCATGATATTAATCACTGGATTGTCTGGTACAGACTCCATAATTTACAGACCGCCGTCATATAGCTGGAATATTGCTGAGTGCGGCGTAAAACAACCAACCAACCACTGGTTTTTCTGGTCAAGACTCGATCATTTTTAGACCGCCGTCATATAGCTCGAATTTTGCTGCGTAAAACAACAAATCAAACCAACCATTCGATACGAATTCGTATCACACGTGTCTTGCTTTTGAAGACCGTTTCATATACTTTGATCCCGAAGACTGTTTTAACCTTTATTTGGATTGGTTGGTTGGTCGATCCACGCACTTAGGATCGATGACATGCTTCAACCAAGTCAGCGAGCCTGACCACCCGATCCCGTTAGTCGCCTTTTACGACGAGCTTAGTCGCCTTTTTTCAGAAGTCAGGAAGGCCATATAGCTCACAGGACGAAACGCAATATTGTGCATCTTTTCATTTAACCGAACAGTCAAGTGGCAATTAAGCGATTTAGATGCTAAACATGACATGATATTCTCTGTAATCTCCTTGCCAATTAAATATACATAATAACTGGAATACATATAATAATCTTTCTTAGTTTTCGTTACATGTATACATGCATATCAAAATATACGCCACGAATATTATTTCTGTATCATCTTAAGCACATTAAGTGTTATAAAGTGGCGCGGCTAATAATTTCCAGGTCGGAATGGGTCTGAACCACTGGAAGAAGACGGGTTTCCTCATTTGGGTTTGGCGCAAAAGTATCGATTTTCATTCGTGCAACGCATATCAGAAAATGACGCTAATAGGTACGAGAGGCAAAATTCATTTGTCAGATCCCCCCCGGGTTCCCCTGGATTCCAAACCGGGTTAACTATTTCCGTGCCATCTACCCAGTGGTACTTCAAGAGTCCATCCCCGGGGTTCAGGTCAGACCCTCCGATCCACAGATGGTCGCTGTTGAGGTCTGAAACAGCAAAATTGTCGAATAAGGTTCTAGTCTGTCAGCTTAACGCATGGATGACATTTTCTTTGAACGATAACACAACTCCAAATAGAGGGAAAGGAACGTGTCTTTTTAACAGCAGTGTATCAACATTATACATATGAAAGTGAAAGAAATCATCGTTAATCTTGGTAGACGGGAAACCAATTCCATCGGTTGCACCACTCAGTCTACAACTCCGCCAGACTGCAATTCCGCCAAGACCCACACACACACACAGACACAGACACATACACCCCAACCACTGCTGTTTTACAAACTCCTACGTAGGACTTAGTATCTCCTACGTAGGACTTACTATCTCCTACGTAGGAGATACTTAGACAAAAAAAAAATCACCTTTACCCTACTACGCTTCCATACAATCCTAAGGCCGTACGACATCGCGTGCTGAAATCAGTACTCGATATGCAGTTAAAAACACGACAGCTTACAATCTTTTGCCTGTTCTAACACAATTTGTGAGTGACGATTTTTTATACCGATGTACACAATCGTCGAATGTAATATCTAAACATGAATGTATTGGTGGAAAATAATTAATATGCCTGAATCACGTTTGGTTAAGAAATGCTATAACTTATTATTGTTAGACTGTAGTAATGGTAAAACTAACTGGACATCAAAAGTAAAACACATCCTATTCTCTACTGGTTTTAGTTACATAAGGGAACAACAATTTATAAGTAAAATCTCCAGCTTTCTGTCGGAATGTATACTCCGTCTTGAATTATCTTATGAACAAAATTGGCAAGCAGCTCTTTCATCAAGCTCAAAATCAACTCTTTACAGTTCATTCAAAACAAATTTCGGCTAAGAAACATATTTAAAAGAATTTTCAATTTTTAAATATAGACGTGCCCTTGCGCAATTTAGATGCTGTTCCCACCAGCTCCGAATTGAGACTGGGAGGTATAAAATGTGAAAGGTTGTGTCCGGCTTGCAATCAAAATCATATTGAAGATGAATTTCATTTTATAATAATTTGTGATCGATATGTACATTTAAGACGAAAATATATACCAAAAAAAGGTTTACCTGTACCCCTCCATACATACTTTTGATATTTTAATCGCATCAAATAATGTATTAATCATTCAAAATCTATCCGTATCCATTTACAAAGCAATAAATCTACGTCTTGTGTAAATCTCCTAGAATTTACCTTTTTATTATAATGTTTCTCTCTCACTGTATACTCGGTATTGTATAATGGGCCAGTGGCCTACAATACTTAATTAATTAAGACTATATAAACATGAATGGTTACGAAACTACCTTTCTTAATACCATGCGTACCTGTTCTTTAAAGTCCATGTGAAAGAGCTGTATTTTGTATTTAATTGTAAACGAGGGCTGGTCAAACAGTTCTGAGCCTAACAAACAAAACCAACATTTTTTAAAGTGTTTTTAATTATATTTTTCAACATAATCTCCCTGCTTTTCAATACACTTCTCATATCGATAGTGAAGCTTTTCATTTCCAGTCAGGAAGAAGTTTTCTGAAGCCACCCTGAAAAAGGTGTGAGAAGAGACATTGTCATGAAGTAGTAGAACTCCAGTAGTCAGCATTCCTCGTCGCTTTTCTTTGATAGAATCCCTCAGGTGATGACGCAAATCAACATAGTAGGCACCGGTAATCGTCTTTTCACTTTCTACGTGATCAACACGGATCACACCCTTTGGACCCCAGAATACAGTGGTCATAACATTCTTCACGGGTCTTGAAGACTGGAATTTCTTTGGTGCCGGAGAAGTGTAATGGTGCCATTCTATGGATTGACGTTTTCAGTGGTAGACCTATGTTTCACCACCCGTTACTATTCTCTTTTTGAATTTTACGAAATCCTGCTCCTTTAGCTCTACATTTTCTCTGGCAATGTCAGTTTTGTTTTCCTTAAGATCAGAATTTAGAAACTTTGGCACTCAATGTAAATGTAAATGTTCATGAGTAATAGTTTCAATGAATCAATGGCTTAGACCTAAGTCTTCCTCAAGTTCAGCAACGGTAATACGTTTTTTCTATCTCCTTGAATGAATTTTCATTGACGGAAGTTGAGGGACGTCCAGACCTAGGGTCGTCATCAAGGCTTGTTCCCCGAGCCTTAAACGTTTAACAGTGGAATACCTAAGGTACTTATCCCCAAACACATGTGACAAGCGGTCATAAAAAAATCTTGGGGAGTACTTTTCTCTAAAGTCAAAAACTTGATGCCTGCTCGGTACTCGTTCTTTTCCGGTTGGACCCCAATCACGTTCAATGGCTGCCATTAATGAACAAACGGCCTCAACCGACCACATACACTTGCAATGAACTACTCAAGCAATGTACGAGATTAACAAATACATATTTTTATGGCCCACATTTGAAAGATAGTCAGTCTCAAAATTCTTTTTACCAGTCCTCTTCGACAAGATATCATGGATAAACACGTTAAAGCAATGCCCCCCCCTCAACGACCAAAACATGAATCAATTCGCGGAAAGAATCTCCAGTCAAAAGAGACTCATGGGATAGGTGACGTCACGTTGAATAGTGACGTCATCTGGTTTGTTCTTTGACGTTTCCATATTTGTAAAAGTGGTTTAGTGACATTCGTGTTGATTGCAGTAAATGATTCAAAAACCGATATTGTTGTTTCTTTTTATTTGATAACGAATTCCATCCATATTAGCTATAATGACGGTAACGCTCTTTGAAAACAGCGTTACCCTTATAATAACACATTGTTATTAAACCTCAATTCATGATATAAACATATCATGGGAAACACCTGATCAAATACTTGTCCCTTATTTCAAATCTACCCTGTGGCATGATCTGAATGTTTATAAATCTGAAAGAAAATTTAATTTAACATAGAAGTAAACTTACATCTGTTTGCATCCATGATTCGCGCGATTGCCTCTCGATGTATAGTGTCTTTTAGCATCATAAGCCTCGACCCTGTACTGAGTTCTTGGCAGGCGGTCTCCGAGTCGTTCCACGCCCTCTTGTCTTGTGATCCATAGTAGCAGAGCTCAGATTCACGGTCAAAGAAAAACCCTTTCTTGGCTGGGCACCAATCTAACATTGAAATGAACATCAATTTACTTTCCAGGGCAAGTACATGTGCAGTTACTTGAAATAGACAACACTTATAACTGTTTGTTTCCAAGCCAATAACAATGACAAAATCATGTTTCCTGAAATATCATCTCATCTGAAAGGAACTACAAACCGTTCATAGTTGGGAATTATTTTCGTTATAAATTATTTTTAAAAGTGTTCTTACTTCACCTATATACCAATAAGCCAAAGAACAAACAGCAAAAACAGCAAAAATAATGTTTTACATTTTAAGTAAGTTAATGTTTCATACCACTTGCCTCTATCAATTTATCATTAAGCTATCATTTTTTCCCACCGTTACAAGAAATTAAATAGACGTATAAATATCAAATCTTGTCATTTAAGTCCATTCATTTCTCAGGTTGGTTAGTTGATTGGTTGTTTAACGCCGCATTAAGCAATATTTCAGCTATATGACGGCGGTCTGTAAAAACCGAGTCCGGACCAGACAATCCAGTGATTAATATCATGAGCATCGATCCAGGCAACATGCATCAACCAAGTCAGCGAGCCTGACCACCCGATCCCGTTAGTCGCCTCTTACGACAAGCGTAGTCGCCTTTAACGGCAAGCATTGATTGCTGAAGACCTATTCTACCCCGGATCTTCACGGGTCTCATAGCTTAGGTTATTGATACATGTCATACAGGATCCGTGAAGATTTCGGGGTAGAATAGGTCTTCAGCAACCAATGCTTGCCGTAAAAGGTGACTATGCATGTCGTAAAGGGCGACTAACGGGATCGGGTGGTCTGGCTCGCTGACTTGGTTGATGCATGTCATCAATTCCAATTGCGTGGATCGATGCTCATGATATCAATCACTGGATTGTCTGGTCCAGACTCGATTATTTACAGACCGCCGTCATATAGCTGGAATATTGCTGAGTGCGGCGTTAAACAACAAACCAACCAACCAACCAACCAACCAACATAGTCAAATAAATGCCATGCACAATAATGAATGATATATATCAAAATTTAAATAACGATATCTACATTGTTATGGACAATTTAAATTGTTGAATGTCTCTTGCAGACCCACCGACATAACTCTGTCACCTTAATATAATCATGATCAATTATGAATCAATGAGTTACTATAACCTCGCCAGAAAGCCAGACATCACCTTCTCAAATTCAAGACCTTACTTAAGGCCAAAGTACATTTTGTCAAAACATTGTTATCTTTCCATGAGCACATTCTCGGTAAAAAAATTACATTTATGTATTTCTACAAGATCGAACTCTTAACTAACGTTAAGATGAAACATCATGCATGTTCATTGATCATTATACAAAACACATGAGAGAAACAAATTGTGTACTGATTCACGTAATGTGTGACCACTAAAAACTTATCTAATTAATGTGATTTCCTGTACAATGCAATGCATTAAAAACACCGCAACGGGATCGGGTGGTCAGGCTCGCTGACTTGGTTAATGCATGTCATCGATCCCAATTGCGTGGATCGATGCTCATGATATTAGTCACGGGATTGTACGATCAAGACTCGATTATTTACAGACAGCCGTCATATAGCAGGAATATTGCTGAGTGCGACGTTAAACAAGAAACCAACGAACCATTGGGAACAAATCAGTATGCATTCATATGTCGTGTGTCATGATTAATCTATATTCGGGGTGAGTGATTTTGGGTTTAGGCGCTTTTGGCAGGCAATATGCTAGCCGTATCACGGGAATCGAACCTCGGTCTTCGACATGACTGATCAACGCTTAATCACAGCCCGTGAGGATCCGGGGTAGATTAGGTCTTCAGCAACCCAAGCCGTAGAAGGCGACTATGCTTGTCGCAAGAGGCGACTAACGGGATCGTGTGGTCAGGCTCGCTGACTTGGTTGATGCATGTCATCGTATCCCGATTGCGTGGATGCTCATGTTGTCAATCACTGGATTGTCTGGTCCAGACTCGATTATTTACAGACCGCCGTCATATAGATGGAATATTGCTGTGCGGCGTTAAGCAACAAACAAACACTAGGCTTCCCCATCGCCTAATAGTTATATTCTATTTGCATCCGTTCCTGATGCCCTATGTTGCGTCATTTAAAATTAATGAAAATTAATGAAAATTAATCCAAAAATAAACTTTACTTTATGTTGTTGGTCTCGTGGTCTCATTTTTTTAATAACAAATGGTTATCAGAAACTGATCTAAGCTTTGCTTCAAATATGATTGAATTCCTTTACAGATGCCACCTACCCGTGGAGACTGCGTAGTATCGCTGCCCGGGAGATGGTGATGAAGAAAGAGCAATAAAGTCGTATATGAACGCCGGGGCGGGAAAGAGGGAGCAAGACAAACTCAGCTCGTTAAAGGCAAACATTGAACACCTAACGAGCGACATGCACTCCCTGGCGCATTCCATGTCATCTCTCAAGGATGTAAAGGTTTGCAATGGATTAATTGGCTTTGTTATTTTCAAGTCATTGTATTGGGCCAAGCCTGTGAATTGCAGCTGTTCACTGCAATGTCCTCTCGATTGCCTGGGATAGAAACGTAAAGGTATATCAGATTATGACAATAAGAGTGAGTGAGTGAGTTAACATGTAACGTCGTATCGGCATTTTTTCAGCCATATAGCGACGAGACCAAGTTAATATATTCACAATTTAGTCAATTATGCAAAGTCATATTTGCAATTTATTAAACATATTTGACCATAACAGTATCATGTATACAGTTTTAAAACACGGGCTGCAGGCCACCAGTTACCAAAGCTAAGCAACCCGTGAAGATCCGGGGTAGAATAGGTCTTCAGCAACCCATGCTTGCCGTGAAAGGCGACTATGCTTGTCGTAAAAGGCGACTAACAGGATCGGGTGGTCAGGCTCGCTGACTTGGTTGATGCATGTCATCGATCCCAATTGCGTGGATCGATGCTCATTGTGTCAATCACTGGATTGTCTGGTCCAGACTCTATTATTTACCGACCGCCGTCATATAACTGGAATATTGCTTAGTGCGGCGCTAAACAACAAACAAAAACAAACAAACCAAAGCTAGGCCACTTCGCTGAGTACGTTTTAATGTCGTAATACTAAGGGAGCAATAACTTGATGACTTGGTTTGAGATCAGTATATTTTGTTCAATGTTTAGGAGCTCAATTACTTCTATCCTAAATAAACACTATTTATCAATTATATATGTATATTCATAAATGAGAATGAAGAACTGTAGTCTTTGGACACTTTTCTACAAGAAAAGGTCACATTAGTTTTTTCCTACAATTCAAGGGGCACAGGTGGCACAGTCGTCAAAGGCGCCGCAATTCGCTGTACAGCACGCCAGAAACCTATGATTGTGGGTTCGAATCCCGGTTCCCGATTATGTTTCTAGGTTTGTCAGCACCATACCCGTGCTCCTGGGTTTCACCGAAGTGGTAAACGTCTAATACCTGCTTCACGTCGGGCTTTCCTCCTACATTAAGCTGACACATCGTGATATAACTGCAATACTGTTAAAAGCGTTAAAAACTCATTCACACAGTCGCTCCTACAATGCAAGGCATATGTAAAAAAAAAACCATTCAGTAAAACACGGGCTTCATTTCTTTTCATGACACAAATTGTAAGATCTGTATGTATGTTTTATTTGCATGGAGATATATGATTATTATGATATATTATGATATGTGATCCATTATTTTCATTGACGTAACCGGAAGAGAGTCAAAACCTATTCCGTTTGAATCAGCATGATTACAAGGGTAGTGTTTTATGCATCTATTGACAATATGTCGGCCATGTGATGGCAGCGGAGAGCAGAAATGATATTCTTATATTCACTACAACTCGATCCCTTGATATTTATTGATACATGCAGCAATGGGACTGTTTTGTGCTGATTCAAACTTAAATTTGTCTTGTTAACAGCGGTACCGGCTGATAGAGGCGATTAGATGACTTTTGATCCAATAGTTAAATCCATGTATGTTTTATATAGATATATTTGGCATTACCATGTCAGGAAATTTATACTCGCTACGCAGTTCAACGGACACGTAACGCCAGCAGATTATTAATATGAAGTTGAAAATCCATTAATCATTTAATCATCTAATTCTTAGAATCGGAAGGCGTGTTAAATCAATAATGATTTTACATATCAAGAATTGTTCAGATCAATATATACGAAGCAGCTGAAAGGACGCACCACAATTGTAGAAACGTGATATATTAACTGGTGCTGTCGTTCAGTGCATTCACCAAAAGCAACAAAAAGCAACAAAACCTGACGTTTAACCGTTATCACCTCGAAGACACCAGCAGTAATTAACATTAAACATATTTTTGTGCTCTTTAATAATCTTCATGCAGGGTTTAATGGTTTTTTAAACATTTTGTCACAGCATTTAGATGAAACACTACGACCTGAAGATAGGTAAATTGTGGCATGTGGAAAGACAATTTGCTTCCGTTTTGTTCTCGATCACGTTGTGTAGAACTCCGACTTAAAGAAACAATCAGATGTATCAGGAAGGGTTACATAAACGAGTGTTGGATGTGCTATACAAGAACACAAGATTGTAAAAGATTGGGCTGAAACGGGACACATTATGAAAATGGTGATGAGTTTAGGTCTCCACGCTTGTAGCAGGTCAAGAAAAACGCCTGTCTGTTTTCGGCCGACCATTTTACATCCTGGGGTCGGTAGCTCGGATTGTTCTTAAAAAAACAATTGCTTTCAGACAATGCTAAAGGAGAAACATCTGGTCACAGGTGATACAAAATGAAATTGCCGTGAAAAAATGCGTGGAAGTAAACTATTCGGCTTCTTCCAGAAAAGTGCATGTCTCGAAGCGCGCACAGACACATCAAAATATTTAATAGTGATAACGTGATACATGTATGTACCTTCATACATACATAATTACGTCGTATTTTGCTGGTTCTCAAATATAACCAAAATCACATAACATTTGCTGTAACTTCGCTTTAGACATGATCCTAATTGTTTTAGCTTCTGGGCAGAAATGTTATTTAGCTTAAATACACATAGAACACCTCATAAATATTTGATATTGATTATTACCAAAGACAAGACTTTAAATTTAAAGTTTCGGTCTCCCAGTTTCACGCAAAAACAAATGGACTTACCGGATGAGTAGCACCGCAAAGACAAAACTAGCAACAGCAACCTGCCTTACAGTTTCGATCAGCAACATCCTCCAAGATGATTTCAGTCCAGACTTACTGTTGTCATTCGAGGTCAGAAATGCAAATGACAACCTCAACAGGTGTATTTCATTTGAGGTCTTGAATATTTTCACTGATGGCTGGTCCTCATATAACGACAATACACTCAGGAATAATGATCATGTCAACAGCGTCTCGTTTAATGTTGAGCCCAATATTGATTACCAATACATATTGACCGGCATGCACGGCGAGACCCATTTCTGTTGGCTGAATCTCATTTATTCAATGGACAATCAATATGTCCATCAATTATCTCCATGAAGGTTAATTCTCAACAATGCTGCATCGTATTGATTGGAGATGGTAGAATGCGTCGAAATAGTGAAATAAATCGGAATTAATGACAACAGAGACAAAAAATGACTACAAGCAACTGTACCGAACCATACCAGTAATCAATGTCGAAATATATTTATTTGATCGTGTGTTCAGATCGAACATATTCTGACATTTACGATCAACTTGACTTAATTTATTGGTTCATGATTTACAAACTACAGGCACACACATACTTGTCTGTTTTTTCATCATCGAGATATTTTAGTTTGATTAGAAGCTCTTGTCATGGTGACATAAGATCTTTTGGCTAGGCAAGAGGTGAAAGATTATCATGTTGCTAAATCTTTAAGCAGCACTCCGTTTTGATATTGATTAATTTATCATTTGTGATGACATCCTAGAATAGCTTCAATTATTATTGACATGATAGAGATTACGTGATTTCACCTATGAAACCTATGAACACGCATGCATTGCAGCAAAACACTTAGTAAATACGTGCTGAATAGGACATGCCACGGACTATGGTAACTAAAAAAGTAAAAACCACAACGTAATTTACATAGCTATTACACAATCACATTGCAATAAACATGGCATTTCACAAACCCATAATAAAATTAAAATGGAAAACGTTGCATTTTTTCAATCTGGACCAAGGTTTATTACCCCTATTTGTAGACCCGTGAAGATCCGGGGTAGAATAGGTCTTCAGCAACCCATGCTTGCCGTAAAAGCCGACTATGCTTGTTGTAAGAGGCGACTAACGGGATCGGGTGGTCAGGCTCGCCGACTTGGTTGATGCATGTCATCGACCCCAATTGCGTGGATCGATGCTCATGATATTAATCACTGGATTGTCTGGTCCATACTCGATTATTTACAAACCGCCGTCACATAGCTGGCAAATTGCTGAGTGCGGCGTTAAACAACAAACCAAGTACCCCTATTTGTGTACACATGTACGTGGATATTGCAATGTTCAGTTTGACGACATTTCACAGACATTTGTCAATGTCAAACTGCACTCTGTGTGAGTGCGTGCGTGGAGTGTTCTGATTTTGGTTTGTTGTTTAACGCCGCACTCAGCAATATTCCAGCTATATGACGGCGGTTTTGAAAACAATCGAGTCTGGACCATACAATCCAGTGATTGATATCATGAGCATCGATCCATGCAATTGGGATCAATGACATGCATCAACCAAGTCAGCGAGCCTGAGCACCCGATCCCGTTAGTCGCCTCTTACGACAAGCATAGTCGCCTTTTCCGGCAAGCATGGGTTGCTGAAGACCTATTCTACCCCGGATCTTCACGGGTCGTCAATCTGTCAATCTGAGAACCAATTCTGATTCATATACATAAAGAAATAGACCAGTAAGGAGGGGAGCACAATTGGTGCCACGGGGATGCCTACTTCTTTCCTAAATGTCCTGACCCGTGAAGATTCGGGTGTAGAATAGGTCTTCATCAACACCATGCTTGCCGTAAAAGGCGACTATGCTTGTCGTAAAAGGCGACTAACGGGATCGGGTGGTCAGGATGGCTGACTTGGTTGATGCATGTCATCGATCCCATTTGCGTGGATCGATGGTCATGATATCAATCACCAGATTGTCTGGTCCAGACTCAATTATTTACAGACCGCCGTCATATAGCTGGAATATTGCTGAGTGCGGCGTTAAACAACCAACCAATCAACCAACATAAATGTCCTATCCCCAGACTTCACATTTTCTATGAGGAAATTCAACGTTTCACATATTATTTTCTCAGTAATCTTCAGATGAAATTTGTTTTCATTTTTGACAATTTGTCCCATACCTTTGAGAATAGCGGTGTAACTATATCTATGATTCTATTAGCTTTTCCTCGCGTTTTTCGTGTGGGATATCGGTGTAGAAAGTTGATAAATAAAACGTTTTGACAGAATTGAACTCTTTACCTAGATTATGGTCTCATAAGCTAAATGTATTGAAATGTGTTTTGTTCAAAGAAAAAGTTAAAGTATTGAATTCTGCCTGGTTTTGAAGTTATTGGTACTAATATCTTTATGACTTCTTTGATAGGCATTTAGAAGTTAGAGTACAAAGTAAGGATAAGAATGTATGGATGAACAACTTCTTTATTACAACTAAGAGTGACGTTTCGGTGTCGGGTCTAACACCGTTATCAAGCAAGTGATATACAGAGTTACTTACTTATATTGGAGATTGTACGTGCGCTTTCCGACTGCAAGCGTATGTTGCACACGGGCCCGTGGTGGTGCAACCTAGGAGGGGGGTTTAAGGGTTGCTTATATAGTAATTTTGAGATTTTGAGATTTTGAATGAATGCCAAGAGTGGGTAGGGGGCGAACTAAGGGAGCTGTGTGTGGTGGGTGGTTTGCCAGTTTATGATTTTGGTTTTATTAGTTTATGCGACTAATTAGTCCTGTTTTAATTAAGTGTATGCCTAAGGCTTGGAATTTTTCAATTTATTTTGTGGATTTAGGATTGATTCTAGAGTAAGTGTAGTATTAAGATTTAGGGTGGTTTGTAGTGTTGTTCGGTAGTGTGTGCAGTGAATGAGTACATGTTCTGGTGTTTCTTGTTTTTTGCAGTGTGGGCAGGTTTCTGTTGCGTGTAGTTTATATTAGCTATTTTACAGTGATTATTTACTTTGGTGTGTCCTGTTTGTAGTTTAGTGATTATTCTTTCGATTTTTTTGGATGGGTGGAGTATTATTGGTTTAGTTAGGTTTTTTTAAGAACTTTTCTGATTTGGCTATTTGAGTTTAGGTATATATTTTTTAGAAGTTAGAGTACTAAGTAAGGCTATGAATGTATGGATGAACAACTTCTTTATTACAATTAAGAGCGACGTTTCGGTGTAGGTTCTAAACATTGTTATCAAGCAAGTGATATACAGAGTGTGGTTGACAAGTATATATACAGGTAGGGGGCAATGTTAATACTGTAGAGTAGATATCAGATGAAGTTATACTGGACATCAGAGAAAACTACAAGAAGCGATCAACATCAAAAGACTCCAACAGTCAATCAACCGTGACCTAGGCTACTACCAATCAGTCATAATCCTGTTGTTTATGTAACGGGCTTCATTCTTTGTTTATGTCACTGACTCAATAGATGAGTGAGTGAGTGAGTGAGTTGGGTTTAACGCCGCTTTTAACATTATTTCAGTTATATCACGGCGTGTCAGCTTAATGTGGGAGGAAAGCCCGAAGTGATGCAAGTCTCAGACGTTTACCACTTCGGTGAAACCCACGAGCACGGGTATGGTGCTGACAAACCTAGAAACATAATCGGGGTGAACCGGTATTCGAACCCACAATCATAGATTTCTGGCGTGCCTAAGGGACGCAACTCTGCACAGCGAATCGCGGCGCCTTAGACGACTGGGCCACCCACGCCTCCCCGACTCAATAGATGATTGTCGTTACCCTTGTGTTTACATAACAGGCTTCTCCACACCAGGAGAAACATTGCCTCCTACCAGTATGATTATATACTTGTCAACCATACTCTGTATATCACTTGCTTGATAACGGTGTTAGAACCTTGACCGAAACGTCGCTTTTAATTGTAATAAAGAAGTTGTTCATCCATGAATTCTTATCCTCACCTAATATCTTCATGACTCTGTAATAATAAATAACAAATAATATATTATGGAGTATTTGTTATCTTTTGAAACGCCAGCTTAATGTGGGAGGAAAGCTCGAAGTGATGCAGGTCTCAGACGTTTATCACTCCGGTGACACCCACCAGCACGGGCATGGTGCTGACAAACCTAGAAACATAACCGGTGCGAACCGGGATTCGAACCCACAATCACATGTTTTCAAGGGACGCAACTCTGCACACTGAATCGCGGCGCCTTAGACGAGTGGGCCACCGGTGCCCCCCTCTAGGATAACTGAATGCTCATATAAACAGGGTGGTCGTCAACTGTTACATCTAGATATATCTCTTCTTTCTACCATTGGCATACTTACCTATAGCGAGCCTTCCCATCATCAACTGTATTCCTCTCCTTTCTACCAATGACACACCTACCCATAGTTGCACAAGTAGCTTATCGACATGTTCATCTGAAATAATTTATATTGTGTCTTCGGTACACTTATTAACTTAGTATAGAATTCATTGTCTTTTAGTGGCGTTCATTTCCAAGTATGTGTATCATTTAAAGAAGAATCAGATTTCTAGACGTTTTTTTGACAAACTGTTTCAGACATAAAGGGTTAAGCTGACTAAGTGTCTCACGTCTCATTTATTTGGGCGTATTTCACCATCCCGTTTTTTTAATTTATTCAACCAAACTCCGATTAAGATTTGGGAGTAATGATTATGTAATATATGTACTAATCGCCCATTATGGAAGTATGTTTGTCTTCCTGGTGATATTTATGAATAATGACCCTTCACCTAACAACGTTATTTTGAAAACAACGTATACAGCGGTGTGGTTTTTTAAATGGGTAACACTTATGGAAATGTGTTTGCCCTTTTTCCCCTTATGACAATATTGTGAGAACCACATCTACAGCGGTGTCGATGTTTTAATATGTAATACTTTCACAATAAAGTTCGAACTTTTCTGTCGCTTTGCAAAATCAGAAATCCGCTTTATCCCTTAGGCTGGCTAAGTAATTGTATAGAATCATGACCTGGCAAATGATTGATGATACAATCTGAGTTCCTGAAAAATTCTATTAGTGCATTTACATGCAGGCTTCTGAATATACAAATGCTTGTATTGACGTGTGTGCAGGTGTCCATATCATTCAGTGTGAGAATCCAACCTACAATAATCAAAAGACTTCTCTCATAACATGTAGCAGTGTTTAGTGCTGAATGTATCAGAGATCAAAGTTCCAAGAATGCAATAAACTGTCGTAATCATGAAGATCAGTCATTGTTTTACACACGTAAATTTTATTTTATGCTATACGTGCAATAACATAGAATAATAAATAGCCTTGGCTTCCATCACAGTGATGGATGAACACAATATATATCACTGCACTGGATAACGGGCATAATGCCTATTTAAGATAAATCCATATTCTTCAATAAGCTTATTGCGTATTGCATATTTCAAACTTTATTTTATGCCCACTAGGATAATGAATAACATATCTTGTTCACCTTAACAGTTCTCATTGCGGAATGTTCAACGATTATTTTTCATGTACTGATTGATTTGGGAAAAGGGTATCGGTACACTTTAGTATAAATACATGTTCATAAGGTCACTCGCGTACCGAAAAATCAAATATACCTATGTGTGCTTCTGACATGTAATACCTGCCGATTGTCAACGTCTGGTTTAACCTACAAATGTATCATCATAAACTACTGCATACACTATATGTCCCGGTTCAAATTAATACTGTTTGACCTATTTACACATAAGATTTTAAGTGCAGATCCACTTGTCAAGTCATAAATGATGTTTCAGTCGATTCGTAATATCAGGTAAACAAGCTTTTCGTTATTGGGCACTAATGTCTTGAAAATGTCAAAAATAGCCAAATGCGCTTCTGACATGTAAATACCTTTCAATCCCTCTATCGCCGATTTCACTAGACTGCGTGGTGCAATCCTTTTAATCCATTTCATCTAATACTAACTCTGTCTTGAAAATATCGAAAATAGCCAAATGCGCTTCTGACATGTAAATACCTTTCAATCCCTCTATCGCCGATTTCACTAGACTGTGTGGAGCAATCTTTTTAATCCACTTCATCTAATACTAACTCTGTCCTCCCCCTAGTTGTTTTATCATGCTTTTTTTCTTTACGCATCCTTTGTTTTACGCCAGAACGCATCCGCACCATGCAATTCAATCAGGTTTTCTCTTCATCAGTGTCTTACATCAGGAAAGGTGTCAAAAACATTCTCATTGACAACTATGTGAGCAAATCTCTTTTAACTGTATCCAAACTCACCGTCAGTATCATTTCCATTGACAACATGAGAGACAATCCAATCAGGATTCATTTGTCTAAAATCCCCGTAATCACTTAAACCATAATCCCCTCAATTGTCCTCGCAAAATCAGCTTGTGATGCTTCTCGATGCCATGTAATCCGTTTTCAAGAACATTCCAGATCCACGCCAAGCGCCGTGGAAGTGATTGATCAGATAGTTTAGACAATCGTCAACACAAAAGTCTACTGGGACAATAGATGTGTTTAGATAGTTAACTGTGATTCTATAAGTCCTTTGATTGTAGCCATGCTTTTACAACAAGGGTGTGGGTATTTAAACCTCCAAACAGGAACGGCAGGTCATATACACCCCGATCCCACTGTAGTAACATCAAGGATAACCAGAAGATTCAGATTCAGACAACCCCAGCAGCCGAACTACACATATCGAGAGATGGATTCTTTGAAGGTGAGTGTTGTTTCGAACAAATCCATTATATCTTAAAAAAGAGGGTTCAATGCTTTTTAGGTTTTTTTTAAATTACAGAATCGAAAAAAGTACTTAAAAGCAGTAGTTTCACTGTGTCTTACTTGGTAAATATACTAGCATCTGCATTTAAGCATCACATTGAAAGAATAATAAAGACGATGAAATCCATGTTTTCAATGAGACAGCCTCTAAATATGTATAAAGATATTGCTTCCATACTCACAAAACGTTTATTTTTCATACTTCAGACAAACCAAGTGCCCATCCAGAAGCCTGTGAGATGTCTGTTCCCCCAAGAAGAAACATCTGTCCCTGTTACCAACACACAAGCCGTGCCAGCCCGTCCACAGACCACCCGTTTCAGCGTCACTGATATCATCAAGTTTTCCAAAACAGAAGACAGCCTGAGCTCGGATGACAGTGGAACAGACGCTCTCCACATCGCGCTAGATTCCTCAGCAGACGACACATCAGCAGGAAACAGTAGTAATAAAGTCGACATGTCAGCTTCTGACACCCGGCCAGCTTTGGCAAGACGGCCTCTCGTCCAACAGGAACACTCTTTTGCCCACTCAAGTCCATTGATCAGTGATTACCCCCGTCCGGCAATGTCTTTCTATCATGCCCTTCCACCAGCCGGTAGTTTCACCCCACTCCATACCCAGTTACCACCCATCATGTTCCCATCTACGTACCCAGGGTTCCTGCCGTATCAACCCCCGGTTTTCTCACACCTGCCATCCCACGCGATGACACTGCAGCATCAAAATGATACCAACAGGGTACTGTCAAACAGCGACGAAAGCGATGGTAAGTCATCAACAGTTGTCACATTAAGTTATGAAACAAATACTACAACATAATTGGTCGGTAAAATAGTATTATACTAATATAACTGCAACATGAGTATCATTCAATCATGCTGACTGTATAATGAATAACAAAAACGTCCTGGGGAATATGTCCAACAGATTCAACATAATCGATCTTATTCTTGAGGAAAATACAAAATGGTACTGGCTGAAATGCTAATTATTTGCTTGTATCTTTCAGATGAAGGCAATGACTCTAGAAGCTGTTCTCCACCAAGCATCAGGGACCAAACCAGTCCAGCCAACAGTCTCACCTCCAGTGGTGTGTACAGCAACGCGAGTCCAATCGCCAGTCCTGTCCCAAGTCCATCCGAGTCTTTCCATTCTGCACCATCTCCAGTCAAATCTCCGATGGCCAACAAGAGAGCCCGAGCACCTGGCGGCCGCACATGTTACGCCCCGAATCAGGTCCGAGCCATGGAGAAAGCCTTCATAGACAACAAATACCCAGACTACGATGTTCTAGAAAAGATGTCTGCTGAGCTGGAAATACCCGTCAAGAAGATAAAGGTAAATACAGTTTAAGTTCAAGTGCGATCCACAAATAGTACATTAATCGGTAAAATATGAAGTCGTTTGCAGCGTTTGTAGAAAATACTCATTTCTCCTGAGCATCAGTGAAAGTATTTCTCCTGAGCATCAGTGAAAGTATTTCTCCTAAGCATCAGTGAAAGTATTTCTCCTGAGCATCAGTGAAAGTATTTCTCCTGAGCATCAGTGAAAGTGAACACTAAATACAGTAAAACACCGTTATGTCGAAGTTAAAGATTCTACGTGAATACTTCGAGTTATCCGACAACCGAAACTAATGAAAAAAGGAGTATGCAGTGACCAAGCTTTTACTTAGAGACAAACAGTCCGCCACTGTGTTAATATAATATTTAACATATCATACGATTGTTTACCCTAAATAATCATCTTAAATCTCTCCTTGTGCTTCAGGTTTGGTTCCAGAACAAGAGGGCACGTAGCAAATCCCGTTATCCCGATATGTCCGCCCACACCATGGCTGCCTCGATGTCTGCTGTCGGATATGGCTATTTGCCCGGCGCCATGCCACTTCCGTTTACCGGCGGCCCTCGCATGATGCCTGTCTATCCGGGATACCCGTATCCTGGAATGTTCCCGTCGCCAATGTGCTGATTGATTGATGTTATTTGTGTACATATCATCGTTAAGTGCTACATGCAACGCTATGCAATTTGTATATATATAAAATATTTATTGTGTGACATATGATGAAATAAACGAATCAAATCTCATACTCTTATTATTATAATGTAGATTGTGCTCAAGGATCCTACAACGATGCTGTGTCGTAACAGCAATTGTTCGAAGCGATTGTAACGTTAACAATATGTGACACAAATTCACAAGGTTTGGTTTGTTTGACGCCAGTCAGCAATCTTCCAGCAATATGATTACGGTCTGTAGACAGTAAGAAGCAGCGTCTTACGTGTAAAACGTACTTCAGTAGAGGAGCCATTAGTGATGTCATTTGATTGTGACGTCACGGTAACAATGACGTCACAATGGTCTATAAAGCATTGCGATTCAATTCATTGCAGCAACCTACAATGTAGATATCGCTTGATCACACCCAAGCGATATCTCCTGTGTGAGCCAGTTAGTTCGTGTATATTCTGTTACTAAAGTTGTGAGCGAGATCCTTTTTCAAAGATTGTACTACTTGTTTTGAGGCAGTGCGTGAGGCGGTATTCCGGACACGATGCGGCTATATTCATTTTTAGTGTACCTTCCTGGTTCGGCAGCCATTCTGAAACTGTGACATCAATATTCAGCAATTGCATATTTATATACACTGTTATGTCCCAAGAAAGATATCTTTCAACATATCTTTCTAAAATGACCATGATTGTTACCTTTCAAATCAGCCATTCAGTACCAATCGTAACCCACGCAGTCAAAAATGTTGTTTAATGACAGAAAGAAATACTTTCACACGACTAATTCATAACACCCAAAACAACATCGGAATAACCAGCTTCGTCTAGCGTCTTAAGCATGATATAACTATTTACACTTTCACTGCAAAGGATCATGCTTCATTTACCTGATTTTATAAACCCCCGGTGACGTCATCCTATTGTTCTCCAGTCGGGTTAAATCTCATAAACAGGGACGTTGTAATGTTTTTATATAATATCCCCGGGATTTTAGAGGATATTCAAGTCATATTTGCTATATAATGTGTTATAATATCCCAGGGATTTTATATAATTTCCTGGGTATTTTATTAATATAACTTTCGTTCAGATTGTAACATGTAATGAAATGTAAAATCAAAAGACAAATGTTTTCTTTATATTGCCGAGGATCGAACTCGCAACCTTTCTTATCTGTAGCCCAGTGAGTGTATCACAATGCTACAGAGGTGTTGTTACGCCGCACTGCCTTTTAGAATGTCCTTTTCAAGATCCGTACGCCAGCAACACATATTTTACGCCCGTTTCCTAAGGTTCATGGAAAGTATGTTCGAAACATAAAAATGTTTATAAATGTTGTTTTAAGGTTCAAAATCGGTTTATAAGTAAGATAAAACACTTCCCCTCGGGCTGTTATGATATTTAAAACCCCTTCCCTCGGGATGCGGGTTTATATCATAACAACCCTCGGACGTGTTTTATCCTATACAAGGGGCGGTCAGGTAGCCTAGTGGTTAAAGCGTTCGCTCGTCACGCCGAAAACCCGGGTTCGATTCCCGACATAGGTACAATGTGTGAAGCCCATTTCTGGTGTCCCCCGCCTTGATATTGCTGGGATATTGCTAAAAGCATCACTCAGTCAGTTATCCTATAAATAACACAGTACCCAAAGCTATATCCACCAATATGATGACCGACCGCCACAGGAAGCCAATAAGACAGGGAGCCAATTTAACAGGGCTAAATATACATACATTGTAAGTGTGGTGCTTACAGCTTAATACGTTCATAGTAACCTTAATTGCAGTTGATTTATGGCTTGTGGTGGATAATTTGGTCTGCTTCTGTCAGTTTTCTTTTTGTGAAAGTCATTGAGGATTTGGACGTTTTCTCAGTTGATGGTGTGATTGGTGCTTTTGCTGATATGGTCCGAGATGGCTGATTTACTGTCTGATTTGATGGTTGAAGTTTTGTGCTCTTTGATTCTGGTGTTGATGGGGCGGAATGTTTCACCTACGTAGGATTGTCCACAGTATATACTTGAGTATAAGCATGCTGCCGTATGTATAAACATATATTTATGTAAAAAGATTACACTGTCATGTCATGTATGATAGAGTGGAGTGGAGTGGAGCGGTGCGGTGCGATGCGATGCGATGCGATGCGGTGCGGTGCGGTGCGGTGCGGTGCGATGCGGTGCGGTGCGGTGCGGTGCGGTGCGGTGCGGTGCGGTGTATGTGGCATGGGTGAATCGTATCAATCGGGAGAACCTTGTACATTTTATTCTAACACACATTATTGTTATTGTCAACATAAACATTTTATTTTTACTACGATGTAAATGTTTCAAAAGTGTCTCGGAAGTCAAATTGGCTGGGCGCTCATATCTTCTTCTTTTTAAACTAAGAAATGACTTGATTTACACGTATGTAGCATGTGACCTTATAGTAAACTATCGGTCAATCTTTGAAATCGGAATAATTGTTGCATCCTTTTCGCTATTGCGAAAACTGCTATGCTGATTTAAGGGTCAGTGGCTATTGGGTGTGTGATCCATTTATATACGTTGTCGCACGGGGCCACATTGGTCGGCTTCAACTTTCCAGTATCAAGTGTTCGCGAATTATCTGCACAAATAGTAATGTGATGCTAAGTGTGATTACCACAGTCATGACTTGTAACGTTTCATACATATATACCTTATGTATACCACACGCACCTTCACTGTTGTCCACTTGCGGTGGCACTGTAATGGCGTGTAGCATAGGAAAAACTTTGGCATCATGTGGTATAGGATGAGCTGTGGCGGTCTGTGGCCTGCAAGGGGTCTGTTAGAAAGCTGGTGATGGATATGAGAGGAACCTTGGAAAGACAAAGGGGTTCATCCCAGGTGCATGTCGGAGATACACTGGGTTGTAGACAGACAGGGACATCGTGCCAGTATAAGATGCCAGTCAGGGACTAAAATACTCGCTATCCTATCTATCCTATCAACCATCGAGATTGGCACTGTAGGTACATGGTTTATGCTGCACTCGCTCTTGTCTGCCGTGAATTCGCAGTGTCCCGTGGTTCTCTGTTTCATTAAAAGCAGTATGGAGTGCGCCTGTACTGCTGTCATATGAGCTGATACTGTCGTCGTCGTTCTTGAAGATGTCGGCGACGGCTACGTCTCCCTCTTGATGGAGTATTGGGTATGCCCAGGTGCTGAGACTTCACCAGGAATCAGACATCTCGACGAATTGGTGACAGGTGTGTGTGAGAACTTAAATAGGAAAACGTGGTGAGCTACATGTTATATGATCCTAAATGACAATTGTATTTAAACATTACTTATTCTATGCTACTCAGTAAATACAAGATGTGTCATTACTAAAACTAATATAAAAATCATCTAATTATATAGTGCCGAATTCCAGCTAGGCTCCACGGGCGCCTTAAACTATCATTACCCCGGTCAAAGGATGAGTGTTCACTCGATTTTCTTTACATCCGACAATAAGGTAACAATGTAAAAGCGACTTCGGTTACAAAACGTTGCAACACTTCTGTCACTCATGCTCGTTGTGATCTACATGTGGCGTAGCCACTCGTGAAAATATCGCCTTTATCCCAGTAACGAGCTTTGCGAAACGAACAGTCTCAATGTCGAGTTAAATGAGAAATTTACGAGAGAATAATAAACGTCAAGAAGTGATATTAACTCAATAAATGATCGTCTGTCATTATTTTGCCTTGTCAATGTGGAACTAACGTTAAAAGGACGTCAACAGTTTGTGAACGGGCTTGACATTGACCATAAAGGGTGACACTGTTTAAGGGGAGGCGTCTCTTGCATGACAATAGCTCCGTCAAAGTGTCATGTTCACTGTGAAATATCAAGTGTTGTGTTCACTGCAGTGAAAATATCAATTTTCTCAACTTCAGATAACTCCGTCTTTCACACTGAAGTATATAATAAATATAGAATACTAAACGAGTTCCCGTGTAATACCAATTAAGCGAAAGCTCGTCAGATACCACAACTATTCACGAGTTTCATAAAATTGGTTTTACACGGAAGCGAGTTTAGTATTTTATTTATTACATGCCATTTATAACGTTTTTAGAATTATACTGTTGAGTGTGAATAGGCTGACACCTACACGATCCACGGCATAATCCAATTGAGTTTAATAGAATAATACTTCAAACACGTCAAAAGTTGAAACGTATAAATTTAATACCATACAACGGTCCACCTTTAGAATTCAGGCGTCCGTTCCACAAAATTATCGTAGCGCTGAGGTTATTCTTCCCCGTCGACATGTTGGTTTATTTGAAATTCCAAGCCACGCATTTACGGAAACAAAACCTACAAATCATGTGCGTGGAATGTTGATGCTATTCTTTTCCAGCATTAAGAGATACTTCAAAATCGTCTTTATGTAGTTAATTGATGCATCTGACCGTTTCTGGTCATTAGCTGACATTATTAAACCATTCATGTGAAATCCGATGTCCTCTTTTCCTCAAGGACTCATTTTCTTATTTTCACGGTGTGTAGAAAAGAAGAACTGTACTCCGGAGATCGTAAAAAAACAGCATAATATAAAATATGTTCTGAATATGCTTATTCATGAACAACGACGACATCTCAATTTAAATGATAATGGCTGAATTCCACATTCTACATACATGTACCACACTTTTGATTGCTTGGATGCTCATGTTCACTCGAAATATTTGGAATAGTTATGTTCCGTATTTTGAATTAACCCAGTTCCCCGTGTGTGTTTTTTTTATCAGTGCACCGCACATAGCCACATGCGAAACGTTTGGTAGCAAAGTCAAAGCAAAATAGGAGTAGTGTGTCGGCGAATTTGCATCAAGGCTGTAGTATTTTTCAACCGTTTAATGAAATTCAATGTACAGCCGTAGCTGTGGTCACTCAAATATTTTGTGTCCCATGACTCAAATCTATTTGCGTTTGTACCGTGTTCCACTGACCTCGATAATCTGTTGGATGAAGGCACAGCTCTCTACATTCACATAGTTAACACCGAAGGCTATGAGTGGTATTTAGGTCATAATCAGCTCCCAGCAGCCACTGCCTCAAGCGATATTGTCTACATAACAGATCAGTTTTATAGCTCCGTCAAAGGTGCTCCAAATATTGAAGCAGGGAAAACAAATTTCATAGAATTTCAAATTTCAACAAGCAATATTGATATCCCTATCCACTTTTGGTAACTTTTAATGATGTCTCCATTGCAATGTTTACGGATTTTGATTCGTATGCATTATTTGACTCTCATCAGCGGAATGGTTTGGGTCAGACTGAACCGAATGGACAAGCGGTTTTACCTATGTTTAGTAGTATGGATGTGTGAAGATTCCGGGGTAGAATAGGTCTTCAGCAACCCATGCTTGCCGTAAAAGGTGACTATGTTTGTCGTAAAAGGCGACTAACGGGATCGGGTGGTCAGGCGCGCTGACTTGGTTGATGCATGTCATTTATCCCAATTGCATTGATCGATGCTCATGTTGTCAATCACTGGTTATCTGGTCCAAACTCGATTATTTACAGACCGCTGTCATATAGCTGGAATATTGCTGAGTGCGGCGTTAAACAACAAACCTACCAACTGTTACATCAAAACAGTATATCAGGCGACTATGCTTGTCGTAAGAGGCGACAAACGGATCTGGTGGTCAGGCTTTGGTTGTTGCATGGCATCGATCCCAATTGCGTGGATCGATGCTCATGATATTAAGCACTGGATTGTCTGGTCCAAACTCGATTATTTACAGAACGCCGTCATATAGCTAGAATATTGCTGAGTGCGGCGTTAAACGACAAACTAATCAATCATCATCATAAAACTCAAACCAGTCATTGGTACAAGTAAACCACATTCCACAACAGTAACTGACACTGGATAAAAAAAAAAACAGTACATAGAAAGAGACCAAGTAACTCAAATCATCATGATCCCAATTACTATTCTTTGAAAGAAAGAAATACAAAAAAGAAACTGACCAAAAAACGTAAAACAAGAGACGAGGAATCTCCGTTATTGATTAGTCCCGGTATTGAAATGTTCTCCAACTACGTGATGATATTCTGAGAATGTGCATCTATGGTTGTGACAAAAAGACCTTATCTAGTATGACTTTTTTGCCATATGGAGCACTTAGTATTTTCATTTACATTATTATAACCAAATGCCAAGTGTAAAAAGAATGTGATCTATTATTTGAGTATGTGCATCTGCCAATGTTGTTGGCAGTTTTGATACTATTTCCACATGTTTACATTTGTGCCAGAAATTGCTTCCATTTCCTTCGATCTACTTTTTAAACAAAGACCCAGGTTAGAATAGGTCTTCAGCAACCAATGCTTGCCGTAAGAGGTGACGAACAGGATAGGGTAGTCAGGCTCGCCGATTTGGTCGATGCATAACATCATATTCCAATTGCGTAGTTCGATGCTCTTGGTGTCAATCACTTGATGATCTGGTCCAGACTGGATTATTTACAGACCGCCGTCATATGGTTGGAATACTGCCGAGTGCGGCGTTAAACAAGAAACTATTTATAAATAGACCTACCCTATGCAAATGGATCATCTGTATTGCCAAATACTCAAAATGAATAATATTTTGTTCCACAACAGCGTTGTGTTATTTGTGGTTTATATAATTATGCTCCTTCATGCCTTTCAGTAACATCATAATTATGCGTTTGTAAGGCATCACATATGGCGGGGAACTTTGATGCTCTGCATCAATGTTTTCTTGTCGCAACTCACATACTTTAACTTAGACTAACGACTGTCGTTGCGCTGCAATACGATCGCCTTGCACCTCAAAGTTTACAATCACGTCACAATACCCGATGCCGTAATTTGTGGAATTTTGTTGCAAGATCCATCGGCGAAACAATGCCATGTGACGTCAGCCTAGCAACAAGGTTGCTTGGGTCATTGAGCGTGCATAGGCTCCCCTCAGTGATCTATCATCTCCACACGCAATGTCGTTGAATAAGCAAAGGGATGTTGAGAGCTTTCAATATTTGTTCGTGAAACGTGTTCCGAGAGTACATAAGCACGCGTTTTGGTATTACACAATGTGTAATACAGCTGTATGTTTATTAAACGGGTGATCTCTTCACGGGCAAGTAATAAACATGGTTATTAAGTCACATTTTGATGATATATAAAGCTGTACCTGTAAGGATTTGACTTTAAGTGTATGATTTTCGGCTGCACTTCGATTCACCAGTTGCGCAGTGAACATACAACCACGTCAGTCTTAAACTTTCCCACACTTGGAATAATCTGTGAAAGCCAAGTTATTTACCATGTTATATTTAAGAGGTTTCCACTAAATTAGGTCGAAATATTATTATAGGTGTTTGCAGGATCGATGGATTCTCCGCTGACACTAATGGTATGTAACAACTCCCTGGTTTTAGGTACAATATCTAGCAGAACATGGTCAGGTTTCCTGTATAATGGTGACATGGCATTCAATCCCGTGACGGCCCGGGATCGCGAAAAACACTTCCGATAAATAATCCACTAAAACTCGAAAACCAGAATAAAATATGTGAAGCACATCATCTTTTATTTGGATGGTAGACGACATAAAGGAGATGTGTGGTGTCATAATACATGTACACTGTAAAGGGTTTTTTAAGAAACTGTTGTGTTTTTCTGAATACACCAGCGACAAAAAGTTACTGTGCTGCTATATCTCATTAAGAACTGAAATAGATAAATACGTGAGTGAATATTGTCCAATGCCGCATTAAGCAATATTCCAACTTTATCAGTGCCTGTAAATACTCGACAAATCAATGTCACGCCCAGGCAAACATTGTGACGACTCCATTTTCAGTTTATCAGTTCCAAGACAAACAATGTCACGCCCAGGCAAACATTGTGACGACTCCATTTTCAGTTTATCAGTTCCAAGACAAACATTTGACCTATTTTGACCCGGAACCCCAACAGGTTGAAAATAACTACACATTCGACGATGGGATATATATGGCTTCTAATATTGTCAAAGCTCCATCTGCAACTTCTTGCTCCTTCATCCGGTGAATACTGAGAAAGTACATAGAGCACATTCACACACACACACACACACACACACACACACACACACACACACACACACACACACACACACACACACACACACACACATACATACATACATACATACATACACACATACATACATACATATCACTTGTAAATTAAGATTTATCTGCATTCAAGACGGTGGGATATTTTAGAACGTTATCAGAAAACATTCAGCAAAACGCTCCGTGTACATACATGAGAGTCACTTTTTGCAGGATTCAGTGAATTTCGTGCAGTCATGAAAAATGGGAAAAACAGGATTTTGGGGAACTGATAAAAAATGTTCGTGCATGATTGTTGCATAAATACCGGCGTGGGGCAGAGTAAGGATGCAGCATCAATAAGAACATCATAGAAATACCGGGGGCACGGGTGGCCCAGTCGTCTAAGGCGCCGCGATTCGCTGTGCAGAGTTGCGTCCCTTGGGCACGCAAGAAACCTATGATCGTGGGTTCGAATCCCGGTTCGCCCCGATTATGTTTCTAGGTTTGTCTGCACCATACCCGTGCTCGTGGGTTTCACCGAAGTGGTAAACGTTTGAGACCTACATCACTTCGGGCTTTCCTCCCACATTAAGCTGACACGCCGCGATATAACTGGAATACTGTTAAAGCGGCGTTAAACCCAACTCACTCACTCACTCATAGAAATGCCGAGACTCACACAAGAGGGGGGCCGATATGGGGGCCTCTCAAGGGCACATTGCAAGAATCTTTAACCGCAGTCAAATCAGTATCAGTAACTTGTTGAGCCGTTATCAGCAAACAGGCCAGACACAAGACCGTCCAAGATGGACCAAGGGTCACAACGCCAGTTGATGACCGCTACATCCGGACAATCCACTTGCGGAACCGGTACGTGACGGCGGAGGAGACGTATTTTGGCGTGCTTTGATGCAGGGGGTGGTCACACACGCTACTAGTGAGTGAGTGAGTGAGTTATGGTTTATAGTCACATCGGCAATATTTCAGCCATATCGTGACTAAATCAAGTTATATATTCATGAAACACAAAACTGAACTATAAAACCTGTCGACAAAGGACAGTACAATAACTAGAGTATCACAGATTTTAGTTAAAACTAGTTTGAGAGTATATGAAAGAATAAGGTACAATTCAACAACACAATATAAAAACGGGTTATAGATCGCCAGCAACCAAAGTTAGGCCACCACACTAGGGACCGAGGGGACTAACGATGCTTTTGCTACCTGCACGGCTCCCCAGCAGGACACACGCTACTAAGGATATGCCTTGTCACATGATTTGACTTTATGAGCACCTTTTGAGTGGACTCTGTTTGACTCGTGTTAATGTAATGTTTTATTTTGACCTCCATGTCTCTTTCGCTCGGCCTTATGGCAAGTTCACTATCGATATTGCATTGCAGTTTTCATTAAAATAATCATCATATCGTTAACACCCGTCTTTGTTTCTTTTCATGGATCTACTGAACAAGGTGATCAGTTTCTTTGGCCCGACCTCAAACTGCACAGATCATTTGCAGATTCGCACCCACTACCCTCCCTTCAGGCCCCTCTTTTTTTCAAATTTACTAAAATTGTCAACGCATAAATAAATAACACGTTAACTCATTTGGTGACATGACTAGTTCTCCAGGTTGAGTCGCCCTGTGCTGGTATGTTTGGTAACTTAGAACTCGCACGCGACACTGCTGTATGTGTATTACATTGCAATGTTAATGGCATCAATCAGCAATCCAATCTCATTAAAATCAGACCTTAGTTCTCGCTAACGCTAAACAAAGATCTGAGGACATCCCATTACGGGTCACATCAAAACGAACTTTCGTTAATTTTGACCGACAAATGAAATGACTGACAAGAATTCGACATTAGCCAATCAGAAGGCAGCTTTCTCGAGCTTTGACCCTGGTTTCAAACTGGCGACTACTTTCGAAATATATTTTGACGTATTCTCGATTAAAAATGTTAAAACTGATAAGAAGAACATTCTGGAATGGCTTATAGATTGTATGGATATAATCATAAAACCCGTAACTGTCAATCGGAATACCCCGTGTTAAATATTTCGTGGTTGTATGATCAGAAAACACATTCCGACTGTCACTTTCACGATCTGGTAAGCGACGCTCTGATTGGTTGGATGAAAGGTCGTTCTGACGTGACCCGTAATGGGACCTCAGATCTTTGTTTAGCGATAGCGAGAACTAAGATCTGATTTTAATGAGATTGGTCAGCAATTATTATATTAAATTAACGCTAACCCTCCGCCGATCACAATGACAAATATGTGCCACGTTCCTGGTCCAAACATTGGGGACTTATATGTTGACTCGCCTCGCCTCATCCGTTCTTCTCGCAACTGTATCTTAATATCCGGCAAAATCCACGAGTCTTCGACCTATAAGGAGGCTAATACTGCAAATGGAATTTTAACCCATCATTCACCAATCACCAATTGAGTGCGTGAGTGAGTATGGTTTTACGCCGCTTTTAGCAATATTCCAGCAATATCACGGCGGGGGACACCAGAAATGGGATTCACACATTGTACCCATGTCGGGAATCGAGCCCGGGTCTTCTGCGTGACGAGCGAACGCTTTAACCACTAGGCTCCCCCACCGCCCCACATGTATAGGAACAATTACATAATATATACTGAAAGATAGACGACCAAACACAACATATTCAGCACTAAAAAGAAGAATTTATCTTTTAGGAAGTTTAAAGAACAAGTATTGAACTGAATTTATATAGAGTTCCATGTCTTTGACGAACGGAATTGGAATTATATAGTCCAACTGAAGAAATCAACAAGAGGGATACGACGCATGTCAATACTATGTATTGTTTGATATCTCCCCTAAGATGCCCTATGTAAATGGCCTAATTGCAAGCACTAAAAAGATTATTACTTGTGTTTCTTGCCATCTGCAGTTAATGACAGAATACGTAACTGTATTTGTGATGAGTTGTGTTATTACTTAAACAATAATCAGAGAAGTGAGGGAGTTCTTACTTTACTCAGATATCATTGAGAGCAAGGGTGATCACAAAATGTACTGAGAAGTACAACACCAATCATCTGATGATCTTAGTAGTAGACTGGAGTCAGTAAACAAGTCCAATGTAGCTCAAAGACATTGAGTTGTAATCGAGCTGAGTCATTTTCTGCACATTAAAGAACACTTAAACTTTTAGTTTTTCACACAGGTGACATCCAAAGTACGAGGGGCGTTCAATAAGTTTTGCAACTTGAATATAAGACCAAGTCGGAGAATATCTTTTGCACTTTTATTTTTCAATATAATCTCCATTCACCTCAATACACTTATTCCATTTGTCCTTCAAGATTTTAATACCACTTTTATAGAAATCTGCAGATTGGCCCTCTAACCACGCCTCTGTGTCAGCCTTTATGTCCTCGTCATCCTGGAAGCGTCTTCAACGTAGGGCAGATATTATTTGCCGGAACATGAAATAGTCACTGGGGGCTAAGTCTGGGCTGTAGGGTGGGTGATTTAACTGTTCGAATCCACATTCACATATGGCGGCCTGTGCAATTCTCGACTTGTGAACCGGAGCGTTGGCATGCAAAAGTAGAATACCACGTGTTAACATCCCACGGCGTTTCTGGCGAATATATTTTCGCGATTCGTTCATTACATTAGCATAATACTGTCCATTGATTGTAGTTTTTAGTGGCATGAAATCAATCAGTAATTTGTCTCTTGCATCCCAAAATATGGTGGCCATTTCCTTGCCAGCCGATGGTTGAGTGCGAAACTTCCTCGGAGGCGGAGAATTGGGGTGCTTCCATTGCATGGATTCCAATTTAGTTTCTGGGTCCCAGTCGTGGATCCTTGTTTCATCACCTGTCACTAGACGAGGAAGAAATCCGGCTTCATCAGCAGTATAGAGATCCAGGAGGTCTCGACAACTTTCAGTTCTCTGATGGCGATCTTGAGCTCTGATGTTTCTAGGTACCCATCTTGAAGATACCCTGGACATACCAAGATGCTCATGAACAATGGTTCCAACTGATATTTTGGAATTCCCTAGAAAGTTCAGATACTTTCACTCGTCGGTCAGACAAAATTCTTCTTTCTATAGCAGCAATGGTTTCCGGTTTGGTGACATCTGAAGGCCTGTCTGACCTTGGGTCATCGTCTATGGACTCCCTACCCCTCTTAAACTGAAGAGACCAACGTGGATTAATCAGGAGCATCCTTACCCATAACTTTACACACGGATAATGGATTTCTTTTGCTTTGCATCCCTCCTTGGTAAGGAACTTTATCACAGCGCGTTGTTCATGTTTGAGAGAGTCCATGATTGTGACCACCCTTAGGTGAATGTAGCCATCACATCTAAGTTATTGTTGTGTCTGGGAATTGTTATGACACGTGCCAACCTGTTGTCATGACTATTGTCACACCTGACACAAGTTGACATTGTTTGTGTAAACACAAATGCCCAAGTTGCAAAACTTTTTGAACGCCAGTCGTAACTGGGACATATTCATATTCAAGCTGCTCGGAGAGATTCTGAAGTTTCTGCATGAAATCAGTAAGTGAAAATACCACCGTGTCCACGACAATTTTGGACGAACATACACACAAACAATGCAGAACATGCCAACAAGAAAGGAAATGTATTCAATAATTCGAGACGAGTTACATCACATAGATTGACACTGTTGTTGAAACACATACACAGCTAAACCATGTGTAGTGTCTCCTGCATAGACCTCATATCCTTGGAGGTCTCTTTCACTGTAGTCATTGATGCTAGTTTTTGTGAAACACCGACAAACGTATCATTCTTCACATCTTCAAAATGCGCATTGAGTGATGGAACATTCAAGTGAGCCACCATCACAGTCCATCACCATGACTGTTCTCCACAGGGTGTGTCCACGTGTCCAGGTCTTTCATTCTGCATTCTGGCCATCTCATCCAATGCTTTTTAGTTTTCTACAATTTTGTGTTCATCAAAACCTACAAGTTTTAGGTCTTTCCTTGGTTTGACCCTACTGAGCATTGAATACACTTGACCATGCTGGGCTTTAAATTTTCAAGTCAAGTGGTATGCGTATCACTTAGATAATTATGGTAACGGTTCTCAGACAACCCTGCATAGATCTTTTTGTAGAATGTGTAAACGGTTTAAGAGTTATGTTTCGGAAATGAATGCTGCACGTATTTGAGCCTAAGTCCAGCTTCTTGTCAAGGAAATATTCTGAAAAAATCCCAAACTGTCAAAAGGCCACTGTTAGTTCACCACTAGACCTAACCATGTGCCAAGTTTGGTGAAGAAATATTGTATGGTTTTCAAGATCTGCTCCGGAAACAAGCAACAACGCCATTTTCAGTCAAAGTTGTTGCTATGGGAACTCGAAAAATCAAATTTGAGAAAAGACAAACTATCAAAAGGCACAAGTTCATCACTAAACCTAACCATGTGCCAAGTTTGGTGAAGAAATATTTACGGTGTTCAAGGTCTGCTCCGGAAACGAGCACTACCTCCATTTTCAGTCAAAGTTGTTGCTATGGAAACTCGAAAAAACAAATATGAAAAAAGACAAACTACCAAAAGGCACCAGTTTACCACTAGACCTATTTATGTGCCAAGTTTTGTGAAGAAATATTTAACGTTTATCAAGCCCCAGAAACGAGCACTACCGCCATTTTCATCCTAAGTCAAAGACGTTGCCAGGAAAACCTGAAAAAATATTATTATCAAAAAACCCAAACTATCAAACGGCACCAGCTCACTATACCTATCTGTGTGCCAAGTGTGGTTAAGATATCTCTCATGGTGTTTGAGTTCTGCTCCGGAAACGAAACGTGACGGACAGACGTCAGGACGGACGGATATATTCATTTATCCCCCTTCCACTTCGTGTCGGGGGATAATAATATGGTAATGGCGTTGTTTTTCAGAGACTAGCGTGCAGCATGATAACAAATGTTCAGTTTTGAATAATCATTCAATACTGTCAAGGATAGACGTATCAAATGTTTCAAAAGAATGAACACATACAAGGCACGTCGATTTGCTATACAACCTTTTTAGGTGCCAGAAACGTATGGCCGTGGTTGCGAATCCCGGTTCTTCTCAATAAGGTTTCAAAGTTCGTCAACATCATACCCATGCTCGTGGGTTTCTTAAACGTTTAAGACCTGCATTAAGTCTGGCTAGCCCTCTCACATAAAGCCGACACATCTTGATATAACTGAACTTACGTTCAAAGTGACCTAAAACTCGCTCACTCACTCGCTTCCATGTTGAACATATCGCTGTGATATGAGCGAGTACATGTTGTTTTACACTGCATTTATTAACATCATTGCTTTATGACGACACCCCGTACAGACTCCAATCTGGACCAGGCATTTAGTGGCTAAAAGCATGAGAAACCATCCGCCCAGCACAATGACACACAATAAGCAAAGGTCATATAATGTAACCCTAATCCCCGTTATTGTCCTATCTAATGACAAATAGCGAGCAGGCATGGGGACATAATCTATCGTGTATCAAAAAGCACTGAATATATGACGTAAACGTCAGAATGATCATTCTTGATTATATGCCGAAACATATTCCATTGTGCGTGAACGACAAAAAAACGCGGTGAAAATTAAATGAATGGATCACTGAAAATCATTGCGATCACACAAGATCAATGAACAATCAACACATTATATTGAAACACACGGGAGAAGGTTAACAATACTAAAAAGGAAAAACAAGTATTTTTTTCAACGTTGAAGTTCGATCATGTTCAAGTGGCCAATAAATATATTACGACACTCGTCTCCGTTAGATTCCGTTATTATTACAACTCGTATATTTCAAAATGTATCTAAATACACTCATAATAAAAACGGTATCGAACGGAGGCTCGTTCAGTAATCTATATATTATGTTTCCGAAACGGTGGTATCGTCATCAGGTGAAGGTATACGTGCAAAACCTAACTTCGATACTCGTTACGACCATAAACAGATTCCAAATTCCACTATACATATTTTATACGCCCATTAGGTTTCTAGTACACATATGCGTACGTGGTTTGCAACGCAGACATCATTCTAGCATATGGATGCAATTAACGATGGAGTTTGTTTTTGTGGTACTGCGGGTGTTTCCAATAATGCTTGTCAGTGTTCTTGGAGACTGTCCTTGGAGGATAAAATCACTGTACTCATCTGATGGCAGAACCGGTGCCTTTTACAAATCTATCAACGTTCGTAGTTGGATGCACTGTGTCCATGCCTGCCTTTCAACACCTCGGTGCCATGGTGTGCACTTCGCGAACACAAAATGCAGGATGTTCAAAAGCTTGAAGGTTGCAGCACACAATCGATTCTTTGGAATATTTCATGTGCGGAAAGCAGTATGGCCAAAGGTATGGTAGTAAATATAGAATACTAAACGAGCTCCCGTGTAATACCAATTTTATGAAACGAGTGAATAGTTCTGGTATCTGACGAGCGAAAGCGAGTCAGATACCACAACTATTCACGAGTTTCATAAAATTGGTTTTACACGAGGTCCAGCTTTAGAATTCAGGCGTTCGTCCCACAAAATTATCGTAGTGCTAAGGCTATCACAACTCACATAATTTAACTTAGACTAACGACTGTCGTTGCGCTAGAGTACGATCGCCTTGTGGAACGGGGCCTTGCACCTCAAAGTTTACAATGACGTCACAATACCCGATGACGTAATTTGTTGAATTTTGTTGCAAGATCCATCGGCGAAACAATGCCATGTGACGTCAGCCTAGCAACAAGGTTGCTGGGGTCATCGAGTGTGCATAAGCTCCTCTCAGTGATCTATCATCTCCACACACAATGTCGTTGAATACGCCAAGGGATGTTGAGAGCTTTCAATATTTGTTCGTGAAACGTGTTCCGAGAGTACATAAGCACGCGTTTTGGTATTACACAATGTGTAATAAAGCTGTATGTTTATTAAACGGGTGATCTCTTCACGGGCAAATAATAAAAATAGTAATATCAGGCTATATCATGATGTGATACATCAGACACATTGGATCCATGACGGGAATCGAACCAAAGCCGCCAGCGTGACGAGCCAACGCATTAACTGCTATTGTACCCAACCAACTAATGCATTATTGAAACATCCTCAATAAAGTTTGAATAAGGCAACAAAATGTTGAGTACAAGTGGTTATAACGCGTGGTCACCGGGTATTCACATTCTAAATTATGTTTTTTTCTTATCTGTAAAATTTCTATTTAACAGGACTTAAGAACATGATTATTATTTAAAGAATATGATACATTATATGCACTATTCATAGTTGATGTTAATGTTTTGTTTCTGTTTTAGCAATTTGTATTACAAAAGATCAAAATCAAAAAGAAAAGTTATGAAACCAAACTTGACGAAGGAACAGCAACTGAATCCCAGTTATCATTAGCGCCAACTAGGAATATTCCAAGTAAATTAATACCTGGAGGAGAACTCAAGACTGACCATGAAGAAAAAGCAGCATTCACAACTGACTTTAACATGAAACTTTCTCACGACGACCATGATATTGATACAACCCAACATTTCAAGACCACAGACATCACAAAGCTCAGAGATGATGAAGATACCATAACATCAAACCCCAACTCAACAAACTCAGTCAAGGCGTTCGGAGAAGCAAAAAAAACAACTAAACACATAAGTGCTGATCGCATGTCCTCTCAAAATGGCATCCAAGATACGGAGACAGGAATAGATGCTGATCAAAAATCTTCTCCAAATGGCACACGAGATCGGGACTCAGAAAAGGAAACTGATCAGATGTCCTATCCAAATGGTAAAACAGACAGTGACACGGGAAACGAAACTGATCACATATCCTCTCCAAATGGCAAATTAGCTATGGACACGGGAAAGGATGCTGATAACAGGTCCTCTACAACTGACAAACCAGAGAGTGACACGGGAAAAGAAGCTGATAACAGGTCTTCTCCAACTAACAAACCATATAGGAACGCTGGAAAGGGAGTTGATCACACATCCTCCCCGACTGACAAACTAGATAGGGACACAGGAAAAAGAGCTGATCACACATCCTCTCCATCTGATTATCTCAAGCAACACATAGGAAACAAAGATGATCTCATACACTTCATGGGAAAGGGTACTACTCAGATGATCCCAACAAATGGCAATGTTAAGAAAATACGTGGAAATACAGCATCAATCACAAAAGCTAAAGGTGAAAAATCGAGAAAGAGAGAAGGTGTGTTATCCATTACCAATAAGCCAACAGAAGCTATGACTAAGCCTGACATTAAAGCTGTTGAGCTGAAACCGTTTGAAGTCTCTACCCATCTAATATCAACCATTGTGCCATGCCCCCTGTGGCCACAAGATAAATTACGTCCACAGCCTACAAGAATGATGACTAAAGGTATTAAGAAATTATTTATATGAATCTTGAAAATATTCAGATTACGTCATTATGTTTCATTGCAACAATCAAAGTTGGTTCATATTCATTGGTATTCAGCCAATAAGGTGACCGCTGGGCACAATATGTTTTAATATTTTTATAATGATAATATTGCACAGTTCAACAGGTTATGTTTCCTATTTACAAAAAAAACCACAAGTCAGTATCTCGTTTGTTCGTCATGTGCATTGATGACTGACGTGCAACGTCGATACATGGAATGAATGAGGCGGTTAGTGAAGGCCATAGGCAATTGAGCCCACACTCTGAGGAACGCCTGACGCACTTCACATGCAGTTGTCGGCCTTGGTCGGACGTCATTCAGCCGTCTTTGAATCTCGTCCCAAAGGTGCTCAATGGAGTTTAAATCGGGACCGAGGGCAGGCCACGGCATGGTTCTGATGCCATTCTGCTGGAGGAAGTCAGTTGTTGCTCTCGCAGTGTGGGCACGGACGTTATCATGCTGAAACTCGTGGTTGCTGCGACGTGCAAAATGAGGTATGGCGTGTGTCCCAAGACTTGATCAATGCATCGAGCTGCTGTGACACCATTGCCTTTCCCTGGACCGATGTTCTGGAAGACCAAAGGGCCGACCCTCTGTGCAAGATCAATTCCACCCCACACAATGATGCTCGGACCACCCCACGAAACTCTCTCAACAACACAAATAACGGCTCTCGTCTGAGAAGAGGACTTTTCTCCACTGCTGGTGGCGCCAATGCTGGTGCTGTGTTGCCAACTGAAGCCGGTCCCGGCGATGACGTGGTGTCAGAATGGGTCCTCGGTGTGGCCTGTGACAGTGGAGGTGTCTGCTCGTCAATCGTCGACGCATGGTGTCCGCACTAATGTGTCACTGGTGTGTCCCCATGGTCTGTCAAGCAGTTTCCGCAGCAGTAACAAAGCGATCTTGAAGATGTTGTCGCACAATCTGAGGATCCTGACGTCGGGTAGTGACCCTTGGTCTTCCACTACGTGGTCGGTCATCTGTAGTGTTGGTGGTCGTGTACCGTTGCTGGAGCCTGTATATGGTCCTTACGTGGACTTGAAATGCATTGGCTATTTGCCGGGCGGTTTGTCCAAGGGCTTGGTGTCGCTGATTTCTTGTCAAACTTGGCATGGGGCAGCAATTCAACGAATGAATGTTATCCGATCTGGGTGAATTTTTATATGGCAAGAAATGGGGGAACGCATGTGCATTTCAATTTGCACGGAACTCACGTGCATCGGGTTACCATGGCCGTTTTGTCATCATTATTTATTGTCATCTGCTTTGTTTTTTTATCATCAAATTTCATTATTCCGGACAATATATTCCCAGATATTTAAATGACAACTTTTCATGCAATGTTACTTGGGGTGACGTTTCTTTTGCGGTCAGTATATGTTGCAGATGTCCTACAGATAGTTAGTCTGATACTAGTATTATATAACGCTCGCACAAATTTGATTTCTATCCGTTAATTATTTTCAGTTTGCCCTTGGTAGACGTCTGTCAAACTGAATTCTTTTGCACTTTGCACATTTAACTGAAATTCCTGCAATATCCTATAGGTCAATATGTAAAGACTCTAGTGTAGTGTGGTGCCTGTGTATATAATGCATTGTGCACAACAATTTGGTATTTACAAAAATTGAAATTTGTCTTAGCCAAACAAAACATTTCATTCTAAATGTCAATTTACATGCATCAACCAACTTGCTTTGAGCCCTACCTGTATGTCCAGAAGGCGGTGGCTGATACACCAATCTAGTGATTTTGCCCTTGGTATTATGTACGTCTCCCACTGATTGGGTCGAACCAGCCTGACTTTTGATTATGTAAATATTTGTTTGTTGTTTGACTCCGCACTCAGCAATATTCCAGCTATGACGGCGGTCTGTAAATAATCGAGTTTGGACCAGACAACCAGTGATTGACAACATGAGCATCGATCCACGCAATTGGGATCGATGACATTCATCAACCAAGTCAGCGAGCCTGACCACCCGATCCCGTTTGTCGCCTCTTACGACAAGCATAGTCGCCTTTTATGGCAAGCATGGGTTGCTGAAGACCTGTTATACCCCGAATCTTCACGGGCCGATTTTGTAAATAGCAAACCACATAATGTATCAATCTTTTTCGACACAGAGAAGGCATATTACACAATGTGGAAACTTGGTTTTAAAAAAAGATGTGCATGATTTTGATTGAGGGACAGAATTTCACGTCATATCTCAGTTTTTAACAAACAAACAATTTCAAGTTCGAGTAGGATCTACCATGTCTGATCATTTCAATCATGATCAGGGCGTCCATCAAGGCAGCATCCTATCTGTCACATAATCTAGTCTCACTAAAATGTTGAACACTTATGTTGATGGGTTACTTTTTGAAGATTTTCTCAACATTTCAGTTACAGCTATGTCTTAACACAATTCAAAATTTGGCCAACGAAAATGGCTTCAAGTTTTCTAAATCGAAAACAAACGAATAATTCTCCTTCACTTGTGCAAGTTGTATTATAGTTCCATTGTCTATGGTAGAGCCTGCAAGAGCAAATTTAGACTCAATACACCATCAAGGCCTGAGGCTCTGTCTTGGAGATTTTAGGATCTCTCCTGTGAACAGTCTGTATGTGGAGGCTGGTGAGCTGTCCGTGGAACAACGCTGTATCAAACTATCAAATATAATCACTATATTGCATTCAAATCAATCAAGCCCAGAATATAATGGTGTTTTCAACCCTCATTATGAGAACCTGTTTCTACCTTTTGGAATCAGAATTCAACCAAACATTACTGCAGCTATAACAGATCTTAATATCATATAACTTAATCTCTCATCTCTTCCCCAGCAGAGGGAGACCTCTTTCCCCAAGAAACCAAGGACATAGCACAATAGTTTCACTGCTGAATACAAAGCTTTTTTAACAGCATTGACCTTTATTAAACAACAAAACCAATTTACAAATCACTACTCGAAACATCCTATAATCTGAGACATTTTAGAACCCCATAATGATAATTTTACTGGCCAATGCGATATCTTCTTTTGCTGGTTGTCAAGTCATGTAGGTGTTTGAGGTAACTCAAAAGCCAATGCTGCTTCCCTAGCAGCTCCAGACAAATCGTTATCTCCACGTTTTATCCGGTACAGCGATTTCAAACCAACCATCAACGGTCATACTCGGGATCGTATGCAAAAAAGGTAGGACAGCCAGGTTTATGAATTAAACCCAACTATCAGTCTACCTGCTTGGGTTGTCAGTCAGGCCTAGGGCATGATGAGGTCATTTTGCGACGATGTCGCATTGGCCACAATAGGTTCACTCACGAATAACTCCCGAAAACAGATGAACCTCCTGGCCCTTGTGATGAAAGGTTTTTGCTTGACTGGGTGGACTTTGCAATTGCAGGGATTTACATTAACAAACAGTAAATCTAAAAGATCTTTTTTTCCCATGTGAAGCGGCGTCTAGTCCTAAACTATTTGAAAGAAATCCCAAATTTTAAATATGTCTCTGAAAAACTAAATGCTTATTTTTTTAATTTTGTGTCATGCTTTTATCAACATAGATTATTGAAGACTATGCCCAGGAAGTACCCTAAACTTACTGTTCCCCTGTGTGACACGTCATTCCAATAGTAATCAATATAACTATCACCAACCAGTGTTTTAAGCAAACTCTTGTTAACAATTTGTTAATATAGGCTAGTATTTCGCAAAACCACCAGGGCCCCGTTCCACAAAGCGATCGTAGCGATCGTAATCTGATTCAAATTATGGAGTTACGATTATCTTAGCACTACGATCGCTTTGTGGAACATGGCCCAGTAGTTAAATTAACGACGTGAATTCTGCTGGGGTATTGTGCAGGAACCTGAAGCCCCGTAAGTCCTCATGACGTCAGCGAGGTGGATAAGCTTTGGTTGCTAGTGGCTTATAGTCTTTGGTCTAAACAGTTGTAAAGAACATTGTTATGCTAAAATAGGTTAGACAACTTTGCTTTTAAATATAACTTTGTATTTATATGACATGCTTGTAGATATCCAAAACTTGTTTACGTCGATTAAATCTTAACTCACTCACTAAGAATTCACTCACACAGAAAGAGGCATAGATGTTCCCACCTTGTGTTTAGAACTACGAGTGTCATGATACGAGATTAAATTGCGTGCCAGCTGATGTTACCAAAACCTGTTTCAGAATCTTGTTCTCATCATGATGGGTATGTATATCTCCCAGACGTGAAGATGTGCATTAGGTTTATAAAGAAAAGATCCACCTGGTTTCAAGCACGCAAGGAGTGCTGGGAGGATGATGCTGATTTGGTAAAATGGGATACAGAGAAGAAACAAATTAGCTGCCACGAATTCTTAGAAAAACAGGGTAGGTAGGTAGGTATGAGTTGTAAATCAAAGTGTGAGAAAAGCTCTTGATAAACGTGTATCTATGTTGATGTTTGTTGAGAGAAGTGTGTTGGAGATGTTATAGTCCAAACAAGACTAGATTTTGGATGAATGATTTTAAGCGCCTGAACATTAAAAGGCTGTTCATACAATGCAACTGTAAAACAGGTCTTACTATTCATTTGTAAAACCTCTAAGCAGGTCCTATAATTCAATTCTAAAACCTCCCAGCAAGTCTTACAATTCACCTATAAAGTTGTGCGTCTCACAATGTTACTATTCGATAGCAAGAAACCTTCAATATAATTGGCAACAATGGCAGTATGCATATAAATCAAGAACAATCTGAAGGGGCTGGGAAAATAGTGAGAGATTTAGTTGACAACAGAAAACGGATATGCCAAGAAGGGTGGATCACAGCGATTTGGGTTGACCAATCAAGTAGCTGAATAGCCTGTTGGAATTATCCATTACAAAGGGAGTTTGGGATTGAAGGAAAACGCCAAAAGAATTGCGGAAAATTTATGGGGTGAATTAGAGTATTAGGAAGGAAATTCACATGGTAAACGGAGGAAGCAAGGGTATCCACAATAGGTTTGTGGAGGAGGGGGTATTTCTTAACTAGGATGTGGTATATGAGTTACTGCCATGGATAAATTCATGTGTTGTGTTATGCCAAATTAAGTAATAATCCACCCCATCCCTGCAGTCTATTAACAATTGAGACTGGGCCGAATAAATCAGGGGTAGATGTTATGAGTAACGTCATAGCCATCAGATATAGGAAAGTCTAGACAGACAATAGAGTGCTGGTGACCTATTCTAACCCCATTGCACCCAGGGTGAACGCGGTAAAGGGTAAAAGAAGTATCGTAAGAAAGGAGTTGAATTGGGTATATATTGGCCCAAAAAATGCCTTAGGTTCTTTGGACATGCCGGACAAAACACTATGTTTTCATTTTATTTTTTCAAGTATTATTATTATTATTATTATTATTATTATTATTATTATTATTTACAGATTAAAATAATTATTATTAATGGTAGCAAACCAGGGTACTCTCTCTTTGTCAGTCAACAGATTGGGAGGTACCAAACCTAAGGCACCAAGAACAATGGCGAGGCATATTTGCCATGTTTTACCTCAATCTTGTCAATGACATTACTGTCAAAATTATTATTATTATTTTTTTTTTAATTATTATTATTATTATTACATGAGAAATCCATAACATATCCCATCACCAACGAAGCAAAAAATAACACACGCACGCTCACACAGAACATCAGATATCAGATGATCGGACGGTGAGGTCGAAAACGGAGGAGAAGTATAAAAGGCATCAGTATGATCTGGGTGTGTAACTATTACCACTAGTAAGTTAAGATTCAGTTTTCAGATATGTTTCATATAGGACGTGGTGTACACTTATATCCTCCAGGCAAGATCCCCACCTTCTCAATCCCACAGAGGTACTGGATTGGTCTGCAGTTACAGCCGTGTGGGAGTAGGTGGATAGATGGCAGCCCTTTAGAAACTGATCTGCTTCCAAAGTCCAGCAAGAGAAGGGCATGTGCAAGTGCCCGACTGGACCCTTTCATGGCCGTGAATAAGAAACCTTGCAAAGCGCTGGCTCATGCAATCATGTGTGAGATAATTTGAAGAGCATTATTGAACATTTGTTCACCCGTTTTGTCAATAACAATTTAATAGCCTAAGCTTCCATACAGGTACGCAACTCATACATATATGTTTTATGCAGTAAGCCTCGTTTTGTATAAGGGTTCTCCTTCGATTTATTAAAGCCACACGTTCTTCGAACAGATTAATGGCAGTCAGGTGAACAGGTCACTCTCACTCGTCGTGCTGCAGCTTTTGTACTAAGACCATCGTGTCTTCGACATCTAGATCTTAGACATCAAACCATCGTGTCTTGAGAAATACCTTGAATAGTTGTCTTTTTTAGCCTGGATTTTAATCCATATAATGTTCCCTCACATATATTGTATAAGTGACTTTTTGCATACCATTTCTATTTTTATGGTCTTAAAACCTTAACATCATTTTTGAAGATTATTTCCTGTTGGTGTTGTATTTCAGCTCATCAGTCGTTTGACAAGGATTCATAACGTGTATCTTGCTTGGTAATTATTTAGAATGTAATGTGTCGAGTTCCGTTTTGTGCAGACATGAAATTTGTCAGTTTCGTTATTTTAACTTACCTGTCTAAACCAAACGATAATCCAAAAATTGATTGGATTAAAATGCTGATATTATTGGCAATTTTACCTGTTGGAAAAAGGGTTGCGTAAACAAGCTTAGTACAAAGACAAAACGCCTTCTCGGGAATAAGTTGAAGTTGGTTGGTTTGTTGTTTAACGCCGCACTCAGCAATATTCAAGCTATATGACGGCGGTCTGTAAATAATCGAGTCTAATCTTTACCATGTACAAAAATTAGATAAAGCGTCTTCTTGAGAATATGAAGCGATATTTAACTGTACAGACACTTGATAATCTCTTGATGTTTTTTTAATTAGTATTTATATCTAAATATATACAAAAGTGAAAACGTCTTCTTTGGAATATGTAAAGATAATTAAATATTTACAAAAATAGGATAAACGCATTCTCTGGAGTACATAATTATAAGTAACAATATTTGACTATATCTACTACTGAAAAGGTTAAGGAACATCCGATTTTCTCATATGACTATAGTTAGTCTGTAATGGCATGACATATTAACTATGGTCACATGAAAAAAATCCGAGTTCTTTAACTGCTTTTGTGAAGTATACAAAAAACTGGAAAAGCATCTTCACGATAATAAATGACAATATTAACTATGTACAAAGATCGGATGAAACGTCCTATCGGGAATACGGAGCTTTATTTAAGAATGTACAAAGATTGGGTAAATGTCTTCACGGAGATAGGTAGCTTTATACATGTTCATGAAAATATAACCACATAATCTATTTCACGTCTATTTCAATTGCTTCGGTTTACCTTCGTGTCATATACATATCGCTATAATATCATCATAGCATTAATGTTGTGTCTATCTCTCGTCAGTTCACAGTTTCAACAAACATAATAATTGCAGGTCCACTTGACAAGGTACTATATTTCTATATATTCTATTATTATAAATGCAATGAACCCATTCGCAACCAAAGGTTCGTTTCAAAAGGTCATCTTTCACTAACTTAGAACAGGATTTCCATCACTCATCAGAGTATGTGATTGGAGGGTTATTTTCATGTGATTGGAATCGGGCTCAAAACGAGATGTTGCAGCGAATGATCCAGGGTATATTTCATAACAGAATGCAGCTGTAAATATATTAAAATTCTTAATCGATGATGCATTTACAAATGTCCGTATTAATTTCTTCGCACGCGTACCCGCACACGAATCCATAAAAGCAAAATTTCCTTTTATGAAAAAGATTACGCAAGAACAACTACACCTTTCCGGTTTAGTAACGTTTAGTTACGGAACTCGCGTCTGATTATTTCGCTCTTTTACTAAAGGGGGTGGTCCTGTTGATGGCATATCCCAGTTGTGGCGTCATATCAGCTTGCAAACCAAGTGGAATTTCCTTTAGCACATGGCAAAACATACATGTATGTCGAATGCAAATGAAAAAGTACATTATGAACAATAAAATTATCTATTTCACCAGCAGGTTTCGTTGTGTTGAATATAAACTTCAAAGACGACAGTCAAACAAAACCAGTTTTCGGGGACGAAGGTTAGTATTAAAATTGATATTTAGAGTATAGAAAATATACCAATACATTCATCAGCATCGACGATATCTGTACGTAACTGGAGATACGTATGGAATTATTAGCTGACATATAAAAACATAAATATAGGAGCTTGTCACAAATACAAATACGGACAATGGCAGGTGTGTAAATGTTAACGTGGAAGTTTGCCCCGGATGCGGTTACAAAGACGGATGAGGGAGCGGATTAATGGCAGGTGTGACATCAGCCATCGTAGTTGGTTTGCCCGCTAACTCGCCTCGTATTTCGCACTCACTAAACATTTGTATGACAATTGCCGGTATACAAGATGTTTGAACCGTTGACTGGCTGATACGGTGAGCAAGTACATGTATTCGTTCGCTGACCAGCACACTTGCTACAGTTATCAATTTACTTACTCGTAAACCACCGGATCACAACGTCAAATACATTTATATTTTAAGTAGATATGCTTGAATTACAATTACCTCATTGTAAAATGAAAGACAAGGGGACTTTGCGATTGTCCCTTTCCGAAACAGGATCGGGTTTTTTTCAAACACAACAGACACACACTACTGCACAGCGTGTCCGCATAATTCCCTAAGTGGCTCAGTTCTTAGACGTTCAACACTTTGGTGGTTGGTTGGTTTGTTGTTTAACGCCGCATTCAGCAATATTCCAGCTATATGACGGCGGTCTGTAAATAATCGAGTCTGGAACACACAATCCAGTGATTGATATCATGAGCATCGATCCACGCAATTGGGATCGATGACCGTGCATTAACCAAGTCAGCGAGCCTGACCACCCGATCCTGTTAGTCGCCTTTTACGACAAGCATAGTCGCCTTTTACGGCAAGCATGGGTTGCTGAAGACCTATTCTACCCCGGATCTTCGACTACGAGCACAGGCTTGGTGCTGACAAAGGATCATAATTAGGGCAGATCTTGGATTCGAACCCAATATCAGAGGAATATGGCGCCAAAGAGACGCAAATCTACACAGCGTATTACGGCGACGTAGACGACTGGACCACCACGAGAAAATATAAGGGTAAAAATGAACAAGAGTCATCAGAAAGATGACATATCCCCCCGGCAGCTGTCTGTAAAGTAACCACTAGTAAATGTGCAATATATATTCTGTATGTAATGAGTCAACAGTTGAATGTTCTTTAAGAAGCATACATTGTTTACCCACTGAATGGTTTTCGAATTCTGGCCCGGAAACGAACCCGTTCCCCAATGGAGTCTAGGTCCAACTTCTTTCGATAAAAATTGTAAAAAATAAAAATTCGTAAAAAAAAATATATCAAAAGGCACCACTTCAGTATGTGCCTGATAGCTTTGCCTAGTTTCGATCAAATACACTGAATGGTTTTCGAATTCTGCCCCGGAAACGAACCCCATCCCCAATTGAGTCTATGTCCAACTTCATTCCATAAAAATTTTAAAAAATAAAAATTAGAAAAATCCCAAAATATCAAATGGTTTTGGAATTCTGCCCCGGAAAAGGAAATGATTACGGACGGACAGACGGACTGGCATTATATGCCGGGGGGATAAAAACCATAATGAGGACGTTCAATCGCTGGATCTTAAATCTACACATTCAGATTAGTTGAAATTAACCTTAGTGAGTGAGTGAGTTGGTTTAACGCCGCTTTTAAGAGAATTCCAGTTATATCACGGCGTGTCAGCTTAATGTTGGAGGAAAGCCCTAAGTGATGCAGGTCTCAGACGTTTACCACTTCGGTGAAACCCACGAGCACGGGTATGGTCCTGACAAACCTAGAAACATAATCGAGGCGAACCGGGATTCGAACCCACAATCATAGGTTTCTGGCGTGCCCAAGGGACGCAACTCTGCACAGCTTATCGCGGCGCCTTAGACGACTGGGCCACCCGTGCCCCCGAAATTAACCTTATGTCAAAGTTCATATCAACGTGATCATTTTGACTTGTTCGAGGACACACCGAAATGTGTTTAAAAAATGGCGTCCAATTACATTGTTAAATTCCTTACAAAATAATAAGTACGTGTATTGCAAAAACAACACTGAATACAATTTTACATGACAACCAAACAGACTTCATTCCTGGAAGATGTATAACTGAAAATATAAGAATACTCTATGATATTATCTTTGAAACTAGAAGGGTTAATTAGCTAGGCCTGCTGTTAATAATTGATTTTGAAAAGGCTTTTGACTCAGTCTCAAATCAATTTCTGGAACAAGTATTACAAACATTGGATTTGGACCAAATATCATTAAATGGAGAATATATCACCAAATATCAAACAAACTGATTATGCATCAGCATCTGATGTACAAAATTGGCATATTTCATCTTTATTTTGTTAGAAAAAAGACGGAGATAGGGAGACCCAGTATCTCCCTACCTATCCTTATTTGAAAACTCTTACTCAACTCTTTCTGGAAGGATCTGAAAATAGCCTATATGCTGCCATGGACACACTAAATAATTTCTATAAAATGTCTGGTCTTAAAATTAATATAGATAAGACTAAAGCAATCAGGATAGTGAGTGAGTGCGTATGGTTTAACGCCACTTTTAGCAATATTCCAGCAATATCACGGCGGGGGACACCAGACATGGGCTTCACACATTGTACCCATGTCGGGAATCGAAACCGGGTCCTCGGCGTGACGAGTGAACGCTTTAACCACTAGGCTACCCGACCGCCCCCAATCAGGATAGCTGCAATGTCGGGAAGTAATATAACTTTAGGTAATGATTTAAAAGTCGACTGGCACAAAGGAGATTTTAAACTTAACCCTTTAAAAATAAATATATATAAGTGATCAATACAATGAAACGATAAGATAAAATTATCATTAACGGATTACATGCCAGTTGGCGCGGAAGACGATGTATAAAAATAATGCATGTTGCAATAACTCTTATTCTCACTCGGCTCTTCTATTGGTGACTGCTTATCTCATATGGACAATCCTTATTGGAGAGATGTTTTGACTGCATGGGGCATATTTCATAGAATTCACGAGTTTCATAATGCTGATATAGAACAAATAACGGTTCATCCACTCTGGTTCAATTATCATTTTGAATCTTGGACTATCGAAAGCTGTTAATCGATATTCCTCTAAAAAATATCATTACAAACAGATCATTAAATTTATGTCAACAAACTATCAAAGCATTAGAATACTGGAACTGTATTTTCCACTTATTGGAATCATGTTTTTATCATACTACAGAAAATGTACTAAGGACTGTAAGCTTCTGGATTTTCAATATAGATTTATTTACAGAACAATCCACACAAATAGTTGTTACAACCAACCAACCAACCAACCAACATGTATGACCCTTGCTGGGCATAGTTGAGCACAGTATTGTTTCAAATAGTTCAGTGTATGTAATGTATAATTCATATCAGTTTACGGTTCTGCATGGTTTATTGCTTTGAAAGGTTTTTTTAACTTCCGGCAGAGATTATACACCCGTATATGCTCTTTGCTTCTGGATACATAGGAAATCAACAGGTTGGTCTGTAGTTTGAATTTATTTTCCTAAAAGATAATACGGTTGCATGATATCTTCACGATATTTGAGTTGAACATAGTAACTTTCTTCTAAACATACTTCAAATCTAAACATACTTCAAATCTAAACTGGAAGCAATCACAACGCAAACCCAGTTAACCAAACGGAACCGTATACAAGAGTGAGTGAGGAAGTTGGGTTTAACGCCGTTTTGAATAATATTCCGTGTCAGCTTGATGTGGGAAGAAACCCCGAAGTGATGCAGGTCTTAGACGTTCACCACTTTGATGAAACCAACGAGCACAGGTTTGTGCAGACAACAAAATCGGGGCGAACCGGGATTCAAACACACTCTCAAAGGTGTCTGGCGTGCTCAAGGGACACAACTCTGCATAGTGAATTGCAGCGCCCTAGGCAACTGGGCCAACCGTGCCCCCGTACACAACTGTAAGAAACTATCATACAACAAAGATGTTTTAGATGAAATATGTATTGCGGAACATTCCATGAAGAAACAGTGGCAATATTACACTACACAAACTACAAAATACATGCACAATAAACGACAGTTAAGAAAACACAGGTACATTCAACATACAAAGGAAGTACACTATAACAATTTTATTTCAATACAAGTGTATAATGATGATATGGGAATAATATGAGAATTGAGCAAAACTATGGTAATGTTGTACATACAAGGAATTTGTATGTAATTGTTGATATGCTAACAGATCATGGAAGTTGTTTCTGGACAACTGTTGGTAAAATTATTTAGAACTGTTCCTTTTAATAGAGTGTACCAAATTCTTTATCATGACTGATACAAGACAGTGCTTAATGTTGTTCATCTTCTGAGACGTTTTTTTTCCAATGAAGTTAGTGATTTTGTATATCTACAAATTTTTCAATTTTTAGTTTATGATTACTTAAACGAAGTGACCTATGACCTTTGTTTTTACAATATATAAGATAATTCTCAATATTTAGATGACTTGACCAAACTGTGTGTTTTTAACTTGCTGTTAAATAAATAGGAATCCCTTAATAATAGCGGGAATTTTTAAATTTGAACTTTTTTGGTGTTTACTATTTAAAAAGTTTGTTTTATTTAACCCAACCAACATTTTGACCTGAAATATTGATATTTGCTGCAATGGCATGTTCAAGAATGACATTTGTTGTGTTATCTATATAGGACTTGTAATCAATTATTATATTTTATTGGTACTAATAGTGGGTATAGGAAAATAGTGGGTATAGACCCGTGAAGATTTCGGGGTAGAATAGGTCTTCAGCAACCCATACTTGCTGTAAAAGGTGACTATGCTTGTTGTAAAAGGCGAATAACGGGATCGGGTGGTCAGGCTCGCTGACTTGGTTGATACATGTCATCCATCCCAAGTTGTGTGGATCGATGCTCATGATGTCAATCACTGGATTGTCTGGTCCAGTCTCGATTATTTTACAGACCGCCGTCATATAGCTGGAATATTGCTGAGTGCGGCGTTAAACAACAAACAAAAAAACAATGGTGGGTATATATCAAGTTCTGCCTGACAGGCCCAGTTTTCTTGTACTGAGCATTTAAAGACACTGTTTCTTTTATTGTGCTTTCCAAATACATTAATAACAACCAATTTGTACTTTACACCAATTCTCTCCTCCCATAGCTTACACTTCCTTCCTCTGCACATAACATTATATTGCAGGGAACAATTGATGCTCTGCAGCAATCTCTACTTGAAGCATCTCTCAAGCAATGAAGCAAATCAGCACCGGTAGTCGTCTTTTGACTTTCAAAGTAATCAACAAGGATCACACACTTTGCATCCCAGAATACAGTGGTTATAACGTTCTCCACTGATCTTGAAGATTTGAATTTCTTTGGTGCAGGAGAATGGAATGTTGCCATTCCATGGATTGACGTTTTGACTCGGGATCATAGTGGTAAACCCATGTTTCATCACCCATTACTAATCTCTTTTTGAATTTGACGAACTTATCCTCAATTAGCTCTAAATTTCATATGGCAATGTCAGTTCCTTTTTCCTTAAGATCAGAATTTAGAAACTTTGGCACCCAACGAGCAGATATCTTAATCATCTGTAAATGTTCATGAATCATAGTTTCAATGGATCCATGGCTTAGACCTGTATTTCCTTGATTGAATCTTCATTGTTGAGGGACGTCCAGACCTAGGGTCATCATCAAGGCTTGTTCTCCCAGCCTTAAATATAGCTGCCCAACGTCAAACAGTGGAATAGCTTGGGCATTCTTGGGGGTACTTTTCTCTGAAGTCAAAAACGTGATGACTGCTCGGTACTCGTTCTTTTCCATTTCTGTGTCCATTTGGACTCCTATCACGTTCAACTGTCACTAATATACAAACGGCCTCAACAGACCAAATACACTTACAATTAACTACTCAAACAGTGTACTACATTGACAAGTTCACTTTGTTACGGCCAATAGTTGAAAGTTCAATAGTTGAAAGTTAGTCAGGCTCAAAACGATTAAGCGGCCCTCGTATCAGGTAGTTAACCATATTCTGCTCCAAGCATTTCTCAGATTCATTTATTTCTCAAGTATTAACCAATAAAAATCGTCCTTTGAAGAATTCATTATAAAACTGAGTGACATTTGTCAAATTGAAAAATACTTTGCACACAAACACAACCGAATCCATTGTTATCATAAGAAATATGAGCAACTGACTTCGACTCTCTGTCCATAGTTATGAACCGTTCATAAAATATCAACGTATACGACTTCTCACTGTCTACTTCAAACATTGAACACAGGCCTTCCATGAATATATTTTTTTTCATTATGCCTTCTACCTAGATTGTAAATGTACTTGCCCACTCTAGGGTTGGTTGGTTGGTTTGTTGTTTTACGCCGCACTTAGCAATATTCCAGCTATATGACGGCGGTCTGTAAATAATCGAGTCTGGACCAGACAATCCAGTGATTGACATCATGCGCATCAATCCATGCATTTGGTTTTGTTTGTTTATTTGTTGTTTAACGCTGCACTCAGCAATATTCCAGCTATATGACGGCGGTCTGTAAATTATCGAGTCTGGAACACACAATCCAGTGATTGACATCATGAGCATCGATCCACGCAATTGGAATCGATGACATACATCAACCAAGTCAGCGAGCCTGACCACCCGATCCCGTTAGTCGCCTTTTACGACAAGCATAGTCGCCTTTTACGGCAAGCATGGGTTGCTGAAGACCTATTCTACTCCGGAATCTTCACGGGTCCCACTCTAGGGGGAAAAGTTGTGTTTCACACGCTCATTGATTCTTTTTGGTTCATTATTATTGTATGCAAACATGTTAAGCTTTTTGTTTCGCTGTAGGGTAACGCTTAACTGGGTAGTTATTAGCTCGATTTATTGCAAAATGTCGTAAATATTTCCCTTTGAAAGTCATTTCGTATTCCCAGGCGTCACCTGGGGATAAATCTATACTTAATAAATTGCGACACCCCATATTTACAATAATGTGCATTTTTGTTAAACAATACAAAAAGTGTTTACATAGATGTTTGTCATTTATTTCATATATTTTTAACAAAGCTGATGTTCACTAAATTGGTTTTAGAATCTTGTTCTCAGCATGATGGATATACATATCTCCCAGATACAAAAATGTGCATTGGGTATTTGAAGGAGAGATTTACCTGGTCCCAAACACGCAAGCAGTGCTGGAAGGAAGATACAGATTTTGTAAATTGGGATACAGAACAGAAATGTACGTGCGTTGATTTCTTGTTGCCATGGAAAGGGTTTTGTCGGGTATTTTAACACTGTTTCAGATATATATATCACGCGTAGGATACTGTTATGATCACACTGCATAACCTTCAGTTTGATTTGACAGTAGACATTAGAGTTGATTGGTTTGTTGTTTAACGCCGCACTCAGTAATATTCCAGCTGTATGACGGTGGTCTGTAAATAATCGAGTCTGGATCAGACAACCGAGTGATTGATATCATGAGCATCGATCCACGCAGTTGGGATCGATGACATGTTTCAACCAAGTCAACGAGCCTGACCATCCGATCCCGTTAAGTCGCCTTTTATGGCATGCATGGGTTGCTGAAGATCCTAGCTTTTGATAAATCCACGAGGTTATATAGAGCAAAAATGTGATCACTGCTAGAATAACCCGTTCTGAAACCTGCCTGAGCTTCCGACAGTAAAGAGTTCGTTTCGATGAATGTTTGCAAACGGTTATTTAAAACTGTTGTAAAAAGTTTACCAAAACAGCTCAGCAGGGTGATAGGTCTGTTATTTTCGGGGTTTTGTGGGTCACCTTTACCCTTAAAAATTGGTTTGATATCACATACTAACCATTTTTCTGGGAATGTACCAGTATCAAGAACCATGTTAAAAAGTTTGACATCAATGGTGGTTGAAATATAATCATTAACTATATCATCAAGACCAGCATCTTTGTTATTTTTTAAATTCTGCACACAGTTTATAATTTCACCTTTAGTTATAGCTGCATTAAGTATTGCGCTTTCTTCCATGTTAACTTCACGTAGATTCTCAATATCAAAGTCATAATCTGCCGAAACTTCACTTTAAGTTTGAAAAAAAGCTGGATAATAATTCACTATCTGATAGGTTTTCATCGCCAGACCGTCTTTGCTTAAGACGTTTCCAAAATGAACGGTGGTCATTTTTATCAACATTATATAATTTGTCTTGAAGTATTTTTAAATGCATATTTGAAAATTTATGGATGCAGTTTTTATAACTTTTACTTGCATTAACCAGTCGTTGTTTATTTGGGAATGTTTAGCTACTTTTGAAATATCTCTTGGCCTCAAAATACTTTCTACGGGCGATTTAACATTGTTTACCAAACCTGATTTTAGAGCGCTTGTGTGATGTTGATTTTATCTTACACTTTCTAACAAGTCCGAACACTTTGCCAGCAGTATGAAGAATCAATGGAGTCCCCAGTCTGTTATAGACGAGGAGAAGGTGACTGATGGATTATGCGACTGGCTGACGTAGCGTTTGTATCGCATACATATTAAACAATATAAGGTATTTCAGCCATTGGTACATGTACATGACTTAAGTTCTGTGAGATAAGTTTACGATTTCGCCTTCGGACTGACATAACTTGTTCATTAACTAATAATTAAATTTTCCTTGTGTTCATTGAAATTCCTGCATTCTGATTAGCTGAATTGTTCACGTGTTATTGCATTCATTTCTCAATGAATGTAAAAAATTAAGCCACGCCCATCGAAGCGGACTACTTTTTTTACTACTGAATGTCGGGGAATCCAATATTACAGTCGAGGGAATTCCCTCTCTGCTCACGTGTATCGTCATGCACAGGACATTTAGCGAAATTCATGCATATTCATTGTCCAAACAACCCTTTGGGACCGAAGGCCGAGAAAGAATGAAACAGCAAACGTGCAGGCTCGCTCGACTGCTTTTTCCCGCTTGTCCGTTCCACAACTTTTATGTCTTCGGGTTTCATTTCTAACTAGCATTTATCCAACTGTGTCTTCCCGTTCACAGGGAATTAATGTTGGAATCTGCGCCAACTGACCGTGTCTTTTGAAACAGCCGCCTTCTCCCGGACATATTTGTTCCGGTTCGTTCACGCGGATTGATACAGTTTGCACATCGGTTTTACCTCAAGTTTGAATCGAAAAAACGGTGTGCAAACTGTATGAATCCGCGTGAACGAATCGGAACAAATATGCCCGGGAGAAGGCGAAAACAAATCACAGACAATCCTTAATTGGTTGGTATACATGAACAGAGCCACGTGTTTACACAATGTGTCCTATATACATAGATATCTCCCTATTGATTGTGGTATACTTATGCCGAGTTACGTCCCTTTTATGTGTCAGAATACTATGATCGTGGCTTGATTCCCAGATTTGCCCTGCGTATGATTCTTGTTTTTTTTCAGCACCATTTCCATGTCATGTGTTCAGGTTAAATGGTAGACATTTACGATCTGCATCACTTTGGGTTTTCGACCCGTGAAGTACCGGGTAGAATAGGTCTTCAGCAACCCATGCTTGCCGTAAAAGGCGACTATGCTTGTCGTAAAAGGCGACTAACGGGATCGGGTGGTCATGCTAGCTGACTTGGTTGATGAATGTTATCAATCCGAATTGCGTGGATTGATGCTCATGATATTAATCACTGGATTGTCTGGTCCAGACTATTTACAGACCGCCGTCATATAGCTGGAATATTGCTGAGTGCGGCGTTTAACAACAAACCAACCACTTTATAAAAGGCCACCACGTGGCTTCAAGGCGACGTTAAACCAAACTAATTCATTCACACTTGTTGTTGCGGTACTTTTCACAGCATTCATTTTATGTCATGAATGTCGAATTTTAAAATCACCCAAATCTACAAACAGCAATCTACATGTACATCACACAACAAAATACGGGGCGGTCGGGTAGCCTAGTGTGAGCGTTCGCTCGTCACGCAGAAGACCCGGGTTCGATTCCCGACATGGGTACAATGTGTGAAGCGCATTTCTGGTGTCCCCCGCCGTGATATTGCTAAAAGCGGCGTAAAACCATACTCACTCACCCACAACAAAAATACAAAACAACATATTGGGATACTGTACGGTGCACTGACTGACCGCAGTTTATTCTTCAACATATATCCACATTATCATCACATCGTCACCATCACGAACATCATTAGCATCATGACCATCAACACGTCGTAATTTACATGAAATAAACTTGATGCTTCACATTTCCAACGTATATAATATTCACAGGCATCGACACCTTATCACGTATTCTAATGGCTTGTCGGCGCATACTCATCAGAGTATATCCAAAGTCCACACTCTCACAACTGGAGTGTTCGAGATTTAAACTATGGATACTGATCCATCTCACAGCATACACTTGCAAACAACGCATAACATCCTGATCATCATATGGAGAGCAGCAGCTACTACACACCTAAAATAAATTCAAAAAATTCACCCGACTTGTCCTTCAATCGGCATCATACCTAACTGAACATGTTTAATATAGCCTTCCCCGATTGCATCGCCCCTTAGAATGAAGTTTCAACCTCGCGCCTTTACTTATACATGTACACCAAGACCAAGTTACCTCCCTTTGTTGTGCTTCCCGACGTTAGGAGAATATAATTTCGTTCCTCAAACGAAAGAACATATATTTCTCCTTCTTCTCCCCCTTAACACAACGAAATACAAAACTATAGCATATTGGGATACAGTACGGTGCACTGACTGAGGAAACAAAGAACGGGAAATTCAAAGCCCCAAAGAAAGAGAAACTTTCAAACAATTTGCGATGCTGTCCTTAACATAGCCATCTTTGGCACTCTCGCTCCTCCAGCGACCATGTCGTTTAAACATTCTATCAGGGATGCTTTTATTGGCTGCCATTGTGGCTCCACCTGACCTTAAACTATGCCGACCGTAGCATTTTATATCAGGTACATAACACTTAAATAAAGAACCCCCTCAACCGAGAGTATAAGACATCGGTTTGTTTTCGGCTCCAAATATATTGCCTTTACTGGTCTTGGACAGATTTCTGAAATGATAAGTGTTATTAAGCAACTCAGTAGACTGCATAAAACGAATGGCAAGCAAACACATAGACACAGATCTCAAATTGTATACATTTTGGTTTTGCATTTTGCAATCCAACATTCTTGATATCGCTTGAAACGTTTGGCCTAAACCAGGAACAGACTCCACTATATCAGGCAAAGACCGTCATTTCTTGAATTTGAAATTTGCAAACAAGGGAATTGATGCCTTAAATATAAGTAACATTTTCAGACAAAGATCAGTTTCCAAAAATGTCCCACAATATTTCAAATTTCAGGAACCTCCAACCATTTCATTTTCCTATACGAACACAGTTTCATCCAGGTTGTTCAATTTTGGAATGTGTTCAGAACGTGGATTTATCAGCTCATGATGTAAATTCCACAACTTGTGGCTGCCAAGGCTCATCATACTGCTATCAACCTGCAGGTCATATAATCACAGGTGTCTTCTCTGTTGTTGACAATAACACCCTTCGTCAGTTATTCAAATATGGACCAAAATACCGTGGGATCACAACTTTAAAATAATTATGGATGCTGTCGAAGAATATGCCAAAAACTGGACCAAAAGAGAAGAGGAACCTGTTGAATATATCTTTCAGAGTGGGTTAAGTCAGTGTGTAATGTTGTCATTGGTAGAATGAACAAACCTGAAAAGAGGAATAATCCCAGTCTGTCCCAGCCTGATGTCATCCAAAGTCTGGCTGCCCTACATGGAAAGTTTGTAGTTGTTCCAACTGACAAGGCCTAAAATAACACAACCGTTAAATGTAAGCTTCACTACATTAATTGTTTGATCAAAGGACTTGGTATAAATGACATATCGAATAATGCCACATTTTAGGCCAGTGTGTTAACTGAGGAAAATCAGCCAAAACCATAAGTCAGTACTGTCAACTTTTGACTTGACTCTAAAACACGAGGACACGTGTCCATTTCTCTTTTGTACTGGATTCCAAAGCTCCACAAAAATCCATACAAAGAGAGATATATTGCTGGGTCCAGCAAATGTCCCACCAAATCCCTGTCTCAAAGACAAACCTTAATTCTTAATACGACCAAGGAATGACTTTCTTTATATTCACAGAAAGTATTTAAGACGTAATGCCATGTGGATTCTCAAAGACTCAAAGGATTTGCTTCACTTTTTGCAATCTCAGAAAAGGACCAAGTTCCATTTTGTCAAAACATGTGATATCTCAACTTTGTACACCACTATCCCACGTGACAAACTTAAGGGAATTCTTCATTCCTTGATCCATGGGGCTTTTGTTACAAAAAGTGGTGAACACAGGTACAGTTACGTATCTATATTCAGCGGTGCAGGACAACTTTGTGAGAAAAATAAAGCAAATGCAATCTGAAGTTTACTAAGAAAACAATATGTGAAATGCTGTATTTCCTCACTGATACCATCTACGTAAAATTTTGGGGTAAGACATTCAGACAAGAAGTAGGCATCACCATGGGCACCAATTGTGCTCCCCTTCTTGTGGATCTGTTTCTTTATGTATATGAATCGGAATTTCTGTTCGGATTGGCAAAACAGTCAAAACAAGGTAATTCGGCAAAGAAGTTTAACTTGAGCTTCATGTATATCGATTATTTGATATCATTCAATAACAATCAAATAGCCAATTCCCTTCCACTGATTTACCCACCTGAACTAGAAATAAAGGAGACCGACTGTTTCATACTTAGATCTCTGCATCTAGATTCAGAGGGATGACTTCAACTTTCGAGTTGTCAACTTTTCAAACTTTGTCAACATTTCGCAACTTTTGAGATACAATCGGGCATGCTCTTTCTACCAAGAAATCAAAGAGCGTCATGCGACTCTTGCTCAGAAGTGGGTTGATTACGGTTTCAACATTCAAGGCCTGAGTGAGCTTTCAAAATGTTTTATGGTAGACATGTGGAGGACATTTCCAAATTTAACGGATGAGTGACAAAAATTATGTCCGATGCAATTCCCTATTATGACTTGTACCATATGTTCCCATGTTTTTTTCCGGTGAACAAATGACTTGCCTTTGCATGTGTTTGTGACAGGTGCCACCACTGGGGCAGGATACGCTCACCTTTTCGCGAACACCTGGTATCTTTGCTATTTGATAGTGATTCATTTGCATGAATACATGCTCGTGATACATGTATAGTCGGAATAGTACAATCGACTCTGCTTTATGCTAGGATTTCTATTGGATATGGAAAGGATTTTGTCGCTTTATTTTTTTGCTTCAACCGTAAAAGGTTCTATCTTCTTTACGGGTTTAACTAACTTCCAGCCTCCAATAAATTTATCACCAATGTGTTTGCCGTGGGAGTGAGTAAACCAACAATAACATGATAGTGTTGAATACTATAAAACGCTGACTGCACGGGCGAGAAAGAACCTGACCGTTGTATAACTGACAGCAAATATGGCGCGCAATGTAAGGGAGATAACGGTAACCCTACAGGCATACCGTTATAAACAGCCCACTTTCTCCAAGCACGGAAACCATACTTGTACTCTCTGGCGTGATAAAGCAGTTCTGTTATTGCTTTGGCCAATTCCTTCAAACTCGGCGGTAGTTCCGCTATCTCGTCACCAAACACATGATCAAAAACACCTGTAACAGGAAATTCAAAACTGAACCCGAATCGCCATAATGTAAAAATTAAATCATAAACACCAAACAGGTCATTGCCTTGTCTGCTTGGGACACATGCATCTTTGTAAGTAGGCAAATAAACTATTTCCTTCACCTGTGAAACAAACTCTCCCCCAGGGCAGTACAATGGCCAAATTGTAGCTGAATACCAAACAGGAACTATCAACGTAGCCCTGCAATGAAACATGCTCAAATATCGTCATGACGTAGATACCAAATAAACAGGAGGCACCATCCAATTGTTGCCTTCAGACCAACTCATGGTAAATGCATCCGCTCCACATGTTCCGGGATTCCAATATCTCGAATAAAACCAAGCAACCTTGTTGTTAAAATATGAGGCAAATACATCTATTCCCCATATGCTCTGTAAGTGCTGAAATACAAAATCACTGATTACCCAATCGTCCGTGTCCACAAGCTTGCTAAGATAATCTGATCTCTTATTCTCTGACCGGGGTCATTTCCATCTGGATCTGACCTTGGAGCCAAAGATTAAAATGTCCATAGCAATGCTTTGCAATCCAGATTTCATAGATCCTTTAGCTACAATTGATTCAGCATTTTTCTTATTAGAAAACCATTCGATTCTGTGTGACTTCAGCAAAGGGAGAAAACTCTGCAGAACCATGTACATGTACACTGCCTTTAATTTCCTGTGCGTAGAACTCAACGAAGCTTCTTCCACCGACCACTGCCCATGAGAATCCTCAACAAACTGTACACTGCATACCACTTTTGTTACTATAGACTGATCACACCATGTTCTCTCTGTATATTTATTTTTCTCCTGTAACGAAAACTCGGTTTTCTGTTTGCTATACTGTGTCAAAACAACAAACTCATTCCATGATGTTAAATTTACCGTCTGCATAGACAACGCCCTGGTCATGAGCTGAGCGACAGATCCTACAACCAAACTCATATCTATCAGCTGTCGCACGACTGAAGACACTTTTCTAACCAGGACGACCCGTGAAGATTCCGAGGTAAAATAGGTCTTCAGCAACCCATGCTTGCCGTTAAAGGCGACTATGCTTGTCGTGAAAGGCGACTAACGGGATCGGGTGGTCAGGCTCGCTGACTTGGTTAAAGCATGTCATCGATCCCAATTGCGTGGATCGATGCTCATGATATCAATCACTGGATTGTCTGGTCCAGACTCGATTATTTACAGACCGCCGTCATATAGCTGGAATATTGCTGAGTGCGGCGTTAAACAACAAACAAACAAACATGCTTCTCTTTTGTGAAAACTAGTTGGTCTCTACTAGCTACTAGCTAGTTGGTCCATGTGATCGAGTTGACTGCGATCGGATAAGATGCAGGAGTCTTTATCATTTTCCTGTTTTGTTTAATATTAACAATTTGCCTTTTACACCCTACTGAAACAGGGACCGTGAAGGTCCGGGGTAAAGCAGGTCTTCAGCAACCAATGCTTTCCGTAAAAGGCGACGATGCTTGCCGTAAGAGGCGACTAACGGGATCGGGTGGTCAGGCTCGCTGACTTGGTTGATGCATGGTTTTGTCTCACTGAGATACAAAGTCTTTCAGATAAGTTCAGTTGGTTAGGACCAATGTCGAGATACGCCTCTGTGAAAATTACCCGTTAAATCGTTAGAATCGACCGATGAGTGACAGTTACCTTCCAAAAGTTCGAGTGAGTTGGGTTTTCACGCACCTTAACAAGGTCTATTACCCTTCACTTATATAAAAACGATAATTTATGGTGACATTCGTAAATTCCATCTGAAAATATCCCAAATGTATTGTTAATAATGGTCTCTGCATAGATGATTTATCAGGTCCATCCCCAAACCTGTGTGGGAGGTAGGTTGCCTTTATCAAGGTTGTCCGGTCACGCCGAAGATTCCTACATTGGCACAATGCGTAAAGCATATCATTGGTGCTGGACTATTGCTAAACGAAGTAGAAAACTAAAGTTACTCATTCAAACCTCAAACTGCACCGATCATTTGCAGATTCACACCCACCACCCTCTTTTCAGGCCCCTCCTTTTTAAAAATACTAAAATTGTCAACGTATATAAATAAATAACACGTTCTCCAGGTTGAGTCGCCCTGTGCTGGTATGTTTGGTAACTTAGAACTCGTGCAACTGTGCCTTAAAACCCGACATAGTCACCTATTACAAGGCTGATACTAAAATTGACATTAAGTACAGAGTCACCAATTTAAATGCAGCCAATATTTCTTAGAGGTCCTATATTTGTGCATACTGATTCCTCAAGAGATAAATACTTGTCTACAATTTTCACTGCGCAAATGAGTCCTTCATTGTTTAGGCGGATAATAACTCTTGTACACAGACATGTATAGGAACAATTATCTAATATAGACTAAATAAAGACGACCCAACACAACATATTCAGCTCTAAAAAGAAGTGTTTATCTTTAAGGCAGTTTAAGGAAAAGCGATTCATTTGAATTTATATACAGTTCCATGTCGCTGAGGAACGAAATTGTTATTATATAGTCCTACTGAAGAAATCACCAAGAGGGATACGAAGCATGTCAATACTTGTACTCTTAGATATCTCTCCCAAGACGCAAATAGAAAGCATTTAATAAATAATAATGTGGTAATTGCGTTGTTTTTCAGAGACTAGCTTGCAAAAGAATTAAAACATACAAAGCAGATCGATTTTCTATACAACCTTTATACTTGCCAGAAACGTATGGTCGTGGGTACGAATCCCGGTTCTTCCCAATAATGTATCAAGGTTCGTCAACACCATACCCGTGCTCGTGGTTTCACCGAAGTCGTAAACGTTTAAAACCTGCATTAAGTCTGGCTTGCCTTCTCACATAAAGCTGACAAATGACATAACTGATTGAACATATCGCAGCGAGTGAATGTTGTTTTTCTCTGCATTTATTAACAGCATTGCTTTATGACGACACTCCGTACAGACTCCAATCTGGGCCAGGCATCTACTGGCTAAAAGCATTGGAAACGATCTACCCAGTTGGAGCACAATGAAACACAATCAGCAAAGTCACAAACTGTAACCCCAATCCCCCTATAGTCCTGTCTTATGACAAATAGCGAGCAAGAATGTGGACAAAATCTACCATGTATCAAAACGCACTGAATATATAACGTCAAGGTCAGAGAATGATCATTCTTTATGCCGAAACATATTCCATTGTGCGTAAACGACAAAAACGCGGTGAAAATTATACGAATGGATCACTGAAAACCATTATGACACCAGGTGATCGCGAAAGAGGTATGCATCTTCTGACCTACCGGTAGCATCCGCCACTCATATTATTTGCATAAACAAATAAGTATTTGTTTGTCGACTGACGCAACAAAACCTACTGGTTAAATCTTACTAAATAACTTCGAAGAAATATAAGAATTGATCTACCCTTTGACATTCAGGCAATTCTATGGGTCACACAAATAATTATGGATCCTAGTAATCAAAGAATAGGTAAATGAGTTTCAGCTTTGATTGTAAACAAATAGATTGGTTGGTTGGTTGGTTGGTTGGTTGGTTGTTTAACACCGCACTCAGCAATATTCCAGCTATATGACGGAGGTCTGTAATTAATCGAGTCTGGAACAGACAATCCAGTGATTAACATCATGAGCATCGATCCACGCAACCGGGATCGATGACATGCATAAACCAAGTCAGCGAGCCTGACTACCCGATCCCGTTAGTCGCCTCTTACGACAAGCATAGTCGCCTTTAACGACAAGCATGGGTTGCTGAAGACCTATTCTACCCCGAATCGTTAAACCATTTGAAAACGGCATGGTAAAAGAACATGAATGTCAAGTTTTTTTTATGCCAATATTTGAATAAATTACTAGTGTCATTGAAACAGCCTTAATATCAATAGTGTTACTGGGTTTAATAAACGAATTAACACTTCCAATAAGCAGGTCTTGACATCGAAAACGAATATCTTTCTAAATGAGACACGTATCTTCATTCACGTTCATACGGATGAATCAATGCCCCGTGCAGGGTTCATCCCCAACTGTGGCACCCCCAGGAACCCCTTCTTTCAATTACCCGTTATTAGTAACACAGTGTCCCAAAGTATGTTTAACAATAAAAATAGAGTGAGTGAGTGAAAGAGTGAGTGGGTAAGTGCTATTGGTACCTATACAGTGGGGTGCATGTCATCGGAGTATCATCTGTTAGAAACGCTCGATGGAGAAAAATATAGAATCGTAATATAACAAGAAAGACAATTAAGCGAAGCAATTGCGATTATCAGTCTTATTTTACGGGAAAAAGTAGCATAGAATATTACTTGACATGCTTTATAACATATCAATTACGCACTTATTATAACGAGTGTAATTCAAAGCGTATCTATAGAAAGAAAGTTATCTAAATTCAAAGTTTCAAAGTTCAAAACTGCTCCGAAATTAAACAAATCGTAAATCTGAACGGTATTTACTTTACAACCGATTTCATAACATATAAACAAACTGATGCCTCGTGTCAAAACACTTAGCCAAGATCACGTGGCCCAACACGGTGAGTCGATCGACTCGTGGGCTCCACTCAACTAACACAACTTCAAGCTAGATTTATCGTTTAATGAAATTGTTTCTAACTTTTGTTCTAACTGGATGTTGTTTGTGTACATAAATGCTATCATGAACATACTTTTAGAACCGGTGTCCTGGTATAAACTCTCCCCCGTACAAATTCTCCCCCCGGATTTATACCGGTACAGATTCTACCCTCGGAGAATCTGTTCTGAAATAATAAAATACCGCACCCCCCCCCCCCCCCCCCTTGATTATTCGCTTTGTTGCAATGTCTTTAAGTACTATATTCTTTAAATAGTTATCTTTAATGTAATGTACTGAATTGATATTACAGCATATTTTATTTGGTAACTGTACCTTCCATCCTCATTATCATACCAAACAAATTTGAATGAAATGACTTAATGTAACAAATGCATGTACGGTTACTGTTGTAACTGAATTCAGAAAGCTTATTAATGCTCGCAAACATTCGGTTTTAACACTAACTACGTCAAAACTGTCAACATATCCACGCGCGCCTCCAGCTCAGGCTGTCCGTTATACTCTGATTTAAGATCTAAAATATATTCCCTAAAACAGGGTACGATTTGAAAATGGTATCCGTGTAACATCAGTGGCTAGAATATCATGGTGCAACCAGGTTTCTGTTAAACATACAACATCATAACTATCTAATTCAGCACTGATTAAATCTACTTTGTCTTTAAGACTGCGTACGTTTAGATGTATATTCTTTAAATCTGGACTATGCAAAGGTCCTGGATTCGGATGGATATCACCGCAGCAGAAGAGAAAAAGTAAAACTAAGAATGATAATCGGAAATTATATAAGCAAAGTTACCCAAAATATAGAGAAATGTGTATCATCTTCCCGAAATGATTTGCATGTAGAATAGATTCAAATTCACCGACCGCCAGCCTGTATTGAACAACATCAACCGGCATCGTCAAAGCAAAGTGTACATGTAAATGTTACAATCGGGCTGGTGGTTTTTGGTTGGTGATTGTTCAGTAATGTCATGTGTGTATGTTGCATCAATAATATATATACTATCCAAAAAAAGAAACGCATAGGTGTTACTGATATGTCAAAACGAAAATAATACCTATTGTATTCATATTATCGTCAAAATATGTATCAGTATTGGTAAGAGCATCAATTGACACACTTCCGTTTGCAACAAATCGATTTTGCTTGAAAATGTTGACTTTGATGTGATTTTTTTAGAAAGAGTAAGAAATGCATCGCCACAACGCAAAAAGTGGCATCTTGCACGTTGAAATTGGGAAGGAAATGCATGCAGTGTTTGGCAATAAAAAAAGCAAGCTTGCTTTCGGAAATAGGCATTCGTTCAGAAGGTGTTTCCAAGCCAAATGAACATGCCACGTCTTGATGCTGCCACAAAGAACATCGCCATTGGAAGACTGCAGGCTGGAGAGTTCCAATCTTCTGTTGCCCGACGTCTGAATGTTAGCCAAAGCACAATATCACGTCTTGCAGCTCGCTACAACCAAACAGGCACAACAAATGACCGTCCCCGCACAGGAAGACCTAGAGTCACCACACCAGCCCAAGATCGCTACACCCGGGTCCTCCATTTGCGTGACCGTACTGCTACGGGTTAGAGCACTGCAGCCAGGGTGCCAGGACTTAAGAGGATATCAGGCCAGACTGTACGGAACAGGCTGAGAGAACATGGACTGAGAGCCAGGAGACCCTACGTCGGGAACGTGCTACTTCGTCACCATCGTGCTCATCGTCTCCGTTGGTGTAACAACGTGACTGCCTGGAACCTTCGCAACTGGCGACGCATTTAGTTCAGCGATGAGTCCAGATTCCTGTTGCAGAGACGTGATGGAAGGAACCGGGTCTACAGACGTGTTCATGAACGTTATGCCCCAAACTGCGTTCGTCAAGTGGACAGATTTGGTTGAGGGAGTGTGATGATGTGGGCGGAAATATCCTACACTGATCGTACCGATCTTGTCCACGTCCAGGGAAACCTGACGGCGGGTACGCTACAGAGACACCATCCTGCTATCACACCTCCTGCCAGCCATTGACGTCCAACGTGAGCTTTTCCAGCAGGACAACGCCCGGCCCCACACGGCACGTGTCACAATGACCTTTCTCGCTGCGAACAATGTCAACGTGCTCCCCTGGCCGTCCTTTTCCCCGGATCTTAACCCAATAGAGCACCTGAGGGATGAACTTGATCGCCGTCTCCGTCAGCGTCAACATCAACCCAAAACTCTCCAGGCACTAGCTGCATTACTGCAGCAGGAGTGGCGGAGGATTCCCCAGGCCGTTATCCAGCGTCTCATCCAGTCCATAACAAGGCGTGTGAGAACTCTTATTCGTGCACGTGGTGGGCACAACAGATATTGATACTCCATTCACGTTTGAGGAATATTGTGAATGCCTTACCTCAAGTTATGGACGTCATTGTATAGACATTGATCTCTCCTAAACGGATGTAAAATTTCATTTACTCAAGTTCATTTCCTACCAAGTTATTCATGTTTGAATATACAACATTTTCTGAGCAAATACGGGTTATGCGTTTCTTTTTTTGAATAGTATATGTAGGTCTGATCGCCGATAATGAAGTAATTAGCCAATAACACTTTGGCCCGTCTTGGCCCGGCCCGGCCCGACTTTTAGGCAATGCCCTAAACTATTGAACTGTATTGCAAGTATTTATAAAACGACCGAGGGAGAAAATATTCTGGGGGGGAGATTTTATTTCGTAGGGAGGGGGAGAGTTTATTTCGAGAGGGGCGGAACTGTACCGGTATAAATTCGCCGGGGGGGGGGGGGGGGGAGAGATTTTATTCTGGGGGCGAATATATTTCGTGACACCGGCACCTAATCGTTCCGAGGAAAAAACTGCTTCCAGCTGCTTTCACTAAAAAGGTCTTTTTTTCAACGTTGAAATTTGATAATGTTTGAGTGAGCCATAATTAAATTACTATACTCGTTTCCGTTAGATACCATTATTATTACAACTCGTACATGTCGAAACGTATCTAGATACACTCGTAATAAAAACGGTATTGAACGGTGGCTCGTTTAGTAATCCATTAGTAATGTTTCTGAAACGGAGGTATCGTCATCGGGTGAAAATATAAGAGCTCAGCCTAACATGCGATACTCGTTACGACCATAAACAGATTCTAAATTGCACTATACATATTTTATACGCCCATTAGGTTTCCAGCACACATGTACGTCTTGCAACGCAGACATCATTCTAGTATATTGCTGCAATTAACGATGGGGTTTGTTTTTGTGGTACTGCGGGTGTTTCCAATAATGCTGGTCAGTGTTCTTGGAGACTGTCCTTGGAGGATAAAATCACTGTGCTCATCTGATGGCAGAACCGGTTCTTTTTACAAATCTATCAACGTTCGTAGTTCGATGCACTGTGTCCATATCTGCCTTTCAACACCTCTGTGTCATGATGTGCACTTCGGGAACACCAAATGCAGGATGTTCAAAAGCTTGAAGGTTGCAGCACAAATTGGACCCTTTGGGATATTTCATGTACGGCAGACAGTATGGCCAAAGGTATGGTAGTAGAAATAGTAATTCAGGCCACATGTTATAATAAATCAGGCACATTGTACCCATGAGAAAAACCAAAGCCGTCAGCGAGACGAGCTCACGCTTTAACCAATTGTACCCAACCAATTTATAAATTATTGAAACGTCCTTAATAAAGTTTGAATCAGGGCAACAAAATGTTGAGTACGAGTGAGTTATAACATACTAAATGTTGTTTTTCTATTTTAAAGAATTTCTTTTCAACGTGACTGAAGAACATGATTATTATTGCATTGATGCATTATATGAACTATTCATAGCGAAGTTGTTGTTGAATGTTTTGTTTCTGTTTTAGCAATTTGTATCACAAAAGATCAAATTCAAAAAGAAAAGTCATGTCACCAAACATGTCGAAGGAACAGCAACTGTATCCCAATTATCATTAGCCCACGCTGGGAATATTCCAGCAAAATCAATACCTGGAGGAGAACTCAAGATTGACGGTGTAGACAAAGCGTCATTCACAACTGACTTTAACATGAAACGTTCTCATGGCGACCACAGTACTGATACAACCCAACTATTTAAGAACACAGACATCACAAAGCTCAGAGATGATGAACATACCATAACATCAAACCTCAACTCAACAAATTCAATCAAGGCGTTCGGAGAGGCAGAAAAATCAACTAAACACATAAGTGATGAGAAGACAACCAATAACAACGTCTTTCATTGTGATCGCATGTCCTCTCGAAATGGCAACCAAGATACGGACACAGGGAAAGATACTGATCTAATATCTTCTCCAAATGATAAACCAGATAGTGACAAGGGAAAGGAAGCTGATAACAGATCCTCGGCCACTGACAAATCAGAGAGTGACAAGGGAAAGGAAGCTGATAACAGGTCCTCTCCAACTGACAAACCAGATACTGACACTGACAAACCAGATAGTGACACGCGAAAGGAAGCTGATAACAGATCCGCCACTGACAAATCAGAGAGTGACAAGGGAAAAGAAGCTGATAACAGATCCTCGGCCACTGACAAATCAGAGAGTGACAAGGAAAAGGAAGGTGATAACAGATCCTCGGCCACTGACAAATCAGAGAGTGACAAGGGAAAGGAAGCTGATAACAGGTCCTCTCCAACTGACAAACCAGATACTGACACTGACAAACCAGATAGTGGCACGCGAAAGGAAGCTGATAACAGATCCGCCACTGAAAAATCAGAGAGTGACAAGGGAAAGGAAGCTGATAACAGATCCTCGGCCACTGACAAATCAGAGAGTGACAAGGGAAAGGAAGCTGATAACAGATCCTCGGCCACTGACAAATCAGAGAGTGACAAGGGAAAGGAAGGTGATAACAGATCCTCGGCCACTGACAAATCAGATAGTGACAAGGGAAAGGAAGCTGATAACAGGTCCTCTCCAACTGACAAACCAGATACTGACACTGACAAACCAGATAGTGACACGCGAAAGGAAGCTGATAACAGATCCGCCACTGACAAATCAGAGAGTGACAAGGGAAAGGAAGCTGATAACAGATCCTCGGCCACTGACAAATCAGAGAGTGACAAGGGAAAGGAAACTGATAACAGATTCTCGGCCACTGACAAATCAGAGAGTGACAAGGGGAAGGAAGCTGATAACAGATCCTCGGCCACTGACAAATTAGAGAGTGACAAGGGAAAGGAAGCTGATAACAGATCCTCGGCCACTGACAAATCAGAGAGTGACAAGGGAAAGGAAGGTGATAACAGATCCTCGGCCACTGACAAATCAGATAGTGACAAGGGAAAGGAAGCTGATAACAGGTCCTCTCCAACTGACAAACCAGATACTGACACTGACAAACCAGATAGTGGCACGCGAAAGGAAGCTGATAACAGATCCGCCACTGACAAATCAGAGAGTGACACGCGAAAGGAAGCTGATAACAGATCCTCGGCCACTGACAAATCAGAGAGTGACAAGGGAAAGGAAGGTGATAACAGGTCCTCGGCCACTGACAAATCAGAGAGTGACAAGGGAAAGGAAGGTGATAACAGATCCTCGGCCACTGACAAATCAGAGAGTGACAAGGGAAAGGAAACTGATAACAGATTCTCGGCCACTGACAAATCAGAGAGTGACAAGGGGAAGGAAGCTGATAACAGATCCTCGGCCACTGACAAATCAGAGAGTGACAAGGGAAAGGAAGTTGATAACAGGTCCTCGCCCACTGACAAACCAGATAGTGACAAGGGAAAAGAAGCTGATAACAGGTCCTCTCCAAATGACAAACCAGATAGTGACACGGGAAAGGAAGCTGATAGCAAGTCCTCTCCCACTGACAAACCAGATAGTGACAAGGGAAAAGAAGCTGATAACAGGTCCACTCCAAATGACAAACCAGATAGTGACACGGGAAAGGAAGCTGATAGCAAGTCCTCGCCCACTGATAAACCAGATAGTGACAAGGGAAAGGAAGCTGATAACAGGTCCCCTACAACTGACAAACCATCTAGGAACGCCGGAAAGGGAGCTGATCACACATCCTCCCAGACTGACAAACTACATAGGGACACAGGAAAAAGAGCTGATCACACATCTTCTCCATCTGATCATCTCAAGCAACATATAGGAAACAAAGATGATCGCATACACTTCATGGGAAAGGGTTCTACTAAGGTGATCCCAACAAATGGCAATGTTAAGAAAATACGTGGAATTACAGCATCAATCACAATAGCTAAAGACGAAAAATCGAGAAAGAGAGAAGGTGTGTTATCCATTACCAATAAGCCAACAGAAACTATGACTAAGCCTGACATTAAAGCTATTGAGCTGAAACCACTTGAAGTCTCTACCCATCTAATATCAACCATTGCGCCATGCCCCCTGTGGCCACAAGATAAATTACGTCCACAGCCTACAAGAATGATGACTAAAGGTATTAAGAAATAATTTACATGAACCTTGAAAATATTCAGATTACGTCATTACGTTTCATTGCAACAATCAAAGTTAGTTCATATTCTTTGGGATTCATAGTGTATATAGTGTATGCAGAAAATGTTAATTGTCTGTTACATGTTAGCGAGATAACACGCGAAAAAACACGTGCACCACGGACAACTGCAAATGCACCTGCGGGTAAGGGTATAAACGATTGCAACGGCAAGTCAGACATCCACAGTGATAAAAAAACACAAAAGAAATGCCACGACTCACAGTCGAACAACGTGAACGAGCCTTGGGTATTGTACAGATGGGAGCCAACCACGCCCATATTGCACGAACCTTCGGTTGCTCCCGTGTTGCCGTTACCAACTTGATGCAACGTTACAGACAGACAGGGCGGACCGCTGACAGGCCAAGAACAGGCAGACCCAGGGTGACCAAGCCCCATGACGACCGGTACTTGCGTACCTTGCACCTCCGAAAAGGCTTCCTGACAGTGACAAATGCCTTAGGTCACAGGGTTAGTCGACAGACAGTGGCCAGGAGACTCAGGGCTCATGGAATCAGGGTTTTTAGACCATACAGAGGACATCTATTGAAAGCGCAACATCGTCGTCTGCGATTGAGATGGGCCCGGACTGTACGACGTTGGCAACGACGTGACAGGCAGAGGGTTGTCTTCACTGACGAAAGTCGATTCTGTATGTTTAGGGCTGATGGAAGACAACGTGTTTACCGCCGAAGGGGTGAACGAACGGCGGCGTGTTGCGTGCAGGAGGTCGTACCATATGGTGGAGGGAGTGTCATGATGTGGGGAGGGATCTGTGGGCAGGAGAGGACACCGCTGGTCATCGTTGACGGAAACTAGACAGCTCAGCGTTACATGGATAACATTCTTCGTCCAGTTGTCCTACCATTTCTCCAACAGCAGCCACGTGGTGTCATTTATCAGCATGACAACGCTAGAGCCAATACAGCCAGAATTGTCACTAACTTCCTCGCAGCCAACAACGTCAACGTCCTGCCGTGGCCTGCACGCTCACCCGACATGTCCCCCATAGAACACCTCTGGGACTTGATGGATCGTCGTGTTTGACAACGACCCCACTCTCCAGCCAACCGGCAAGAACTCATCTTGGCCCTCCAAGAAGAATGGCGTCAAATCCCACGTGACCTCATCAGACGACTGCCTTTTTCTGTGCGTCGAAGAGTTTTTGCGAGTATTGAGGCATTTGGTGGTGACACACGCTACTAATGACTTGTTATTGAACGTGAGCGATTGTTTATATACTCTGCCTATTGTCCATGATTCTGAAAGCTCGAGTTTTGTACCACACCCAATTTTGGGGGGCTCTGACGTCATTCTCGGTCGCGGTATGATTGTCATTTTCAGTGTTGATTATGTTGATATATTGATCTTCTCAATACACTTTACTTCATGCATGGATGTTTTGTTGTTTTTTGAGCAAGAGTTATTTCAAACTCTTGTAAAGTTTCTTCTGGACGTCAGTTTATAATGCTCGCACACATTTGATGTCAGGTTTATATTTGTTAATTATTTTCGGTTTGCCCTTAGTAGACGTCTGTCAAACTGAATTCCTTTGCACTTTGCACATTAAACTGAAACTCCTTCAATATCCTATGGGTAAATATGTGAAGACTCTAGTAACTTGCACGCCATTGCTGGTCAAAAGAGGCGAACGAATTAGACAACCTGTTTGACGTGGGTTGCGTCCCTTAACAGAGGGAGAAGTGTGGTGGTTGAGGGCACCGGAGCCGGAAATAGTCTTCCTCAGTCCAACACACCACTTTGACATTTACTTAACCTTCTTGGGTAGTAGAATGGGTCCGGTTAAATCGACTGGCCATGTCATGCCCTGTGTATATAATGCATTGTGCACAAAAATTTGGTATTTAAAAAATTGAAATTAGTCTTGGCCAAACAAAACATTTCAATCTAAGTGTCAATTTACATATATCTAGCAACATGCTTAGAGTCATACACGTATGCCCAGAAGACGGTGGCTGATGTTGATCTTAGAATTATGTACGTCTCCCATTGATTGGGCCGTACCAGCCTGACTTTTGATTTTGTAAAGAGCAAACAACGTACAACGTTAACCTTTTTCGACATAGAGAGGGCATATTACACAATGTGGAAACTCATATCTTGTAGATATCAAAACTTGTTCTCGTCGGTTAGATCTGAGCTCACTCACTCACTCACTTAGAAAGAGGCATAAGTTAAGGTTCCTACCTTGTGTTTAGAACTAGGAGTGTCATGATACGATATTAAATTGCCAGCTGATGTTAACAAAACCTGTTTCAGAATCTTGTTCTCATCATGATGGGTATGTATATCTCCCAGATGTGAAGATGTGCATTAAGTTTATAAAAAAAAGATCCACCTGGTTTCAAGCACGCAAGCAGTGCTGGGAAGAAGATGCTGATTTGGTAAAGTGGGATACAGAGAAGAAAAGAAATAGCTGCCACGAATTCTTAGATAAACAGGGTAGGTATGAGTTGGAAATCAAAGTGTGAAACAAGGCTCTTGATAAACTTGTACCAATGTTGATGTTTGTTTGGGGAATAGTGTTAAAGAAGTTATAGTGCAGACACGACTCGATTTGGGATGAATGTTTTAACTTACTCATAAATCGTCTAAATGTGAGACATGCCAGAAAGACTAAAACCATCGGGATACCTTAGAGTGAAATAATACAGTAGTCGCGGTATAAAACGAATTCGATTACAGCGGGCGATAGAATGCCTATGTGCAGCATGCAGACAATTGAAGACAGTGGCATGTAAGATTGAACATCGTTTGCTTCTCTGCCCCAGTGTCTCATTGGGGAAACAGTGGGTTGCAATACTAAACACGATATATATATATATATATATATATATATATATATATATATATATGAGGTTGCAGGTTCGATTCACGTCATGCATTTTAAAGGGGTGTTTATACAATGCAACTGTTAAACATCTGTCGTACAATTCATTTGTAAAACTTCCCAGCAGGTCTTACAATTCAACTGTGAACCTCTCAACCGGTCTTGCTTCTTACACTTATATCTTTCAGGCGAGATCCCCTTCATCTCAATCCCAAAGAGTTACTGGATTGGCCTGCAGTTACAGCTGTGTGGGAGCAGGTGGATAGATGGCAGCCCTTTAGAAATTGATCTGGGTATCAAGTTCAGCAAGAAAAGGGCATGTTTAAGTGCCCGACTGGACCCTTTCAATGCCGTGAATAAGAAATCTTGCAAGGTGCGATTACATGCATTCATGTGTGAGGTAGTTTGAAGAGCATTATTGCACATTAAAAACTCATACTGGTAGAATAGTTGTTGTAATGGTCTGGGCTTGTTTTGTTTTTGTCTCCCTTTCACTTAATCGGGCAAATATGGCAGTCAATTTGAACATATCCTGCTAGGATATGACTCGACAGATCATGCCAATACCAGCTATATTCAATACGCGTCCATGTTTGTGTTTGATGTCAATCTCATTAAAATCAGATCTGAGTTTTCGCTATTGCTAAACAAAGATCTGAGGACATCCCATTACGGGTCACGTCAGAACGACCTTTCATGCAACCAATCACAGCGTCGCTTACCAGATCATGAAAGTGACACGGGATGTGTTTTCTAATCATGCAACCTCGAAATATTTAACAGAAATATTCCGAACGACAGTTACGGGTTTTATGATTATATCCATACAATATAGGCCATCTATAAGCCATTAAAGAATGTTCTTCTTTTTTTTAATTTAATCGAGAATACGTCAAAATATGTTTCGAAGTATAGTCGCCAGTTTGAAACTAGTAAGCTTGAGAAAGCTGCCTTCTGATTGGCTAATGTCGATTTCTTGTCAGTCATTTCATTGATCGGTCAAAGTTCGGGAAAGGTCGTTCTGACACGTACCCTAATTGGATGTCCTCAGATCTTTATTTAGCGGTAGCGAAAACTAAGATCTGATTTTAATGAGATTGTGTTTTATGTAGACCTGGAAGGATTTGACGGCGCTGTTCAACTATATTTGCATTTGTTATCTCGTATTGTCAATAACAATTTAATAACCTAAGCTTCCATATAGGTACGCAACTTATACATATATGTTTTATGCAGTAAGCCTCGATTTGTATGAGGTTCTCTTGCGAATTATTAAAACCACACGTTCTTCAAACAGATTAATGGCAGTCAGGTGTACGGGTCACTCTCACGCGTCGTGCTGCAGCTTTCGTACTACGACCATTGTGACTTCGACATCTTCGACATCTACCCATCGTGTCTTGAGAAATATCTTGAATAGTTCTCTTTTTTAACCTTGATTTGAATCCATAACATGTTCCCTCACACATAGTGTATCAATGACTTTTTGCATACCATTTCTTCTTTCATGGCCTCAAATCCTGAACATCATTCTTGATGAATATTTCCTGTTTGTGTTATATTTCAACTCATTATTCGTTTGACAAGGATTCATAACGTGTATTTTGCTTGGTAATTATTTAGGAAGTAATATGTGGAGTTCAGTTTGGTTCATACATGAAATTTGTCAGGTTTGTAATTTTAACTTACCTGTCCAAACCAAACGATATTCCAAATATTGGAACGATATGCTGACATTATTGGCAATTTTACCTGTTGGACAAGCTTAGTACAAAGATAAAATGCCTTCTCGGAAATAAGTAGCATTCTTTATCATTGTACAAAAATCGGATAAAACGTCTTCTCGGGAATACGAAGCGATATCAAAATAATTTCGGACTGTGTGGAGTGTTGTTTAGTCGGACTAGCCGTGTCAATTTGAGATCATATTTGAACTTTCTACAAGACGTTGTATACACATTTCTCACTTTACATAAGCGTTTCCTGTTGTATTCACTGCGACAACACCTATGCCTTCTGAGAGCCTTCCTGGATTCAGATCTTGCTGCGATACATGTTATTTTCAACTGTGTTTATTTTGTTTGTTTCTTCACACAGGACGCCGAGTCCGGAGCATATAATCCCTTATGTAATCCCTTCCTCTACATTTGCTTCAATTTTATCCATCAAATATTTTTCATGAATATGCAAGAAAGCCATCAGTGTTGTGATAAAAAAATTCCTTCGATTCGTTCCATGAAAATGTACTGTTCATAGACCATGTTCTAAACTATGTATGGCACGATTGCTACAAGGAATCTGATCGATCACCAACATTTAAGATATCGACATACTGAAAAAAATCAGTATGTCCTACAAACTCGCCTGCTCGCCTGCTCTATAACCATAAACTCTCAAATTTAGTATAAACATACGAAGAACAAAGCATAGATTCAATAAATTGCGTCCGAATGTATTGATAGTACTGTAACGATTTTAGCAGTTGCTTTGTCTTCGCAAGTGATCGGAAACCGAACCATCTACGACTAGCATTCCGACAGGATCGGGTGTCGTCGACCAAGAGTCGTAGACACCGATTGACTAGAAAGCCAGTCCCTGATTGGATACACAAGCTGTCGTTTCTGCATAAAAATCACGCTTCATGACTTGGTAGGCGGCAATTGAGAAGATAATATATTATAATATATTTAGTCATGGCTCACTTGTAGACATGTTATTGAAATGTTGTAGGATGTTAATTGTCGCATTATTATTTTGTACCACTCGCTGTCATCTCGAGTAGCTGTCGGGGAAATACTTGACCTATCATTCTATTTAACACGTGCTGGGTTAGATAGATCTTTTTCAACGCGCCATTCCTATATTATTGAGTCAGAGCAGTGTTTGTTATATCATAGCTTGTTTTTGTATGAGAATGTTATTTCAATAAACTGTATGTAAATCTGCTCCGATGTTGTACTTTAGTTCCCTGAGTCAAGCTGCTTTGAGCAATGGAGTCGGACAGCCCGTAATTAGGGTTTATTCAAGAACCTATTTCTATTTATGTACGAGCGTTGAGGTCGTTCAGGACTCGCGCAACGTTACAGTACCAACGTGAGATACACGCCGTTCAAGAGTGGCAATGTCTACATCAATGTATAAATCATCACGTCTAAAGTCATCACTTTCCTCATAAATGGGATTATTTTTGTAGCATGTGTGGGTATTAAGACCACGGTCTGGAGCACGTGAAGATTGAGATGGCCAAGCTGACCATTCAATTCTGAATGACGTGACGTCACTGGTGGGAACAAGTTCAAAAACATACTCTTATGGTAAATATAATTGTACTCAAACTACAGAGACGACAGTCAAATATAACCGCCTGATCAGTTTTTGGAGACGAAGGTTAGTTCTGAAATGGATATTTAGAGTACTGAAAATATACCAATACATCCATCAGCATCGACGATTTACAGGATGCAGGCCATCTTGCACGTAACTGGAGATACGTATGGAATTGCTAGATGACATATGAAAACCTAAATATGGAAGCTTGTCACAAATACAAATACGGACGACCCGTGAAGATCCGGGGTAGAATAGGTCTTCAGCAACCCATGCTTGTCGTAAGAGGTGACTAACGGGTTCGGGTGGTCAGGCTCGCTGGCTTGGTTGGTACATGTCCTCGTATCCCAAATGCTCATGATGTCAAACACTGGATTGTCTGGTCCAGACTCGATTATTTACAGACCGCCGTCATTTAGCTGCAATATTGCTGAGTGTGGCGTTAAACCACAAACAAACAAAAAAAGGCAGGTGTGTAAATGTAAACGTGGAAGCTTGCCACAGATGTGGTTACAAAGAAGGATGAGGCTAGGAAGCGGACCAATGGCAGGTGTGACTCCAGCCTTGGTAGTTGGTTTGCCCGTTCACTCGCCTCGTATTTGGCACTCACGAAACATTTGCATGACAATTGCAGGTATACAAGATGGCTCAACCGTTGACTGACTGATACACCACGGAAAGCAAGTACATGTGTTCGTTCGCTGAGCTGCACACTTGCTACAATTATCAATTTACCTACTCGTATATCACTGGATCACCATGTCAAATACATATATATATTATGTAGCTATGCTTGAATTACAATTATCTCATTGTAAAATGAAAGACAAGTGGTCTTTGAGAATGTCCCTTTCAGAAACAGGATCGGGTTTAAAAAAACAAAAAAACATGAAGAAGCTTCGGCACACACTACTGCACGTGTTAAAAGAGAAAACGTGAGTGAGTTAGAAAGTTTGGTTTAACGCCTCTAGGAACAGTATTTCAATTATGTCACGGCGTGTCCGCATAATTCCAAAACTGATTCAGATCTTAGGCGTTCAACACTTTGGTGAAACCTACGAGCACAGGCGTGGTGCGGTCAAACCAATGATCATAAGCGTGGCAGATATTGGATTCAAACCCAATATCAGAGGATTGTGGCACCAAAGAGACGCAACTCTACGAAGCGAATTACGGCGACGTAGACAACTGGACCACCACCTGACAATATAAGGGTGAAAATGATTCGTTGCAATTAAGTCAAAGTAAAAATAAACATGATCATTGTTACTTCACCTCCTTCATACAAAGTTTTCAAACTATCGGTGTGTCCTCGAACTGCAGATCGGTTGTTGGTAAAACTTGTTACGTCCATTCTTGGTGTGCCCCGCTGTAATTTTAGAATACACTAACAGCGACCTGAAACGATATTTATCTAACCCATACTACAATCAGGTGTTTACTCCTTTCCATCGCACCCTGGTTAGAATTGGTCTTCAGCAACCTATGCTTGTCATAAGAGGAGACTGACGGGATTTTGTAGTCAGACTCGCTGACTTGGTTGGCGCATGTCCTCGTATCCCAGTTGCGTATATCGATGATAGTGATGTCAATCATAGAGTTGTACGATCCAGACTCGACTATTTAAAGACAGCCTTCATAAAGCTGGAATATTGCTGAATTTGTTAAACAACAAACAAACCAAGCTGACAAGAGGTTATTATTGCCAACCAAGTTGTGTTTAACCCGGGACTTCGGGATTGTCGTAAGCTTATATATGGTATCCTAAATGACAATAGAGACACAGTAACAGATTGCAAAATCATCCTAGAAGAGTCCAAATATTTCAACTGAAATGAGCAAACCAATGCAAAATAATATTAATTCACCGGAACTAAGTTAAGATGATGTAGAAAATCGTGAATAGGAAATTAGCATTGAGAAAATTGGCAAAAGCAGTTCTATCCATGAAACATAATAAGAGCCCAGGTATTGATGGATATCCGATTGCATTCTTTAAGTTCTTTTGGAGAGAGTTGGGCCATGGCGTCATAGACTAAAGAAGGAAACCTTTAAAATAATGGATTATCTATAACAGTGAATAGAGGAATATTTACCTGTCTTCCCAAACCAAATAAAGACAGAAGATGTTTTTGAGTTTTTTAAATGGCGTCCAATTACAAAAGTAAGTCTATTGCAAATAGACTAAATCAACACGGAATATAATTATACATGACAACCAAACAGACTTGATTCCTGGAAATATAACTGAAAATATAAGAATAATCTATGATATTATCTTGAAACACTAGAAGGTTAAACAAGCCAGGCCTTGTTATTGATTGATTTTGAAACGGCTGTGACACGGTCTCGGTGATCAGGGTTAATTCTAACATAGAGGGCATTATACTAAATAATCTAGAACACAATGACAATATGTTGATGATACTCAATGCTGCCATAAAAACACTAAATAATTTCTATAAATTGTCTGGCCTTAATGTAGATAAGACAAAAGTAATATTGATAGGTGCAATGTCGGGAAGTAATATAACTTTAGGTAATGATTTAAAACTAGACTGGAACAAAGAAGATTTTGAAATCTTAGGTATTAAACTAAACCCTTCTTTCCTAAACCTATAGGTGATCAATACAAAGAAACGATTAGATATTATTGACAGATTACTTGCCAATTGGCGTAGATGATATTTAACTCTAAGAGAGACAATTACTGTCATAAAAAAACTTTGACCGTTTCCACTCGAGTACAAATATTCTCTGCATTACATAGCCCGCCAAAAGCAGTTATACACGAAATCAACACATTTGTTTAAAAATTCATTTGGAATGACAAAAATGATAGCACAAAAAGAAACAATATGATTCGAGCATAGAGTGATGGTGGTCTTAGAATGATTGACATTAAATCTTTTATTAAACTGTCCACCTTCAAACGATATTTAAAAACGAATACTGGTAGCAATAGTATCTTTCCCATGAGACACTTTCTCTCTCGGTTCAAATAGTGGTGTGGGGCGGCCGGGTAGCCTAGGGGTTAAAGCGTTAGCTCGTCACGCCGAAGACGCTGGTTTGATTCCCGACATGGGTACACTGTGTGAAGCCCATTTCTGGTGTCCCCCGCCGTGATATTGCTGAAATATTGCTAAGAGCGGCGTAAAACCATACTCACTCACTCTAATATTGGTGACTTCTTATCTTATATGAGTCCTTTTTGGAGAGATGTTTTGACTGCGTGGGGCATACTTCATGGAAAACATGAGTATGATAATGACGATATGGAACAAATCACAGTTCAACCACTCTGATTCAATTATCACTTTTTCAATCTTTATATATTATTAGGCATTTGTTTCATCATGGTGTTAATTTTATAAGAGATATTTGTAATGAAAATCGTAATCTAAATTTGGAAGATTTTAAGAGCAGAATCCAAACAAAAGGAACAATTTGGGAGCTATCACAAGCTGTTTAACCGATTTTCCTAGAGCTTGGAAAATTGTCATTAAAAACAGATCATTACATGTAAGTCAACTGAACATCAACAGTGATTTTACTGACATTCTCACAGATAAAAAGGGATCCAGGATCCTGTATGACAAAATAACCAATAGTGACACAAGGATATTAAAGTATTGGAATAGTGGAATTGTATTTTCTACTTTCCTATTAATTGGAAAGATTTTTTTTCATACTACAGAAAATGTACTGAGGACAATTTGCTTCTAGGTTTTCAATATAGATTTATTCTTTATCTTTATTCATAAAGTAGTGGAGGCTATATGCACATTCTACAGTTACATCATTGCTTGAGGGAGTAACATCATATATACTTTGGTACATTGTTATCCTTTGTTCACCCAAATGATTGTCTTAGTTACATTGATTTATGTACACACGTTGCAAGATTTGTTAACAGTTTCTTGATTTTTTTAAGACATTAGTAAGTTATTTTTTGTAATGTTGGATATAAGTAGTATTTTGGAGGTATATACAAACTCCCGAGATTGCCATAAGCAAAATACACAAGTACAAGATGGTATTCATCCTCTATGTATCTTTGCATGCATGACATATTCTTTCTGACTTTACTTCTTTAACATATCTACCAGTTTCAATTCGGAGCTGGTGTGAAGAACATCTAAGTTGAGCTAATGCAGCATGGAATTTTGAAATGGAAATTTCTTTACTATAAAATTCGGGACCAAGTTTACTGTATTCGCGTACTTATAGGTGGATGTGAGGGCTTTAAGCACTTTCAGCAAAACGCCTCTATGTTTCAGTAAAACCATAGCTTGGATCTATCAACAAGATCAAAAGCAGTTCTGAAATCAACGAATATGGCATAAAGCTTACCTTTCTTTCTAGATACATAACGCTGAATAATGGCTTGGAGGATGAATGTGTTATCAATTGTGCTTTACCCTTGCCTAAAACCCGCTTATGACTTAACAACTTTTCCCAAAAAATCAGCCCAAAATGTCAATCTGCTATTGAGTATAGATGTATACAATTTACTGAATGTGCTGAAAAGAGATATTCCTCTATAGCATTTTTTATTTAGAATTTAGAATCAACTTCTTATACAATGCTACAATAACTGCCGTATTCCAGCTGTCTCGAAAAACAGATGAGTCAAATCAATATGTTAAACAACAGTTCAATATAAGGTAATAACACATCCATTGAATGTTTGAAGAATTCAGGTAGTAAGTTATCTTCACCAATTATAACTGACTTGGAAGTTTTATTGATGGCTATGGTAATTTCCTCCTTCGTAATTGGTGAGTTCAGATTACCAGGCGTCATTTCATCAAAGGCAAAGGCACAGTCATAACCTAACTGCCCTCATGATTCATTGTCATTACGCTCGCCTTGAAATAATGCAGTAAAATGAGAAAACCATTCATCCATGGATACCGATGCTTTGCTTACGTTACCAGGTGTGGCCCTCTTAAACGTTCCCTAGAACTCTTTGTAGTTATTGATATTCTGAAGCAATTTTTTCTGGATTAATGTGTAGTATTGCCTCTTTTTATCCCGTAACAGATTGTGATATTTATTCCTGCTCTCAATATAAGACTGTAATGAAAACTGTCCTTTCTTCTTCTGAATATGTGTAACAATCGCTAGGTTTCTAGTCTTAAATATTGACATTCTTTATCAAACCAAGGCTGATCATTTTTAACACACATAGTCTTTATCTTTCACTCAGTAAAATATGCAGCTCAACGTAAAACATCTAAAATCAGTTCTATTCCTTCATTTACATCTGACAAGGCTAACTTAACACATTCATCTAACACATGCTAGCACAATCGTTGCACAATTCCATTGAAACTTGAAGCTGTCATTAGCAAAGTGTATCTCGTGCAGCATTGTTCTTGTTAATTGGAACACGTGACTGAAATGAACCTGTGATTGGCAGGTGTGGTGACTCTGGCCTAGTTTTGATATTGAAATCTGTACAAAGTGTAAACAAGTCGCTTGTTCCTATTATACAATCAATAACACTTGCTCCTGCACTCGAAATAAAAGTGAAGTCACCCACTAAGTTATCGGTACCACAGCGGCCATAAAAATATATATATTAAGTTTAAACGATGGACATAAATCTATCAACTTCTTGCCATATCTGTTGGAAGGGGGCTCGGGTGGCCCAGTCGTCTAAGGCGCCGCGATTCGCTGTGCAGAGTTGCGGCCCTTGGGAACGCCAGAAACCTATGATTGTGGGTTCGAATCCCGGTTCGCCCCGATTATGTTTCTAGGTTTGTCAGCACCATACCCGTGCTCGTGGGTTTCACCGAAGTGGTAAACGTCTGAGACCTGCATCACTTCGGGCTTTCCTCCCACATTAAGCTGACACGCCGTGATATGACTGGAATACTGTTAAAAGCGGCGTTAAACCCAACTCACTCACCCATATCTGTTGGTCGTTCTGTCACAGAAAAACGTTTCATATTCAGGGAATCGCAAATAAAATCACAATATTCTATATTCAGTGCTCTACTCCAATCAAAACTGAAACAATTCCATATTGCCAGAGCACGTCAAGAAGGGAATCTTGCAAAATAGATATTCCACAATGAATATCTTTATACCATGATGAATTTTCTGGATTTATATAAACATATCTTAAAAGTACATCCCTATTTGTGTCAAGAAAATGTTTATCAAGATTCACAGTTGGAGCATATTTTGGAAGACTTCACATTCATTATGAATTCATTTTCTTACTAAGAGGGAAATACCGCCTGAGAGTCTGGCCAGTGTCGCAGTTCTAACAGCACCAACACTAAAATGTACACAGTCACTTAAAACCACAGAGAGATCAAAGATTTATTTATAGAACAATCAACACAAAGAAAGAATCACTTGTGATGAACTTAGTTGACGATGATATTTGTACATTCTGTAAATGCTGTAGTGAAGATGTATCAAATATTTACTATGAATGTGAACATGTCAAGCACTCTGGTGACAGGTTAAAATATTTATCAACAGTAATATAATTTTGAACTTGAATTCACAAAATATACTGTCATGTTTGGATTTTTTACATGTAACCATCTAGTTAACCATGTTCTTTTCTCAGCATTTATTTCTCAAGTATTAATCATCAAAAGTCGTCCTTTGGTGTATTCATTAAAAGACTGAGTGATATTTGTCAAATTGAAAAATATATCGCAAACAAAAACAACCGAATCCTTTGTTATCATAAGAAATACCAGCAACTGACTTCTACTCTCTGAAGCGTTCATAAAATATTTTACCCAGGTACACGACTACTCACTGTCTACTTCAAACATTCTAAACAGGCCTTCCATCAAAAGTTCTACCTTGATTGTAAATGTACTTGCCCACTCTATATATTTGTTAAGATGTAGTTGGAAAAGTAATAAATGTTGTTGTTGTTTTTTAAACAAAGTTGTGTTCAACCTTATTCTTATTGTTTGCAAACGTGTTGAGCTATTTGTTTCGTGGTGGGCAGTAGGGTAAGGCTAAACTGGGTAGTTGTTAGCTCGAATTATTGCAAAATGTCGTAAATATACCCTTTGAAAGTCATACAAAATATAATTCTTAATTGATTCATACATAGTAAATGGCGACACCCTTATTTACAATAACTTGCATTCTTGTCAAACAATACATAAAGTGTTTGCATAGATGTTGGCAATTTATGTCATATATTTTTAACAAAGCTGATGTTAAGAAAAATGTTTTTAGAATCTTGCTCTCAGCATGACGGGTATGCATACCTCCCAAAACTGTGCATTAAGTGCATGAAGGAGATATTTACCTGGTTTCAAACACGCACATCCAAACGTGTGAACAAAGCTCTTGATATACGTCTATCTGTGTTGATGTTTAACTGAGAAAGTGTTTTGAAGACATCATGAACAAAGAAAGGGGCTGGGAAAAGATGGAAAGTGTTTAGTTCAGAAGAGTAAAATGTTATGCGAAGAATGATGGATCACGATGAGCTTGGTTGAACTACGAACTGGTATGTGGGAATCGTTCCAAACAAAGGAGGAAGGGGTATCTTGAAGGAAAACACCAAACAAAGTTCGGTGTAGGGAGTAGGGGAAGGAGAGAAGGAGGGAGGAATTGTACATGGTGAACGATGGAATAGGCATGCAGAATAGGGGGTATGGGGAATGTTACACTGAGTTATGCTAAAAAAATTAGGTTTACTAAAATAATATCTACATATAAGTAGACTACAGACTGGTCATCATATCTATAAAGATTCAATTGTATATTTGGGTTTCGATAAACCCAAAACATTAATACTTTCTACAGACTATGTGATACATTATGTGAATGAAATATCGATTTGAGCACAGGAAGTACCTTGGTCTGATCAGACAGGTTAGGCCCGTGAACATCCGGGGTAGAATAGGTCTTCAGCAACCCATGCTTGCCGTAAAAGGCGACTATGCTTGTCGTAAAGGGCGACTAACGGGATCGGGTGGTCAGGCTCGCTGATGCATGTCATCGTATCCCAATTGCGTGGGTCAATGCTCATGATCTCAATCACTTGATTGTCTGGTCCAGACTCGATTATTTTCAGACTGCCATCATATACCTGGAATATTGCTGAGTGCGGCGTTCAACAACACACCAACCAACCAACCTATCAGACAGGTTAATCATATTAAATCAACAAATTAGTGTTTGTTTGTTTATAGTTATTAACTGTGAGAGAGGTAAAGCACTTACTAAAGGAACGAAAATACATGTATAAGGTGTGTATTTCTATATGTACCCTGTTCTATTACGCCTTAAAGCGACATAAAACTACCCTCATCTATTATTTGTATTCAACCAAAAGTTATATGTTCCATAATTCTGTAAAACCAAAAAGTCAATAGCATCAGTACATATGACATGTATAATTCGATGCGCTGGGTTACGGCCCTTATATATTCCAGAATACCAAGATCGCGGACTCTTTAATTATAATTATCGGCTTGTCATCATTATACCATTTTCGTGGATTTACTAAAGTACGACATTCGAAGATCTGTGTTGCTTTGGGTTATCCCGCACATTGAGCTGACAGGCATGAATATAACTGCAAAAACTGTTCGAAGCGGCGTTAAAACCAACGGATGCATTCTTCAGTTCCTTGATGTCAAAATATTCGCTTTACAGTTTTGATAACAGTTTACTGAATTTTAAAATCAACCCACACACCAGCACGCATCCATTGATAAACAAGATTATACATTGTCAAAATATATTATAAGAGATCCTCAGTAACTTCGTCATATGTACACCAAGAAGTTATTTTGTGCCGCACATTACTCAGGGATGTCAAAGTAGTCAATCCATCCTAAAGTATCAAAATCAATCACTATAATTGTTTTTGAAGCTTATCGAAAAAGAATCTTTCCCCAGCGGAACAAATACAGTTACATGAACAGTATGCAATATATACCTCTTACTCAACATCTTTATTTTTGAGTTTTCCCCAATGTTTTAGAAAATTCAAAATGTTCAAATAGGAATTCTGCCTAACAATGTGTTTCTTGGTAACACAAATGCAGGTGAAAGGTCTTGCTATATTCATTCTCTGTTAGAGAGGTACAGCACTTACGAAGGGAACAAAAATGTGAGATGTGACTTTCGTTCACATCACATTAGCTGACACGCAGGCATATAACTTAACTACTGTTTAAAGCGACGTTAAACCCAACCATCTCATTCTTTCTGTCCTTGATGTACCAGCCACAATATTAGCTCTACCGTTTACTGAGGTTTGAAATCATCCCACACACCAGCAATCAACATCCTTTGATAAAGGAGAACATGCATTGTTAAAATAATTTATTTCAGACATACGGTAACAATAAATAGTTCGTCATATATAGCAAGTATATATACAAAGAAGTTGTTTTGTGTAGCACTTTACTGATGACATTCCTAATTTTCTTCAGCAGATCGGTGATGGAAACATGGACGGGTATGGATACCCTGGGTACATGGGCATGACTGGAGCTGATGGATACGGGAAAGGCATCATGGAATATGGGGCCATGTAACCATATGCGGGTGTTGATGACATGATGGAGGTCAAGGTGTCGGGAGATGGGACTCGGGATCTGCTTCGTGCTCGCTTGTTTTGGAACCACACCTGAAATGAATAAAAACATATTAGGAAAGCCATCGCAACAGATACATGATAGTGTCTGAGAATTTCAGTCCTCATATAAACATAACGTTGGTTCGGTATCAAGCACACGTTGCGTGCATATCAGAATACTATTGTTTACCTTAAGTTTCTTGACAGGGATATCCAGTTCAGCAGACATCGTTTCAAACACCTCGTAGTCCGGATATCTGCTCTCTGAGAAGGCTTTCTCCATGACCCGAACCTGTCTCTGACTGTAACTGGTGCGTACTGAGGTGACGCGGACATTCTTCTGTGGGGCTACAGCTTCGATCGCAGGGGACGTAACACGATGGGTGGAGCTGGTGGGACTCGGGACGGAGTCGCTATAGACACCACTGGATGTGGTACTGGCGGCAGGACTGGGACTGCGATGAGTATGGTCACTGGTGTCACCTGAAAATCAGTTCAGAATATTATGAATCATTTCCATCAATATGAATGGCAATAAATAATAGGGTGATGTATATAACGGAATACAATTATTTCTATTGTGGTCAAAGAAACCTGATTTGACTATTATGATTAATATGATGATGTCACTTACTGTCATCATAATGAACTTGCACCCTCTGCTTGTCGATGGTGGACGCTGTTGCAGTTTGGGGCACAGGAGGGATCTGTGACATCGTGTGTGGGAAGAATTGAGACGGCAAGGACCCCGGGAAGGCAGTGGGGTACGGTCCAGGAAGAAACATTGGATACATTGGGTTGAAAGTCGAACGAGGAACATAGCCCCCTGGGTAATAAAAGGAAGGACTCGGGTACTCCTTGATCACTGTTGCTGGTACTGCTGTGAGTTCTTCTGGTGAATGCTTTGCTCCTATCACATCATGATTTATGGATTCACTGCCATTTGTTGTTGCCTCATTAGCATTGTATTCTGATTTGATATTTCCCTCCGCATCCTCAAATGTAGTATGGAGCGCATCTGTACCGCTGTCATCTGAGCTGTCGCTGTTCTCCGTCTCATCTTTCTTGATGATGTCGATGACGTTGAATCGAGACACACTCTTTTCTGGTGTCGTAGACTCCAGCTTGATGTGACATTGTGTGGGCGATCTATTAATTTCAGGGAACAGACATCTCACAGATGTAGCAATCTACAATGAAGAACATATGTGGCTGACTAACACCATTTTGAACAATGTGATTTACAGTACCACTCAATATATGCATGACCAGCATATGCTTGCTATTAATAGCTGGCTTGTTATACAATATCAGTACTCCTTACTCAATCCATGTCCTTTGAAATGGAGGCAATTTTGGAATGTAATAAATTATTGTATGTCATTTCCACTTATATGTCCAACTGACTCACCTTGTTTTCCATAGTGCAAATGACTATCAGTATAATTCCTTCACAAAGTAACAACTGTTTTCTTGTATCGGGTGAACAGAGATTGTGTTTGGTCACATTAACGTCCTCAACTTGTACAAGATATCGTTCTCAAACTGTTCAGACAAGGAAAACATGTGGATGTGAAGACAAGTCTTACTTACTTACTTACTTTGGAGATTTAACGTGCGCTTTCCGACTGATGCGTATTTCGCACACGGGCCCGGCCAGGCCATTTAATGTGTTTCCGAAAGGGGCGAAGGTGGTCTGTGCAACCCAAGAGGGGGGTTTTAGGGGTTGCTTATATAGAATTTGGGAATTTTGAGATTTGGAATAGATGCCGATGGGATTGGGGAGGAGAACTAAGGGAGCTGGGTATGGTGGATGTTTGTTTGTTTATGTGATTTTGATTTGGTGAGTTATTGTGTTTTTAGATGCGTTTTATTAGTTCCGTTTTGATTAAGAATACGCCTAAGGCCTTGAAGTTTTCTAGTTTATTTTGTGGGTTTAGTATTGCTTCTAGAGTTAGAGCCTTGTTTAGATTGAGGGTGGTTTGTAATGCAGTTCGATGTGTTAGGTAGTGTGTGCAGTGGATGAGTGCGTGTTCTTGGGTTTCTGGTTGTTTGCAGTGTGGGCAGTTACCTGTAGTGTGTTTTTTTAAATTTTTTAGGTGGTTATTTAGGTTGGTGTGTCCTGTTTGGAGTTTAGTGATTACTCTGTCGATTTTTTTGGATGGATGGAGAATTTTTGGTTTGGTTAGTGGTTTGCTGAGCACTTTTTTGATTTGGCTATTTGAGTTTAGATATAGGTTATGCCAATTTTTTGGTGATTTTTTGCTTGTTTACACTTTTAATTTCTGATTTTGAGATGGGTAAGTTTAAGCTTATTTCTGGGATTTTGAGGGATAGTTTAGCTGCTTTATCGGCGTTTTGATTACCGTATATTCCTACGTGGGCGGGTATCCACAAGAAGGTTATTTGTTTGCCTGCCTTAGTTAGGTCGTTGGAGCTTTTAAGTATTTGATTTATTAATTTAGGTCGGTTTTTTGGTATTTTTGTTTTGGAGGGCTTGCAGTCCACTTAGGGAGTCGGTAAGTATTAGGATTTTTTTGTGGTTTTTGGATTCTTGATTATGGAGGGCTGAGGCCATGCCCATTAGTTCTGCCGTGAATATTGATTGGTTGTTTGGGAGTCGGAAGGATTGTGTGGTTTTAGTTGGTTGTGTGGTATGGACTCCGAAACCTGTGTGTTTGGAGGTCGGATCTGAGGATCCGTCCGTGTAAATGTGACACCAATTTGGCCAATTTTCGTGTATGTATGCTAGTGTGGTAGTTTTAGCTATGTTTGGGTCGGTTTGTTTATTTATTTGGCTAGCTAGTGTTGTGTCTATTTTGGGTATTTTAAGTTTAGGGGTGAAGATATTTGATTGTTTGCAGTTTTGTTTAAGATTTTTAATTTGGTGTTCATTTAGGTAGTTTGTTATTCTTTGGGATATTGGGGTAAGTAAGGGGTGTTTACGAGCTAGAGCTTGGTTTTTGGGGCTGATGTTTTGGTTTATTAAGTTTTGGATGAGAGGGTTTGATTGGGACGCGGCCCAGAAATTTAAGCTTAGCTGTTCCCTGCGTAGACTTAGTGGCATTTCTCCTGTTAAGGCCTGAAGTGAGGTGTAGGAGGTGCCATGTTGGGTGCGTGTAATTAGTTTGAGAGCCTGATATTGTATTGAGTCAAGTTTTTTAGATAGAGAGTTGTTTAGGGTGTTGTATATGGCGCAGCCGTAGTCTAGTTTTGATCTAATTAGTGATATGTAGAGAGAGAGGAGGGTATCTTTTGATGCTCCCCAGTTAGAGCCAGTTAGGCATCTTAGGGTGTTTAGGTCTTTACTGCATTTAGTTGTTAGGTTTTGGATGTGAGCATCCCAGGTGAGATGTTCATCGAAAATAAGTCCTAAGAATTTGGTTTGTTTTTGAAATTTGATTGTTTGATTGTTTAGCTGGAGGATTGGGGAGGCGGGTTTCATGTTTTTATGTTTGAATACTATTCCTGTTGTTTTTTCTGAGTTAAGGGAGAAGCCCCATTTGTCAGCCCATTGTTGTATTTTATTAAGAGATTTTTGGAGTAAATTTTGGACCATGTTCATGCTTTTAGTGCGGATCCAGATGGCTCCATCATCCGCGAATTTTGATGTGTTTACTTTAGGGGATAGGCCCTCGAATAGATCGTTTATCATTATATTGAAGAGGGTGGGGCTGAGGATACTGCCCTGTGGAGTACCATTTTCTAGGGGACATTGGTCCGATAGAGTTTGGTCTATACCCACGGTTATTTTACGATTGTTTAGGAAGTCCTGGATGTAGTTTATTATCTGACCTTTGAGTCCTATTTTTTTAAGTTTTTGTATTAGCCCATCGTGCCATACCATGTCGAAAGCTTTAGAGAAGTCAAAGAAGATGCCTGTGGTATATTGTTTATTAAGCTGTCCTGTCTTAATATCTTGTTCTAGTCGGGTGAGGTTATCTAGGGTTGAGCGGCCAGGAGTGAAACCGCTTTGATCTGGGTTTATGATGTTATTTTGGGTTAAGTAATGTTGTAATCTATTTTTAGCCATTGATTCCATTACTTTACATAAGTTTGAAGTTAGGGATATTGGTCTATATGAGTTAGCTTGATTAGCTGGTTTATTAGGTTTAGGGATTGGTATGACTAGGGCCTGTTTCCAGGGAGTAGGAACCTGTCCGTTTAGGTAGATGAGATTGTATAGTTTGAGTAGTGCCTGGAGTAGTTTTAAGGGGGAGTTTTTTAATTATTTGGTAAGAAGTTAGGTCTAATCCTGGGGCTGTGCCCTTTTTCCTGTTTTGGATTACGTAGAGGAGCTCCTCCATTGTGTAGGGTGGATTTATTTCTAGATTGTTATTGTTTGGTTCTTTTGTAGGTTTGTTTTCTGTTTTAAGTTTATCTTGGAATTTTTTACTGAAGTTGGTGTTACTGCTAACGGCCGAAAAGTGGTTGGCGAGATTATTTGCTTTTTGGGCGGGGTTGGTTGAGTTGTCAATGTTAGGGTTTTTTTTATGTCGTTTTAAGCCTCTGATGGCGTGGATTTTGCGCCAGACCGTTCTGGCATCTGTACGGTTATTTATACCTTCGCAGAATTTTTTCCAGTCTCTACTTTTGGCTATTTGGACTAGTTTTTGAACCTGGTGGTTTAGTTCGTGGGCTATGTTTAAATATTTGTAGTCGCGTTTTGCTTTATTGAAGGCTGATTTACGTTTTCGTCTAGTCTGTTCTATTTCCTCATTCCTCCATGGTACCGTCGGTTTGCCTGTCTTAGATGTTTTGAAGGGGATGGAGGTTTTGGCTGCGTTTATTATATAGTCTGTTAGGTTTTTACAATAGGTTTCTGGATCATTATTTTCTATTTCGTTTAAGTTAGCTTCGTTGCAGATATCTTGGAATTGGTCCCAGTTAGCTTTATTGTAATGGAATTTTGGTTCTTGGTTTTCTGTTTGGATTGGTACGTTTGTATTTCCTATGGTTATGTTTATGGGGAAGTGGTCACTACCTAGCGGGACGTCGTGCACTTCCCATTGAGTACTTTGGGCTAGATCTGCGGTGCATATGGTTAGGTCGATAGCCGACATTTTTTGGTTTATCTTATCGTACCTCGTGGGTTGGTTGCTATTAAGGAGTACTAGGTCGTTTGTTTCTATCCATTCGGAGATTAATTTGCCATGATTATCTATTTTATCATCTATGCTCCATGTAGGATGGTGAGCGTTAAAGTCTCCTAGGAATATAGTAGATTTATCGCTTATATGGAGTAGTTTGTTTAGATCCTCAGGTTGGACTTTTTGTTCCGCCCAGTGGTAAATATTTATGATGTTTATGTTTCGGTTATTTAATGTGATTTTAATGCCGTTGGCTTCTAGGTTTGGCGTGTCTATTTTTATTTCTTCGTAATTTATATCTTCCCTGATAAATATGATTAGTCCTCCTGCGGCTCTTCTTGTTTTCGGTTTAGCTCTGTCAGTTCTAACTGAGTTGTAGTTAGGTAGTGTGAATTTGGATTTTTTTGAGAATTTGGTTTCCTGTATACAAGCAATGTGAGGGCCTTTATTTAGTTTAAAGTTAGTTTTTAGTTCATGGCCGTGGGAGGTGAGTCCGTTGGCGTTCCACTGAAAAATATTTAGTCCTTCGAATATTGGGTTCGGGTGATTGGTGATTTATTTTTTATTTTTTATTTTATTCGGTGAGTTCTTTTAGATGGAGGTTAAAGAGGAAGAAGGGAAGATCGGTTAATTTTAGATTGAAAGCTACTTTGTAGAAGGATTTCATGCTAGCTTTTGGTGAGTTTTGACTATGCATGTATGCTAGGAGTAAGGTGAGGTTGTTTAGGTTTTGGGTGTTGGCTGGTTCGGGAGTTTGGTTTGTTTTAGTTGGAGTAGTGTCTATTGTTTCCTCAGTAGTGGAGAAATCTTCGTCATCGGTTAGATTAGGTTTAGCTGATTGAGTTTCCATGGGGGAGGCATGTGATGTGGAGGATTGTGAAGGTGTTTGTGGGATGGGTGTAGCTGATGATTTCATAGTGTTTGTGTTTTGTTGTTGTGCTTGCTTGTGGGAGAGCGTTGTTACCATATGGGCTGTAGGGTGCTTGGATGAGGGTCGTGTTGTGGTGGTCATTTTGAGGTTTGTTTTGCATGCGGGGGTTGATGTTTTGGCTATGTGAGATGTGGGAGGGTTCGTGGTTGGTTGAGTGGCTGCTTGTATGTGTGAGGTGGGTGCGGTTTCTCGGTAGGGGCCCCAGACAGAGCTGTCGGTTATGGGTGTGGTGTTTGTTTGTGGGATGGTGTTTGGGTGTGGTGTAGGGAGGAGTGGTTTAGATGCAGGTGTAGCAAATTTTCGTGTTTGGATTTTAGCCGTGTCTATGTTTATGTGTTTGTTGGCCTGCTGGGTGAGTGTGTGTCTGTATGGGCATTGGTTTGAGAGTGAAGTGTGTTGGGTGGATTTGCAGTGGATGCACCAGGGTGTGCATGTGCCTGGGCAGTCTGTTTGTGCGCATTTTTTACATTTAGTTTTACGGTATGTGCATTGGGAGGCAGTGTGGTTGTATTTGAGGCACTTTGTACATTGCTTAACCTGCTTTATATAGGGTTTGACTTCTAAGTTGGTGTGGGCTCCGAAGGATATGTGTTTGGGGGCTTCAGGGAATTTAGCGGTCTTTTTGAAGTTGATTATGACAATGGAGGTTCGGACCGTTTTTCCGTTTCTAGTTGAGGTTATTCTACGCGTGCTGGTGATTAGGGGTTGAGGGTTTTGGTCTTGGTTTATGTTAGCTTCTAGAGAGTATAATTGTAAGTCCTCAGTTGTTTCCCTTGGGTTAACCCTAATTACGCCTCGTGTATATTGTTGCCAATTAGGTGTTTGTTTGATTACTGTGACGTGGAATATTTGAGTTATTTTATTTGCTGCGTTGTAAGATTCTCGGTTAGGGAAGATTATCTGGTATCCTTTGTTGGCTTTTTTAATATTGTTGTATTTTATTTTTTCTCTTTTAAACCAAAGTCCTATTTTATCTGCCGAAAGTTCTAGTGAGAGAGTGGTGCCTGAGCCTGCTGAGAAGAAGTAGAGGGCGAAGGTCGTGAGGAAGGTGGCCGGGGAGGGTGTGGGCGATGGAGGTGGAGTGGATGTGTCGAGTTTGCGTTTTTTGGGGGTTGAGGTGGCGAGTTAGCTGGTTTGGTGGGGGTGGTTAGTGTCGTGTTTTCGCCATACTCGGTCGGGACGATGTTTTCGAGTGACCTCCCGGAAGTGTTGTCGCCGTAGCTTTAGATTTATACCAATCTTATAATAACACTTTGATAAAAGGGTTTAAAACCTAATCAACACTGATTACATTAATGGTTTCTGAACAATGAGATGTTTTCACTGATGATAACTAATTTGTTCAGGAGGTGTCACTCAAATCATTGCTTTCTGGGCTTGGACTAGAATGTTTCATTGACGTAATGAGGATGTATACGTTGTTGTAAGACATTAAGACAGCAATAGAATCCTGAATGGAAAACAATAGGCAGAGGATGATTGTGTAAATTACGCATAGATGATTTGACTCATAGTTTATGCACTTGTAATAAAGGGTGACACTGAGTTGTACTCAAGAATTACGTCAACTCAAATAGTATCTACATGTAAGTATGGTCATCAAATCTATGGACGCTCAATTTCATGTTCGCCTAGCATGTACGATATTTAAAAAAGAGAATATATGAATGGCTACAAGTTTCGGTGAACTTAAACGTTAGTACTTTGTGAAGGCTAAATGAGATACATTAACTATTAATGTTAACAGAATGGCGATATGATGAACCGGATGTTCACCGACGAAAAAGATTGTTTGTCCCTAATGTGAAAATGGTCAACACATATATCTGTTTCCCAATGCACCAGTCCATCCAAATGTTTTCATGCTAAATCAAATCTTCGTACGAGCATTGAGATACATATACATAAATATATGTCTTTAAATATTACATATTCGATCTACCAAACGTAATGTGTATTGTAAATATTCCAATACTCATAATTAAGTGTCGTCCAAGACATCAATACATCCTCAAGTATCAAAAGCAATCACTATAATTGTTATTAAAACTTATCGAGAAAGAACCTTTCCACAGCGGAACAAATACAGTCACAGTATTAAATAGATACCTCTTACTCAATCATTTTTGAGGTTGTCCAATGTTTTAGAAAATTCAAAATGGAATTCTGCCTAACAATGTGTTTGTTCTTAACACACATGGATGTGAAATGTCTGGCATTATTCATTCTCTGTTAGCGAGGTACAGCACTTACTAAGGGAACCAAAACTGTGAGGTGTGGCTTTCTTTGATATGTATCCTTCTTCACCTGAAAACGGCATTAAACTACCCTGATCTGTCCTAACAGGCTATTTGTATTGCACCGACAGTTATATGATTAATAATTCTCTAAAGCCATACAGTCAACATCATCAGTGCATGACATGTATAATACGCTGTGCCGAGTCGCCTCCCATGTAAATTCACGAACAGCATCATCGTGGAGTCCAATCCCAGGTTCTCCTTCAATCTAACTTCGGTCTTGTCAGCATAAATACCACTGTCGTTGATTTGCTAAAGTGCAAACATCGAAGATCTGCGTCCCTTTGGGCTTTCACCTCACATTAGCTGACACGCAGGGATATAACATAATTACTGTTTTACCGTTTTGGTAACAGTTTACTGAGGTTTGAAATCATCCCACACACCAGCAATCAACATCCTTTGATAAAGGAGAACATGCATTGTTAAAATAATTTATTTCAGACATACGGTAACAATAAATGGTTCGTCATATATAGCAAGTATATATACAAAGAAGTTGTTTTGTGTAGCACTTTACTGATGACATTCCTAATTTTCTTCAGCAGATCGGTGATGGAAACATGGACGGGTATGGATACCCTGGGTACATGGGCATGACTGGAGCTGATGGATACGGGAAAGGCATCATGGAATATGGGGCCATGTAACCATATGCGGGTGTTGATGACATGATGGAGGTCAAGGTGTCGGGAGATGGGACTCGGGATCTGCTTCGTGCTCGCTTGTTCTGGAACCACACCTGAAATGAATAAAAACATATTAGGAAAGCCATCGCAACAGATACATGATAGTGTCTGAGAATTCCATTCCTCATATAAACATAACGTTGGTTCGGTATCAAGCACACGTTGCGTGCATATCAGAATACTATTGTTTACCTTAAGTTTCTTGACAGGGATATCCAGTTCAGCAGACATCGTTTCAAACACCTCGTAGTCCGGATATCTGCTCTCTGAGAAGGCTTTCTCCATGACCCGAACCTGTCTCTGACTGTAACTGGTGCGTACTGAGGTGACGCGGACATTCTTCTGTGGGGCTACAGCTTCGATCGCAGGGGACGTAACACGATGGGTGGAGCTGGTGGGACTCGGGACGGAGTCGCTATAGACACCACTGGATGTGGTACTGGCGGCAGGACTGGGACTGCGACGAGTATGGTCACTGGTGTCACCTGAAAATCAGTTCAGAATATTATGAATCATTTCCATCAATATGAATGGCAATAAATAATAGGGTGATGTATATAACGGAATACAATTATTTCTATTGTGGTCAAAGAAACCTGATTTGACTATTATGATTAATATGATGATGTCACTTACTGTCATCATAATGAACTTGCACCCTCTGCTTGTCGATGGTGGACGCTGTTGCAGTTTGTGGCACAGGAGGGATCTGTGACATCGTGTGTGGGAAGAATTGAGACGGCAAGGACCCCGGGTAGGCAGTGGGGTACGGTCCAGGAAGAAACATTGGATACATTGGGTTGAAAGTCGAACGAGGAACATAGCCCCCTGGGTAATAAAAGGAAGGACTCGGGTACTCCTTGATCACTGTTGCTGGTACTGCTGTGAGTTCTTCTGGTGAATGCTTTGCTCCAATCACATCATGATTTATGGATTCACTGCCATTTGTTGTTGCCTCATTAGCATTGTATTCTGATTTGATATTTCCCTCCGCATCCTCAAATGTAGTATGGAGCGCATCTGTACCGCTGTCATCTGAGCTGTCGCTGTTCTCCGTCTCATCTTTCTTGATGATGTCGATGACGTTGAATCGAGACACACTCTTTTCTGGTGTCGTAGACTCCAGCTTGATGTGACATTGTGTGGGCGATCTATTAATTTCAGGGAACAGACATCTCACAGATGTAGCAATCTACAATGAAGAACATATGTGGCTGACTAACACCATTTTGAACAATGTGATTTACAGTACCACTCAATATATGCATGACCAGCATATGCTTGCTATTAATAGCTGGCTTGTTATACAATATCAGTACTCCTTACTCAATCCATGTCCTTTGAAATGGAAGCAATTCTGGAATGTAATAAATTATTGTATGTCATTTCCACTTATATGTCCAACTGACTCACCTTGTTTTCCATAGTGCAAATGACTATCAGTATAATTCCTTCACAAAGTAACAACTGTTTACTTGTATCGGGTGAACAGAGATTGTGTTTGGTCACATTAACGTCCTCAACTTGTACTAGATATCGTTCTCAAACTGTTCAGACAAGGAAAACATGTGGATGTGAAGACAAGTCGCCGTAGCCTTAGATTTATACCAATCTTATAATAACACTTTGTTAAAGGGTTTAAAACCTAATCAACACTGATTACATTAATGGTTTCTGAACAATGAGATGTTTTCACTGATGATAACTAATTTGTTCAGGAGGTGTCACTCAAATCATTGCTTTCTGGGCTTGGACTAGAATGTTTCATTGACGTAATGAGGATGTATACGTTGTTGTAAGACATTAAGACAGCAATCGAATCCTGAATGGAAAACAATAGGCAGAGGATGATTGTGTAAATTACGCATAGATGATTTGACTCATAGTTTATGCACTTGTAATAAAGGGTGACACTGAGTTGTACTCAAGAATTACGTCAACTCAAATAGTATCTACATGTAAGTATGGTCATCAAATCTATGGACGCTCAATTTCATGTTCGCCTAGCATGTACGATATTTAAAAAAGAGAATATATGAATGGCTACAAGATTTCGGTGAACTTAAACGTAAATACTTTGTGAAGGCTAAATGAGATACATTAACTATTAATGTTAACAGAATGGCGATATGATGAACCGGATGTTCACCGACGAAAAAGATTGTTTGTCCCTAATGTGAAAATGGTCAACACATATATCTGTTTCCCAATGCACCAGTCCATCCAAATGTTTTCATGCTAAATCAAATCTTCGTACGAGCATTGAGATACATATACATAAATATATGTCTTTAAATATTACATATTCGATCTACCAAACGTAATGTGTATTGTAAATATTCCAATACTCATAATTAAGTGTCGTCCAAGACATCAATACATCCTCAAGTATCAAAAGCAATCACTATAATTGTTATTAAAACTTATCGAGAAAGAACCTTTCCACAGCGGAACAAATACAGTCACATGAACAGTATTAAATAGATACCTCTTACTCAATCATTTTTGAGGTTGTCCAATGTTTTAGAAAATTCAAAATGGAATTCTGCCTAACAATGTGTTTGTTCTTAACACACATGGATGTGAAATGTCTGGCAATATTCATTCTCTGTTAGCGAGGTACAGCACTTACTAAGGGAACCAAAAATGTGAGGTGTGGCTTTCTTTGATATGTATCCTTCTTCACCTGAAAACGGCATTAAACTACCCTGATCTGTCCTAACAGGCTATTTGTATTGCACCGACAGTTATATGATTAATAATTCTCTAAAGCCATACAGTCAACATCATCAGTGCATGACATGTATAATCCGCTGTGCCGAGTCGCCTCCCATGTAAATTCACGAACAGCATCATCGTGGAGTCCAATCCCAGGTTCTCCTTCAATCTAACTTCGGTCTTGTCAGCATAAATACCACTGTCGTTGATTTGCTAAAGTGCAAACATCGAAGATCTGCGTCCCTTTGGGCTTTCACCTCACATTAGCTGACACGCAGGGATATAACATAATTACTGTTTAACCGTTTTGGTAACAGTTTACTGAGGTTTGAAATCATCCCACACACCAGCAATCAACATCCTTTGATAAAGGAGAACATGCATTGTTAAAATAATTTATTTCAGACATACGGTAACAATAAATGGTTCGTCATATATAGCAAGTATATATACAAAGAAGTTGTTTTGTGTAGCACTTTACTGATGACATTCCTAATTTTCTTCAGCAGATCGGTGATGGAAACATGGACGGGTATGGATACCCTGGGTACATGGGCATGACTGGAGCTGATGGATACGGGAAAGGCATCATGGAATATGGGGCCATGTAACCATATGCGGGTGTTGATGACATGATGGAGGTCAAGGTGTCGGGAGATGGGACTCGGGATCTGCTTCGTGCTCGCTTGTTCTGGAACCACACCTGAAATGAATAAAAACATATTAGGAAAGCCATCGCAACAGATACATGATAGTGTCTGAGAATTCCATTCCTCATATAAACATAACGTTGGTTCGGTATCAAGCACACGTTGCGTGCATATCAGAATACTATTGTTTACCTTAAGTTTCTTGACAGGGATATCCAGTTCAGCAGACATCGTTTCAAACACCTCGTAGTCCGGATATCTGCTCTCTGAGAAGGCTTTCTCCATGACCCGAACCTGTCTCTGACTGTAACTGGTGCGTACTGAGGTGACGCGGACATTCTTCTGTGGGGCTACAGCTTCGATCGCAGGGGACGTAACACGATGGGTGGAGCTGGTGGGACTCGGGACGGAGTCGCTATAGACACCACTGGATGTGGTACTGGCGGCAGGACTGGGACTGCGACGAGTATGGTCACTGGTGTCACCTGAAAATCAGTTCAGAATATTATGAATCATTTCCATCAATATGAATGGCAATAAATAATAGGGTGATGTATATAACGGAATACAATTATTTCTATTGTGGTCAAAGAAACCTGATTTGACTATTATGATTAATATGATGATGTCACTTACTGTCATCATAATGAACTTGCACCCTCTGCTTGTCGATGGTGGACGCTGTTGCAGTTTGTGGCACAGGAGGGATCTGTGACATCGTGTGTGGGAAGAATTGAGACGGCAAGGACCCCGGGTAGGCAGTGGGGTACGGTCCAGGAAGAAACATTGGATACATTGGGTTGAAAGTCGAACGAGGAACGTAGCCCCCTGGGTAATAAAAGGAAGGACTCGGGTACTCCTTGATCACTGTTGCTGGTACTGCTGTGAGTTCTTCTGGTGAATGCTTTGCTCCAATCACATCATGATTTATGGATTCACTGCCATTTGTTGTTGCCTCATTAGCATTGTATTCTGATTTGATATTTCCCTCCGCATCCTCAAATGTAGTATGGAGCGCATCTGTACCGCTGTCATCTGAGCTGTCGCTGTTCTCCGTCTCATCTTTCTTGATGATGTCGATGACGTTGAATCGAGACACACTCTTTTCTGGTGTCGTAGACTCCAGCTTGATGTGACATTGTGTGGGCGATCTATTAATTTCAGGGAACAGACATCTCACAGATGTAGCAATCTACAATGAAGAACATATGTGGCTGACTAACACCATTTTGAACAATGTGATTTACAGTACCACTCAATATATGCATGACCAGCATATGCTTGCTATTAATAGCTGGCTTGTTATACAATATCAGTACTCCTTACTCAATCCATGTCCTTTGAAATGGAAGCAATTCTGGAATGTAATAAATTATTGTTACTTACTTACTTACTTACTTTGGAGATTTAACGTGCGCTTTCCGACTGATGCGTATTTCGCACACGGGCCCGGCCCGGCCAGGCCATTTAATGTGTTTCCGAAAGGGGCGAAGGTGGTCTGTGCAACCCAAGAGGGGGGTTTTAGGGGTTGCTTATATAGAATTTGGGAATTTTGAGATTTGGAATAGATGCCGATGGGATTGGGGAGGAGAACTAAGGGAGCTGGGTATGGTGGATGTTTGTTTGTTTATGTGATTTTGATTTGGTGAGTTATTGTGTTTTTAGATGCGTTTTATTAGTTCCGTTTTGATTAAGAATACGCCTAAGGCCTTGAAGTTTTCTAGTTTATTTTGTGGGTTTAGTATTGCTTCTAGAGTTAGAGCCTTGTTTAGATTGAGGGTGGTTTGTAATGCGGTTCGATGTGTTAGGTAGTGTGTGCAGTGGATGAGTGCGTGTTCTGGGGTTTCTGGTTGTTTGCAGTGCGGGCAGTTACCTGTAGTGTGTTTTTTAAATTTTTTTAGGTGGTTATTTAGGTTGGTGTGTCCTGTTTGGAGTTTAGTGATTACTCTGTCGATTTTTTTGGATGGATGGAGAATTTTTGGTTTGGTTAGTGGTTTGCTGAGCACTTTTTTGATTTGGCTATTTGAGTTTAGATATAGGTTATGCCATTTTTTGGTGATTTTTTGCTTGTTTACACTTTTAATTTCTGATTTTGAGATGGGTAAGTTTAAGCTTATTTCTGGGATTTTGAGGGATAGTTTAGCTGCTTTATCTGCGTTTTCATTACCGTATATTCCTACGTGGGCGGGTATCCACAAGAAGGTTATTTGTTTGCCTGCCTTAGTTAGGTCGTTGGAGCTTTTAAGTATTTGATTTATTAATTTAGGTCGGTTTTTGGTATTTTTGTTTTGGAGGGCTTGCAGTCCACTTAGGGAGTCGGTAAGTATTAGGATTTTTTTGTGGTTTTTGGATTCTTGATTATGGAGGGCTGAGGCCATGCCCATTAGTTCTGCCGTGAATATTGATTGGTTGTTTGGGAGTCGGAAGGATTGTGTGGTTTTAGTTGGTTGTGTGGTATGGACTCCGAAACCTGTGTGTTTGGAGGTCGGATCTGAGGATCCGTCCGTGTAAATGTGACACCAATTTGGCCAATTTTCGTGTATGTATGCTAGTGTGGTAGTTTTAGCTATGTTTGGGTCGGTTTGTTTATTTATTTGGCTAGCTAGTGTTGTGTCTATTTTGGGTATTTTAAGTTTAGGGGTGAAGATATTTGATTGTTTGCAGTTTTGTTTAAGATTTTTAATTTGGTGTTCATTTAGGTAGTTTGTTATTCTTTGGGATATTGGGGTAAGTAAGGGGTGTTTACGAGCTAGAGCTTGGTTTTTGGGGCTGATGTTTTGGTTTATTAAGTTTTGGATGAGAGGGTTTGATTGGGACGCGGCCCAGAAATTTAAGCTTAGCTGTTCCCTGCGTAGACTTAGTGGCATTTCTCCTGTTAAGGCCTGAAGTGAGGTGTAGGAGGTGCCATGTTGGGTGCGTGTAATTAGTTTGAGAGCCTGATATTGTATTGAGTCAAGTTTTTTAGATAGAGAGTTGTTTAGGGTGTTGTATATGGCGCAGCCGTAGTCTAGTTTTGATCTAATTAGTGATACGTAGAGAGAGAGGAGGGTATCTTTGGATGCTCCCCAGTTAGAACCAGTTAGGCATCTTAGGGTGTTTAGGTCTTTACTGCATTTAGTTGTTAGGTTTTGGATGTGAGCATCCCAGGTGAGATGTTCATCGAAAATAAGTCCTAAGAATTTGGTTTGTTTTTGAAATTTGATTGTTTGATTGTTTAGCTGGAGGATTGGGGAGGCGGGTTTCATGTTTTTATGTTTGAATACTATTCCTGTTGTTTTTTCTGAGTTAAGGGAGAAGCCCCATTTGTCAGCCCACTGTTGTATTTTATTAAGAGATTTTTGGAGTAAATTTTGGACCATGTTCATGCTTTTAGTGCGGATCCAGATGGCTCCATCATCCGCGAATTTTGATGTGTTTACTTTAGGGGATAGGCCCTCGAATAGATCGTTTATCATTATATTGAAGAGGGTGGGGCTGAGGATACTGCCCTGTGGAGTACCATTTTCTAGGGGACATTGGTCCGATAGAGTTTGGTCTATACCCACGGTTATTTTACGATTGTTTAGGAAGTCCTGGATGTAGTTTATTATCTGACCTTTGAGACCTATTTTTTTAAGTTTTTGTATTAGCCCATCGTGCCATACCATGTCGAAAGCTTTAGAGAAGTCTAAGAAGATGCCTGTGGTATATTGTTTATTTAGCTGTCCTGTCTTAATATCTTGTTCTAGTCGGGTGAGGTTATCTAGGGTTGAGCGGCCAGGAGTGAAACCGCTTTGATCTGGGTTTATGATGTTATTTTGGGTTAAGTAATGTTGTAATCTATTTTTAGCCATTGATTCCATTACTTTACATAAGTTTGAAGTTAGGGATATTGGTCTATATGAGTTAGCTTGATTAGCTGGTTTATTAGGTTTAGGGATTGGTATGACTAGGGCCTGTTTCCAGGGAGTAGGAACCTGTCCGTTTAGGTAGATGAGATTGTATAGTTTGAGTAGTGCCTGGAGTAGTTTTAGGGGGAGTTTTTTAATTATTTGGTAAGAAGTTAGGTCTAATCCTGGGGCTGTGCCCTTTTTCCTGTTTTGGATTACGTAGAGGAGCTCCTCCATTGTGTAGGGTTGATTTATTTCTAGATTGTTATTGTTTGGTTCTTTTGTAGGTTTGTTTTCTGTTTTAAGTTTATCTTGGAATTTTTTACTGAAGTTGGTGTTACTGCTAACGGCCGAAAAGTGGTTGGCGAGATTATTTGCTTTTTGGGCGGGGTTGGTTGAGTTGTCAATGTTAGGGGTTTTTTTATGTCGTTTTAAGCCTCTGATGGCGTGAATTTTGCGCCAGACCGTTCTGGCATCTGTACGGTTATTTATACCTTCGCAGAATTTTTTCCAGTCTCTACTTTTGGCTATTTGGACTAGTTTTTGAACCTGGTGGTTTAGTTCGTGGGCTATGTTTAAATATTTGTAGTCGCGTTTTGCTTTATTGAAGGCTGATTTACGTTTTCGTCTAGTCTGTTCTATTTCCTCATTCCACCATGGTACCGTCGGTTTGCCTGTCTTAGATGTTTTGAAGGGGATGGAGGTTTTGGCTGCGTTTATTATATAGTCTGTTAGGTTTTTACAATAGGTTTCTGGATCATTATTTTCTATTTCGTTTAGGTTAGCTTCGTTGCAGATATCTTGGAATTGGTCCCAGTTAGCTTTATTGTAATGGAATTTTGGTTCTTGGTTTTCTGTTTGGATTGGTACGTTTGTATTTCCTATGGTTATGTTTATGGGGAAGTGGTCACTACCTAGCGGGACGTCGTGCACTTCCCATTGAGTACTTTGGGCTAGATCTGCGGTGCATATGGTTAGGTCGATAGCCGACATTTTTTGGTTTATCTTATCGTACCTCGTGGGTTGGTTGCTATTAAGGAGTACTAGGTCGTTTGTTTCTATCCATTCGGAGATTAATTTGCCATGATTATCTATTTTATCATCTATGCTCCATGTAGGATGGTGAGCGTTAAAGTCTCCTAGGAATATAGTAGATTTATCGCTTATTTGGAGTAGTTTGTTTAGATCCTCAGGTTGGACTTTTTGTTCCGCCCAGTGGTAAATATTTATGATGTTTATGTTTCGGTTATTTAATGTGATTTTAATGCCGTTGGCTTCTAGGTTTGGCGTGTCTATTTTTATTTCTTCGTAATTTATATCTTCCCTGATAAATATGATTAGTCCTCCTGCGGCTCTTCTTGTTTTCGGTTTAGCTCTGTCAGTTCTAACTGAGTTGTAGTTAGGTAGTGTGAATTTGGATTTTTTTGAGAATTTGGTTTCCTGTATACAAGCAATGTGAGGGCCTTTATTTAGTTTAAATTTAGTTTTTAGTTCATGGCCGTGGGAGGTGAGTCCGTTGGCGTTCCACTGAAAAATATTTAGTCCTTCGAATATTGGGTTCGGGTGATTGGTGATTTATTTTTTATTTTTTATTTTATTCGGTGAGTTCTTTTAGATGGAGGTTAAAGAGGAAGAAGGGAAGATCGGTTAATTTTAGATTGAAAGCTACTTTGTAGAAGGATTTCATGCTAGCTTTTGGTGAGTTTTGACTATGCATGTATGCTAGGAGTAAGGTGAGGTTGTTTAGGTTTTGGGTGTTGGCTGGTTGGGGAGTTTGGTTTGTTTTAGTTGGAGTAGTGTCTATTGTTTCCTCAGTAGTGGAGAAATCTTCGTCATCGGTTAGATTAGGTTTAGCTGATTGAGTTTCCATGGGGGAGGCATGTGATGTGGAGGATTGTGAAGGTGTTTGTGGGATGGGTGTAGCTGATGATTTCATAGTGTTTGTGTTTTGTTGTTGTGCTTGCTTGTGGGAGAGCGTTGTTACCATATTGGCTGTAGGGTGCTTGGATGAGGGTCGTGTTGTGGTGGTCATTTTGAGGTTTGTTTTGCATGCGGGGGTTGATGTTTTGGCTATGTGAGATGTGGGAGGGTTCGTGGTTGGTTGAGTGGCTGCTTGTATGTGTGAGGTGGGTGCGGTTTCTCGGTAGGGGCCCCAGACAGAGCTGTCGGTTATGGGTGTGGTGTTTGTTTGTGGGATGGTGTTTGGGTGTGGTGTAGGGAGGAGTGGTTTAGATGCAGGTGTAGCAAATTTTCGTGTTTGGTTTTTAGCCGTGTCTATGTTTATGTGTTTGTTGGCCTGCTGGGTGAGTGTGTGTCTGTATGGGCATTGGTTTGAGAGTGAAGTGTGTTGGGTTGATTTGCAGTGGATGCACCAGGGTGTGCATGTGCAAATTATTGTATGTCATTTCCACTTATATGTCCAACTGACTCACCTTGTTTTCCATAGTGCAAATGACTATCAGTATAATTCCTTCACAAAGTAACAACTGTTTACTTGTATCGGGTGAACAGAGATTGTGTTTGGTCACATTAACGTCCTCAACTTGTACTAGATATCGTTCTCAAACTGTTCAGACAAGGAAAACATGTGGATGTGAAGACAAGTCGCCGTAGCCTTAGATTTATACCAATCTTATAATAACACTTTGTTAAAGGGTTTAAAACCTAATCAACACTGATTACATTAATGGTTTCTGAACAATGAGATGTTTTCACTGATGATAACTAATTTGTTCAGGAGGTGTCACTCAAATCATTGCTTTCTGGGCTTGGACTAGAATGTTTCATTGACGTAATGAGGATGTATACGTTGTTGTAAGACATTAAGACAGCAATCGAATCCTGAATGGAAAACAATAGGCAGAGGATGATTGTGTAAATTACGCATAGATGATTTGACTCATAGTTTATGCACTTGTAATAAAGGGTGACACTGAGTTGTACTCAAGAATTACGTCAACTCAAATAGTATCTACATGTAAGTATGGTCATCAAATCTATGGACGCTCAATTTCATGTTCGCCTAGCATGTACGATATTTAAAAAAGAGAATATATGAATGGCTACAAGATTTCGGTGAACTTAAACGTAAATACTTTGTGAAGGCTAAATGAGATACATTAACTATTAATGTTAACAGAATGGCGATATGATGAACCGGATGTTCACCGACGAAAAAGATTGTTTGTCCCTAATGTGAAAATGGTCAACACATATATCTGTTTCCCAATGCACCAGTCCATCCAAATGTTTTCATGCTAAATCAAATCTTCGTACGAGCATTGAGATACATATACATAAATATATGTCTTTAAATATTACATATTCGATCTACCAAACGTAATGTGTATTGTAAATATTCCAATACTCATAATTAAGTGTCGTCCAAGCCATCAATACATCCTCAAGTATCAAAAGCAATCACTATAATTGTTATTAAAACTTATCGAGAAAGAACCTTTCCACAGCGGAACAAATACAGTCACATGAACAGTATTAAATAGATACCTCTTACTCAATCATTTTTGAGGTTGTCCAATGTTTTAGAAAATTCAAAATGGAATTCTGCCTAACAATGTGTTTGTTCTTAACACACATGGATGTGAAATGTCTGGCAATATTCATTCTCTGTTAGCGAGGTACAGCACTTACTAAGGGAACCAAAAATGTGAGGTGTGGCTTTCTTTGATATGTATCCTTCTTCACCTGAAAACGGCATTAAACTACCCTGATCTGTCCTAACAGGCTATTTGTATTGCACCGACAGTTATATGATTAATAATTCTCTAAAGCCATACAGTCAACATCATCAGTGCATGACATGTATAATCCGCTGTGCCGAGTCGCCTCCCATGTAAATTCACGAACAGCATCATCGTGGAGTCCAATCCCAGGTTCTCCTTCAATCTAACTTCGGTCTTGTCAGCATAAATACCACTGTCGTTGATTTGCTAAAGTGCAAACATCGAAGATCTGCGTCCCTTTGGGCTTTCACCTCACATTAGCTGACACGCAGGGATATAACATAATTACTGTTTTACCGTTTTGGTAACAGTTTACTGAGGTTTGAAATCATCCCACACACCAGCAATCAACATCCTTTGATAAAGGAGAACATGCATTGTTAAAATAATTTATTTCAGACATACGGTAACAATAAATGGTTCGTCATATATAGCAAGTATATATACAAAGAAGTTGTTTTGTGTAGCACTTTACTGATGACATTCCTAATTTTCTTCAGCAGATCGGTGATGGAAACATGGACGGGTATGGATACCCTGGGTACATGGGCATGACTGGAGCTGATGGATACGGGAAAGGCATCATGGAATATGGGGCCATGTAACCATATGCGGGTGTTGATGACATGATGGAGGTCAAGGTGTCGGGAGATGGGACTCGGGATCTGCTTCGTGCTCGCTTGTTTTGGAACCACACCTGAAATGAATAAAAACATATTAGGAAAGCCATCGCAACAGATACATGATAGTGTCTGAGAATTCCATTCCTCATATAAACATAACGTTGGTTCGGTATCAAGCACACGTTGCGTGCATATCAGAATACTATTGTTTACCTTAAGTTTCTTGACAGGGATATCCAGTTCAGCAGACATCGTTTCAAACACCTCGTAGTCCGGATATCTGCTCTCTGAGAAGGCTTTCTCCATGACCCGAACCTGTCTCTGACTGTAACTGGTGCGTACTGAGGTGACGCGGACATTCTTCTGTGGGGCTACAGCTTCGATCGCAGGGGACGTAACACGATGGGTGGAGCTGGTGGGACTCGGGACGGAGTCGCTATAGACACCACTGGATGTGGTACTGGCGGCAGGACTGGGACTGCGACGAGTATGGTCACTGGTGTCACCTGAAAATCAGTTCAGAATATTATGAATCATTTCCATCAATATGAATGGCAATAAATAATAGGGTGATGTATATAACGGAATACAATTATTTCTATTGTGGTCAAAGAAACCTGATTTGACTATTATGATTAATATGATGATGTCACTTACTGTCATCATAATGAACTTGCACCCTCTGCTTGTCGATGGTGGACGCTGTTGCAGTTTGTGGCACAGGAGGGATCTGTGACATCGTGTGTGGGAAGAATTGAGACGGCAAGGACCCCGGGTAGGCAGTGGGGTACGGTCCAGGAAGAAACATTGGATACATTGGGTTGAAAGTCGAACGAGGAACATAGCCCCCTGGGTAATAAAAGGAAGGACTCGGGTACTCCTTGATCACTGTTGCTGGTACTGCTGTGAGTTCTTCTGGTGAATGCTTTGCTCCTATCACATCATGATTTATGGATTCACTGCCATTTGTTGTTGCCTCATTAGCATTGTATTCTGATTTGATATTTCCCTCCGCATCCTCAAATGTAGTATGGAGCGCATCTGTACCGCTGTCATCTGAGCTGTCGCTGTTCTCCGTCTCATCTTTCTTGATGATGTCGATGACGTTGAATCGAGACACACTCTTTTCTGGTGTCGTAGACTCCAGCTTGATGTGACATTGTGTGGGCGATCTATTAATTTCAGGGAACAGACATCTCACAGATGTAGCAATCTACAATGAAGAACATATGTGGCTGACTAACACCATTTTGAACAATGTGATTTACAGTACCACTCAATATATGCATGACCAGCATATGCTTGCTATTAATAGCTGGCTTGTTATACAATATCAGTACTCCTTACTCAATCCATGTCCTTTGAAATGGAAGCAATTCTGGAATGTAATAAATTATTGTATGTCATTTCCACTTATATGTCCAACTGACTCACCTTGTTTTCCATAGTGCAAATGACTATCAGTATAATTCCTTCACAAAGTAACAACTGTTTTCTTGTATCGGGTGAACAGAGATTGTGTTTGGTCACATTAACGTCCTCAACTTGTACTAGATATCGTTCTCAAACTGTTCAGACAAGGAAAACATGTGGATGTGAAGACAAGTCGCCGTAGCCTTAGATTTATACCAATCTTATAATAACACTTTGTTAAAGGGTTTAAAACCTAATCAACACTGATTACATTAATGGTTTCTGAACAATGAGATGTTTTCACTGATGATAACTAATTTGTTCAGGAGGTGTCACTCAAATCATTGCTTTCTGGGCTTGGACTAGAATGTTTCATTGACGTAATGAGGATGTATACGTTGTTGTAAGACATTAAGACAGCAATCGAATCCTGAATGGAAAACAATAGGCAGAGGATGATTGTGTAAATTACGCATAGATGATTTGACTCATAGTTTATGCACTTGTAATAAAGGGTGACACTGAGTTGTACTCAAGAATTACGTCAACTCAAATAGTATCTACATGTAAGTATGGTCATCAAATCTATGGACGCTCAATTTCATGTTCGCCTAGCATGTACGATATTTAAAAAAGAGAATATATGAATGGCTACAAGATTTCGGTGAACTTAAACGTAAATACTTTGTGAAGGCTAAATGAGATACATTAACTATTAATGTTAACAGAATGGCGATATGATGAACCGGATGTTCACCGACGAAAAAGATTGTTTGTCCCTAATGTGAAAATGGTCAACACATATATCTGTTTCCCAATGCACCAGTCCATCCAAATGTTTTCATGCTAAATCAAATCTTCGTACGAGCATTGAGATACATATACATAAATATATGTCTTTAAATATTACATATTCGATCTACCAAACGTAATGTGTATTGTAAATATTCCAATACTCATAATTAAGTGTCGTCCAAGCCATCAATACATCCTCAAGTATCAAAAGCAATCACTATAATTGTTATTAAAACTTATCGAGAAAGAACCTTTCCACAGCGGAACAAATACAGTCACATGAACAGTATTAAATAGATACCTCTTACTCAATCATTTTTGAGGTTGTCCAATGTTTTAGAAAATTCAAAATGGAATTCTGCCTAACAATGTGTTTGTTCTTAACACACATGGATGTGAAATGTCTGGCAATATTCATTCTCTGTTAGCGAGGTACAGCACTTACTAAGGGAACCAAAAATGTGAGGTGTGGCTTTCTTTGATATGTATCCTTCTTCACCTGAAAACGGCATTAAACTACCCTGATCTGTCCTAACAGGCTATTTGTATTGCACCGACAGTTATATGATTAATAATTCTCTAAAGCCATACAGTCAACATCATCAGTGCATGACATGTATAATCCGCTGTGCCGAGTCGCCTCCCATGTAAATTCACGAACAGCATCATCGTGGAGTCCAATCCCAGGTTCTCCTTCAATCTAACTTCGGTCTTGTCAGCATAAATACCACTGTCGTTGATTTGCTAAAGTGCAAACATCGAAGATCTGCGTCCCTTTGGGCTTTCACCTCACATTAGCTGACACGCAGGGATATAACATAATTACTGTTTTACCGTTTTGGTAACAGTTTACTGAGGTTTGAAATCATCCCACACACCAGCAATCAACATCCTTTGATAAAGGAGAACATGCATTGTTAAAATAATTTATTTCAGACATACGGTAACAATAAATGGTTCGTCATATATAGCAAGTATATATACAAAGAAGTTGTTTTGTGTAGCACTTTACTGATGACATTCCTAATTTTCTTCAGCAGATCGGTGATGGAAACATGGACGGGTATGGATACCCTGGGTACATGGGCATGACTGGAGCTGATGGATACGGGAAAGGCATCATGGAATATGGGGCCATGTAACCATATGCGGGTGTTGATGACATGATGGAGGTCAAGGTGTCGGGAGATGGGACTCGGGATCTGCTTCGTGCTCGCTTGTTCTGGAACCACACCTGAAATGAATAAAAACATATTAGGAAAGCCATCGCAACAGATACATGATAGTGTCTGAGAATTCCATTCCTCATATAAACATAACGTTGGTTCGGTATCAAGCACACGTTGCGTGCATATCAGAATACTATTGTTTACCTTAAGTTTCTTGACAGGGATATCCAGTTCAGCAGACATCGTTTCAAACACCTCGTAGTCCGGATATCTGCTCTCTGAGAAGGCTTTCTCCATGACCCGAACCTGTCTCTGACTGTAACTGGTGCGTACTGAGGTGACGCGGACATTCTTCTGTGGGGCTACAGCTTCGATCGCAGGGGACGTAACACGATGGGTGGAGCTGGTGGGACTCGGGACGGAGTCGCTATAGACACCACTGGATGTGGTACTGGCGGCAGGACTGGGACTGCGACGAGTATGGTCACTGGTGTCACCTGAAAATCAGTTCAGAATATTATGAATCATTTCCATCAATATGAATGGCAATAAATAATAGGGTGATGTATATAACGGAATACAATTATTTCTATTGTGGTCAAAGAAACCTGATTTGACTATTATGATTAATATGATGATGTCACTTACTGTCATCATAATGAACTTGCACCCTCTGCTTGTCGATGGTGGACGCTGTTGCAGTTTGTGGCACAGGAGGGATCTGTGACATCGTGTGTGGGAAGAATTGAGACGGCAAGGACCCCGGGTAGGCAGTGGGGTACGGTCCAGGAAGAAACATTGGATACATTGGGTTGAAAGTCGAACGAGGAACATAGCCCCCTGGGTAATAAAAGGAAGGACTCGGGTACTCCTTGATCACTGTTGCTGGTACTGCTGTGAGTTCTTCTGGTGAATGCTTTGCTCCTATCACATCATGATTTATGGATTCACTGCCATTTGTTGTTGCCTCATTAGCATTGTATTCTGATTTGATATTTCCCTCCGCATCCTCAAATGTAGTATGGAGCGCATCTGTACCGCTGTCATCTGAGCTGTCGCTGTTCTCCGTCTCATCTTTCTTGATGATGTCGATGACGTTGAATCGAGACACACTCTTTTCTGGTGTCGTAGACTCCAGCTTGATGTGACATTGTGTGGGCGATCTATTAATTTCAGGGAACAGACATCTCACAGATGTAGCAATCTACAATGAAGAACATATGTGGCTGACTAACACCATTTTGAACAATGTGATTTACAGTACCACTCAATATATGCATGACCAGCATATGCTTGCTATTAATAGCTGGCTTGTTATACAATATCAGTACTCCTTACTCAATCCATGTCCTTTGAAATGGAAGCAATTCTGGAATGTAATAAATTATTGTATGTCATTTCCACTTATATGTCCAACTGACTCACCTTGTTTTCCATAGTGCAAATGACTATCAGTATAATTCCTTCACAAAGTAACAACTGTTTTCTTGTATCGGGTGAACAGAGATTGTGTTTGGTCACATTAACGTCCTCAACTTGTACTAGATATCGTTCTCAAACTGTTCAGACAAGGAAAACATGTGGATGTGAAGACAAGTCGCCGTAGCCTTAGATTTATACCAATCTTATAATAACACTTTGTTAAAGGGTTTAAAACCTAATCAACACTGATTACATTAATGGTTTCTGAACAATGAGATGTTTTCACTGATGATAACTAATTTGTTCAGGAGGTGTCACTCAAATCATTGCTTTCTGGGCTTGGACTAGAATGTTTCATTGACGTAATGAGGATGTATACGTTGTTGTAAGACATTAAGACAGCAATCGAATCCTGAATGGAAAACAATAGGCAGAGGATGATTGTGTAAATTACGCATAGATGATTTGACTCATAGTTTATGCACTTGTAATAAAGGGTGACACTGAGTTGTACTCAAGAATTACGTCAACTCAAATAGTATCTACATGTAAGTATGGTCATCAAATCTATGGACGCTCAATTTCATGTTCGCCTAGCATGTACGATATTTAAAAAAGAGAATATATGAATGGCTACAAGATTCCGGTGAACTTAAACGTAAATACTTTGTGAAGGCTAAATGAGATACATTAACTATTAATGTTAACAGAATGGCGATATGATGAACCGGATGTTCACCGACGAAAAAGATTGTTTGTCCCTAATGTGAAAATGGTCAACACATATATCTGTTTCCCAATGCACCAGTCCATCCAAATGTTTTCATGCTAAATCAAATCTTCGTACGAGCATTGAGATACATATACATAAATATATGTCTTTAAATATTACATATTCGATCTACCAAACGTAATGTGTATTGTAAATATTCCAATACTCATAATTAAGTGTCGTCCAAGACATCAATACATCCTCAAGTATCAAAAGCAATCACTATAATTGTTATTAAAACTTATCGAGAAAGAACCTTTCCACAGCAGAACAAATACAGTCACATGAACAGTATTAAATAGATACCTCTTACTCAATCATTTTTGAGGTTGTCCAATGTTTTAGAAAATTCAAAATGGAATTCTGCCTAACAATGTGTTTGTTCTTAACACACATGGATGTGAAATGTCTGGCAATATTCATTCTCTGTTAGCGAGGTACAGCACTTACTAAGGGAACCAAAAATGTGAGGTGTGGCTTTCTTTGATATGTATCCTTCTTCACCTGAAAACGGCATTAAACTACCCTGATCTGTCCTAACAGGCTATTTGTATTGCACCGACAGTTATATGATTAATAATTCTCTAAAGCCATACAGTCAACATCATCAGTGCATGACATGTATAATCCGCTGTGCCGAGTCGCCTCCCATGTAAATTCACGAACAGCATCATCGTGGAGTCCAATCCCAGGTTCTCCTTCAATCTAACTTCGGTCTTGTCAGCATAAATACCACTGTCGTTGATTTGCTAAAGTGCAAACATCGAAGATCTGCGTCCCTTTGGGCTTTCACCTCACATTAGCTGACACGCAGGGATATAACATAATTACTGTTTTACCGTTTTGGTAACAGTTTACTGAGGTTTGAAATCATCCCACACACCAGCAATCAACATCCTTTGATAAAGGAGAACATGCATTGTTAAAATAATTTATTTCAGACATACGGTAACAATAAATGGTTCGTCATATATAGCAAGTATATATACAAAGAAGTTGTTTTGTGTAGCACTTTACTGATGACATTCCTAATTTTCTTCAGCAGATCGGTGATGGAAACATGGACGGGTATGGATACCCTGGGTACATGGGCATGACTGGAGCTGATGGATACGGGAAAGGCATCATGGAATATGGGGCCATGTAACCATATGCGGGTGTTGATGACATGATGGAGGTCAAGGTGTCGGGAGATGGGACTCGGGATCTGCTTCGTGCTCGCTTGTTCTGGAACCACACCTGAAATGAATAAAAACATATTAGGAAAGCCATCGCAACAGATACATGATAGTGTCTGAGAATTCCATTCCTCATATAAACATAACGTTGGTTCGGTATCAAGCACACGTTGCGTGCATATCAGAATACTATTGTTTACCTTAAGTTTCTTGACAGGGATATCCAGTTCAGCAGACATCGTTTCAAACACCTCGTAGTCCGGATATCTGCTCTCTGAGAAGGCTTTCTCCATGACCCGAACCTGTCTCTGACTGTAACTGGTGCGTACTGAGGGGACGCGGACATTCTTCTGTGGGGCTACAGCTTCGATCGCAGGGGACGTAACACGATGGGTGGAGCTGGTGGGACTCGGGATGGAGTCGCTATAGACACCACTGGATGTGGTACTGGCGGCAGGACTGGGACTGCGACGAGTATGGTCACTGGTGTCACCTGAAAATCAGTTCAGAATATTATGAATCATTTCCATCAATATGAATGGCAATAAATAATAGGGTGATGTATATAACGGAATACAATTATTTCTATTGTGGTCAAAGAAACCTGATTTGACTATTATGATTAATATGATGATGTCACTTACTGTCATCATAATGAACTTGCACCCTCTGCTTGTCGATGGTGGACGCTGTTGCAGTTTGTGGCACAGGAGGGATCTGTGACATCGTGTGTGGGAAGAATTGAGACGGCAAGGACCCCGGGTAGGCAGTGGGGTACGGTCCAGGAAGAAACATTGGATACATTGGGTTGAAAGTCGAACGAGGAACATAGCCCCCTGGGTAATAAAAGGAAGGACTCGGGTACTCCTTGATCACTGTTGCTGGTACTGCTGTGAGTTCTTCTGGTGAATGCTTTGCTCCTATCACATCATGATTTATGGATTCACTGCCATTTGTTGTTGCCTCATTAGCATTGTATTCTGATTTGATATTTCCCTCCGCATCCTCAAATGTAGTATGGAGCGCATCTGTACCGCTGTCATCTGAGCTGTCGCTGTTCTCCGTCTCATCTTTCTTGATGATGTCGATGACGTTGAATCGAGACACACTCTTTTCTGGTGTCGTAGACTCCAGCTTGATGTGACATTGTGTGGGCGATCTATTAATTTCAGGGAACAGACATCTCACAGATGTAGCAATCTACAATGAAGAACATATGTGGCTGACTAACACCATTTTGAACAATGTGATTTACAGTACCACTCAATATATGCATGACCAGCATATGCTTGCTATTAATAGCTGGCTTGTTATACAATATCAGTACTCCTTACTCAATCCATGTCCTTTGAAATGGAAGCAATTCTGGAATGTAATAAATTATTGTATGTCATTTCCACTTATATGTCCAACTGACTCACCTTGTTTTCCATAGTGCAAAGGACTATCAGTATAATTCCTTCACAAAGTAACAACTGTTTTCTTGTATCGGGTGAACAGAGATTGTGTTTGGTCACATTAACGTCCTCAACTTGTACTAGATATCGTTCTCAAACTGTTCAGACAAGGAAAACATGTGGATGTGAAGACAAGTCGCCGTAGCCTTAGATTTATACCAATCTTATAATAACACTTTGTTAAAGGGTTTAAAACCTAATCAACACTGATTACATTAATGGTTTCTGAACAATGAGATGTTTTCACTGATGATAACTAATTTGTTCAGGAGGTGTCACTCAAATCATTGCTTTCTGGGCTTGGACTAGAATGTTTCATTGACGTAATGAGGATGTATACGTTGTTGTAAGACATTAAGACAGCAATCGAATCCTGAATGGAAAACAATAGGCAGAGGATGATTGTGTAAATTACGCATAGATGATTTGACTCATAGTTTATGCACTTGTAATAAAGGGTGACACTGAGTTGTACTCAAGAATTACGTCAACTCAAATAGTATCTACATGTAAGTATGGTCATCAAATCTATGGACGCTCAATTTCATGTTCGCCTAGCATGTACGATATTTAAAAAAGAGAATATATGAATGGCTACAAGATTTCGGTGAACTTAAACGTAAATACTTTGTGAAGGCTAAATGAGATACATTAACTATTAATGTTAACAGAATGGCGATATGATGAACCGGATGTTCACCGACGAAAAAGATTGTTTGTCCCTAATGTGAAAATGGTCAACACATATATCTGTTTCCCAATGCACCAGTCCATCCAAATGTTTTCATGCTAAATCAAATCTTCGTACGAGCATTGAGATACATATACATAAATATATGTCTTTAAATATTACATATTCGATCTACCAAACGTAATGTGTATTATAAATATTCCAATACTCATAATTAAGTGTCGTCCAAGACATCAATACATCCTCAAGTATCAAAAGCAATCACTATAATTGTTATTAAAACTTATCGAGAAAGAACCTTTCCACAGCGGAACAAATACAGTCACATGAACAGTATTAAATAGATACCTCTTACTCAATCATTTTTGAGGTTGTCCAATGTTTTAGAAAATTCAAAATGGAATTCTGCCTAACAATGTGTTTGTTCTTAACACACATGGATGTGAAATGTCTGGCAATATTCATTCTCTGTTAGCGAGGTACAGCACTTACTAAGGGAACCAAAAATGTGAGGTGTGGCTTTCTTTGATATGTATCCTTCTTCACCTGAAAACGGCATTTAACTACCCTGATCTGTCCTAACAGGCTATTTGTATTGCACCGACAGTTATATGATTAATAATTCTCTAAAGCCATACAGTCAACATCATCAGTGCATGACATGTATAATCCGCTGTGCCGAGTCGCCTCCCATGTAAATTCACGAACAGCATCATCGTGGAGTCCAATCCCAGGTTCTCCTTCAATCTAACTTCGGTCTTGTCAGCATAAATACCACTGTCGTTGATTTGCTAAAGTGCAAACATCGAAGATCTGCGTCCCTTTGGGCTTTCACCTCACATTAGCTGACACGCAGGGATATAACATAATTACTGATTTACCGTTTTGGTAACAGTTTACTGAGGTTTGAAATCATCCCACACACCAGCAATCAACATCCTTTGATAAAGGAGAACATGCATTGTTAAAATAATTTATTTCAGACATACGGTAACAATAAATAGTTCGTCATATATAGCAAGTATATATACAAAGAAGTTGTTTTGTGTAGCACTTTACTGATGACATTCCTAATTTTCTTCAGCAGATCGGTGATGGAAACATGGACGGGTATGGATACCCTGGGTACATGGGCATGACTGGAGCTGATGGATACGGGAAAGGCATCATGGAATATGGGGCCATGTAACCATATGCGGGTGTTGATGACATGATGGAGGTCAAGGTGTCGGGAGATGGGACTCGGGATCTGCTTTGTGCTCGCTTGTTCTGGAACCACACCTGAAATGAATAAAAACATATTAGGAAAGCCATCGCAACAGATACATGATAGTGTCTGAGAATTCCATTCCTCATATAAACATAACGTTGGTTCGGTATCAAGCACACGTTGCGTGCATATCAGAATACTATTGTTTACCTTAAGTTTCTTGACAGGGATATCCAGTTCAGCAGACATCGTTTCAAACACCTCGTAGTCCGGATATCTGCTCTCTGAGAAGGCTTTCTCCATGACCCGAACCTGTCTCTGACTGTAACTGGTGCGTACTGAGGTGACGCGGACATTCTTCTGTGGGGCTACAGCTTCGATCGCAGGGGACGTAACACGATGGGTGGAGCTGGTGGGACTCGGGACGGAGTCGCTATAGACACCACTGGATGTGGTACTGGCGGCAGGACTGGGACTGCGACGAGTATGGTCACTGGTGTCACCTGAAAATCAGTTCAGAATATTATGAATCATTTCCATCAATATGAATGGCAATAAATAATAGGGTGATGTATATAACGGAATACAATTATTTCTATTGTGGTCAAAGAAACCTGATTTGACTATTATGATTAATATGATGATGTCACTTACTGTCATCATAATGAACTTGCACCCTCTGCTTGTCGATGGTGGACGCTGTTGCAGTTTGTGGCACAGGAGGGATCTGTGACATCGTGTGTGGGAAGAATTGAGGCGGCAAGGACCCCGGGTAGGCAGTGGGGTACGGTCCAGGAAGAAACATTGGATACATTGGGTTGAAAGTCGAACGAGGAACATAGCCCCCTGGGTAATAAAAGGAAGGACTCGGGTACTCCTTGATCACTGTTGCTGGTACTGCTGTGAGTTCTTCTGGTGAATGCTTTGCTCCTATCACATCATGATTTATGGATTCACTGCCATTTGTTGTTGCCTCATGAGCATTGTATTCTGATTTGATATTTCCCTCCGCATCCTCAAATGTAGTATGGAGCGCATCTGTACCGCTGTCATCTGAGCTGTCGCTGTTCTCCGTCTCATCTTTCTTGATGATGTCGATGACGTTGAATCGAGACACACTCTTTTCTGGTGTCGTAGACTCCAGCTTGATGTGACATTGTGTGGGCGATCTATTAATTTCAGGGAACAGACATCTCACAGATGTAGCAATCTACAATGAAGAACATATGTGGCTGACTAACAACATTTAGAACAATGTGATTTACAGTACCATCAATATATGCATGACCAGCATATGCTTGCTATCAATAGCTGGCTTGTTATACAGTATCAGTACTCCTTACTCAAGCCATGTCCTTTGAAATGGAAGCAATTCTGGAATGTAATAAATTATTGTATGTCATTTCCACTTATATGTCCAACTGACTCACCTTGTTTTCCATAGTGCAAAGGACTATCAGTATAATTCCTTCACAAAGTAACAACTGTTTTCTTGTATCGGGTGAACAGAGATTGTGTTTGGTCACATTAACGTCCTCAACTTGTACTAGATATCATTCTCAAACTGTTCAGACAAGGAAAACATGTGGATGTGAAGACAAGTCGCCGTAGCCTTAGATTTATATCAATCTTATAATAACACTTTGTTAAAGGGTTTAAAACCTAATCAACACTGATTACATTAATGGTTTCTGAACAATGAGATGTTTTCACTGATGATAACTAATTTGTTCAGGAGGTGTCACTCAAATCATTGCTTTCTGGGCTTGGACTAGAATGTTTCATTGACGTAATGAGGATGTATACGTTGTTGTAAGACATTAAGACAGCAATCGAATCCTGAATGGAAAACAATAGGCAGAGGATGATTGTGTAAATTACGCATAGATGATTTGACTCATAGTTTATGCACTTGTAATAAAGGGTGACACTGAGTTGTACTCAAGAATTACGTCAACTCAAATAGTATCTACATGTAAGTATGGTCATCAAATCTATGGACGCTCAATTTCATGTTCGCCTAGCATGTACGATATTTAAAAAAGAGAATATATGAATGGCTACAAGATTTCGGTGAACTTAAACGTAAATTCTTTGTGAAGGCTAAATGAGATACATTAACTATTAATGTTAACAGAATGGCGATATGATGAACCGGATGTTCACCGACGAAAAAGATTGTTTGTCCCTAATGTGAAAATGGTCAACACATATATCTGTTTCCCAATGCACCAGTCCATCCAAATGTTTTCATGCTAAATCAAATCTTCGTACGAGCATTGAGATACATATACATAAATATATGTCTTTAAATATTACATATTCGATCTACCAAACGTAATGTGTATTGTAAATATTCCAATACTCATAATTAAGTGTCGTCCAAGCCATCAATACATCCTCAAGTATCAAAAGCAATCACTATAATTGTTATTAAAACTTATCGAGAAAGAACCTTTCCACAGCGGAACAAATACAGTCACATGAACAGTATTAAATAGATACCTCTTACTCAATCATTTTTGAGGTTGTCCAATGTTTTAGAAAATTCAAAATGGAATTCTGCCTAACAATGTGTTTGTTCTTAACACACATGGATGTGAAATGTCTGGCAATATTCATTCTCTGTTAGCGAGGTACAGCACTTACCAAGGGAACCAAAATTGTGAGGTGTGGCTTTCTTTGATATGTATCCTTCTTCACCTGAAAACGGCATTAAACTACCCTGATCTGTCCTAACAGGCTATTTGTATTGCACCGACAGTTATATGATTAATAATTCTCTAAAGCCATACAGTCAACATCATCAGTGCATGACATGTATAATCCGCTGTGCCGAGTCGCCTCCCATGTAAATTCACGAACAGCATCATCGTGGAGTCCAATCCCAGGTTCTCCTTCAATCTAACTTCGGTCTTGTCAGCATAAATACCACTGTCGTTGATTTGCTAAAGTGCAAACATCGAAGATCTGCGTCCCTTTGGGCTTTCACCTCACATTAGCTGACACGCAGGGATATAACATAATTACTGTTTTACCGTTTTGGTAACAGTTTACTGAGGTTTGAAATCATCCCACACACCAGCAATCAACATCCTTTGATAAAGGAGAACATGCATTGTTAAAATAATTTATTTCAGACATACGGTAACAATAAATAGTTCGTCATATATAGCAAGTATATATACAAAGAAGTTGTTTTGTGTAGCACTTTACTGATGACATTCCTAAATTTCTTCAGCAGATCGGTGATGGAAACATGGACGGGTATGGATACCCTGGGTACATGGGCATGACTGGAGCTGATGGATACGGGAAAGGCATCATGGAATATGGGGCCATGTAACCATATGCGGGTGTTGATGACATGATGGAGGTCAAGGTGTCGGGAGATGGGACTCGGGATCTGCTTCGTGCTCGCTTGTTCTGGAACCACACCTGAAATGAATAAAAACATATTAGGAAAGCCATCGCAACAGATACATGATAGTGTCTGAGAATTCCATTCCTCATATAAACATAACGTTGGTTCGGTATCAAGCACACGTTGCGTGCATATCAGAATACTATTGTTTACCTTAAGTTTCTTGACAGGGATATCCAGTTCAGCAGACATCGTTTCAAACACCTCGTAGTCCGGATATCTGCTCTCTTAGAAGGCTTTCTCCATGACCCGAACCTGTCTCTGACTGTAACTGGTGCGTACTGAGGGGACGCGGACATTCTTCTGTGGGGCGTCAGCTTCGATCGCAGGGGACGTAACACGATGGGTGGAGCTGGTGGGACTCGGGACGGAGTCGCTATAGACACCACTGGATGTGGTACTGGCGGCAGGACTGGGACTGCGATGAGTGTGGTCACTGGTGTCACCTGAAAATCAGTTCAGAATATTATGAATCATTTCCATCAATAGGAATGGCAATAAATAATAGGGTGATGTATATAACGGAATACAATTATTTCTATTGTGGTCAAAGAAACCTGATTTGACTATTATGATTAATATGATGATGTCACTTACTGTCATCATAATGAACTTGCACCCTCTGCTTGTCGATGGTGGACGCTGTTGCAGTTTGTGGCACAGGAGGGATCTGTGACATCGTGTGTGGGAAGAATTGAGACGGCAAGGACCCCGGGTAGGCAGTGGGATACGGTCCAGGAAGAAACATTGGATAGAAAGTCGAACGAGGAACATAGCCCCCTGGGTAATAAAAGGAAGGACTCGGGTACTCCTTGATCACTGTTGCTGGTACTGCTGTGAGTTCTTCTGGTGAATGCTTTGCTCCTATCACATCATGATTTATGGATTCACTGCCATTTGTTGTTGCCTCATGAGCATTGTATTCTGATTTGATATTTCCCTCCGCATCCTCAAATGTAGTATGGAGCGCATCTGTACCGCTGTCATCTGAGCTGTCGCTGTTCTCCGTCTCATCTTTCTTGATGATGTCGATGACGTTGAATCGAGACACACTCTTTTCTGGTGTCGTAGACTCCAGCTTGATGTGACATTGTGTGGGCGATCTATTAATTTCAGGGAACAGACATCTCACAGATGTAGCAATCTACAATGAAGAACATATGTGGCTGACTAACAACATTTAGAACAATGTGATTTACAGTACCATCAACATATGCATGACCAGCATATGCTTGCTATCAATAGCTGGCTTGTTATACAGTATCAGTACTCCTTACTCAAGCCATGTCCTTTGAAATGGAAGCAATTCTGGAATGTAATAAATTATTGTATGTCATTTCCACTTATATGTCCAACTGACTCACCTTGTTTTCCATAGTGCAAATGACTATCAGTATAATTCCTTCACAAAGTAACAACTGTTTTCTTGTATCGGGTGAACAGAGATTGTGTTTGGTCACATTAACGTCCTCAACTTGTACTAGATATCGTTCTCAAACTGTTCAGACAAGGAAAACATGTGGATGTGAAGACAAGTCGCCGTAGCTTTAGATTTATACCAATCTTATAATAACACTTTGATAAAAGGGTTTAAAACCTAATCAACACTGATTACATTAATGGTTTCTGAACAATGAGATGTTTTCACTGATGATAACTAATTTGTTCAGGAGGTGTCACTCAAATCATTGCTTTCTGGGCTTGGACTCGAATGTTTCATTGACGTAATGAGGATGTATACGTTGTTGTAAGACATTAAGACAGCAATCGAATCCTGAATGGAAAACAATAGGCAGAGGATGATTGTGTAAATTACGCATAGATGATTTGACTCATAGTTTATGCACTTGTAATAAAGGGTGACACTGAGTTGTACACAAGAATTACGTCAACTCAAATAGTATCTACATGTAAGTATGGTCATCATATCTATGGACGCTCAATTTCATGTTCGCCTAGCATGTACGATATTTAAAAAAGAGAATATATGAATGGCTACAAGATTTCGGTGAACTTAAACGTAAATACTTTGTGAAGGCTAAATGAGACACATTAACTATTAATGTTAACAGAATGGCGATATGACGAACCGGATGTTCACCGACGAAAAAGATTGTTTGTCCCTAATGTGAAAATGGTCAACACATATATCTGTTTCCCAATGCACCAGTCCATCCAAATGTTTTCATGCTAAATCAAATCTTCGTACGAGCATTGAGATACATATACATAAATATATGTCTTTAAAGATTACATATTCGATCTACCAAACGTAATGTGTATTGTAAATATTCCAATACTCATAATTAAGTGTCGTCCAAGCCATCAATACATCCTCAAGTATCAAAAGCAATCACTATAATTGTTATTAAAACTTATCGAGAAAGAACCTTTCCACAGCGGAACAAATACAGTCACATGAACAGTATTAAATAGATACCTCTTACTCAATCATTTTTGAGGTTGTCCAATGTTTTAGAAAATTCAAAATGGAATTCTGCCTAACAATGTGTTTGTTCTTAACACACATGGATGTGAAATGTCTGGCAATATTCATTCTCTGTTAGCGAGGTACAGCACTTACTAAGGGAACCAAAAATGTGAGGTGTGGCTTTCTTTGATATGTATCCTTCTTCACCTGAAAACGGCATTAAACTACCCTGATCTGTCCTAACAGGCTATTTGTATTGCACCGACAGTTATATGATTAATAATTCTCTAAAGCCATACAGTCAACATCATCAGTGCATGACATGTATAATTCGCTGTGCCGAGTCGCCTCCCATGTAAATTCACGAACAGCATCATCGTGGAGTCCAATCCCAGGTTCTCCTTCAATCTAACTTCGGTCTTGTCAGCATAAATACCACTGTCGTTGATTTGCTAAAGTGCAAACATCGAAGATCTGCGTCCCTTTGGGCTTTCACCTCACATTAGCTGACACGCAGGGATATAACATAATTACTGTTTTACCGTTTTGGTAACAGTTTACTGAGGTTTGAAATCATCCCACACACCAGCAATCAACATCCTTTGTTAAAGGAGAACATGCATTGTTAAAATAATTTATTTCAGACATACGGTAACAATAAATGGTTCGTCATATATAGCAAGTATATATACAAAGAAGTTGTTTTGTGTAGCACTTTACTGATGACATTCCTAATTTTCTTCAGCAGATCGGTGATGGAAACATGGACGGGTATGGATACCCTGGGTACATGGGCATGACTGGAGCTGATGGATACGGGAAAGGCATCATGGAATATGGGGCCATGTAACCATATGCGGGTGCTGATGACATGATGGAGGTCAAGGTGTCGGGAGATGGGACTCGGGATCTGCTTCGTGCTCGCTTGTTTTGGAACCACACCTGAAATGAATAAAAACATATTAGGAAAGCCATCGCAACAGATACATGATAGTGTCTGAGAATTCCATTCCTCATATAAACATAACGTTGGTTCGGTATCAAGCACACGTTGCGTGCATATCAGAATACTATTGTTTACCTTAAGTTTCTTGACAGGGATATCCAGTTCAGCAGACATCGTTTCAAACACCTCGTAGTCCGGATATCTGCTCTCTGAGAAGGCTTTCTCCATGACCCGAACCTGTCTCTGACTGTAACTGGTGCGTACTGAGGGGACGCGGACATTCTTCTGTGGGGCGTCAGCTTCGATCGCAGGGGACGTAACACGATGGGTGGAGCTGGTGGGACTCGGGACGGAGTCGCTATAGACACCACTGGATGTGGTACTGGCGGCAGGACTGGGACTGCGATGAGTATGATCACTGGTGTCACCTGAAAATCAGTTCAGAATATTATGAATCATTTCCATCAATATGAATGGCAATAAATAATAGGGTGATGTATATAACGGAATACAATTATTTCTATTGTGGTCAAAGAAACCTGATTTGACTATTATGATTAATATGATGATGTCACTTACTGTCATCATAATGAACTTGCACCCTCTGCTTGTCGATGGTGGACGCTGTTGCAGTTTGTGGCACAGGAGGGATCTGTGACATCGTGTGTGGGAAGAATTGAGACGGCAAGGACCCCGGGTAGGCAGTGGGGTACGGTCCAGGAAGAAACATTGGATAGAAAGTCGAACGAGGAACATAGCCCCCTGGGTAATAAAAGGAAGGACTCGGGTACTCCTTGATCACTGTTGCTGGTACTGCTGTGAGTTCTTCTGGTGAATGCTTTGCTCCTATCACATCATGATTTATGGATTCACTGCCATTTGTTGTTGCCTCATGAGCATTGTATTCTGATTTGATATTTCCCTCCGCATCCTCAAATGTAGTATGGAGCGCATCTGTACCGCTGTCATCTGAGCTGTCGCTGTTCTCCGTCTCATCTTTCTTGATGATGTCGATGACGTTGAATCGAGACACACTCTTTTCTGGTGTCGTAGACTCCAGCTTGATGTGACATTGTGTGGGCGATCTATTAATTTCAGGGAACAGACATCTCACAGATGTAGCAATCTACAATGAAGAACATATGTGGCTGACTAACAACATTTAGAACAATGTGATTTACAGTACCATCAACATATGCATGACCAGCATATGCTTGCTATCAATAGCTGGCTTGTTATACAGTATCAGTACTCCTTACTCAAGCCATGTCCTTTGAAATGGAAGCAATTCTGGAATGTAATAAATTATTGTATGTCATTTCCACTTATATGTCCAACTGACTCACCTTGTTTTCCATAGTGCAAATGACTATCAGTATAATTCCTTCACAAAGTAACAACTGTTTTCTTGTATCGGGTGAACAGAGATTGTGTTTGGTCACATTAACGTCCTCAACTTGTACTAGATATCGTTCTCAAACTGTTCAGACAAGGAAAACATGTGGATGTGAAGACAAGTCGCCGTAGCTTTAGATTTATACCAATCTTATAATAACACTTTGATAAAAGGGTTTAAAACCTAATCAACACTGATTACATTAATGGTTTCTGAACAATGAGATGTTTTCACTGATGATAACTAATTTGTTCAGGAGGTGTCACTCAAATCATTGCTTTCTGGGCTTGGACTCGAATGTTTCATTGACGTAATGAGGATGTATACGTTGTTGTAAGACATTAAGACAGCAATCGAATCCTGAATGGAAAACAATAGGCAGAGGATGATTGTGTAAATTACGCATAGATGATTTGACTCATAGTTTATGCACTTGTAATAAAGGGTGACACTGAGTTGTACACAAGAATTACGTCAACTCAAATAGTATCTACATGTAAGTATGGTCATCATATCTATGGACGCTCAATTTCATGTTCGCCTAGCATGTACGATATTTAAAAAAGAGAATATATGAATGGCTACAAGATTTCGGTGAACTTAAACGTAAATACTTTGTGAAGGCTAAATGAGACACATTAACTATTAATGTTAACAGAATGGCGATATGACGAACCGGGTGTTCACCGACGAAAAAGATTGTTTGTCCCTAATGTGAAAATGGTCAACACATATATCTGTTTCCCAATGCACCAGTCCATCCAAATGTTTTCATGCTAAATCAAATCTTCGTACGAGCATTGAGATACATATACATAAATATATGTCTTTAAATATTACATATTCGATCTACCAAACGTAATGTGTATTGTAAATATTCCAATACTCATAATTAAGTGTCGTCCAAGCCATCAGTACATCCTCAAGTATCAAAAGCAATCACTATAATTGTTATTAAAACTTATCGAGAAAGAACCTTTCCACAGCGGAACAAATACAGTCACATGAACAGTATTAAATAGATACCTCTTACTCAATCATTTTTGAGGTTGTCCAATGTTTTAGAAAATTCAAAATGGAATTCTGCCTAACAATGTGTTTGTTCTTAACACACATGGATGTGAAATGTCTGGCAATATTCATTCTCTGTTAGCGAGGTACAGCACTTACTAAGGGAACCAAAAATGTGAGGTGTGGCTTTCTTTGATATGTATCCTTCTTCACCTGAAAACGGCATTAAACTACCCTGATCTGTCCTAACAGGCTATTTGTATTGCACCGACAGTTATATGATTAATAATTCTCTAAAGCCATACAGTCAACATCATCAGTGCATGACATGTATAATTCGCTGTGCCGAGTCGCCTCCCATGTAAATTCACGAACAGCATCATCGTGGAGTCCAATCCCAGGTTCTCCTTCAATCTAACTTCGGTCTTGTCAGCATAAATACCACTGTCGTTGATTTGCTAAAGTGCAAACATCGAAGATCTGCGTCCCTTTGGGCTTTCACCTCACATTAGCTGACACGCAGGGATATAACATAATTACTGTTTTACCGTTTTGGTAACAGTTTACTGAGGTTTGAAATCATCCCACACACCAGCAATCAACATCCTTTGTTAAAGGAGAACATGCATTGTTAAAATAATTTATTTCAGACATACGGTAACAATAAATGGTTCGTCATATATAGCAAGTATATATACAAAGAAGTTGTTTTGTGTAGCACTTTACTGATGACATTCCTAATTTTCTTCAGCAGATCGGTGATGGAAACATGGACGGGTATGGATACCCTGGGTACATGGGCATGACTGGAGCTGATGGATACGGGAAAGGCATCATGGAATATGGGGCCATGTAACCATATGCGGGTGCTGATGACATGATGGAGGTCAAGGTGTCGGGAGATGGGACTCGGGATCTGCTTCGTGCTCGCTTGTTTTGGAACCACACCTGAAATGAATAAAAACATATTAGGAAAGCCATCGCAACAGATACATGATAGTGTCTGAGAATTCCATTCCTCATATAAACATAACGTTGGTTCGGTATCAAGCACACGTTGCGTGCATATCAGAATACTATTGTTTACCTTAAGTTTCTTGACAGGGATATCCAGTTCAGCAGACATCGTTTCAAACACCTCGTAGTCCGGATATCTGCTCTCTGAGAAGGCTTTCTCCATGACCCGAACCTGTCTCTGACTGTAACTGGTGCGTACTGAGGGGACGCGGACATTCTTCTGTGGGGCGTCAGCTTCGATCGCAGGGGACGTAACACGATGGGTGGAGCTGGTGGGACTCGGGACGGAGTCGCTATAGACACCACTGGATGTGGTACTGGCGGCAGGACTGGGACTGCGATGAGTATGATCACTGGTGTCACCTGAAAATCAGTTCAGAATATTATGAATCATTTCCATCAATATGAATGGCAATAAATAATAGGGTGATGTATATAACGGAATACAATTATTTCTATTGTGGTCAAAGAAACCTGATTTGACTATTATGATTAATATGATGATGTCACTTACTGTCATCATAATGAACTTGCACCCTCTGCTTGTCGATGGTGGACGCTGTTGCAGTTTGTGGCACAGGAGGGATCTGTGACATCGTGTGTGGGAAGAATTGAGACGGCAAGGACCCCGGGTAGGCAGTGGGGTACGGTCCAGGAAGAAACATTGGATAGAAAGTCGAACGAGGAACATAGCCCCCTGGGTAATAAAAGGAAGGACTCGGGTACTCCTTGATCACTGTTGCTGGTACTGCTGTGAGTTCTTCTGGTGATTGCTTTGCTCCTATCACATCATGATTTATGGATTCACTGCCATTTGTTGTTGCCTCATGAGCATTGTATTCTGATTTGATATTTCCCTCCGCATCCTCAAATGTAGTATGGAGCGCATCTGTACCGCTGTCATCTGAGCTGTCGCTGTTCTCCGTCTCATCTTTCTTGATGATGTCGATGACGTTGAATCGAGACACACTCTTTTCTGGTGTCGTAGACTCCAGCTTGATGTGACATTGTGTGGGCGATCTATTAATTTCAGGGAACAGACATCTCACAGATGTAGCAATCTACAATGAAGAACATATGTGGCTGACTAACAACATTTAGAACAATGTGATTTACAGTACCATCAACATATGCATGACCAGCATATGCTTGCTATCAATAGCTGGCTTGTTATACAGTATCAGTACTCCTTACTCAAGCCATGTCCTTTGAAATGGAAGCAATTCTGGAATGTAATAAATTATTGTATGTCATTTCCACTTATATGTCCAACTGACTCACCTTGTTTTCCATAGTGCAAATGACTATCAGTATAATTCCTTCACAAAGTAACAACTGTTTTCTTGTATCGGGTGAACAGAGATTGTGTTTGGTCACATTAACGTCCTCAACTTGTACTAGATATCGTTCTCAAACTGTTCAGACAAGGAAAACATGTGGATGTGAAGACAAGTCGCCGTAGCTTTAGATTTATACCAATCTTATAATAACACTTTGATAAAAGGGTTTAAAACCTAATCAACACTGATTACATTAATGGTTTCTGAACAATGAGATGTTTTCACTGATGATAACTAATTTGTTCAGGAGGTGTCACTCAAATCATTGCTTTCTGGGCTTGGACTCGAATGTTTCATTGACGTAATGAGGATGTATACGTTGTTGTAAGACATTAAGACAGCAATCGAAACCTGAATGGAAAACAATAGGCAGAGGATGATTGTGTAAATTACGCATAGATGATTTGACTCATAGTTTATGCACTTGTAATAAAGGGTGACACTGAGTTGTACACAAGAATTACGTCAACTCAAATAGTATCTACATGTAAGTATGGTCATCATATCTATGGACGCTCAATTTCATGTTCGCCTAGCATGTACGATATTTAAAAAAGAGAATATATGAATGGCTACAAGATTTCGGTGAACTTAAACGTAAATACTTTGTGAAGGCTAAATGAGACACATTAACTATTAATGTTAACAGAATGGCGATATGACGAACCGGGTGTTCACCGACGAAAAAGATTGTTTGTCCCTAATGTGAAAATGGTCAACACATATATCTGTTTCCCAATGCACCAGTCCATCCAAATGTTTTCATGCTAAATCAAATCTTCGTACGAGCATTGAGATACATATACATAAATATATGTCTTTAAATATTACATATTCGATCTACCAAACGTAATGTGTATTGTAAATATTCCAATACTCATAATTAAGTGTCGTCCAAGCCATCAGTACATCCTCAAGTATCAAAAGCAATCACTATAATTGTTATTAAAACTTATCGAGAAAGAACCTTTCCACAGCGGAACAAATACAGTCACATGAACAGTATTAAATAGATACCTCTTACTCAATCATTTTTGAGGTTGTCCAATGTTTTAGAAAATTCAAAATGGAATTCTGCCTAACAATGTGTTTGTTCTTAACACACATGGATGTGAAATGTCTGGCAATATTCATTCTCTGTTAGCGAGGTACAGCACTTACTAAGGGAACCAAAAATGTGAGGTGTGGCTTTCTTTGATATGTATCCTTCTTCACCTGAAAACGGCATTTAACTACCCTGATCTGTCCTAACAGGCTATTTGTATTGCACCGACAGTTATATGATTAATAATTCTCTAAAGCCATACAGTCAACATCATCAGTGCATGACATGTATAATTCGCTGTGCCGAGTCGCCTCCCATGTAAATTCACGAACAGCATCATCGTGGAGTCCAATCCCAGGTTCTCCTTCAATCTAACTTCGGTCTTGTCAGCATAAATACCACTGTCGTTGATTTGCTAAAGTGCAAACATCGAAGATCTGCGTCCCTTTGGGCTTTCACCTCACATTAGCTGACACGCAGGGATATAACATAATTACTGTTTTACCGTTTTGGTAACAGTTTACTGAGGTTTGAAATCATCCCACACACCAGCAATCAACATCCTTTGTTAAAGGAGAACATGCATTGTTAAAATAATTTATTTCAGACATACGGTAACAATAAATGGTTCGTCATATATAGCAAGTATATATACAAAGAAGTTGTTTTGTGTAGCACTTTACTGATGACATTCCTAATTTTCTTCAGCAGATCGGTGATGGAAACATGGACGGGTATGGATACCCTGGGTACATGGGCATGACTGGAGCTGATGGATACGGGAAAGGCATCATGGAATATGGGGCCATGTAACCATATGCGGGTGTTGATGACATGATGGAGGTCAAGGTGTCGGGAGATGGGACTCGGGATCTGCTTCGTGCTCGCTTGTTTTGGAACCACACCTGAAATGAATAAAAACATATTAGGAAAGCCATCGCAACAGATACATGATAGTGTCTGAGAATTCCATTCCTCATATAAACATAACGTTGGTTCGGTATCAAGCACACGTTGCGTGCATATCAGAATACTATTGTTTACCTTAAGTTTCTTGACAGGGATATCCAGTTCAGCAGACATCGTTTCAAACACCTCGTAGTCCGGATATCTGCTCTCTGAGAAGGCTTTCTCCATGACCCGAACCTGTCTCTGACTGTAACTGGTGCGTACTGAGGGGACGCGGACATTCTTCTGTGGGGCTACAGCTTCGATCGCAGGGGACGTAACACGATGGGTGGAGCTGGTGGGACTCGGGACGGAGTCGCTATAGACACCACTGGATGTGGTACTGGCGGCAGGACTGGGACTGCGATGAGTATGATCACTGGTGTCACCTGAAAATCAGTTCAGAATATTATGAATCATTTCCATCAATATGAATGGCAATAAATAATAGGGTGATGTATATAACGGAATACAATTATTTCTATTGTGGTCAAAGAAACCTGATTTGACTATTATGATTAATATGATGATGTCACTTACTGTCATCATAATGAACTTGCACCCTCTGCTTGTCGATGGTGGACGCTGTTGCAGTTTGTGGCACAGGAGGGATCTGTGACATCGTGTGTGGGAAGAATTGAGACGGCAAGGACCCCGGGTAGGCAGTGGGGTACGGTCCAGGAAGAAACATTGGATAGAAAGTCGAACGAGGAACATAGCCCCCTGGGTAATAAAAGGAAGGACTCGGGTACTCCTTGATCACTGTTGCTGGTACTGCTGTGAGTTCTTCTGGTGAATGCTTTGCTCCTATCACATCATGATTTATGGATTCACTGCCATTTGTTGTTGCCTCATTAGCATTGTATTTTGATTTGATATTTCCCTCCGCATCCTCAAATGTAGTATGGAGCGCATCTGTACCGCTGTCATCTGAGCTGTCGCTGTTCTCCGTCTCATCTTTCTTGATGATGTCGATGACGTTGAATCGAGACACACTCTTTTCTGGTGTCGTAGACTCCAGCTTGATGTGACATTGTGTGGGCGATCTATTAATTTCAGGGAACAGACATCTCACAGATGTAGCAATCTACAATGAAGAACATATGTGGCTGACTAACAACATTTAGAACAATGTGATTTACAGTACCATCAACATATGCATGACCAGCATATGCTTGCTATCAATAGCTGGCTTGTTATACAGTATCAGTACTCCTTACTCAAGCCATGTCCTTTGAAATGGAAGCAATTCTGGAATGTAATAAATTATTGTATGTCATTTCCACTTATATGTCCAACTGACTCACCTTGTTTTCCATAGTGCAAATGACTATCAGTATAATTCCTTCACAAAGTAACAACTGTTTTCTTGTATCGGGTGAACAGAGATTGTGTTTGGTCACATTAACGTCCTCAACTTGTACTAGATATCGTTCTCAAACTGTTCAGACAAGGAAAACATGTGGATGTGAAGACAAGTCGCCGTAGCTTTAGATTTATACCAATCTTATAATAACACTTTGATAAAAGGGTTTAAAACCTAATCAACACTGATTACATTAATGGTTTCTGAACAATGAGATGTTTTCACTGATGATAACTAATTTGTTCAGGAGGTGTCACTCAAATCATTGCTTTCTGGGCTTGGACTCGAAAGTTTCATTGACGTAATGAGGATGTATACGTTGTTGTAAGACATTAAGACAGCAATCGAATCCTGAATGGAAAACAATAGGCAGAGGATGATTGTGTAAATTACGCATAGATGATTTGACTCATAGTTTATGCACTTGTAATAAAGGGTGACACTGAGTTGTACACAAGAATTACGTCAACTCAAATAGTATCTACATGTAAGTATGGTCATCATATCTATGGATGCTCAATTTCATGTTCGCCTAGCATGTACGATATTTAAAAAAGAGAATATATGAATGGCTACAAGTTTCGGTGAACTTAAACGTTAATACTTTGTGAAGGCTAAATGAGATACATTAACTATTAATGTTAACAGAATGGCGATATGATGAACCGGATGTTCACCGACGAAAAAGATTGTTTGTCCCTAATGTGAAAATGGTCAACACATATATCTGTTTCCCAATGCACCAGTCCATCCAAATGTGTTCATGCTAAATCAAATCTTCGTACGAGCATTGAGATACATATACATCAATATATGTCTTTAAATATTACATATTCGATCTACCAAACGTAATGTGTATTGTAAATATTCCAATACTCATAATTAAGTGTCGTCCAAGCCATCAATACATCCTCAAGTATCAAAAGCAATCACTATAATTGTTATTAAAACTTATCGAGAAAGAACCTTTCCACAGCGGAACAAATACAGTCACATGAACAGTATTAAATAGATACCTCTTACTCAATCATTTTTGAGGTTGTCCAATGTTTTAGAAAATTCAAAATGGAATTCTGCCTAACAATGTGTTTGTTCTTAACACATATGGATGTGAAATGTCTGGCAATATTCATTCTCTGTTAGCGAGGTACAGCACTTACTAAGGGAACCAAAAATGTGAGGTGTGGCTTTCTTTGATATGTATCCTTCTTCACCTGAAAACGGCATTAAACTACCCTGATCTGTCCTAACAGGCTATTTGTATTGCACCGACAGTTATATGATTAATAATTCTCTAAAGCCATACAGTCAACATCATCAGTGCATGACATGTATAATTCGCTGTGCCGAGTCGCCTCCCATGTAAATTCACGAACAGCATCATCGTCGAGTCCAATCCCAGGTTCTCCTTCAATCTAACTTCGGTCTTGTCAGCATAAATACCACTGTCGTTGATTTGCTAAAGTGCAAAGATCTGCGTCCCTTTGGGCTTTCACCTCACATTAGCTGACACGCAGGGATATAACATAATTACTGTTAGAAGCGACGTTAAACCCAAGCATCTCATTCTTTCTGTCCTTGATCTACCAGCCACAATATTAGCTTTACCGTTTTGGTAACAGTTTACTGTGTTTGAAATCATCCCACACACCAGCAATCAACATCCATTGATAAAGGAGAACATGCATTGTTAAAATAAATTATTTCAGACATACGGTAACAATAAATAGTTCGTCATATATAGCAAGTATATATACAAAGAAGTTGTTTTGTGTAGCACTTTACTGATGACATTCCTAATTGTTGTACTCAATTATTAGGTCAACTCAAATATTATCTACATGTACATGTAAGTATGGTCATCATATCTATGGACGCTCAATTTCATGTTCGCCTAGCATGTACGATATTCAGAAAAGAGAATATATGAATGGCTACAAGTTTCGGTGAACTTTATCGTTAATACTTTGTGAAGGCTAAATGAGATACATTAACTATTTGTATGTTACCTGAATGGCGATATGATGCACCGGATGTTCACCGAAAACGTCAAACCTTATGTCAAAATCGTCAACATAATTCAGCATATATCTGTTTCCCAATGAAGCAGTCCATCCAAATACTTTTATGCTAAATCAAATTTTAATAAAGCATATTGAAATATAACACAAAAAATATATGTTTTTATATCTTACAAATTCGACACACCGAACGTAATGTGTGTCGTAAATAATCCTCAAACAAGGATGGCCGAAGTAAACAAGCTGAAGCACCACAAACAATCGTACTAATGGATTGATTAGTTTATTGTTTTTAAAGTATTCAACCTGCCCAAAGTATTTTGTTTGTAAAATATGCCATGTTCATAAAACAAGGAAGACCTGATATACAGTTGTGCTCTTTCCTAAGTATATTTTAGAAGAAATGTGTGCTCACCAGCTATTCTGACACCCGATCTAATTTTGGACGTATATTGTCATGATTGTGGACTTGTTTCACTCACAACGTACGCACTATGAACACTTTCAACGTTATTGAATAAAGAACATCAAGGTAAGAAAATAACCAGATTGGACTAATATACAGATTACAATGGGCGTAAAAGGCATAATAACGGTGAGTGAGTGAGTGAGTTTGGTTTAACGCCGCTTTTAACATAATTCCAGAAAATATCACGGCGTGTCAGCTTAATGTGGGAGGAAAGCCCGAAGTGATGCAGGTCTCAGACGTTTACCACTTCGGTGAAACCCACGAGCACGGGTATGGTGCTGACAAACCTAGAAACATAATCGGGGTGAACCGGGATTCGAACCCACAATCATAGGTTTCTGGCGTGCCCAAGGGACGCAACTCTGCACAGCTTATCGCGGCGCCTTAGACGACTGGGCCACCCGTTCCCCCAATGGTTATCTGAACGACCACTGCATCGAGTGTACGTGCAGAGTTTTGAGAAGCTCAGTAACCCTGCAGGGTCCTTCGCTTGGATGAGGTCGGCTGGCCTGAAAAGTAAAACAGAAGACTTTCTGTTTGCTGCTCAGGACCAGTCACTTCTCACTCGAAACCGACAATGTGTGATTTTGCATCAAAATGTAAAAATGAAATGTAGATTATGCAATGAGACTGTCCAACAGTGTCAGTGGATGCCCCGCATTAGCACAAACACAGTATCTTAAGTGACATAATGGTGTTGCTCGATCATTTTATTACCGTCTTTGCAATGGTTGTGGTTTTGACACAGAGGTCCATCCATGGTATGACCCGGAATATGTAGAGGGCGTCATGGAAAATGACTCATACAAAATTCTTTGGGATAGGCCCGTTTACAGCCTCAGACGTATCCAGACCAACAAACCTGATCTTGTCCTTTTTGATAAATCCAATGAAATCATTTATTTCATTGAATTTTCTGTCCGTTTTGACACAAATGGGATTGACAAGATTCAGGAAAAACATGGCAAATATGCAGACCTCGCTTTCGAAATGTCACGCTTACATCCCAAGTACCAAGGTGTCCGACTCCCCATTGTTCTCGGTCCCTTAGGTTTGGTACCTCCAAATCTGTTGACTGACATTGGGAGAGTACCCGGGTTTGCTACCAGGAATACAGACCTTCTGACAATCTGGGTAATGCAGAAGGCTGCAGTGTTGGGGAGTCTTCACATTCGTCGAAAAGTTCTGTGTGGGTTCGATTAGGCAATGCTTCCTTTGAGAAGTCCCATTCGCTGTCTGGGCTGCATGTTAAAGGGGGCAAGAACTCATATGTTGCGTCTATTGACATGATGGCGATCACAGATTAAGACATGACGCTGCATGAAGTACTTCTCTTCACAGATATCACCATTTACATACAATTTATTGTAGATAATTAACGTACCGTTATCAATAATGATGAGCTGTACTGTATGCTTTCTTTTGTTTGTGTTGAAAGAGACCACACTTATGACACTCGTTCAACATTACCGAGGGTCTCTTTCTGGGTTTGGCGACTCACAGTTCCTGTGTACCCGTGAAGATCCGGGGTAGAATAGGTCTTCAGCAATACATGCTTGCCATAAAAGGTGACTATGCTTGTCATAAGAGGCGACTGACGGGATCGGGTGGTCAGGCTCGCTGCCTATGTTGGTGCACGTCTTTGCATCCCAATTGGGTAATCGATGCTCAAGATAACAATCACTGGATTGTCTGTTCCAGATTCGATTATTTACAGACCGTCGTCATGTAGCTGGAATATTACTGAGTGCGGCGTTAAACAACAAACAAACAAAACAGTCCCTGTGGTCTGTTGGTTACTCACTTTGTGATATTTTCTTAAAGGTCTGTTTTGTGACAACTAGTTTTACTGTGTCTTTTCAAAAGTTCATTGTAGGAATTTGTTTACTTAAAACATGTTATACTTTTTGTCTTTTTTCGCTTAAAAATAAAATTTGTCAGTGAAATAAAGAAATCTGTTGTCTTTTTGTAGGGCCAAAGGCAACACCTGGTATCATCTCTTTTTGATATATGAACGCATGCTTAATATGGAAAGGGTTTTATCGCTTACATTTATTTGAAGAATTAATTCCTTTTCTTCATTTTAATTTTGATCATTCAGAACGGGAATAAACTAAAGTTATATAGTCTTACTCCTCATAAACTCCTCTTGTGAATTCTAGGGCTGAGAGAGCCATAAATCAATGTGATTCAGATTACGAAACTCCTCAGTCAAGCTTACAGCATACATCTAACATTAGTGCCGTGCAATGATTCTCAACAAGGAAGTACTTTAAGTAACAGTTTCCTGAGATATAAACCAGCAATGCTTCTAAAGGTACATTGCATGCTTGTTCTTGAAAAAATTGTTATTCTACTTCTTGCCTTTACGTCCTATGGAAGCAGTTTTAGCGGATATTCGACGTGACTTATTATTTTCTGGTGTTGACGTTTGAAATCTTATTTTGGTAATCATAAATATTTGAATATCACAAGAAAATATTATTGCGATGTACAATTCCGTTTATTGTAAAAAGATCAGATTTCAACAATAACAATATATTAGAAGTAAAAGGAGAATACAAATATACATGGCTGATCGTCATACAGGTTTAGCACTAAATCACACCGCAAATAGGTCAGCGGGTAAATCCACATCGTCACACACATTGTCACTGATCGGTTTTTCAGTGTTACCAAACCGTCAGTAATACCCGTGTGAAAGAACCTCGTCATGACTAGGTTCGTGGATAGGCTGACTGAAAGGCAGAGAGGAGTACAACGTTTCCAGGGCCGACAACGTTGACAGGTAGGACGGTGAAAACGATTCCTTGCTCTGGCTTCCGGAAGAATTCCAAGACTCTGAACCAGATGTTGGTTCGTGTGAAAGAGAGGAACGAGATAGACTAAATCTTTTGTTTTTGACTGCAATCATCTGGGGCGAGATCTGTCCACTAGATGGCGTCATGATACTAACTGTCCCAGGTCTCGACGAAATCCCGAACGGTGGCGAGACTTGCCCAAGTGTTGTAACCGCAGACGATGTTGTTGTCCCTAGATATACGGGACAAGGACGCTGTATGAGCTGGGATGGTGACGGTGACGATGGCGGGGTCATCATAGCACTGGAAGATGTTGGAACAGCCAGAGGGGCTGTCACCATGGCACCTGGCATCATGTACGAGAACTGTGGAAGAGCAGACGACATTGCAGGGCAGGGCGGCATCAGGAACGAATGGACGGGAGATTTGTCCGCCTGGTGCGGTTGGGCGGCCTTCTGTCGCTTGGTTCTTGCTCGCTTGTTTTGGAACCATGTCTGCAAATAATATGAAAAATATTTTCAATTTACAGATTTTGTAATAAAGTTAGACAACATGTATTCCTGCATATCACGACTGTTGGACAACTCATTTACACTACATGTTTAACTTAGAAACTGAGAGAAGCGAAAAAGTTTGTATTTTCAATACTTACGTTTTCTAGCAAATTGTTACATTTCGGCCTTCATAACCCCATAAATCGTGTAATACGGTGTGTGTGTGCGCGCGTGCGTGCGTGCGTACGTGCGTGCGTGCGTGCGTGTGTTGCTAGGCCAAGAAATATACAATCAGATGAAAGAAACGTACGATAAATGGAAGCAAATATTTGTTGTTTAACGCCGCACTCAGCAATATTCCAGCTATATAACGGCGGTCTGTAAATAATCGAGTCTGGACCAGACAATCCAGTGAATGACATCATTCACCCAACTGGGAAACGATGACATACTTCAACGAAGTCAGCGAGCCTGACCACCCGATCCCGTTAATCGCCTCTTACGACAAGCATAGTCGCTTCTTATGACGGGCATGGATTGCTGAAAGTCAATTCTAACCCGAATGTTCACGGCTTTTGAACAAAATGAACAAAATAGCCTTTACATATTTCAGGTGCTTCTAATAACCACCTACCTTGAGATTCCGTTGGGGCACACCAAGCTCTTCCTCCAATTTCTCATAAAGCTGAGTTTCGGGATAGGGTGTGACCAGGAACACGGCATCAAGTCTCTGGATCTGGTTAGAGGTGTAGCTGATTCTGCTGCCCCTTCTCTGGGGTTGGTCACTGTCGGTGGACGAGACAGAACAGCGCGAGGACTTCGAACGTGACCGTGACCTTTTGGGCGATATCGGACATTTATCACCAATGTCCGTCTTTGACGGCGTCGACATCCTTTCCGTTTTAGGGCACGATCCGAACTTTTCGGTGGTCAACCTCGACCTTGAAGTGAGTTTATCCTGAGGGTGACAGGCGGTCAGAGGAGATGCTCTGACTTCAGTGAGAGACTCAAGGAGATATGGGTGATAGGCGTGTACAGGTGCATGGGGAGAATGCACTCGTTGTTCTGACACATTCACGCATGTTTTGTACTGGCTGGAATCCGGTCTGTGATGACACAGGTTCACTGGAGAGGGGCTTGGCGACCCCGTCGTCAACGGCTTTGACGGAGGAAGTGGAGTTTCCAGTTTGGGGGATGGTTCGGGACTTGCGTATGACTCTGTAAAAGATGATGTAAATGTCAAGTAGCAGTGTGAGTGAGTTGGTCATCCACGTTCTGTAGTTATATCTACTGCAAAAAGACTTATTTGACGTTCTTGCGTGCCGAAGGGACGCAACTCCGGGCACATCGAATTGCGATGCTTCAGACGACTGGGCCACCCGTGCTCTTTACAGTAACGGATGAAACGCATGGCTATACTTATTAATTATTTGGGTTTTTTTATCCCCACCCGCCTCACATCAATGTATTGTCCCCTTGAACGATACTGATCGCTTCGTCTGTTGTATTGTTTCTTTGCTAAATGAAATATGTTTGTTTGTTGTTTAACACCATACTCAGCAATGTTCCAGCTATGTGACGGCGGTCTGTAAATATGAGTATGGACCAGGCAATATAGTGACTGATATCATGAGCATCGATCCACGCAAATGGGGTCGATGACATGCATCAACCATGTCAGCGAGCCTGGCTAAATGAAATTCACCATACAGGCAGTCTGACATACATGATTCATGTATAGCACAATTGTCGACATATGCCTAGGGTTTGTTTAATAAATACATTCCACAAATACAATGCCTCCCGCTTTGTATTGTTTCTGAAACGACTGAGGGGCGGTCGGGTAGCCTAGTGGTTAAAGCGTTCGCTCGTCACGCCGAAGACCCGGGTTCGATTCCCGACATGGGTACAATGTGTGAAGCCCATTTCTGGTGTCCCCCGCTGTGATATTGCTGGAATATTGCTAAAACCATACTCACTCACTCTGAAACGGATGAAAATCTAATAATTGTAGCCTAAATGAGTGTTGGATTCTATATACGTTAACGGGATAAAACAACTGTCACAGTGTGTATGCTTTTGTTAATGAAAGATTTGCTCACTCGCACAAAGCGACCATAGCGCTACGCCTATTGTCAGCCTATGTAAAAGTATGGGAGTTACGATCATCTTAGCGCTAAGACCGCTTTGTGCAAATGGGCCCAGATCTTCACGGGTCTTGTAGCATTTAAAGTGAATGATGTTTATGCCTCAGTCGACAATATTCTAGCTAATTCAAAGTGTCACCGAGGTTGGTGAGGTGAGGTGAGGTGAAATGGGGTTTAACGTCGCGTCCAAGATTATTGCACTTATATAGCGACGTGCATGTACGTGTGTGTGTGTTTGTGTGGCTGCTTGTACTAGTCCGGACTGATGCCGATTTATAGTGCTAGCTCACTGAGATACCATGAATACCCCACTCAGACACAGTATACTGACTCCGAGCCGACCAGTCCTTGTTTTAGCCCCTTAATGCCGAGCGCCAGACAGGGTAACAACAAGTACCATCTTTGGCGAAACCGCATTATCGGTGGTTCGAGAAGGGAGCTAACTCCGTTTGCCTAATCGAAAGTTCGAGGTGGGCCCACATTCGAAACTAAACGCACTTGTTGTTGAGAATATATACTACGTAAACAAACCGGCATAACAAACTCATAATTTGTCTATTTAAAATAAGTATTATGACTTATAATTGGATTAAAATGTACAAATAAGATGGCAATACAGCAGAACATCGCCAAACTAGGTCGTGGGGTCATTAATATTCATGAGTTATTCCTTTTATGGAACAAGTTCTCGGAAACGTCTGAGGCTTGTATCATGCCCGAGATCAATTCAAGTGTAGACATATGTTCAGGCTTATATCGCCACCAACACTTATGATTAAATTGATGTGTTATATTGGAAAAAGTAGAATGAGTGGTATTGCCTCTGTAAATTTAATTTGAAGTAGATTTAAGTTTCTTGCTTGGTAGCTATTTTTGTAAAACTAGTGTGGTCAGCTATGACGCAGTTATTCAAACTTCAAAGACTTTTGTGCCTTTTATGGAATTAATGTCACACGAAATGATTTATAAAGATATTTCCCATCAATATTACAAAATATGAATAGTATAAAATGTCACATAATGACAAACGTGAGCCCAATAGCCTAAATGACTTCGTCAACCTTATGAAACCCAGCGATTTAAAAATGTGGGCCCACCTTTTTCGATCACTATAAGACGGGAACAATGTGGGCCCACATTTTAGAAAATGGTTATAAGTAAGCCAAGCTAATGAAGCTAGCGATTTTTTAATGTGGTCCCTCCTTTTGCAATCACTATGACGGAAGAACGTCTACCCACTAGGCGATATACAAATGTGGGCCCACTTGTTTCGATCACCATATATGACGGGAACAATGTGGGCCCACATTTGAGAAAATGATTATCAATATTTAAGTAGAATTTCGCGATTAATAAATGTGGTCCCTCCTGTTGCAATCAATATGACGGAAGAACGTCTGCCCACATTGAGGGATTGATTATCAGAACTAACGAAACAACCTAACGAAGCTAGGCGAAATACAAATGTGGGCCCACTTGTTTCGATCACCATAGATGACGGGAAAAATGTGGGCCCACATGTTAGAAAATGGGTATCACCACTAAACCAATCTTAGAAGATGTACTGATGGAAACATAAATATATAATGCATTCAAACATTTAATTACCTTACGTTTTACCTTAGGGATAAGCTGGGCATTTAATAGCTGGACCAACAACGTGCAGCGTGGGTGACGCCATTTCTCGCAAATACGAAAACAACGGAGGTAGCTCCCGTTTGAAATGAGAGTGACCTCCCTTTCCCAATATGAACCACTGATAATGCGGTTATGGTATGACGCGGTCGGGGATCGAACCCCGGACCTTCAGCTCTCCGGGCGGACGCTCTACCACTAGACCACGGAGGCGGTCCACCGAGGTTGGAAATCCAGACCAACGGATAAGACGCATGAACCCAAAACAGCTTTACCAACAGTGTGGATATTAATTTTCTGTTCACGTAGCAGTCGCCAATATTTGAACTTTATGCCAATGGCCTGTAAATAATCAAGGGAGGTGAGGCAAAAAAGGGGGACGATAGCATGAGCATCGATTCCCATCGTCGAGACCCAATGACACGAAATCAGCCATGTCATGTTATATACATGAGACAATTTTTGGTAATTCATTAATCACAGTCATTTCAAAAGCAAATCAGCAAAAGTCGAATTATACCATAGTCTTTGTGTTGTTGTAATTTTTACATGTTTATTGAAAACAAAGTTTACATTTACCATTGTGATCTTGTTCTTGGGAGGGTATCACTTCTGAGGACCGTGTACAAATCATGGTCTGGAGATCGTGTTCTGAATGATGGTATTGATGAGTACCAGGATCGGCTCTCTGGTAGTCACGTGGCATGATGGCGGCCAGACTTCCTGCCAGACACCCTGGCGACAGGACACGATCATGAGCGACTTGTGGGTTGGTCTTCATCAGAGACGAGATGGAGAAGGGCTGCAATTACCAATGGAGTGAGTGAGTGAGTATGGTTTTACGCCGCTTTGAGCAATATTCCAGCCATATCAAGGCGGCGGACACCAGAAATAGTCTCCACATATTGTACCCGGATGGGGAATCGAACCCGGGTCTTCGGCGTGACGAGCGAAGGCTTTAACCACAAGGCTACCCCACCGCCCCATTAACAACCCATTTGTCTGAACCCCTTTATTACGAAACTCGCACTATCCGGACGTTTACTGCTCAGAACGTCGATTGTTATACAACACGCATTACACTTGATTCGTTAATCCGGACGATTTCATTGTGAACGGTACCGTCCGGATTAACGAGGTTTCACTGTTTATGGCTATCATAATTATATTACTGGTAAACTTTCGTTATCTATCGTTAGGTGCTCATGGTTGCGGTCACAGGAGGTCAATCTATTTGCACTAATACAATGACAGACCCGTGAAGATTCCGGGGTAGAATAGTCTTCAGCAAGCCATACTTGCCGTAAAAGCCGACTATGCTTGTCGTAAAAGGCGACTAACGGGATCGGGTGGTCAGGCTCGCTGACTTGGTTGATACATGTCATCGATCCCAATTGCGCGGATTGATGCTCATGATTTCAATCACTGGATTGTCTGGTTAAGACTCGATTATTTTACAAACCGCCGTCATATAGCTGGAATATTGCGGAGTGCGGCGTTAAACAACAAACAAATAAACAAACATAATTCAATCACAAAATAAACATAAGAAGAAAATGCTTGAATCCTTTACGTGAGCGGGTGACTGTTAATCATATTCTGGATGATTGACAGATGGTTTATATTTTACAACTAATCTCAAAGAAGTTCAGCTCGTCGGTTACTGTTAACAAATACAAATACAGCTTTCTTCACTATAACAGAAGAACAATCATTTTAATCCTTAAATATATCGCCTTTGCTTCAATCATACATGGCGTCAGTAAATGAGTACAGGTGGGGTGAAATGGGGTTTAGCGACGTGCATGTGTCTGCGTGTGTCTGATTGGACTTGTGCTCGCCCATGCCACAGTTGAGTGAGTGAGTTAGGTTTAACGCCGCTTTTAACAGTATTCCAGTTATAACACGGCGTGTCAGCTTATTGTAGGAGGAAAGCCCGAAGTGATGCAGGTCTGAGACGTTTACCACTTCGGTGAAACTCACGAGCACGGGTATGGTGCTGAGAAACATAAAAACATAATCGGGGCGAACCGGGAATCATAGGTTTCTGGCGTGCCCAAGGGACGCAACTCTGCACCGCGAATCGCGGCGCCTTAGACGACTGGGCCACCCGTGCCCCCTGCCACAGTTGAACGTGAGAGAAGAGGAACCCGGAACAGCTAAGAAGTAAATCTGATTGTGTTATGTTAGATTAATTTAGGGTGTGCGGGCGCGAAAGTCTCCCATAACAACTACTCGTCATAATCACTACTGTTCATGTATATGCCAAAAGCACTACATTCATTAAAACAACAAAGGCAAATAACTCACTGATGAAGTGGAATAGTCCAGGAGAAGGAATTAGATGGAGAGGAAGAAGCTGAGAAAAGTTAAGAAAGGTTTCATTAATTATAAACAAAAACAATCTGGATCGTTATATCATCGACTGGATGAAACTGTCACTATGATGGTTACGGCGGAAAACTCCACATGCATTGAGATCCCGTAATGTATTACAATCTGTATGTTATATCTAACTTCATTTTTAGACTTATTTACATGGATAAATAAAGTTTGTAAAATTAATCTAATATTTCTTTGTAAATGATTTTATATTTAACATTTACCAACTCGCTGTTGTTAGCGGATAAAGAAATACGAATTTAAATTCAGTTAATTGTAAAATGTTTCGATGGATAATGATTCCATTTTAATTCAGTGCTTTTATATTTGTATGTTGTAAGCCTAGTCCACTTTGGGGAAAAGGGAACGGACTGAGGATTAGCTGCCGACTGGACCACTAACTGTGTTGTTTATGCTGTAGTGATTTTGGCATGTAGATGATTTGGGAGGATACCATGCATTTTGTTTCACGCAACAATCTATGAATAAAAGAATCGATACGTGAACAACGCCACATGCAGTCAGGGTACGGTGCCACGCAATCAACCAGACCACACATTGTAATAACTTGACTAATCCGAAAAGCATTCGGTTACATGTAAAAGCCTTCCTCGGGATCTTATGGATTACAAATTATGGATTAAAAACGAGCACAAACAAATCACAAAATTACACTTTTGCTTTTACTGAGCACTTAGGGTTTTTTTCAAAAGGGACATACCGATTTTGTAATAACATGGGGAGTCTTACTAAAACAATGACAATATGATATCAAAATACTCACAAATGATTCTTGTCGTGTTGCCATTTTGATACGGTAACAATGTTGTCAAATTATCTTCGGCAAGCCGAACCATTCGTCTACATCAATGTTCAATGAGTGATAGGAGTGCCTATTTCTTCTTATATATAGGCCGTCACGACTTCACAATTTGCAGGTGCGCCTCGTGCTGCACGTGCAAATTGATCAGGAAACTCTGTGCAAGTTGTGCATTGCAATAAATAAGTACGCTTTTGGTACAGTGTTCATTGTCACTCTGACTTGGGGTATCTAGGTCACGTAGGTTAATAATATTATTGTTTTGCTTGAATGTTTTGACAACACTGTTTACTTGGCTGTTTTAAAAAGATGAAATAACAGTTGTGTTTATTTTAACCAAGGAGAAACTCAACTCAAATGTATATAAGCTCAGAAAACACGTAATGCATCTTTATAGGTTTATCTTGTATCGTATAAATGTTGGCATGTGGTTTGCAAGTAACATATACCATATAGCTAATAGCACACATTGCATTTGTGTGTCACCACTAATATAGTTTCTATTAACACTCATGATTTGAGACTAGACCATGTTCGATTTATGATTCACAGATATATAACGCTAACATTGTCAAGCATACAAAATTAATAAAATAAAAACAAGGTCCTTTGAGATTAGCATCATGTTCGTGATTCTTTTATACGTTTAATAACATTGTAATTACTTCTTTCTTCTCGGGCGGTCGGGTAGCCTAGCGGTTAAAGCGTTCGCTCGTCACGCCGAAGACCCGGGTTCGATTCCCGACATGGGTACAATGTGTGAAGCCCATTTCTTGTGTCCCCCGCCGTGATATTGCTGGATTATTGCTAAAAGCGGCGTAAAACCATACTCACTCACTCACACACTTCTTTCTTATCACACCTAAATGTATGTGATAGACTGGGTGTTATATAAGTTGCATTGCACACCGAGTGCATTCGCACCGAACAATTTACTGATGCCTCACGTGCACTACAGACGCAATGAACATTAGACGTGGCTTGCAAGTTTCGGGCGATAGTGTATTTGTGTGCTGACACAGTGGGCTCAACCTTCCGTGCATGTGTCGTGTAGTAAGATGCAACGTTTGGTAATTGGAAAGGATAATGATTTAAATATAAGGGATTAATGTTTGATATAATGATACAGTAGTCCATTAGATGCAGTATTTGAGTCATTTAAACATGTTGAAATGTAAAGCTTCGTTAACAATACTAAATATTTTGTTGTTACCCTGGCTGGCGCTTGACATTAAGGGGATAAAACAAGGACTGTGTCTGAGCGGGTAGTATCTCAGTAGGCTAGCATAATAAAACTGGTACGAGAAGCCAGACATTCATTGCTATATATGTGCAATGATCTTGTCGTTAAACCAAATTTTAACGTGGAATAACGTATACCTACTCATTGTCACATTTGTGAGTGAGTTGGGTTTAACGCCGCTTTTAACATTATTCCAGTCATATCGCGGCAAGCTTAATGTGGGAGGAAAGCCCGAAGTGATGCAGGTCTTATACGTATACCACTTCGGTGAAACCAAAGAGCACGGGTATGGTGCTGACGAACCTAGAAACATAATCGGGGCGAACAGGGATTCGAACCCACAATCATAGGTTTCTGGCGTGCCCAAGGGACGCAACTCTGCACAGCGAATCGCGGCGCCTTAGACAACTGGGCCACCCGTGCCCCTCACATTTGTGACATGTCTGACAAATAGTAATCCGGTGCACATATGGATCTGATGGCTAAAGAGAATGTTATTGACCTAGGTGCCGTTGTAGAGCTAAGACGTAAGTCTAAGGTATGGGAGTTTGTACAACGGCACCCTGGCTAATTGTGTCGAAGTGCCCTACCAACGTTTTCGGTTCTTCATGATGTCGTGATGTAGCTGCTGTGGGGTAAAGGAATATTCACTCACTTGTGCTGTTAACGATGATTTTCACGATCACACAAATAGACAACACCACATATTTTTTCAATGTAATTTAATCATATATACATACATATATATACACATATATACAAACAATATCAGACAAAACTTTAGCACTAATATATGCTGCATTCGTTATTGCACAGTCCCTTGCTGTCCTTGACTCAAGATGAGAACTGGGCATGCGCGGAAGCCATGGTGGGTGAACCGGAAGTTGGGAAGGAGAAGACCGAATGCTGCATCATCTGCATCTCTGGTGACGGCGTCATCATGAGCCCCTGTTGCGTCATCATGACCCCTGGCATCATGTACTGGAAGGGTGGGAAAGCGGTGGGCAACATCGAGGCTGCAGGCAACAGGTAAGGGTGATGGTGCACTGTGGGCATCGGACTCCGACATTGGTCGGACTGGCGGCGCTTGGAACGGGCTCTCTTGTTTTGAAACCAAATCTGAAAAGTTCGATTATCATCATCATTATCATTAAATTATTATAAAAATGCAAAGAGGGTTGGGATGATCCTGGTACAGTCAGACTGGATAGATTCATCATTAGCTCAGGGCCTTTGCCCCTCTACACACAGCGCAGACGGCGAATGGAACTTCTCCCAGGAAGCGCTGCCTAAATTATTATTTTTTTTAATTTCACTTAAAAATATGAAAATAATTTTTTAAATGGTATGATAAATTCTTCTTCATACCCCTTGACATTGTGTTCAGTTAAATAGTATGGTACATTGAAGACTTACCTTCAGCTTCTTTTCAGGCAAGCCCAGTTCTTCCGCCAGTATCTCGAATGCCTGTGAGTCGGGGTAAGGTGAAGACAGGAACACTGCCTCCAGACATCTGACCTGATTTTTGGAGTAACTCATCCTGTTGCTCCTCACCCTGTGACACTCAGCGTCAGGGGGTGAGAAACCCTGATCCCCGGGGGTTCTAAGGGGCGAGGGAGTGTTAGATGTGCTGGATCGGTCGGGAGACGATCCCGGTGTACACGGTGCTCGGTGGTGAAACTGGTGTGATGGGACGTGATGTTGGTAATACACCCTGGGATCCAAGTACTGCGAACTCCCGTCGATGCTTGGCTCGGTTGGAGATTGCGGAGGTGTCATGTCTGAAAATGAAATAATGTATGAATAAATTACACACACATTACACAATATTTAAATCTAAGGCTAAGTTATTTAATTACCATCTAAATTTTATTTTAGTTAAATTTTATTTGAGGAAACATGTTGATCGGTGCAATTCAAATACTATATTATATAAGCTTACCTGGTGGTGTACATATGGTCTGGTTGTATACAGGACAACGGTCACTATTCCATCCGTACCCTTGGGTAGTGGCCTCATCCATCTGCTTCCCTTGTGGGACACGTGACCCGAGGGTGCTTCTTGGGGAAGATGATGCCAGGATGGAGGAAATGGAGAAGGACTGAAATAAAAAACATAATTATAGCAAGTAATCATTAATCATGTAACCATTACTCTCACCTTAGTTCAACGGGTTCAGAGTGTAAAATAACAAGATATAAATTCATATTGGATCAAAATTCATTTGGGATCCTCTACATTTCACAGAAACCTTTACCACAATCAAAAGACATCTCTGATAAAATCCAACAAAATAATAAGCACGTTTTTCATGAATCACTTTGAAATTGTGATGATACCAGGTGTTCGCGAAAAGATGGGTCCCATCGATGGCACATGCAAGCGCAATTGCAAGTCAATTATTTGCCTACAAATATCGCAGTTGTTAATATGTAAATGGTACAAATATACCTAATTAACGAATGACGTACCGACTTCACCTTGGAGATCGACATGACGACAGTAGATGTGTGATAGATGGGGAAAATATCTTCCAACTTTGTGAAAAGCAAGCGTTTGTTGTACCAGGGAGTGATGTACTGGCTCCGTGTCCCGGCCGCATGTATATACCCCTTAACTTCCAACTGATTGCGTTCACTCAAACCTGAAAGTGACAACATCTCACTCAATCAGGCTTTGCTCAGAGAGCAATTAAATGGTTTGGGAAAACACGACGCCCGTGCAGGTCTAGCAAGCTGATGAGTGAGTTGGTAATCGGGACACTGATCAGTTATTATGATGTTGTTGACACGTCTTTTCAATTAAACATGAGACACATTGTTTACATATTTGAGATGCAATTTGTGCAACTCAACAATGAGTGATTAATAGCACTGCTGGGATCTTTTTTAATTTAGGCAGAATATTTATTTCAGTCAGTGATCGCGACATTTTTTTATCGAAAGTAGGATGTTAATAATATTGTTGTACCCCAAAACATTATTATTAAAGAACACCTAGGATGTTTAGGGAACGATGTCGGTAGAAATATGATGTGACAAATTATTTTCCCCCATCACATTCTGGGACAAGGCACCATCCGAAAAATATCAGCTGGTCGCCACTTTGTAAGTTATCAAGCTTGATATTGAACCTACTGTATAATTAGTACATCTACATATATCATGTACCTTAAGGATCAATAAAATGTACACATGTGACGCCGCGCTGCTACGAATAACCTCATGTATCATGGCTGTACAGTCACTCGTTCTCGGTTGTTAAGACTCCATTCACTGTACAATGAATGAATATATAATTTTGTAACGTCTGTTATTTGTGTAGGATTGAGGAAATATATATTTTATTCAATATTCTATTCTTTACATTAAACATACGTGTGGTAAGATAGTTTTTCGTTATAAGAAACGAACAGATAGAAAAAAAATGTTATCTAAATCGGGGTTGTATTTGCTGACAGAAGGCCCAATACTCGACCAAGTAACATTTACGTGATTTGTAAATGTGCTCGAGTTGGTCCTGTTAATTGTATACTTACCCCGGGACGTGCATTTCAAACCGGAGTCGACGACAGCGTGTTGCACGTGCGAAGGTTCAGGGAACATATTTCACGTGCAACACGCAGTGGTAATACGCCACATATAGACATGAAGTTGTTGAATATATTTCTAAATACGGTTAGCAAAACAGCCATGTTTCAGCATTTTAGGTGGTAAGGTTCTTTGAATGTCGGCCATGATTTGAATGGGTTAGAGTGAGCTAAACTTTACATAAGTGTTTTTACGTGTTGACGTCGGGATTGTTGACTGCTGAACACAGTTAATTACTTGTTTCTGTCAATAACATATGCTTTGTTGTCTTTTTCACCCAAATCTGTATTACACGTTAGTTGTATAGCTAATTAGGTAATAATTGTGTCAAATTGTCAGTTGAGATTTAAAATGTTCACTGGATATTTGTGGGGCGCTTCAGACTCTTAAACCAAACAAGACCATATTGTGATATGGCACAAATACTGTTTGTTTTGTTTGTTGTTTAACGCCGCACTCAGCAATATTCAATCTATGTGACGGCGGTCTGTAAATAATCGAGTCTGGACCACACATTCAAGTGATTGACATCATGAGCATCGATCCACGCATTTGGGATACGATGACATGCATCAACCAAGTAAGCGAGCCTGACCACCCAATCCCGTTAGTCGCCTCTTACGACAAGCTGAAGACCTATTTCAACCCGAATACTGAGTAATGAGAGAAACACACTGTATAGATTTAGACCCGAAGTCAAGAACTAACTCTATGTGGTGAATGTCGCAGACACGAGATCCATCACTAGTCTGCGTTATGTGGGTATGCCATTCAATCAGACACGAAAGCGATTACTAAATGTATGTTCTGTTTGTATGCCATTATTAACTGATACACGAGGCCCGCATTTTTGTCAACATAGATTTAGTAACTGACCTCGTGTCTCATTGTTTTGGAGACATATACGCAATATAGTAAGGGATTGTAGGACATATTCAATATTCAGTGGAAAAGCACCGTTTACAACTGCTACCTTTCCCCACCCTGGTTATTGTTGGCAGCTGACCCCTTTGTCAAACAATCCCGCCACTCGCCTCTTACGACAAGCATGGGCTGCTGAAGACCTATTCTATTAAATGAAAGCGACACAACCCTTTCCATATTCAATAGATTATAGTACGATTCCGACCACATCGTGAGCATGTGTTTATGAATCTATATCAAATAGTGATGATCCCAGATGTTCGCGAAAAGGTGAGAATATCCTGCCCCAGCGGTGGCACATGTCACAAACACATGCAAAGGCACGACAAGCATGGGCTGCTGAAGACCTATTCTATTAAATGAAAGCGACACAACCCTTTCCATATTCAATAGATTATAGTACGATTCCGACCACATCGTGAGCATGTGTTTATGAATCTATATCAAATAGTGATGATCCCAGATGTTCGCGAAAAGGTGAGAATATCCTGCCCCAGCGGTGACACATGTCACAAACACATGCAAAGGCACGTGATCAGTTACATTTGATTGTGTTGTGACCCCAGGTTCAGGATTCTTATCGACGTAATTACAAATAGATCACGCCCTTTTAGCGTGCGTGTGACACTCAACTGATATCATGGCACAGGTCACGCTTTTGGTCAATAGTTTATGTGCGCCACCTGGCAACGTCAAGTTTGTCTGATGATAGTTTTCAAGAGTGGGTAACGGACCTGTAAATAATATTGTTTTACCCCCATTAAGAATCTTGCAATTCTATTGGTTAATCCGTACCACATGACCAAACAACACATTTCAATGGAGACCCCGAAATCATGTGACTAACACTGATCACCACGAATATTGACACGTCAAATGATCAGTATTGACCTGTCACGTGATGTATATTGACTCCTCTGCTAGAAAAACATCTTCTATAAATAGACACGAAAAACAGTGATATGTATGCAGGCTGCACAAGAATAAAGTTATCAATTAAACAATGAGTGTCAATTTGACCAAAATTTGTTAAAGAGGTTCTTGGTATCATATATTGATGCATTGTATTTGGTCGTGCAGTAATGTTGTGTGAGCTCCTCTCTAATTGGTGGGCGGATTATGGAAAAATTTATATCTATAAATCATGTATTTTGTTCCAATTATTAGCACATTTATTGGTGTCTGTGCTGGATAACCTATTAAAACGTCTTTAATAATTTTGATTTTGATCTTTATTTTTTTTAATATCCAGTTTTCTAAATCAAACCAAAGATAGTTCACATTTTTATACGACCAAAATATGTGTTCAATACTGTCTTTGACATCTGATCAGAAGCTAAAAAAGTTGTTGTCTACATATCCCATCTTGTTGTTAAAATAAGGTGCGTTATTTGGTATTGAAACCATTGGAGTTTTGTGTTGGTAACACTTGTAAAAGTTTGTAGTTAGGCTTTACTTTGTCTGTCATCCTTATTTGTAGTGGACTTTCCAATCAATCAGTGTGGATTTTTTGCACAATTGTTTTGTGTTAGGGTTGAGTGGTAATGTTGACCTCCATTGGATGTTTTATGTAAGTGAAACAAGTTAAAAGGTAGAATAGGGTATTCCATTTTCTTTTGGAAATCGTTTATCCCCATTATAAGGTAGTATTGTTTTAGTATACTCATGTATTTTAGAAAGTGTGTTTTTATTCGAAAGGTTTCTTTGAAATTTCCAAACGAAAGAAAAAGTCCCGTTTCATCAATGAGGTCATTGATATAGTTTACCCCTTTTTCTTTCCAATCCAGAATACATTTATTATTTATTTTAATGTTATCGTTGTGTCGAAATTAGGACACTTCGAAAAGAAATGGCGGATATGAGTGAGTGAGTATGGTTTTACGCCGCTTTTAGCAATATTCCAGCAATATCACGGTGGGGGACACCAGAATTGGGCTTCACACATTGTACCCATGTCGGGAATAGAACCCGGGTCTTCGGCGTGAGGGGCGAACGCTTTAACCACTAGGCTACCCGGCCGCCCCGATGCTTGGTACGAACGCAGCTGAGTTACCGTAATGGAACAGAGGACGGTTTTAAGACACTATGAACTTTAAAGTGAATTTCGGTATAACCACACGAATGATTACTCGTGATGACCCCCGAGGTGGTCTGGCCGGGCCGTGTTCCGGTCCGGTCCGGTCCGGTCAGACCGCCGAAGGGGTCAGGTCCGAGGGTCCCTGATTTCCGATACTGACCTCGTCAAGAGTAACTATTTGTATAATGTGACCAAGGCAAACCACTGAGAGTATACCTGTGAACGGTCAGAACTAGTCTTCAGCATACCATGCTTGTCGTAAGAGGCAACTAATGGGACTCTGTCCCTTTGTTGATTCATGTCACCGTATCCCAGTTGCGAGATCGATGCTCATGATGTCAATCATTGGATTGTCTGGTCCAGATTTGATTATTTACAGACCGCCGTCATATATAGCTTGATAAGTGCTGAGGGCGGGGTTAAACAACAAACAAACAAACACACTGATAGTATGAACAATAAAACACCTCATCTGGACTCGTTCATACCTTGTAACTACCACATGCCCGTCTGAATCGGTTCTTACTACAAATAATAACAATGATTTATTACCGACTTCGCCATGCTTGTGATTTTGACACAGAGGTCCATCCATGGTACGACCCAGAATATGTGGAGGGCGTCATGGAAAATGACTCATACAAAATTCTTTGGAATGGGCCCGTATACAGCCTCAGACCTATCCAGGCCAACAAACCTGATCTTGTCCTTTTTGATAAATACAATGAAATCACTTTTATTATCAAATTTTCTGCCCTTTTTAACACCAATGTGATTGACAAGATTCAGGAAAAAAATGGCAGACACGCAGACCTCGCTTTCAAAATGTCACGCTTGCATCCTAAGTTCCAAGTTGTCCGACTGCCCATTGTTCTTGGTGCCTTAGGTTTGGTACCTCCCAATCTGTTGACAGACATTGGTAGAGTACCCGGGTTTGCTACCAGGAATACAGCCCTTCTGACAATCTGGGTAATGCAGAAGGCTGCAGTGTTGGGGAGTCCTCACATTCTCCGAAAATCTTCGCGGGTTCGACTGGGCAGCGCTTCCTGGGAGAAGTCCCATTCGCTGTCAGGGCTGCGTGTTGAGGGGGCAGGGGCCCTGAGTTGATGATGAGCCCAACCAGCCAGGATCACGTTTCGTGGTTTATCAACACCACACCCGTGTTCTCACGTTAATTCATCCCTTTTCATAAACGTCTTATCCTGATGCACTTCGGATTTTCCTCCCAAATCAAGCTGACATATCTTGGTAACAAAAACCTCACTCACTGACTCACTTACTCCAAGTCAATTTCACGATCAACAATTTTACACCAACGTACTCAAACGATGAAAGATACAGTATGTTTTTCAGAAACCCCATTCTCGACGACGACTCTCGGGCGATTGCTGGTAATGCACACGCATCGGTAGATATCTGATAGATGTGATTAAATACGTCAAACTGTCTACATTGATTGACATGCCACTGATATATCTTAGTACAAGGTGATCGTAGATAGTGGTCGCTATATATTGAGTACATTTGAAGCCAAAGTAACACCACACTGTCGTCAATCGCGTCGTCTTCTTCAAAGGGTAAGCATAGCGTTAACGTACACAGGTCCACTTACCTGTATCAAGGAAATTGTAAGCGCACCACGGTGGACTAAATGTTGCGTGCATTGTCTCATAATAATTAATTTAGTAGATTTTCAGAAACTTTTATTAAAAAACTGTATAAATGAACAGAGAAAGTTGATAATCCGGTCGCTGGACTATTACTCCACATAAGGAACGTTTGTGTGATTTATGTAACTCGCTTTCTTTTGGGGACGAATTTCACTGAATCTATTTGGATATGAAGCTCTTCACCAACAGTGGAGATTGTATTATCCAGAATTAGTGTCACTTTGACATTGATTTTAATCTGTACCAATTACAAGTATGATTCTCTGCGCGCAAATAAATATTAAAATATTGTCAGAATATAGTAGATACATGTGTAAATTTGTGGATTCTACCCTGTAATAACATATTGTCCACTGCTTGCTAACCCAGGAACACCCCCTTTGCATTGATCTATGTAAATACTAATTCATCACCGCTGGATGTTGTGAAATAAACTTGACTTGACTTGACGAATTTCCCGATTTACGAATCATCAGTATGGATACAAGAAGCTATATTTAACGTCGAATATTATAATACCTAGGACATTAGCTAAAAAGCTTATTTAATGAGTAAAAGTTCAATTAATAGCACCGAAGGGGTGAATACAGAATTTTAAAAAGAAGGGGGGAAGTCCACTCGGGGGATTTGAAACTTTAGTTGGGAGTGGGTGTACTATCCCTAAAATCACAAACACTTTAACAACCAAATCAAAATGTGTTCATGGTAGGCAATGCGCATGCAAAATGTCATCAGACGTACGAACAGGGTATAAGCACCACCCCCACCCCCACCCCCACCCCACCCCACCCCACACACACACCCCACACCCCACACCCCACACACACCTTTGGATCCGCCACTGCCCAGAATGTGGGGCTTCCGGCTAACGGTGTCCGTTTTTGGTTCACAGCACATTGTATTGCGTTGTCCTGCCCAATTCCTACAGATGAACATGCACCCGGCTGTCTTCATCCTGACTCTAGGGATTTACCAAATACAGGCAAACGTCATCCCTGTTACATCAACAAAAGGTGAGTGAGTGGAACAGATTGTTGAAGTCGTAATTGATAAATGATAGTTATCGTCTTATGAAATAATTATTTCAGGGATGTATGAGTTAAGAGGGGATCATAAAGGTCAGGTCAAGCTTGATCCTTCATCCAAGTATGTCAACACTCAGCAGTCACTTTGGCCAGCCTATTTCCTTTAGTCTTTGAAACAAGTATGAACCCAATGTACATATACCAATCCCTTATACTGCATTCAGGATTTTTTTAATTCGAAAAATGGGTAAAAAGTAGAATCATTTTCTTGAGAATGCATGTAGCTTGTGTCATTTTGAAATCATAGATTTGATATATCAATTTGAAAGAATTGTTCGCTCTTAACCTTGTTCGAATAAAGAATATTCTGTCTAACATGTGGGCATAACTGTAGTAATACTACAAACATAGAAATATATGTACATTTTGTTCTGGTACAATCCAATAGTCAGTGTAACTCACAATAGCTGTTGTAAATATGGTAAATATTTCACCAATACTCTTGTCTTTAAAAGTTCTTAAATCAATCATTTCGGCCTGATAAACATCAAGGTAGCACGCCGTGGTGTCTACCGGTAGGGTAGAAAATGATTTTCAGCGATTCCTTCATATTATTTTCACCGCTGTATTGCCTTTTCGGCCCAGTGGAATCTGTTTGGGCAGATAATCGAGACTGGTTGTTTTCTGGTGTTTACGTTGTATATAGAACTGAATTGCTGTACAAAGCGGAGTTAAACCCACCATTTAAATTTGCTCTAAGGATGCACGTTAGTATGATGTTAACATTGAACATGTTCATACGCTTCAGGTTGTGTTCAAGGTGCTGTTCTAATGCCACGTAAGTATTATCTGTCTAGTTGAACTCGGAGACTGTTTGTGAGTGAGTGAATTAGGTTTAACGCCGCTTTTAACAGTATTACAGTTATATCGCGGCGTGTCAGCTTAATGTGGGAGGAAAGCCCGAAGTGATGCAGGTCTCAGACGTTTACCACTTCGGTGAAACCCACGAGCACGGATATGGTGCTGACAAACCTAGAAACCTAATCGGGGCGATCCGGGATTCGGATCCACAATCATAGGTTTCTGGCGCAAGCTCCTTCCCAGCGCGTGACACCTTCGTTACACTCTCGGTAACATCGCTGCCACCAGTATGGGCGCGGCCATTACAAGAATCTTGAAATTTGCCCTCTAACCCCAAACGTAGTAACGTTGATACTTTTGTTATGTCTTTGGGAATGCCATCATATATTTCATTTTGAAAAGGTTTACGACTGACCATGTTTTCCAGATGAATTTACTTTGTTGTTTTAATAATCAGATTGGTTCGAGATTGCAGACAAACGGAAAATCAACCAACTTCTCCCTTACATTCTTACTTTATCAATAACACGATAGTTTTAGTGAAACAGAAATTCAAATTGACAAACGAAGAAATTAATTTAGCAGCGATAAGTGTATTCGGCAGTCGTCGCTTGTTTGTAAACATAACGGTCATTCGGTTGCGAGTTCAACTCCAAGCATGGTTGTGGCCACCTATTCAGAATGGGGAGTTTTGACTGGTGGCAGCGATAGTATAGAGAGCTCCGCGAACGGGCTATCGCTGTGAGAAGCTTGGTTTCTGGCGTGCTCAAGGGACGCAACTCTGCACAGAGAATCGCGTCCCCCCGTTTGTTAAGAGTCATGAATGAGTTTATACATACTATGTTATTAATAGAATGTATTAAATTAACAAAATAGGTCTGTAAAGAATACAAAACATATATATTTGGGTGTGTGAGGTGCTGCGATTTTATCAAAAAGATCGATTGCCTCCGATAAATTTTGAAAAATATGATATATGCTTCAGGCTGTTGAAAAAAATGAAATTGCCTGCCACAAAAAATATATTGCTGCAAGGTGTTTTAATGTTTACACTAACGGTATTAAATAATTAGTGCGAAGTGAAGTGAAATTGGGTTTAACGTCGTGTCCAAGATTCTTGCACTTATATAGCGACGTTATTAAATAATTAAATGTGTAGAATGAATTATGTTTACTTATAAGCTCCTTATTTCTAATGTACTGAATTTTAATCAAAGCAACTGAGCATCTGTTTTTACATTACAATTCTGTGTAGCTATGTTATGTGTCATTTACATAAAAGAAATGTATGTTATTCCCCGTAAGGCAAAGAAAACATATTATGACTATTGTCCCCGCCGACGTCATTTTCGACCTCCCTCAGTATAAAGCCTGTTCGGTTAGGTATAATATTCCAATTCGAAAAGCGCATTTTTGTAACGATGTTTAATTTTGGACTTTTTAGTGAGTGAGTGAGTAAGGTTTTACGCCGCTTTTAGCAATATTCCAACAATATCACGGCGGGGGACACCAGAAATGGGCTTCACACATTGTACCCATGTCGGGAATCGAACCCAGGTCTTTGGCGTGACGAGCGAACGCTTTAACCACTAGGCTACCCGACCGCCCCGGACTTTTTAGTATCTTAGCTATGATCATGGGTTCGAATCCCGATTCGCACTGATTACGAGTCTACATGTGACATCGTGATATCACCAAAGTGTCAAACGTGTAAGGCCTGCTTTCCTTTGACATAAAGCTGACCCAACTCACTCACTCACGCACTCACACACTCACTCAGCATCTACCACCCATGGCAATGACAAGTGTTATGTTGAAAACATCAGTTTCCATATCATCATAAAAATGTCATTAGTTTTCAGTAAAATTACATGATTACAGTTATTGATACTTTTGAGTATATACACAGAAAACACATTTCATTGAATCTTACTGTGAGGTTTTTGGTTTCTGTCTATTGTACAGCCCCTGTCCCCGGCCCTGGTGTGATTCCTCCTCGACCACGCCCTTGTCCTGCGTGGGTCAACGAGAGAGGGGACTGTTTTCTCGGCGACATGGTGTTGACCAAACAACAGTGCATCGACATGGTGGGTTTGGCTGAATACAACTCCTTCCACAGAGGCAACCCCAGCTTAGTGGACTAACAGTGCTTTGGTTGTATTGTTTTGTGACTGGATATTTTATACACACCATGAGGCGTCTTAATCTCAGAATAATCACCGAAGATATATATGATTGTACATGTGCATTTGATTGGTTCATGACATATGATGTACATATAAGAATAAAACATTCATTGTTGTTGTTGTTGTTGTTGGTTTGTTGTTTAACGCCGCACTCAGCATTATTCCAGCTATATGACGGCGGTCTGTAAATAATTGAGTCTGGACCAGACAATCCAGTGATTGATATCATGAGCATCGATCCACGCAATTGGGATGGATGACATGCATCAACCAAGTCAGCGAGCCTGACCACGCGATCCCGTTAGTCGCCCTTTACGACAAGCATAGTCGTTAAACAGTAATATGGTTTTGTGACCCATGAAGATCCGGGCTGTGTTGGTCCTCAGCAACCCATCGTAAGAGGCAACTAACGGGATCGGGAGGTCAGAAGTGCTGACTTGGCTGATGCATGTCATCGTATTCCAATTGCGTAGATCGATGCTCATGATGTCATTCACTAGATTGTCTGGTCCAGACTGGATTATTTAGACCGCCGTCGTAGAGCAGGCATATTGCTGACTGCAACGTTCAAAGGCCAAACAAACAAATATGGTTTTGTCGCTTTTATAAAGGTATGATGAGTTCACATTGATCAAAACTATATCCTTTGTACGTATTCGCACATTATGTAATGAAGTTCAGCAAAAGAAATACTTCATTCATTGCCTCCCTTTATGCGCTGTTTGAAAGCTGTTGTTACCCTGTCTGGCGCTCGGCATTATGGGGCTAAAACAAGGACTGGTCGGCTCGGATACAGTGTCTGGTAAGGTATTCATGTTAAACTGCGGCATTGTATCTCAGTGAGCTAGCACTATAAATCGGCATCATTCCGGACTACTACAAGCACGCACGCACGCACGAGCGTTGTATACCTGCAATAATCTTGAGTGCATTTCACCTCACCTGACCTTACCTAACCTCACCTCACCTCACCTCTATATAAATCCATAGCAACAATCTTGAACGCGACGTTAAACCCCATTTCACCTCACCTCACCTCACCTGTTTGAAAGCCGTGATTTACGTCACGCCACACCTTGCCACAAGGGGTACGTTACTGAAACTAGCGTACAAGCTATTTGATATTAAGCTAACTATTGTTTGGTCTAACTGTGGTCTCATGCGCAATTCGACGACTGCGTAAGCATCAATACCTCATGGCTATTCTAGGAATATCATGAACATGTCTTGTTTTCACATGTGTTTGCTGGTCTTCTTACGTGTATTCACCAGTTGCTCTATGTACTTTGTCTCCATTGTATCTAGCCCGCATACCAATACATTCACACCCTTTCAAAGCGGCATTTGAAGCTGTAATAAAACACTTTCATGGCCAAATCATGAATATTGTACTGTGATATGTTTTGTCGGGGTCAGTGTCACTTGTTGACAACCAGTCAAGCAATACCTTGGGAAGCAAACGTTTGTCATCCATTAAAGCGACATTGCCGAGAAAACACTTTACGTTTCATTGGTATGCTGGGTGTTCGTAAACCTTGTGTTATGTAAGAGAACATTCGAACTGTTTGTGTGTACATCATGGTTTTTCTAATGGTTTCATATTCCAAATGTGAATGAGTGAGTTAGGTTTAACGCCGCTTTTAACAGTATTCCAGTTATATCGCGGCGTGTCAGCTTGATGTGGGAGGAAAGCCCGAAGTGATGCAGTTCTCAGACGTTTACAACTTCGGTGAAACCCACGAGCATGGGTATGGTGCTGACAAACCTAGAAACCTAATCGGGACGAACGGGGATTCGAACCCACAATCATAGGTTTCTGGCGTGCCCAAGGGACGCAACTCTGCACAGCGAATCGCGGCGCCTTAGACGACTGGGCCACCCGTGCCCATCACATCTGAATAAATAAGTGAGTATGGTTTTAAGTTGCTTTTAGATCAATTCCAGTCATACGCCGGGGACACTACATATGGGCATGTGGAGAATCGAACCCCGACGAACGAACCCTTCATCCATTACGCTACATCACTGTCACAACATTTACAACAATTAAAATAATTGTCTTACCTTTTTATTTCTGAAACGAGTGATGTAATTACAATATATTCTCTTCGGCAGTTCTACTTCGCCTAGGGTTGTGGATAGCCTAGTGGTAAAAGCGTTCGCCCGTCATGCCGAGACCCAGTTTCGATTCCCCACCTTTGTACAATGTGTAAATCCCATGTCTAGTGTTCCTCGCCGTGATAATGCCGAAACATTGGTAAAGGTGGCGTAAAACCATACCCCCTCACTCATTCACCTCTTCGCATAATTAACGATATGGAAAGTTTTCAGTAATTGATCTTGATTAGCGGTTGCTAAAATATGTGCTCAACAATACAAACATAACTGTTGTGCTTCAGCTAAACCCGGTGCACGGTAGGCTCAGTGGTCAAATGTTGCATGCTTAGTCATGCCAAAATGCGCCGATCGTGAGTTTGAATCCCGTGTTCACCGTGAAACGTTATTGGTTTATCAGCACCGTATCCGTGCTCGTGGGTTAGTTAACAAACCATAAACGCCTACGACCCACGTCACTTTCCCCGTACATTACGCTGTCATACCGTAATAAAACTGAAATATTGAATTGGCGCTTGAACCAACCTAGTCCCTCACTCACAGTCGTGCGGCGCCATATTGTACCTATTGGGTGAAGTCCGTTAACTATTAGTGCTCAAAGGTATCTCTGATCATTCTCTAAATTTGAAAATAATATCAGTCATAACGATTCACATGATAACTTCTATTAAATGCTTTTAACATTCATTTGTATACATTCTACAAGAGTATTTGATGGTAAAGCATACATGCAAATTTCTGTCATGAAATGAATCAAGGTTAGCGGAACTTGATTGAATACCTGTACCAAACGTATTGATATTACTGTCGAACTACCTTTGATAAGGTTCAGTAAACCGGAAAATAACCCAGACTTTAACACCGTCGTAAACCTGTTTGAAAATAAAATCCGGCTTATTCATTGAATCCGTTGACGTTTTCTGTTGTCAGTACACACCTAACGCGCACGGCTATGTATGAATAGGGCTGCGGCAGGGCTGTATGCTACCGACTATTAATTTCTGCATACGTTTCAACCATACGACGGAGGTAGTGTCGTAGATTAATATCATGGAAACTGGTTCAGGAGGGTTAAGTGTGTCATCCACTAAAATTGTTTTCGGTGATCAGCCTGATTACCGCTGGTTGAGTCTGTAATGTTTTGACACTACTGTGAGTTCAATATGTGATTCTTGTTGCCATTTAGGATGGATATATTCAGTTCAATATTCCTCAGGAGTGTTTGTCTTCTCGGTGCGTTGTGGCCACTCGATACAAATGGTAGGTGTTATAGGCCTTCACAATAGAGTAGTGTATATCTTTCTACTGTGTTGAGTTGTGTTATGACTCGTTCTGTAAATGATCATAAAGGATCATTTCTACACGCATCTTCCAAAACAACTAACACGTGTTACACATGGTGCTTTTCTTCAGTAAACTGTTGTATTGGTTATGCTTATATCAAATGTTTATGATGTTACATATTATTCATACCATATGCAAGCATTTGAGTCTACTATATGACTTATGATATAAAGGTCAAATGTTTGAACAGCAATACCTGCCAACTCTAGTTTTACCTGTTTTATTCGTCTTTTGGCCCAGTTACATACTTACATACAACACAACACTTTATCGTCTACTACAGAGACTTCTTTATAGTTTATACAATCTAAAGAAGCCCTTTGCTCTATAAACATATGTGCATGAACGAAACTGATTCGTCATGTTTATGAGGTAGTGTCTTCCAGGGCTAAGGACCTGGTCCAATCCACACCCTAGCTTCGTGCCACCTTATTTTCTTGTATGTCAACGGGTCAACAGAACGCTGTTCACCGTCAATATTCCTCAGGAGTGTTTGTCTTCTCGGTGCGTTGTGGCCACTCGATACAAATGGTAGGTGTTATAGGCCTTCACAATAGAGTAGTGTATATCTTTCTACTGTGTTGAGTTGTGTTATGACTCGTTCTGTAAATGATCATAAAGGATCATTTCTACACGCATCTTCCAAAACAACTAACACGTGTTACACATGGTGCTTTTCTTCAGTAAACTGTTGTATTGGTTATGCTTATATCAAATGTTTATGATGTTACATATTATTCATACCATATGCAAGCATTTGAGTCTACTATATGACTTATGATATAAAGGTCAATGATAATAAAACATACAATAATTGAACGATAATGAATAAATTTCTTCTGAAAACAAGACCAGATCGATAGTTGATTTATAACAGTAAACATGACACAAGCCCTCCATAGTTTGTTTGTTTGTTGTTTAACGCCGCACTCAGCAATATCCCTCAATAGTAGATGTAAGACATCAACAAATATACAGGCTATGTATATATGTTTCTTAACCTGAATTGATCAAGAACGATAAATCAAAATATGTTATATCCTTAGTCAATAGTCTATATGTGGCCCAGTTGCCCATAATAGCACATACTAGTATTGTTACATAGTTACCATTTTGCACTGAATAGCATTATTTTTGGTAGATCATTCGATCCCTTTGTGCGTGTAATTGATTTATTTGATTATGATCTGAGGAAAATGTACATCAGAGATGTTTACGCTACGAAATCGCATCTGTTTATCTTCATATTAATATGTATATGCAATATTCGTCACAAAATCAATGATATCAAATTTAGGTACATACGCATGACACAACGTCATGTGGTACATGCTTCAGAATAACAGATAACTTCAATAAATGTTTGAACAGCAATACCTGCCAACTCTAGTTTTACCTGTTTTATTCGTCTTTTGGCCCAGTTACATACTTACATACAACACAACACTTTATCGTCTACTACAGAGACTTCTTTATAGTTTATACAATCTAAAGAAGCCCTTTGCTCTATAAACATATGTGCATGAACGAAACTGATTCGTCATGTTTATGAGGTAGTGTCTTCCAGGGCTAAGGACCTGGTCCAATCCACACCCTAGCTTCGTGCCACCTTATTTTCTTGTATGTCAACGGGTCAACAGAACGCTGTTCACCGTCATACTGTCAGTTGTATACATAGGAAAACATGGGAAAGAGTTATGCACGAATCACAAGGTAAAGAAATGTGTGACAGCTCTCTTTTGACGCACGTAGAGCGGATAAATAGCATTTGGTTTGACATTGTATTCACGCGTTGACTGTGATATGGGAAACCTTGGTCATTCAGTGCTGTACATGACTGTCGAACACGTTTTGCTAGTGTATTTATTATATACATGTAAATGATATGTGTTTGTTGAGATTATGCCTTAGTTATTTTCACTGAGGGGGTGAGTTTGGCTTATCGTTGGATTTATCGTTGATCGGCAGGATACGCTCACCTTTTCGCGAACACCTGGTATCATCACTATTTGATAGTGATTCCTAGACACATGCTCATGATAAAGCTGGAATCGCACAGTCGCTTCTGTTTTGACAGAGATTTCTTATGAATGTGGAAAAGTGTTTGGTCGCTTTTATTTACGTGTACATGTCCAATAATACAAAGACAGTTAGACATTTTATCGAAATGTTTTGTTTTGTTTGTTTGTTTGTTGTTTAACGCCGCACTTAGAAATATTTATGCTATATGACGGCGGTCTGTAAATAATCGAGTCTGGATCAGACAATCCAGTGATTGACAACATGAGCATCAATCCACGCAATTGGGATTGATGACATGCATCAACCAAGTCAGCGAGCCTGACCACCTGATCCCGTTAGTCGCCTCTTACGACAAGCACAGTCGCCTCTTATGGCAAGCATGGGTTGCTGAAGACCTATTCTACCCCGGATCTTTTTCGACAAGCAAATGTGATTCATTAGACTGATAGATGATACATTATCACAAATAATTGTTAAGTGTGTACATTGATCCAATACACGACAAGTGGCAAATTCGAAAACGTCCAATTTATATCTCGAATTCAGATCGAGATATATGTTGTACACCACAGGGGTGTGAGTATGGAGGCCATCGTGTTTAGGTATCATGCCATTGTCGCCTCCTTGACATATTACCTTTCGTATGTATCTACCATTGTGAAATGAGTGGCGTGCCTGCTACAATCGTGTTGAAAGTCTTTAAGTGACATAAGAAACCGGAAATCTTTCGGAGTTTTTTTCACTTCGTAATTGTATGAAACCTTTCCTATGTGCATTTTTTCATCTCAATCCCTGATCCGTTGGTTCTATATGAACTTTTGAGCATCGAATACCCAAAAATGCCCCCAAATCTGAAAGCATTTAATGTTTATATCTCACCATGTTCTGTGAATCGAAAGAAAAATAGACACTGGCTGTCACGGACTGCAACTCCAGATTACAAACAACAATCACTTAGTGTAAGTTGTAGTTTAGCATATATGAGGGCCTAACAATGATAACTCTAATAATACATATGGTGTTATGCATGCAGTACAAATGTGGATGTGTAATTATTCGATTTTGTCAAGGTGAATTATTAAAGGGGATGTCCCTGATCCTATGACCCTATGGCAATTTTTATATTTAGATCTCCAGACATATAGGTGAATGGTTGAGTGAGCTTAACGCAACATTTAAATTGTTTCTTACTCTTTATTGGTTACAGGTCAAGACACATGCCACTGCTTGAACCCGACCCAGTGCGGTACCTTCCGGGAACAGGGATGCTCCCCTTGTCAGACTCCTTGGTGGGGACCCTACTGTCAAGCGCGTAAGCTAAAGAGGCAGACTTTTATTTCACCAACTCTATTTATACCGATACCTTTTCTACATAGGAAATTACGTCTTTATGTCGAAAATTACATCACCTTTTTTCTATGAAAAGACACTATTGTAAATGAAAGCGACAAAACCCCTACCATATTCATAAGAAATTTCTGCCACAAGCAGCGCCAATTGTACTATCAGTACTAATTCAGACTATCTCATAAGCATGTATTTATGAATCACTATCAAGTGGTGAGGGTACCAGGTGTTCGCGAAAAAGGTGAGCAAAACACGGGAACACATGGTACAAATCAAACTAGGGAACTGCATCGGACGATTTTTTTGGGTCAAATTTGGAAATGTACCCCACATGTGGAGGGGGTAAATTGACAAACTACCCTTTAATGATAAATACCCTGGCCCCATTCAACTTTAAAAAGTTCTGTTTTCTCCTAACATAGATTTTAGTACTGTATGCATCTATGTATACATACATTTCATCTATATTATGTGTTCCAAATTAAACTATTTGTACATTTGTGAATGAGACGCAAACAAATTGAACAAGCAATGGGGTTGACAAAAACAAATTAACTTCATGTATTTTATAGTCATTTATGAGTACCTTTACTGGTTAAACAGACTTGATTTGACAACATTGATAACCAAAATGTGACAGTTTGACTCAAGTGTTTATAGTATTTAATCAGTAATATTTGCTTGTTATAATTTCATATATAATTAGATATGATATATTTGACCGAGGAAATACCATTCGAATACCTTCATTGTGAAATGTTGATATATACTGAACAGCATTGAAAACGCACCAGCAGTCAATCTTGAAATATTACAAAAACAGCTTGAGCAATGACCGATTTTAATTAGAACAGACATAGACGGATTATTAAGAAAGACGACAAAGGAAACAGTAATACCACACAGTAATTACATTTACGTCATCAGTGTGAGGAAGACACATAGGGTTAAAATGAAAAGTCAATATCTGGTATGTCCGCCATTGGCAGCAACACAGGCCATGCAACGTCTTCTCATTGATCGAATAAGTCTGCGAATAGTGTTCTGGGTGCTGATGAAAGAATGGGATGACGTGATTTGCCAATTTGTTATTCCTGTAGTAAAGGGCATTAACTCTTCCACGACAAACATGGAGCTCTGTTCGATGGTTATGACTGATGCCGCCCCACACCTTGACATCCCCCCCCCCCCCCCCCCCATCGATCTGTTTGTACAACGCAGTCATTGTGGTAACGTTCTCCACGTCGACGCCACACTCGCAGTCGACCGTCAGCATTCCGTAAATGAAAACGGTACTCATCAGAGAACAGCACACCATGCCACTGCCGCAATCTCCAATGACGATGCCTTTTGGCCCAACGCAGACGTTCATTTCGATGTCGATCAGTGAGTATGGGTCCAACATATGGACGTCGAGCACGTAGCCCTGCTGAGCGGAGACGTCGACGTACGGTGTCAGCGCTGATCAACCCCGTCGGCCTTGTACGGTTGCTGCAGTCCTGGTAGCCGGAAGTGTACGATCACGAAGATGCCGATGAACAATATGGCGATCCTGACGTGGTGTAGTGACACGTCGTTGACCCGGACGTCGTCGATCACTGGTGGTTCTTGTCTGCTGGTATCTGCTCAGTAGCCTGAGGACTGTTGAATGATGGCATTGAAACCGTTGTGTAACGACTCTACTTGACGTACCAACTTGAAGCATGCCCAAGGCACGTTCACGTTCCTCTGCTGTTAATCTTGGCATTTCTTGTGTCAGTACCCTTTACGTCTGCAGCAACAAGTGATGTGGTTTTTAAAAGTCTGTCTTTTATAGCCCTATTCTGCATGCTTCTCGTGAAACAAAAAACGTTTTCCATGATATGCACGCAATTTGTTGCGTTTTGGCGATTTCGCTCACAAAAAAAATAGGAATGTGTTTTGACGAGCTGTTCTTCTTCATGCTCCGTCCAGAACGTCGTATATTACTCATTCACTTATATATTTTCATATGACATAAGCCCGGATAAAAAATACATCCATTTTCATGGTGGTGCGTTTTCAATGCTGTTCAGTATATATCCAAAATGACACTGTGATATTTCTGTAATGGAACATTATAATTCCACTGAGTATTATAATATGAGGTTACAGGAAAATATGTTTTTGTAGATGAATAACGCCATACCTTCATTTCAATACAGTCTGATATCAGGCAATGTTATGAGTTTAACATAAAATAAAATTCTGTTTCCAGAAAATGTAGCTTACTCCCAAACCACCCAACAGAAAGGAGTGTACGTTGAGTATGATGCTTTGGGAAACTTAGTCAGTTCCGCCGGCGGTTACCTTGCCGTAGATGGAAGGGCGACACCGAGTGAAAGAAGAACTTGTTCTCGGACATTACGATACACTTCCGGAACATATTTCACAGTATTACTACCTTCAACACCCCGGATAGCTGGCATTAGAGCATATTTTCCTACCACAGGTAGCTATTATTCGAGCGAAGGACTTTACAGTTCTCCGTGATTGTATTTTTCTCTTAATTTGTCATTTTTCAGAATGTTTCTTTGCATATGATTCGAGGGGGTGAGAATGAGGGTTCAATATTATTATATTGCGACGTGCATGCACGTGTGTGTTTATATGTACGTGTGTGTTTGAGTGTCCGTGTTTGTCTAGCCCGGACGTATGCCGGTTTTATAGTGCTAACCCGCTGAGATACATTTAAACGTGGATGCCAAACTAACACGGTCCATGTATACTGACTTGCCATGTAGAAGATTTAGGTTCGATTACCAAAATGGTTACTATGTGAGAAACATAAGTACTGCGATGTTATATGGTTGGGATGTTGCTAAAAGTAGAATTGGAATGTCCTTTTTTTTCTTTCTTTTTTCTTCACCGGGAGACTCACTGGAAGGTCTTCAAATCCTTGTCGATGACGATGTGTGTTACACCTCCACCACAGCCACGTTGCCAGTTGACATACCGTGTTCTTCAACACTGGTAGGGAGGAACATCACCCTGTACCTGCCTCGTGATAGATATATATCAGTTTGTGAGATAGAGATCAACGGTAAGTGGAAACAAAATACTTTTCCTTTTCAATATGTATCTCGCCAAAGTTGAAATAAAGTTTGGTTGTAAGAATATAAGACTAATTCAGAGCGTTTTTGGTGACATGAAGTCAGCATCCAGGATTCCAAATCAGAATTGGTCTAGCGTAGCCATGCTTGTCGTATGAGACAAATAATTTGGATCGCTTTATGCTGAGTATGGTACAACAGCTTTGGCACCTTTCAGCTGCGTTAAGATTGGTTGAGTAGTATTGTGTCCCGATGGCGTGAGGTTTGTTTTTTAGAGGTTGGTTTAGACCTGCTATGATTATGTTCCGCAAGGGATAACGTTTTAATTGTGTCTTCAGTAGCGTATCACCCAGATTCACACACTTAAACCATGTGTTCACTAACAGTGTGCGGAGATGGTTGGTATGGTATCCAGTGCGAGAAGCGATGCACATGCAAGGCGAGTGACCCTGTATGTAACCCGATCAATGGTGCTTGTCCTTCTGGATGTCCAGATGGCTATGGTGACGTGGATTGTAAAGGTAAGGGGCAACTTGGGTTGACTAAGAACGAAATAACTGTGGTTGTCATAAGGAAGAGAAATTATGGAAGTCAACATGTTTATTATGAGGAACACAACGTTTCGGAGTAAAAGTACCCGATGAAGGAGTTTGTTTGCAATTGTTTGTTTGTTTGTTTGTTTGTTTGTTTGTTTGTTTGCTTGTTTAACGCCGCACACAGAAATATTCCAGCTATATGACGGCGGTCTGTAAATAATCGAGTCTGGACCAGACAATCCAGTGATTGACATCATGAGCATCGATCCACGCAATTGGGATACAATGCCATGTATCAAACAAGTCAGCGAGCCTGACCACCCGATCCTGTTAGTCGCCTCTTACGACAAGCATAGTCGCCTTTTACGGGTTGCTGAAGACTAGTTCTAACCCGGATCTTCACGGTTATGATAACGGAGTAAGCAAATACTCCGAAACGCTGTGTTCCTCATAATAAAGAAGTTGACATCCATAATTATCTTTCTTATGTTTATCACTTCTAAATGCCTTTCAAAGACTTGTGGTTGCCGTGTGGCCGTTGTAAAGCTAAAACACTAGAATTAATTGTACATGTACATATGTTAATGGTAAAACTCAATTTAGCATATCTTGGCGATATAGTTATTACGTAAAACACAAAGAATTGACATTAGTAAGTACGACTGCAACTGATGACAGTAATCATATAGTGATTGTGTAGGTAAAGGATTGGTTGAACGCGAGATAATGACAGTTATCACATGGTGACTGTAAAGGTAAAGGATTGGTTGAACGCGAGATAATGACAGTTATCATATGGTGACTGTGAAGGTAAAGGATTGGTTGAAGGCGAGATAATGACAGTTATCATATGGTGACTGTGAAGGTAAAGGATTGGTTGAACGCGAGATAATGACAGTTATCATATGGTGACTGTGAAGGTAAAGGGCTAGAATTGGTTGACTGTGAAGGTAAAGGATTTGTCGAACATAGGATAATGACAGTTATCATATGGTGGCTGTGAAGGTAAAGGGCTAGAATTGGTTGACTTCGAAGGTAAAGGATTAGTTGAACATGGTATAATGATAGTTATCATATGGTGGCTGTGAAGGTAAAGGATTAGTCGAACATAGGATAATGACAGTTATCATATGGTGGCTGTGAAGGTAAAGGGCTAGAATTGGTTGACTTCGAAGGTAAAGGATTAGTTGAACATGGGATAATGACAGTTATCTTATGGTGACTGTGAAGGTAAAGGATTAGTCGAACATAGGATAATGACAGTTATCATATGGTGGCTGTGAAGGTAAAGGGCTCGAATTGGTTGACTTCGAAGGTAAAGGATTAGTTGAACATGGGATAATGACAGTTATCTTATAGTGACTATGAAGGTAAAGGATTAGTCGAACATAGGATAATGACAGTTATCATATTGTGGCTGTGAAGGTAAAGGGCTAGAATTGGTTGACTTCGAAGGTAAAGGATTAGTTGAACATGGTATAATGACAGTTATCTTATGGTGACTGTGAAGGTAAAGGATTAGTTGAACATGGTATAATGACAGTTATCTTATGGTGACTGTGAAGGTAAAGGATTGGTTCAATGCAAAATAATGACAAGTACAACAATACGGAGACCTTCAAGTTCAATGATATGCTTAAATTAGGATTAGGATTGTTGAACGTTATCACCTCTGCTATGACGAAATACTACACGGTAATATAACCTTTGAACCAAAGCCATTACACGGGAACCCTTTCAACTGTTGCCGACAGGACGATTCCATAAAGGGTATATATATCAAAAGCTTAACGCACGCTGTAGAAATGATACAGCATTAAAGTATTTTAATACGAAAGAAGTATTTTTATCTTAACTACATTGTGACATACCATGAATCTATAATGAACAAATAATTGATTTTCATGTGTTTATGATTATGGTTATGATTTAGTATGTGCCGACGGCCGTTACGGCATCAACTGCTCCGCTGTATGTGGCAACTGTTTGAACGGGGTTGTGTGCGATAAGACGACAGGAGAGTGTCCAAATGGCTGCGCTGGGGGATTCTTCACGCCGAAGTGCAATACACGTATGTATACCTTGTCGCTGTGCATGGACATTGTATCCTTCCACATGTCACGACGTGGCATCTGATAGTAGCATTCGTGCTCGTAGTTCGGTATGTTGGAGATACAATGTTAGGATATTTCATTACAAAATACAAACTTGAACACAGCTATGTACGTGTATTTCTGTATTCACTTATGACATCCATAACTGGCTTAAATTTGACATATTCCTAATAAATGCCATAATTAATATTAAAAATTGGTTTAAAATACGGAGTGCGTTTTCATGGGAATCGCAGGTTTCTTTATGGTGATATTGGCTGAAAGGATCTGATTTAAAAAGTTAAGCCCATGTCTGATCATGGCTTGTTATCTGTATACATTGTATAAGCCTGGGGCAAAAAATTCATGTACACGATTTTGGTTTGTTTGTTGTATTACGCCGCACTCAGCAATATTCCAGCTATATGACGGCGGTCTGTAAATAATCGAGTCTGTCATGTACAAGAAAAACGTGGCCCGTGAAGAATAGGTCTTCATCAACCCATGCTTGCCGTAAAAGGCGACTATGCTTGTCGTAACAGAAGACAAACGGGATCTGGTGGTCAGGCTCGCTGACTTGGTTGATACATGTCATCGATCCCGTTGCGTGGATCGATGCCCATGATGTCAATCACTGGATTGACTGTTACAGACTCGATTATTTACAGACCGCCGTCATATAGCTGGAATATTGCTGAGCGCGGCGTTAAACAACAAACAAAGAAGAAAAAGTTAACCCGAGATAAATCACTACTTTTTATGAGACATCTCTTTCATCTCAAAATTCTTCCAACAATTCTTCATTCATCACAAACATGACGCAATCCATAATTTGAAAGACACTCTCCTTTCAGAATGTAGTGATGGGAGATTTGGATCTCAATGCGCTTCAGTGTGTGGGTCGTGTCGGAACAAGCAGCCTTGTGACAAGCAGACAGGAGCATGTCCAAATGGGTGTGCACCGGGCTTTTCCGGAACGATGTGTTCAACACGTAAATATACAGTAAAACTATTTATTTTCTGATGTACTGACTGCATTGCCTGGTCTATATTCTTTACACATGAAACACAGAAGAAAGGCTGATGATGAGTTTATGTCATGAAACGACGCATGTAATGTTCGAGCCTACCACATATGTTACCTGTGATCTCTACTTTGGACAACCACAACAAGAGAGACTACATAAACTGAGGTTATCGGGCACTAGGCACACTTGTCTATGGCTATCTTATTTAATCCAGGCACCTATTGTAGACACCATACATTTTAATTATGTAATTATGTATTACCACACTCAATAATTCGGGGCTTTATATGTCTTGGTTTATGAATTATGGATTTCATTTTTAAATATCTCGACAAAAAAATCTTTTGAATTACGTCATGAAAAAAATAGATGGATTAAGAATACAGAAATCTTAACCTACAGACATTTTGTTCAGAAATAACTTAAATTTGATTTGTTTTGTTTTGTGTTTCGATCACTTACATTATGCAGTATTGGGGAAAATAATCTGTAAATCAACTTTTAACTTAAAAACGGGAAAGGGGCCCTTGTCGTCTTATGCTCCGGAATTCGCTGTGGAGAGTTACCTGTCTTAGACATGGCAAAGACCTATGGCCATCGGCTCCAATTCATTATATTTCTTGGTTTGACAGTTATAAACGCCTGAGTCCGCCTCCGTGGTCTAGTGGTAGAGTGTCCGCCCGGAGAGCTGAAGGTTCGGGGTTCGATCGCCGGCCGCGTCATACCAAAAGACGTTAAAAATTGTACTTTTTGTTACCTTGTCTGGCGCTCGGCATTAAGGGGCTAAAACAAGGACTGGTCGGCTCGGAGTCAGTATACTGTGTCTGAGTGGGGTATTCATGTTAAACTGCGGCATGGTATCTCATCAGTGAACTAGCTCTATAAATCGGCATCAGTCCGGACTAGTACAAGCAGCCATACACACACACAAATATATAAGTGCAATAATCTTGGACGCGACGTTAAACCCCATTTCACCTCACCTATAAACGCCTGATATATGCATTACGTCGGGGTCTCACCCAACATCAAGCTGACACACCGTCATATAACTGAAATACTGTTTTAAGGCGGCGTCAAACCAACTCACTCAACCCAAACCTGAATTATGTGCTATTATGTTGGGCATACTACGATCTTAAACGTAATACTTGATAATTTAGGTTTTGTGTGTTTAGCTTGCAATGCCGGGACGTATGGTACCAGTTGCCAGTTTGCTTGTGGACGGTGTCGCAACGGGGACATATGTGACACGGTGTCTGGGATGTGTTTCCAGGGTTGTGAAGCTGGTTGGACGGGCGTGACGTGCAATACAGGTAAGCGTTCTAGATCTGCGATTGTACTATCTTTGGGACTTAGGGACCGCCCATTTCATATTCTCTTCTGGTGGAGAAAAAAAGGGGTTAGGTGTTGCTTGTTGTGGGTGATGTTTTGTTGCAAACGAATATTTTTCCGGTCACTCCTTAAAGACACACAATTTTTTCTTTAAAAAGATGAGACTTTAATTTTCACAAAACAACATTTCATGGCAAGATCCGGGGTAGAATAGGTCTTCAGCAACCCATGCTTGCCCTTAAAGGCGACTATGCTTGTCGTAAGATCATACCGGGACTAAGGGGATCGGGTGGTCAGGCTCGCTGACTGGTTGATGCATGTCATCGATCCCAAGAGCACGGATCGATGCTCATGATATTAACCACTGGATTGTCTTGTCCAGACTCGAATATTTACAGACCGCCGTCATATAGCTGGAATATTTCTGAGTGCGGCGTTAAACAACAAACAAACAAACATTTATTTCCCGAAATATTCGAGGCCAAGTCATTTTCTGGTACAAAACAAACATGCACCCCACCCCATCCCATGGAATTTCAAATGGCCGTTTATGTATGCTCCACATATGATGAAGCGTATATGCACAAGTTAAAAGCACGACTTTATAAACGATATTGGTTTTGTCTTTGGGGTGACAGGAACATATACCGTGATGACCAATGTTAAATATGTAATAAAGATGGTGCATACTGGTACTATTTTACATGAAGAGGTATGTGACATTGTCCCTGACGTTTGATATGTGATGGCAAGCCATGGATACCGATATCATTATAACCTGTGAAGCAATTTTAGGAGTGAGTGAGTATGGTTTTTACGCCGCTATTAGAAATATTCGAGCAATATCACGGCGGGGGACACCGAAAAATGGGCTTCACACATTGTACGCATGTTGGGAATCGAACCCGGGTCTTCGTCGTGACGAGCCAGCGCTTTACCCACTAGGCTACCCGACCGAACCTAATGTTAGGAGATCTAGAGAGACGTGCATGCAGAAAGTAATTGATCATGACGCCGCTTTGGAAAGCTTTTGGAAGAGGAAAGCCTGAAGTGATACAGATTTTAGATATTTACCACTTTGTGAAACCCACGTACACAGATATGGTGCTGATAGTACTTGAACCACAATAAGGGCAAATCTGGCACTCGGGCGTCTTTAAGAGGAACATTAATATCAATGTTAGAAAGGTGATGAAAGGGGGTCCAATTCGTTATGTTATTACCGATGCAAGGTAGTCTGTCGCCAGTTGTTGCACAACATTTCTCAATTGGAGTCGCAACAAAAGTCGCAACACTGATAACACATGCATGTCTAATACGATATACCTTAATATTTAACATAGAAATAGACACGGGGCCTTTTGTCCTCTCTTATACCTGTAATGTGAAGTTAATCGCGATGTATGATTCGTAAAGTCCACAATCAAGCAATGATCGTTTTAAAAAAAAGTCATTTATTGCGTAAAATTCACATATACGTGTATATGTACACTACTGCCTAGAAGTTCATTCCCCTTACACGCATGGGCAACGCGTTACGCAACCCGTTTGCACCCCGTTGGTCACTCGCGTGGAACCCGCCCGCCACGCGTGTGATACCCGTGTGCAACGCGTTGAACACGGGTGTGCACCCCGTTCGTCACTCGTGTGCAACGCGTGTCACACTCATTAGAGGGGGAACAAACTTTTGACCAAAGGAGGACCCATGTTTAGCTCAACCTGGAGTCGGTAACAAGGAGATAACCTTTTGATTTCCTGACGAAAATTCACATATACGTGTATATGTACGTTCACAAACATGGTATTAACGAGCTTGAATTGTGTTGCTCTGGTATTTCCGTATATCTGCATTTCCCAGGTGATCCTACATATCGATTCCTAACGTCGAGGTCTTTCATCAGTGAATATTGTTTTTATTCTCTTACTAGAATGTGGACTGGGGACGTTTGGACAGGATTGTGTCCAGAACTGTGGACACTGTAAAGTGAACACTGTGTGTAACACTGCCAGCGGCTTCTGTCCAGACGGATGCAGTCCCGGGTATGCAGGGGCCATTTGTCAAACAGGTACCACCTAAAATGTTTGACTAGCTGGGGAAGGGTTGGCGAATGAAGCGTATGAGTGCCGATGTCTACTTACATTACAGTGTGAGCCAGCGCACGTTGACATGTGTGTGTGTGTGTGTGCGTGCGTGCGTGCGTGCGTGCGTGCGTGCGTGCGTGCGTGCGTGCGTGTGTGTGTGTGTGAATGTGTGTGTGGTTTAACGCCGATTTTAACAGTATTACAGTTATATCACGGCGTGTCAGCTTAATGTGGGAGGAAAGCCCGAAGTGATGCAGGTCTTAGACGTTTACCACTTAGGTGAAACCCACGATCACGGGTATGGTGCTGACAAACCTAGAAACATAATCGGGGTGAACCGGGATTCGAACCCACAATCATAGGTTTCTGGCGTGTCCAAGGGCGAATCGCGGCGCCTTAGACGACTGGGCCACCCGTGCCCCCACCCCTGCTTGAAGACACACACAATCTCTTCGGCGCACAGATTCACTTTAGGTGTGTATGCAAGTGTGTCTTCCACTCTATGTGGCCGTGGATGTATCAGTGATCCATGTTGTGTTTGTGTGTTTGTTGTTTAACGTGTGGCAGAAGCCTTTATATAATCGAGTCTGTACCAGACAATCCAATGATCGATATTGAGAGCAACAGTCTACGCCGTCGTGGTACGATGACATGTCATCAACAAAGTCACTCAGCCTGTCCACCCGATCCATTTTAGTCGCCTCTTACAACCAGCATAGGTTGCTGGGGACTAGTTCTAACCCGTAATCACCACATGGGTCCACGTTTTGTGTGTAGCGAAGACATATTCCCTTTATTTGGTATTCAAGTAAGTTATCCAATTTGCGTGTCTCAATGATCCGCGTTGTATGTATTGCGACGAGAAAGTCACTCAATGTGTGAGTGCCCCACACTGTGTGTAAGGCAATAGATTATCCATGTCATATGTAAATGCCGGGGTGGCACCACCTTATGTGTGCAAGTGAGTGATTCATTTTATGTGCTTATGCAAGTGAAATATCAACTCAATGAGTTAGGCAATGTAGGATCCACATATTTCCACACCACTCAGGTGTGTGTGTTATTCACTTTGTGTGTGTGTATGTGTGTGTCATTCACTTTGTGTGTGTGCGTGTGTGTATGTGTGTGTTATTCACTCTGTGTGTGTGTGTGTGTGTGTGTGTGTGTGTGTGTGTGTGTGTGTGTGTGTGTGTGTGTGTGTGTGTGTGTGTGTGTGTGTGTGTGTGTTTCACTTTGTGTGTGTGCCTCTGTGTGTGTATGTGTGTGTTATTCACTTTGTGTGTGTATGCCTTTGTGTTTTCATGTAAGGCAATTAGTAATCCATTGTCTGTATGTGATGTATCCTGTTTTCATGTGATTATGCACTTTGTGTAATGGTAAAAATGTTTCTCCGGCGAGTATGCATTTATCAAGATAAGCAAATAGACAACATTTTACCAAGTTTGACTCTTGACGCCAACGTTTTTCTAGTCGTGGATGGTCTAGTAAAGGCCATTTCCACATGTGTCTTAAGACGTGGACATGGTCATTACGTTTGTACATTGCGCAACAGAATGTCCATCCTTCACCTTCGGGATCAGCTGCAGCAACAGGTGCGGCCAATGTAAAAGTTCAACACCTTGCGACAAAATCACGGGCTTTTGTCCCAACGAATGTGAACCGGGCTACAAACTGCCGTCATGTCTATCAGGTATAGTAACTGTACATTTAGACTAACATTTAGTCTCTGACATCTTATATTACACAATATCCTTCTTGACTCCCTATGCTGATTTCAGATAGAGCTAGCTTGAGCTGGCTAGACTTGCTTTTGTATGCATTTCTAGATTATTATTTTTAATAAAATAAATATATTCCACGGTCATGGTGCAGGACTACTGTACATTCTCTTTCTGTCCGTCCGTCTACCACCATTGTGGAATCAATGTATATTTACTGGCGCATGTACATGTATATAAGTCATTAAACCAATAGCAACAAGACATCATAACGTGTAACCGTGATCAGTCACGTCAAGGAACCGCAGTATTGTAAACGTACATTTAACATTTCGATAGTAACCTTGTGAAATAAAGCGTTTCATGGTTCGATGAACATTTTCAAAATATCGATTTTCAAATTTCAAGGTTTTTAGAAAACAAGCTTTATTTTTTTAGGAGTAAGAGCATTTAGATGACACATTTATTATTTTGATTGAACAGTGGTTGCATGTCATTCAATAAATATATAATCCCCTCCTTCTAGCCTGTGATGATGGGAAGTACGGGGCAAACTGCGACTCCTCCTGTGGATCTTGTCGTGACGGCGCACCGTGTGATAAAGGAACTGGTCGTTGTCCCAACGGATGTGACCCTGGGAAAACTGGTGACCTATGTGTGGAAGGTAACAGTTTAGCTTCAATATATAAATCTAATCCTATGATCAAACGATGAGAAGGCATTAATCCCAGGTCCAATATTGCAGTTTTAGGTTGACGTGATCACCACATACATTCCTAGAGCTACCTTTGCTTAGACCCGTGAAGATCTGGGTTAGAATACACCTAGGTCTTCAGCAACCAATGCTTCTCTTAAGAGGCGACCATGTTTGTCGTAAGAGGCGACTAACGAGATCGGTTGGTCAAGCTCGCTGACTTAGTTGATGCATGTTATTGTATCCCAATTGCTTAGATCGATGATAATGAGGTCAAACACTGGATTGTCTGGTCCAGATTCGATTTTTACAGACCGTCGTCGTATAGTTAGAATATTGTTGAGTGCGGCGCTAAACAACAAACAATGTTAACAAAAACAAAACCTTTACTGAACAATTGTTCTTACAGTTCTTATAGTTTTAAAACAAGAATTTTGTTACTGCAATATCACACAAAGGATTCAAATATGTTCTACTAAAACATTCACATACGCATATTCATTGTTGACTTTCAAATTCGCGTTGGGGCAATACTAATCATGGGGTTTTAACCGATACAAATTACCACAAACAAATCACATCCAATACATTTCTATCAATTTTATGCTATTTTTGACAGAATTTTCTCATTATTCTTTTAGTTTCTATGTTTGACTTAATATTCATTATTTATGTATACAGTTACAATTATATATAATCTGCATAACATTTTTACGACGATTACCTGTTACCACATCTGGGGACACTAATGTTAACGTTAGTCACAAAAATAACATTTAAAAAGATATTATACAACAAAAATATAATAATAGTTTTAATATTTTCCCCATGCAGATTGCGCCGAGGGCACATACGGCTCTGGCTGTTCGTTCTCATGTGGACGGTGTCGCGGTTCCACGTGCGACCGGGTCGATGGTTCTTGTCCGTCCGGATGCCAAAACGGATACAACGGAACTCTTTGCGTGCAGAGTAGGACTTATTACCCTAGTTGACATTTGAGAGAAAACTGACTCTTTGATTTGAGAGCAAATATGTACTGTTTTCATATATTACACTGTTTTGTGATATGAAAAAGTTTATCATCCACAAATTCTACACTTTAGGTGATTCCCATGTAGCTAAACATTGTGCCTGAAAAACTAAGTTTTTGTTATGCAAAATACCAGTCAAATGAAAATGTGTTCATACAAATTAAGAGTGAAATAAGCATTATCCCAAGAAGGGCGTTGGGGTAGCTTGGTGAAGAAGGTTTCAGCTCGCCACGATGAAGACCAGGGTTCCATTGCCCACGTTTGTACCATTGTGTAACCATTCTCGGTGCCTCTGTCGCGATGCGGCTGGAGTATTACAACTAATACCGCTCATTTTTTCGAAATGAAGCATTCTTCAAGGTCACATACGCTGTCTGTTTCAGCTTGTCCAAAAGGCACCTATGGCTTTAGCTGTTTCAAGAGATGCGGTCAGTGCCTTAACCTGGACTCGTGTGACTTTGCAACTGGAGCGTGTCCAGCAGGTTGTCGACCCGGTTGGCAAGGCGCAAACTGCAGTCAAGGTAAAACGCATGAACATTTTCAAGGGTACAGCATCTATTTGGTCTTTGAAAGCAGGTTATTATAGGATTCAACGATACAATCCAAGAAGCAAGCACATAGAAAACTCAGTCGGGTGTTCAGCTGTGTTTCATAAGTTAATTCTAACTATTAGCACCTACTCTGATTACAAGTTAAAATTCAGTAGTTAGGTTACAGCAGGTGTAGTAGTTTGCCGTAGAATTGTATAGCTGTACCATGTGTCTATGGCTCATCGTACTTAACTAGCGGAGTCCTTATTCAATCAGAGGTTGGTGGGGTAGCCTAGTGGTTAAAGCAATCGATGTCCCATGTGTAAAACTGGTGTTCAAGCCATTATATTGCTGAAGTATTTCTGAAAGCGAAGTAAAATAATACTCATTCACTCACTCACTCACTCATATGTGACAAAGGTGCGTTTCGCTGCGGTAAAACATGTTCCATTATATATTTACGTTGATTGTCCTTGCATCAGTTCTCGGATATGACCCACCGCGTGTCTTTGGGGCAACATATCGTTCATGCTCCCCGTCATGTTATGTCAAATGGAGTCTACTTATCTATTTATTGTGCACTGGGCTTGGTTGTACATCGGTGACAAATCCTGACGTGATCGCATACCAGATACTCTTTCTTTCACACATCAGATAACTTTAAAACTGCCACATTTCTTAATGAATACCCCCTTTAAACTGTGCAGCCAGCCGAATACCTCATATGAATAATGTAACATGTATAAGTATTGACTATACTGACTCCATACAACTTGATGGTAAAGGTAATGTGAAATGTCAAGCGTTATACATTTTCAACAATGTTACGACATGAGCCTTAATTCAAGGTTTAAGGCTGTATATTATTCGTCTGAGTGCGTTCAATTCAATAGGTCTTCAAGTCCTATGCAAGTTCGATATGTAGCTAAACATTTACAAAGCTGTTCACGTCTTCCCCAGTGTGTACAGGTAGGACGTACGGCAGCAACTGCAACCTGCAGTGTGGCCACTGTAAGGATGATGACCTGTGCGACAAAGAAAATGGTCGCTGTCCAGAAGGTTGCAAGCCCGGCTTCCAATGGGAACAATGCAAACAAAGTAATCTTATGAGTTGTTGTTGTTGTTGTTGTTGTTAATTAAAAACAAATATTTTTTTTGAAATCGCCGAAGCTCTGTTTCTGGTAAAGCATCAAAACGTTGCACACGGACATGCTGGCATTCCCAGCAAGTTTGTTTCCACTTTCCACCACCTCATTTATCTGTTGTAGACGAACCGGTATATGTCCAAAAGTTTATAATTACTCGTAATTGCACAGTCATGATCTCATTTTCACACAATACACTATTAAAATGGTTAAGACCATTGCTGAAAATGGGCAACATATCATGGATCACAGTACCTCCTTCGGAAGGCAAATAGATCTCTTTCTTGTCATCATATGTAAGAGAGTAATGTAATTTGATAATGTGTTATTTACGACTGTGTACCACGTGCTATGTACGACTGACTTGGGATTTTCCATCATTCGTCATATAACTACTCTTGCAGAATGTGACCCGGGGAAATATGGATATGGTTGCAGCCTTGAATGTGGAATGTGCAAAGATGGAGTTGCGTGCGATAACGTGGACGGATCTTGCCCAGATGGATGCGCAACAGGGTGGAATGGTGTTAAGTGTGACACAGGTACGTCATGTCTATATTAACACAAATATTACACATATGCTTTACTGTTGCCCTTCGTAATGTTTGTTAGCATTTGTGACTTATTGAAGGTTGCTTTAATGGTTTACGTGGATCAATAATCCTCTAAACTGAAACTTTGTTTTGAAGCAAAATTGCATCTGTTTTCAGAGTGCCCCAATGGATACTTTGGTGACGCGTGCAGTCAATCCTGTGGCCGATGCAAGGACAATGCCCCTTGCAACAAAGCCACTGGATTGTGTTCTGTTTGTGACCCTGGCTGGACTTCAAACTATTGTAATATCAGTGAGTGTTCCGGTAGTGTGGGTGGGAGTACACAACATCAATGAGGGGACGATTGGCACATATTAAGGAAAAAGTTCGCATCTATGCCTACACATCCCCAAACATATACGAGGGGTGATTGATAACTTCTGACCTCACATAAGAAGACTTGACCTAAAGACATTAAGATTATATATTTTTCAACATAATCCCCTGCCACATTAATACATTTCTTGCCAAAGATTTTGGAGGGATTTTATCCCAGTTTTCTTGGCTGTCCAAAACATTCTCCACAGATGCTATGACGTCTTTTTCCGAGTCGAAATGGGTTCCGAATAAAGCAGACGTCATGTTTGGGAACATGATGGAAGTCTGGCGGAGCCAGGTCAGAAGAATAAGGTGTATGTTGAAGTAGTTCGAAGCCACACTCGCGGCTTGTATCCATGGCAATGACTGATTTGTGCACTGGCGCATTGTCCTTAAAGGAGGTGCACACCTTTTATCAGCTTCCCACACCTCTAGTCTTAATTCCATCCCGTAATTGTCTCAAACATGTAGCATAATATGTTCTGTTTATGGTCTGGCCTTTTGAGTAATACCCCACCATTATGACCATGTCCGAGTCGGCATGATAAGATGTCAGAAGCTTTGGAACTCAACGAGCTGATACTTTCTTCATAATATCCAAAACAACTCTGCTAGAAAGCAGTTTGGAAATATGGTCATGTGCCCTTCATAGCAATAGATTAGGAATAAAATATTTGTTTCAGAAAGAAACATTTATATCACTTTCATAAATTTGAGTGAGTGAGTGAGTTGGGTTTTACACCGCTTTTAACAGTATTCCAGTTATACCACGGATCGTCAGCTTAATGTGGGAGGAAAGCCCGAAGTGATGCAGGTCTCAGACGTTTATCACTTCGGTGAAACCCACGAGCACAGGTATGGTGTTGACAAACCTAGAAACATCATCAGGGCGAACCGGGATTCGAACCCACAATCATAGGTTTCTGGCGTGCCCAAGGGACGCAACTCTGCACAGCGAATCGCGGCACCCGTGCCCCCTCATAAATTTGAAGGTATCCAACTTGAATGCCTTTTCTGCACAGAAGACTGTTTAAAAATGAGATAGTTTGTGAAGAGGTTAATTTGCTGTCACGGAATAAAACAATTTACAATGTACATTATAACAGCTATTATAAAGCTATTGACATTTGATTACATTTGGAATGTGCATCGACGATCCGTGTATTTAGCAAATGTGTTTCAGTCAAATAGAACACACAAAGAAAACAACTTTGCTTAATCGTTAACATTTAGCTATTTGTGTGTGGTTGCATGACTGTATGCAATTGTTCAGTCTGGTTCACGTTTATGGCGATGAGTGAACTCATTATGAGTCCAACTCGTTTCAAACTATGTCAATGTCAAATTCGTTTATATTCCAGAATGCCCAAACGGAACATTTGGTGACGCATGTGTTTCTCCATGTGGTGCCTGTAAGGATGCTGCTGTCTGTCACCACGTGACGGGGGATTGCCCAGACACATGCGAAGCCGGTTGGCAAGGCACAAACTGCATGAAGGGTAAGTGTTTGTACGGAAATGGTAGTTTAGAAATAAACCTTAAGTGTTTTCAAATTTGCGGTAGTCATTGCGTATACGATGCCTGGAAATTTCATTTGGAACCGACCGTGTTAGCATAACTTTTATCGACATTGTAAACTAAACATGCTATCAGCATTTTTCCGCAGCACACTCTCCCTTTCTCTGAGAGAACTCCCATCGTTGCTTGAATAACATTACGTCATGATACAATGGATGGCGTCATATGTTTCCGTGATAACTGAACCCGCCTGGCTAGCCGTATATTGAAAATAACAGCTAAATCGAAGTTGTTCTGATGAACATTGATGAAACCCTTATATTAAATTAATCTGGTATCCAATATATCAAGCAGAATGACACCTTTTTTTATTTCATTTGGGGTTGTGGGGTAAAAATATATTTAGCAGTAGGAGTATTCATACGCAGTTTAAAGTTAGACAGATTCCCGGGATCCGATCCCTTTTGACAATTTTATCAAACAATCAAATTACACCACAACTGGCATTTATTTGATAATGCTGTACAGCCCATAAACACACGTTATGAGGACATTCCAGACAATGTGTTTTCTGCCTAAGTATTTAGGCTCTTCTATTACCATACGAGAAGAGATCGTATCCCAACTCAGAATAAGGAAGAAAATTATTACGTACATACTTTTTGTGACCAAAATCTCAACGAAATTAGCATTTAAAATGACAGTCATACAGAGTCCGATGACAGATGCCCGAATTGAGGTAGGGAGCAAAAACAAGCTTTAAACGTAATAGTCAAAGGGCACACACATCTAAAAATCGTTCATGTGCAATGACACGTCACATTAATAACATGTAGGACCACCGCCTGCTTGAAGACACACACAATCTCTCCGGCACACAGAAAAAATCAGTCGTCTGATGTCGTTGCGTGGGATGTATCGCCATTCATCTTGGAGGGCCTGGTCAGTTCTTGTCGTTTGGCTGGAGTATGTTTTCGCTATCGAACACGGCGATCAATGGCACCTCAGAGGTGTTTTATGAGTGACATGTCTTAGGAGCGTGCGGGCCATGGCAACACGTTGACTTTGTTGGCTGCAAGGAAGTTGTTTAAGATTCGGGCTGTCTGGGGTCTGTCATGCTGATAATGGACACCACGTGGTAGCTGCTGTTGAAGTGCCAGGACAATCGGACGAAGAATGTCACCCATGTTACGCTGAGCTGTCAAATGTACGTTACCGACGACCAGTGGTGTTCTCTCCTGTCAACAAATTCCTCCCCACACCATAACACCCCTCCACCATACGGCACGACCTCCCGAACGCAACATGCCGCCGTATGTCATCCCCTTCTGCGATAAACAGGTTGTTATCAGCTCTGAACAGACAGAACCGGCTTTCTTTAGCGAAGACGACCCTCTGCCAGTCACATCGCTGCTAGCGACGTACAGTCCGGGCCCATCTCAATCTCTGACGATGATGTTGCGCTGTCAGTGCATAACTATCCTCTGTAAGGTCTGTAAACCCAAATTGCTTGAGGCACTGTCTGTCGACTAATTATCCACATGCCCTAGGGCATTCGTTGCTGAATCGATTCTGTAGATGTAAACTCCTCAAGTACCGGTTTTCATTGGGCATAGTTACCCTGGGTCTGCCTGTTCTTGGTCTGTCTGCTGTCTGCCCGGACTGTCTGTAACGTTGCATCAGGTTAGTTACAGGAACACTGGAGCAACCGAAAGCTCTAGCAATGTGGGAATGGGTGGCTACAATCTGTATCATACCCAGGGCCCGCTTGCGTTGTTCGGGTGTCAGTCGTGGCATTTCTGTGGTGTTTTGTGTTTGACATGCCGTCCGTATCATTCATACACCCTAAAACGTGCTGTGACCGGGTATACCTTTCTGCATAGAGCACTGCTGTGTTTGGATGATGTGTTTTGCATTGTTTTAGTATGACCCCCTTGAAAGGAGACCTCAGCTGTGACATTAAAGGTTTCGATCAATCTCCAATCAATAAGAAATATATTAGCTCTTTTAATGACATAGTTATTCTAACAAAAATGGTTATTTGAAGAAACCTGTTTCTGTACAAGTTTTAAACAGAAATGGTTGGGTTAATATTGCAAATGATAATTTACCACACAATATTTATTCGTGACTAAACCTATCCACACATTTAAATACAAGTATACCATATTCGACGTAATTAGCGCCCCGCTCTAATAAGCGCCCACGGCGATAATTGCTAATATATTTGCTATTGAACAATCCCAATTAGCACCCTTCCGATTTATCAATGTATACAAGACTTATTTATTCGCGTATAATACGCACTCGTGTGTTATATGCACCCTTAATTATGGGCAATTAAATTCTGGAAAAATATATCTGTCGTATATAACATTTCAGGCTGTCAGCATAAACCACGAAATTTATCTTTTAACTCTGTTTTTTTCAAGCAAAATAATATTCTAATAAAAGCCCCCTTTTTCTAATTTTGAGAGCGCTCTGGGCGCTTATTACGTCATATACGGTATTCTCAAACCAATGTTCACACAATCAGTAGGTAACATAATGCCTTATACACGTGCAGATATTATTGTAACCCAAGCTTTGTTCTGTTTCCCCAGCATGTGGTGACGGTACCTATGGTGAGAAGTGTCTACAAGCTTGTGGTCAGTGCAAGGAAGGGGCGACATGTAACAAGGTGACGGGGGATTGTGAGAATGGATGTGGACCTGGCTTTACAGGGATCCAGTGCAGAGAAAGTACGACATCCATCTTTACATGTTGTTACATCTCTTTCATCATGTTCCACATTGTGGTGAACCATTTTCATTGAAATCTAACAACTAACTGACGTAACTGGTTAGATTCTCGATATCCTTTGAAATGCAACTGAACACAGTCGGTCTGTCACGATATTGTTTGCCCTTTCTCAGTTGAATGTATAAAATGTATGCGTTTGTTACAGAAAACACAATTGCAAACTTCGCATTTGTTGCACAAGCATTTGTCAGAAGATTTTAAAGCACACATATATTGATATATGAACTCTCGTTTGCAGCATGTGATGCCGGGACGTTTGGTGACGAGTGTAAGTTGGTGTGTGGTCGTTGTGACAAAACCATCTGTAATTCGGTCACCGGCGCTTGTCTCCCTTGCCTGGCGGGATGGAAAGGTGATACGTGTGCAGAGGGTAAGAATTAGAAGATGAATCTACTGTTTTCAATGTAGAACTACGTGTAGGTTAAACGACGCTAAATTCAAATGAGAACCGTAGCGCGAGGCTTCAAATGTTTACGTTAGCGCGGTTTCAATGTGAGGTTATGTTATTATGATTTGAAACCTCAGAATGACCAATCAACATCGAGTATTTTCCAAATTTAATTGGATAATATCGTGTGTATATTAGTCATACTGGTATCAACTTAACGGGTACATGTGACCTACTCTACCACAGCACATTAAGAATTCAGTCACAATCTTACTGTTTCAACAAGTGATATCAAATTATCCTTTTTATCCAGAGTCGGATAATCACTATTTAAGCTGCTGAAATAGACAGCGAGAATAAAGCTCAATTGTAAACTTGTTACACACCTGAAAGGACACACTTGAATATTTAAGTCAACAGTCAACGGTAGGATAGCCTTGTGGTTTAAGTGTTCACTCATCACATCGAAAGACCGGGTTCGATACCACAAAGGTTCAATGTTCTGGTGTCCCCAGACGTCGTGACATTGCTTTTTATAGTAAAAACATACTAAATCCACGTCCAATCACACTTGAATGGAAATAAGTATATCACTGCTTGGTGACATCGTCCTGAATACCAAAGAGACGGTATTTTGTTTGTTTCAGAATGCGATGATGGCGAGCATGGCCCTAATTGTGCCGATCAATGTGGTGCGTGTCGGGATGCCGACCCCTGCAATAGGGCGTCCGGAGAATGCCCTAGTGGTTGCATGCCGGGGTTTACAGGACAAGCCTGTACTCAAAGTAGGTGCTTAAACGGGGTTATTATATGAGTGTGTTTTTTCGTGCTGATTTCATTGAACACGTGAACGAATCTTCCCGTAGTGGTGCTTGTGCTTCGTATGGATTTTTATCAATTTAACAACTTGGTAATCTTGAAGAATATGGATAATGATAACCTTTCTTACTAAACTAGTCGAGCCTTTTGCAAAGGCCTGGGATTTCCTTGTAAGCATAAATGCAGGGAGATTATGCTGTTAAACATTAGCTACCTGGGCAGGCTCGATTCAAGGTGTTCAAACGACTTTCTTTTTTCTTTAAACTCAAATGTTATTGTGTTTTATCAATAAAACAGTAAATAATAAATGATTAAACACCGACAATGTCTCAGCACCACGCAAATAAAAGCGACAAACCATTTAATGATTCCGACTCTATCATAGTCATATCTTTATGAATCACTACCAAATAGTGATGATACCAGGTGTTCGTGAGAAGGTGGGCGCATCCTGTCCCACCGGTACATAAACACATGCAAAGGCAAGTCAACTGTTGACTCGGCTAAAAATGGTCATCACACCGAAGAACATAAGTATAGACCCCGTTGCGTTAACGCTAAACGTCGAACCATTAACAAAAAACACCACAATATTATATCGTTATATCGTAAGATTAACTCACAGCCGGTCTGATTTTATCAGTAAACCCGTTCATATGGATATGAAATAAGCATAAATAAAGAGTTGCTGAAATGTCTTGCGCTAGAGTTGAGGAAAACTGAAATGTGTAAGCGTGGTATAAGCAGTTCATTAAAACGTAATGTGCTAATTTGTTTAACTGACTTAATTATTTTTGCTGCTCTCTTTCACCAAAGAATCTGTTTAAAACATTATATTTACTCACGGCTTTTGTTTGCCAAACCTACCTGTCTTCTTCATCCTCCTTGTCTCAGACGCCAATGGTGTCCATATATTCCTTTTAGAAACAATAACACGATATCTCTTGTAAATACTACAACGAATAGTTCTATATTCTTTATTTCGGTACTTGAATGTACCAACGGCACTTCGTACAATATTTCTTCCAAAGTGATTACAAGAATGATGCAGTTGGCATTACAATAAATACAGCGCCAGACAAAACAAAGTAACCACTTGCAAACTGGATTTGTCCAAACGTTATCAAAACGTTACAATGCTGAAAAAGGTCACCAACACACTACAAACTACGACAAACAAGGTTCAATACACATAACAACTGTGATACCTGTATCAAATATATCACAATCGAATAACTATTTCTTGTTTGTTTTATTTTAATGGGTGTATACTTTCTTATATTTTACATGGCTAGTACCTTATAAAAGAAGGGAGACAGTTCTATTGATATACAACCTCTTACTTACAACGAATGCAACGTTTCGGTGTAGATACTAACACCGTTATCAAGCAGGTTATGTACAGAAAAGGTCAGCTGACATTGACACTAGTAGTAGGACGATGCACCAATGCATCGGTTGATGGCGATTTTTTACTTCTCGATACAAGTATCGATCACAATCAAGCACAAAGTAAAAAGTATCGATTCTTACCTTAAATGTATTCTTCAGTAAATGTTACACCAAACACTAATTACTAGTCAAAATGAGTAGTGAAAACGTAAATATTTTCATCCATTGCGCCATACTTGACACTGCCAACTGTAAATCATCAGTGTGCCGGGTATTTGGCCATCCTGTCTATGAAAAACAGGGCTCACGCACCACAGACAAGAGCACATGCAAGTATCGTGATACGTATCAGTTCGTGAGCAAGGTATCGTGGAACGTATCGGACCGCACAGTTGGTGTATCGTCCAAGCCCTAATTGACACCACTTTCGATTTTACAGTTTAATTCACATTTTATTCCATTTAAGACAAATAACATGACACTTTATAATGCAGCATACATTTAACGCACTGGTGGAAATATTTATCAAGCGTTTGATGCGCACATATAATACCTCACTGTGCTTCTGAATACAAGCGCAACGTGTATGGTGTCAACAGGTTTGGCGTATTTATGAAACCTGGCAAGATATCCATTGATCTGTTTTTCTCAACATCTTCTTGTCTGCGGGCATCTTCTTCATTTCAGATTTTTACAGTAAAAGGCGACTATGCTTGCCGTAAAAGGCGACTATGCTTGCCGTAAAAGGCGACTATGCTTGCCGTAAAAGGCGACTATGCTTGTCGTAAGAGGCGACTAACGGGATCGGATGGTCAGGCTCGCTGACTTGGATGATGCATGTCATCGATCCCAATTGCGTGGATCGATGCTCATGATGTCAATCACTGGATTGTCTGGTCCAGACTCGATTATTTACAGACCACCGTCATATAACTGGAATATTGCTGAGTGCGACGTTAAACACCAAACAAACAAACAAATATAATCATTTCAGATTTACCATCAAACATCTGTGTACTCTTTCCTTTGCCCCATAGTTCAGTGTAAATTGTAGATCGTATTATTGAAGATTATTCCATCACCAACAGGGTGTTCTGAGGGCAGTTACGGAGACAGATGTGCTTCTAGGTGTGGTCGTTGTCAGGACAACGCCGCGTGTGACCATATCACTGGGGTTTGTGAAGAGGGATGCCAACCATCTTGGATCGGGGAAAGATGTGATAAAGGTAAAATTATCACAATATTCAGTTTTAGTATGCATTGGAGATCCTTTTTCTAGTATCTACACAGTATGCATAGTTTGAGGTGCAGTAGATAACAACAGTAATCTTACATGTTTATCAGCATCATGTATAGTATTATAACATTTCCCACACTATAAGATTGTCTAAGGGAAGGTCGAAATGGAAATAAGGTTTAGTTTCTTTAGCTGAAATATTTCATATCATTTGGGACGGTCTGTTTATTTGGAACGAATACGTGTATTCTGTTAAAATTTAAGATGTTCGCGGCACGATTTGCTGTCTATATACGTCGGACAGAAACTATGATTTGTAAATATAAAATGTCAATGCAAGAGAATAACCATTCTTGATTATGCGCTGAAACATAATCTTTTAGGTGCGAAGAGCAAAACAGCTGTTAAAATTAAAAATGCACTAGATGGGTTATTTATACTTACTTTTCATATATATATGAGCCGAGCCTTCAAGTTGCAATATGCTGTTTAAAAATATTCTGGCTTGAATGATCACCCGTTATGAACAAAGTCTTATTAAAAATTCCATTTTCAGTTACCTTTTTTTTTTTTTTTACAGAATGCGACATTGGTTACTATGGAGACGATTGTAACAACACGTGCGGTCTTTGTGCAGGAGCGGGAGGATGTGACAAAGTGACAGGGGCGTGTCCGTCACGGTGTCAGAAGGGATTCAAAGGTCTCCTCTGCAAACAACCCACAGGTAATCGTTTACATTAAACTTGCTTCCATAGCAGGACCCTACGTGAATATGCATAGTGGAATTATTTTGTGTTAGGGCGGTGGTGTAGTCTAGTGGTTAAGGCGTTCGCTCGTCACGCCAAAGGCCCTGGTTCGATTCCTCAAATGAGTACGATGATTGAAGCCCACTTCTGGTGTCCATCGGCGTGGTATTACTGGCATGTTTCTAAAAGCGGTGTGAAACAATACTCATCTCATCTTGTGTATCATTATTTACTGGGCTCAATTCGCCATGCAGTGGTACGTCCCTAGGTCGTGCTAATATGATTATCCGTTTTCAGCTTAACATGCGTCGTTTCCACTCACTCACTCACTCACTCACTCACTCACTCACTACGAGTGAACTTTAAGGGGTAAATAACTGGAGATGCTGTGACGGATGTCACCGGTTGGGCAGGACACGCTCACTTTTTCGCGAACACCTGGTTTTACTATTTGATAGTGATTCATAAACACATGCTCATGATACAGTGGGAATCGTACAATTAACTCTGCTTTTAGCAGAGATTCATTATGAATATGTAAAGGGTTTTGTCGCGTTTATATATAACCTCTATTCTACCGTGACCCGTGAAGATCCGGGATAGAATAAGTCTTCAGCAACCCATGCTTGCCGTAAAAGGCGAATATGTTTGTCGAAAGAGGCGACAAACGGGATCGGGTGGTCAGGCTCGCTGACTTGGTTGATGCATGTCATCGATCCCAATTGCGTGGGTCGATGCTCATGATGTCAATCATTGGATTGTCTGGTTCAGACTTGATTATGTTCAGGTCGCCGTCATATAGATGAAATATTGCTGATTGCGGCGATAAACATATTTCAGGCATCCTCAACCGTTCATTAGTTAGTGAGCTGTTGGTTTAATATTATTGCAACCATACGGCTGTGGACACCATGTGGATAATCAGAACAAGTCTTCCAACGACATACCCATAGAACTCAAGTGTGGAATCAAACCCGGGTGTTCGGCTTTACCAGCTACTCGGCTAATCCAACAACCCTCCTAACCAGTGATGAACACTTGTCAAAATATGGCAAGTAAGCGATGAAGCTGAGCGAGGCCTAACATAAGAACTATTTTCGTCTTGAATATAAAACAATTCATGCAAACCTCAATAATTATCAAATTGTTCTATATAAAACATTCCATTCCAGTCCCAGATCCACAGGAGGGAAATATGTCAACGACCCTAGCTGCCGTCTTCACTGTGCTGATCGCGATAGTGCTTATACTCTGTGTCGTCGCTGTTTGCTGTTACAGGTACTTTGAAGTTTCCTACCCTTTTCGCGAACACCTGGTGTCATAACTGATTTAAAGAGGCCCATTCATATAATTTCCACAGCTATTTGCCCTTTGCGCCAAATGGAATCTGTTTCGGCAGAAAATCTAGGCTGGTTATTCTCTTGCATTGACAGTTTATATTTAAAGATTAACTATATTCAATTGTTAAAATGAGGTGGCATCGTCCTTAATGTATCTAACGCTTCTTAAATTTTAAAGAGATGGATTTATTTTATTATGCTGCTGTTGTCATTGTCGTTAATGCCAGTGTTATTGTCGTGATTGCCTTTGTCATGATTATAATTACCATTGTCAGATATGTTTGTTATGATTGTCATTGTCGTGTATGTCATAGTCGTGAATGTCATTGTCATTGTTTCTGTCATGCTTATCATAGTCGTGATTGTCATTGGGATTGTCGTGATTGTCATTGGCATTGTCGTGAATGTCATTGGGATTGTCGTGAATGTCAGGTTAGTTTCCTACTGAAACATTTCATTACTCACCTTCCCGGCAGATTCTAACCTAAGACCTGAATATTGTTGTGTTGTTGTGTTGTTGTCGTCGTACACCTGCATCTTGTTTGTCATAGGAAAAGGAGGAACAGATCTAGCAGACACGCAAGCGATACGATCCTCGACCCGCTCGACGATGGAGATCCCTTCTCTCGAGGTAGGTCTGGAAGTGTGGCACTTTAGAAAAGCCAGTGCCATCAGGGTATACGAGTTCCTGTCCTAATATACTGAGCAGTTGAAAACGTAATGGGCAAGATGCTATTGCTACATTTAAATATTAATAACTGTTGTGGCACCAGATCAACTTGATAGAGAGAGAGAGGTCAATATCATGTATCGTCTTGTCAGTATTTGTTATTTACTCTTATATGTAAGTTTAGGTGTCGGTTGTTTTCTTGGGTCTTTTGTTTTGAGTGGTTGTGCTCTTTTATTTATTTTTTGTGTTCCTCTTTGTGGGGAGGGGTGCTGGGGGTGCTTTTTATGCCTCGACGGTAAGGAATATCTAAGCTCTATATCAGCGTCAAGTATATAATTTAGTAATTACCAGGTACAAAATGGTTGATGGTATGAGGAACTAGCCACGGCGTCTCTAATGTGTAGGGTTGGCGTGGGGTTCGTGGTAATGTGGATCACTTAGTTGATATCAAGATCCGAATAAACAGTCACTAGTGATAATATATTTCACTTTTTATTCTGCGTATTTTAACTTCACAGCTTCAAATGGCAAGGTTCCCATGGCGTTTCAAAACCAGATCTACAACACAGGTGAGTGTTCGGTGGAGCTGACTTTGGTTATCAAAATCAGCAATATTGTAAGAATTCGTTGTGTGTATGTGTGTGAAACGGGTGAGATCTGTTTAAATGATATTTTTTTAAAGGAACAAAAACTCTAAATCTAACTTTAAATCAATTCAAACTATCAATTCGCGAATTTATCAGTTGTGAAAAGATCACTTTTCTAAAAGAACGTCTTCACTCCTTTTAGAAATCATTAATGATACATCCTGTACCTTAAACCCAATTGTGTTGCCGCGTGAAGATTCTGAGTAAAAATAAGTTAATGAAAGAGATTTTTAATGACTGACATGCATTGTAATGATGATGATGATGATGATGATGATTGAGAGAGTGAGTGAGTTAAAATAACAAGACTTATCACAGATTTTATTAAAAAACTAGTATAGAACCATAAAAATATATCACCATACATAACAATAGATGATAAAAACGTTCTATAGATCGCCATCCACTGAAGGTAGATCATTATACTTAGGGACCATAGGGACTTACAGTACCTTTGCTACCTGCATGGATTTACACAGTCCCTTCAGTCGCTGGCGGTTGTACATAATTTTAGCCACAATTAAAATGACAAATATAATACGTTCAAAAGCGTAATAGACTTTAATATTCTTTGAATTACATGGACTTACGATATCATCCCAGGGGGACAATAATTGATGATGATGATGATGATGATGGATGATGATGATGATGATGATAGATGATGATGATGATGATGGATGATGAAGGATGATGATGGTGATAGATGATGATGATGATGATGATGTGATGATGGATGATGATGATGATGATGGATGATGAAGGATGATGATGGTGATAGATGATGATGATGATGATGATGTGATGATGGATGATGATGATGGTGATAGATGATGATGTGATGATGTGATGATGGATGATGAAGGATGATGATGGTGATAGATGATGATGATGATGATGATGATGATGATGATGATGATGGTGATAGATGATGATGATGATGGTGATAGATGATGATGATGATGATGGATGATGGATGATGATGATGATGATGATGGATGATGATGATGGATGATGAAGGATGATGATGATGATGGTGATGAAGATGATGATGGTGATAGATGATGATGATGATTGATGATGATGATGGTGATGGTGATAGATGATGATGATGATGATGATGGATGATGATGATGATGATGGATGATAATGATGGATGATGATGATGGATGGTGATGATGATGGATGATGGATGATGATGGATGATGATGATGGATGGTGATGATGATGGATGATGATGATGGATGATGGATGATGATGGATGATGATGATGATGGATGATGATTATGATGATGGATGATGATGGATGATGATGATGGATGGTGATGATGATGGATGATGGATGATGATGATGATGATGATGATGACTAGTTAAACATATCTGGATATTCCAGCCGGACGCGGGAGCGTGTTATCAATGGAGTCCGAGAACAGTAAACACCGCAGGGACCTCCTCTCCCAACTGGACACTGTGCCAGACACGGAGTCCTCGTCCCTCGGTTTCAACACCATGTCAACTACCTCGGTCATGTCAGCCTTGAACCCGTCTGCTGTTCAAGTACTCAATACAGATGAAGATGGACTAGACATGGAATCTATCAACTCAGAATTCAACTGGCCCAGCGATGACAATACTACAACAGCTTTCTCTGTGTACGAAATCAATGAACATGTTGAGTTGAAAATGGCGGCTGGCGGTTTTGAAAACGAATTTTCGGTATGTAAAGTACTGTTAGTATTTATTCACATCATAAGTAAATTGCATTGCAAAGAAAAAACATCTAAAACTACCTTTATTAATATTATCCACAGCTTCTGCCAAAGGGGCTGAGGAAGTCACACGCTATTGGTCTGCTTCCTGAAAACCAATCCAAAAACAGATTTCCAAGAGTCTTACCATGTAAGTACTACTCATTTCATATACTCACATTTGCAAGTAATGATCATCCACATCCATCCTCGTATGACGGGATATTATTTAGCTCAATGACATTACGAATAATACCCTGAACTATACAATTTACTTCAGATGAAATATTGCTTTACACTCTCACTTCCCCAATGCTAACAAATCTCACTTAACATACACGTTTGTCATCTACTGACATTTCTCGAATTTAACACAACTTAATCATGACGTTTTTATTCCAGACGATGACTGCATGGTTGTTTTATCACAAAGTCATGGTTCCGACAAATCAAGTTACATTAACGCCAGTCACATAGACGTGAGTGTTCTCAGATAGATACTTACACGTCCCTGTTTTGTACATGTGTAATGATTGATGAAAGATATTAATAGGATAAGAGCGTATATAAATGGAATAAAAACAAATAAAAAGTTGGTGTTTTTTTAAGAACAGATTTGACTCATATCTAACAAAGTGAATCCTGACCAATCACATTGCAGAGACAATGAGTATTTGGTAAGAGCAACCATAGTCTTATATACATGTATGTTAAAGAAATGAGAAACACGTACACCATGCTCAGCATTAATTCTCACTTGGTACGTCAACACGACGCCATATTGCAGTTTAGTTTGTGGTTAAATGTATTAACATGTAGAGTGTTGTTCACAGTGTATGTATTCTTTCAGGGATACATAATAATGGAAGAGTACATAGCTACACAAGGTAGGAAGGACACTGTTAGGGTTGTCTTGTGTCAGTAATCAGTGTGAACGCTTGTTTTCCCTTGAATACCTTTTCACTTGGTTTCCGGATCCGTGGCGCCTGAAAAGTGAAAAGTGGAAGAAAGAAACTGTTTTCATTCAAAACAATGCTAACCTGTCCAACACAAGACAATAACTGTGCACACAACACTTAAACTTCACGATCAAAGCGACAAACACCTTTGAACGTCGAAAAATATATAGATATTCGTTAATGAATAGGACACGCTCATGTTGGGTCCACATACCGAACAAGGATTGTTCATACAAAATTCAAAGAACCAACAAATGTAAGACAGCAATCGTAATGATCATATTTGACATATTATCGATAAAGTTCGTCCCATGTCTCAAATGATAATCTAGATAATAGAATTCGTTATGTGTATCGTTGTGTAATTGTTACTTTAAGACTGATCTTTTCATTAGGTCCTACGGAAGAAACTGTGAATGACTTTTGGAGAATGTTGTGGGAAAGGAATGTCTGCAAAGTGGTCATGTTGAGCAGGACCAAAGAGAATGGCAAGGTAGGCATTTTCTATAGTGATTTACAACGTGTCATGTCTTGCATTGTGATCTAGATACATGATAAAACGCCATCCCTGTCCAACAACTTAAATAAACATTTAAGAGATACTGAATGCGGGGTTTCAAAGGCCACATTTTAAGAAAATACGTTCCCGTTTTCATATTTTGTTAATGTATATGAATAGTGTTTCCATGATCCTGACTAAAATTCTACATCAATACTATTTGGATAGGCCACGATCTATTTGCTGGATACAAATATAAGAAATATTAATAATGTGATCCATAATTTAGAATTATGTGAAGAAAACGTGAACCGTCCTTCTTTGTTTAGATGATATACTTTCTTTTGTTTCAGGATAATGAGAAATATTTTATAATTCCTTGTTTGTTTGTTTAACGCACACAGACAAAGCGGTAATTGTCGGGGTGAACATCGATCCACGAATATTCTATTGTCGCCGTCGCATGGTAGTTTTCGTGTTGTGCAGCGTCCTTTTAATTGTTATGCAAATTGTGTGGGTGTCAACAGGTAGGGCAGAACATAATTACCCTTTTCGCAAACACCTAGCGTGATCACTTGTTTTCAGGGGCCCCATTCAGTTACTTGTATTTTGTCTTTTTCGGAATCTGTTTCGGCAGAAAATCAAGAAACATGTTTTTCGTTGACGTTTTACATTTCGATGAACGTACATTTCAGGTGAAATGTCAGAAGTACTGGCCAGACGTCAAAGATGGAAAGACGTACGGAAATCTCTCTGTGACGTGTATCAAGATGGTGACCCGAGCTCATTACACCGTCAGGGAGTTCTACGTCTACGACCACCAGGTAGGCACAGCCTCTGATACCGACAATGACATCACCTTGGATACTGACAATAACATCAATAGTAACGACCATCGGATATGTCAATCCTTTGATACTGACAATGACATCACCTGGTTTGTCAATCATTTGACACTGACAATGGAATTAATATCTACGACCATCGGGAATGTCAATCCTCTGATACTGACAATGGCATCACCTGGTTTGTCAATCATTTGACACTGACAATGGAATTAATTTCTACGACCATCGGGAATGTCAATCCTCTGATAATGACAATGACATCACCTGGTTTGTCAATCATTTGACACTGACAATGGAATTAATATCTACGACCATCGGATATGTCAAACCTTTGATACTGACAATGACATCACCGGGATTGTCAATCCTTTGATACCGACACTAACGTCAATATCTACGACCATTGAGTATGTCAATCCTTTGATACTGAAAATGACATCACCGGGTTTGTCAAATCTTTGATACCGACAATGACATCACTGAGTTTGTCAAACCTTTGATACTGACAATGGAATCAATATCTACGACAATCGGGTATGTCAATCCTTCAGTACTGACAGTGACATCATGGGGGTTTGTTAATCCTTTGATACCGATAATAACGTCAATATCTACGATTATCGGATATGTCAATCCCTTGATACCGACAATGACATCACTGAGTTTGTCAAACCTTTGATACTGACAATGGAATCAATATCTACGACAATCGGGTATGTCAATCTTTCAGTACTGACAGTGACATCACCGGGTTTGTTAATCCTTTGATACCGACAATAACGTCAATATCTACGACTATCGGATATTTCAATCCTTTGATACTGAAAATGACATCACCGGATGTGTCAATCCTTTGATACTGACAATGGAATCAATATCTACGACAATCGGAAATGTAAATCATTTGATGCTGACAATGAGATCAATTTCGACGACTGAAAGGTAAGAAGAACTTTCTCTGTCATGAGGGCATTGAGAGTAGAGGTTTCTAGGTCATTAACGCACGTTTCCATCCACGACGATAAATAATGGTATCATCACACCATACATAGTTACCTCTGTTTTTACCAAAAAAATTAACAAATCATATAACTGATATTCATTTGATTCTGTTCAAGGCTGCTGAGAAACGCGTGGTGACACAGTTTCAGTTCGTGTCCTGGCCAGCAAATGGTTTCCCTTCAACTCCTGCTCTTGTCGGTTTCATCAAACACGTGAACAAGCTAACCAGTCCCACCTGCCCCGTGGTTGTACATTGCAGGTAAGTGACAATATCCCTATGGCCGATATCTGACTGGTTCCGCGCATTTGTTACTCTGGACAACGTATTAATCACAAACAGAGACAAAATGATGACTGTTTATCCATAACTATCTTAACTTACAACACTTGTTCATATATTCGCCTCTGCTGTATTCAAGATATGCTGGTAGCATTTATTCAAGGCATCAGTAAATATTTCAAAAGGTTTTATGGTTGGCATGTGGAGGACATTTTCAAATTTGACGCATCAGTGTTTAAATTTGCCCAATGAAATTCTCTAGTTTGACTTGTACCTAATGTTTCCGTATTTGTTCATGTGATCACTTGACTTGGCTTTGCATTTGTGTTTGTAACGGGAGCGACCGGTCGGGCAAGATACGCTCATCTTTTCATGAGCACGTGGTATCATCACTATTTCATAGTGATTCATTAACACAGAGATGTCTATTTTTGCCACTATAATATAATTGTTAATAGGTGAGGTGAACTGGGGTTTAACGTTTATTATTGTACGTGTATAACAATCAGTACTTACCTTCACTCCTGTAGTTCTGGTGTCGGGCGAACAGGAACCTTCATTGCTATAAACGCCATGGCAGAGCAAGCCAGGACGGAATCGGAAGTGGATGTCTTTAAGTTTGTGTGCAGGATGAGGCTACACAGACCGGAAATGGTTCGAACCAGGGTATGTCACGAAACAATTAAAGAAATATGTCCGAACTGTAGAAATATGTTCAAATACAAGCCAGTTCCAAAACACACAAATCCACAAACACTTTGTAGAGTTGCGTCCCTTGGTCATGCGGGACATCTATTTTCGTGGGTGTTGGTGAGTGAGTGAGTGAGTGAGTATGGTTTTACGCCGCTTTTAGCAATATTCCAGCAATATCACGGCGGGGGACACCAGAAATGGGCTTCACACATTGTACCCATGTCGGGAATCGAACCTGGGACTTCGGCGTGACGAGAGAACGCTTGAACCACTAGGCTACCCGACCGCCCCCCGTGGGTGTTGGTAAGATAACGCAATATAATGACAGCGATTAACAACTGTGTAATCTGTGCTTCCAATACATACTTCATCCGGAAATATCAGCATCGGTAGAGAGGGGGGGGGGGGGGGGGGGAGGGGGGGTAGTGTTAATGTGTGTTTGCTGATTTTTTCCTGCTGGATTCGTGCCTTCTCATACATGTACCTTTGGCGTCGCGCTAAGGGAGAGCACTCGCCCAACACTCGGCGTACCGCTAAAGGTACTTATCACTAACGTTGGTTTGAATCCCAGATTCACCTTTAATAAACGCCTGCATCCCATTCCTCCTACATCAAGGTTGACACTCCTAGCAGCGTTAAACCGAATCACTCACCACCGTGTGAATTCTGTCTGTGCCCAGGTGCAGTATGCCGGTGTCCACCTGGCCCTCCAGGAGATGCTAGCCAGTAAGGACACTCTCCTCAGCAGCGTGGAGCTTATGGAGAAGTACCGAGCACAGTCTTTCCGATCTCTGGCAGACAGTAGTCGGCCACGGGCTGAGTACCAGGTAAACTAAACTTTGCTTCACTGTCTGGTGCTATTGTAGAGTTATAGTCAAGATACAGTGACCGATTATATCTGGTAATGGAAATAGTTAGAGACAAAATGTGCGTGCGTGCGTGCGTGCGTGTGTGTTCATTATAGTTTTCGGGGGAACACAAGACTGTTTCAAGACAATCGAATGTAAAATATAGCATAATAATATAAAGCCCAAATCCTACAATATATTACAAGGGAAAGTAATGGCTTCGTATTCGAACACCGAAAATGGTCTCTATGTTGAGACTGACATTTTGAAAATGTAGCAAGGTCATCAGCAGATTTTGCAAATGGTGATCACCTTATTTTCAGGTTCTAGAAAGTATGCGGCCAACTCTGCGTGAAGAAGATACTCAAATTGCCCGAAGACAAGATAACGTTGGGAAAAACAGATCAATGGATATCTTGCCAGGTATCTTTATTACACCAAACCTGTTAACACCACACACGTTGCTCTAGTATTCAGAAGCACAGTAAGGTATTATACGTGCGCATCAAAACGCTTGATAAATACTTCCAACAGTGCGTCACATTTATGATAAATAATGAGGCGTCATGTTATATATCTTTAATGGAATAAGATGAACGCGGCAGATTTGATGGCGATCTGTACCTATTTAGGGCAGGCTGATGGTAAATGGAGCTGTTTGGTGGTGAGGGGTTGAGGGTGGGGTTAAGGTCTAGTCTACGAGTCTGGCAGGGTAGCTGTATGTTATCAGGGTGTTCTGGCATGGAGCAGATGTTCTTGGCTTCAAACAAAGAACCTAGAAAGGAGACCTTTTCTGTACATCACTTGCTTGATAACGGTGTTGCATTCCTTGTAATAAAGAAATAACTGTTGTATATCCATAGAACTATCTTCCTTGTTTAACAAGGCACTCTACATGTAAAATATAATGCCGGGCAAAAGAAAAGAAATGGTAATTCGATGGTGATGTATTTGATACCAGTATCATAGTTGTGTATTGGACCTTAAGTTTACAGTGCTTCAGCCTAGTAACGTTTCGATAACGTTTGTAATTATTTGGTCAGTTCTATTTTTTAAGTGTTCACAAATTCTTTATCCGGCGGTAAATTTTTCTTAGCGACTTTAAACCGAACTTATTCGCTTTTCTAAAACTATATTCTATACGTCTTCAGTATTTTGATCAATCATGGTGACGCTATGTGGTCTTTATTTCAGGTGTTCTCCACCGTGTTGTTTTGAAAGGAACATCAGGAAACCAAAACCCTTACATCAACGCCGTGTATCTACCGGTAAGACGTAACAAGCTTATCACCAATACTTATATTGTTAACCTTACAATACAAGAGAGGTATGTTTTACACATTGAATTTATTTTTGACCATGACTTCAATAAGTGGGGGGCACGGGTGGCCCAGTCCTCTAAGGCGCTGCAATTCGCTCTGCAGAGTTGCGTCCCTTGGGCACGCCAGAAACCTATGATTGTGGGTTCGAATCCCGGTTCGCCACGATTACGTTTCTAGGTTTGTCAGCACCATACCTGTGCTCGTGGGTTTCACCGAAGTGGTAAACGTCTGAGACCTGCATCACTAATGTGTACAAACCCCTTATATACTTGATCACCAGTGGGAATTCCTGGTAAGAAGATACTTTCCCAGCTGCCTATGCTTGTAAGAGGCGACCAAATGGTTCGGATGGCTAGGCTCGGTCTTCACTGATTGCATGTCAACGTATCCCAATTGTTTGAGTCTATGCTCATGATGTGAAACACTGGATTGTCTGGTCCAGACTTCATTATATACAAACAACCCTCATATAACTGGGACTGTGTGAGGCGTTAAGTCTTTTAGAATGTTCTGCTTACTGCAGTTTTCGATTCAACCTCAAATGCAGCATCAGGAACAGACGGCTTATTCTTTATACGAATGACACTTGGCCTACACAAAAAGCAGTACTAGAATTTGTTGACAAAATCGTGGCTGCGGTTTTAATTGGTCTGTTAATTTCAATGTAATATACTATATTATCATTTTTAAGCAGTATAAATTCAAGTGAATACACCTCAGTGGGGCCAAAGTGCTACGACTACATATTTACAACTACGACTACGACTTCGACTACGACCTTATTTCTGCCTGGAGAGCGTAAGGTCGGTGGTTTGATCCCCGGCCGCGTCATATGAAAATAGTCATACCGATAGAGGTTAAAATATGGTACTTGTTTTTACCCTGCCTGGCGCTCGGCATTAACGTGATAAAACTAGGACTAGTCGGATTGGAGTTGGTAAACAGTGTTTGAGTTGGGTGTTCATGTTAACCAGCGGTATGATATCTCAGTGGGCTAGCACTATAAAGCCAACAAGCAGACCAGTACAAGCGGTCATACACACAAACACACACAAACGCACGCACGCACGCAATGCACGCTCATGCTTGCACCTCGCCATATGAGTGCAATAATTTTGAACGCGACGTCAACCGCATCTCACCTCACATACTTTATATAATTAGTATCCCCGCCAAGAAGTGGAAGGGGGATACTGGAATGGGTGTTGTCCGTCCATCCTACCCTCCTTCCGTCCGTCCGACCGTTCGTCACATTTCGTTTTCGGAGCAGAACTAAAAAACATAAGAGACATCTTTACCAAACTTGGCACATAGATAGGTCTAGTGGTGAACTGGTGCCTTTTGATAGTTTGAGATTTTTGAAAAAAATATATTTCGAGTTTCAATGACAACGACTGTAACTTAGACTGAAGATTGCGGTTGTGCTGCTTTCCGGAGTAGATATTGAAAACCTTACGATATTTCTTCACCAAACTTGGCACATATATAGGCCCAGTGTAACTGGTGCCTTTTGCTAGTTTATGATTTTTGAAAACTTTATTTTTCGAGTTTCCATAGCAACGACTTTGACTAAACATGGCGGTAGTTCTCGTTTCCGGAGGGCTGATGCCATGCACACAACCGGACATATCACACTGGCGGGGGAATGAGTATTTCATGCTTGTTGTTATATGTTGTTGTTCCAGTCCGTGCTGCACCGCCGAGGGTTCATCGTAACACAGCAGCCTCTGTTCCACAGCGTAGAGCAGTTCTGGACATTAGCTCAGGAGCAGGAGTCGGTGACCATTGTGTCCCTCACGCCCCCAGATCTCAACCCTGTCGACTTGAAGGTGAATACCCTTGACATCACTTCGCCGCAAATCTTCGTCTGGTTAAGGATTTTTTATCTTTGGCTTCAGTTTGCAGATTAATAATAATTTGATTTAGACATTCCCATCAACTTTACGATATTAGATTATATTCATCCTGGATGATTGAGTGTATTATATCCACATACTAGTATGATAAATACCCTGGGCCCCGTTCCATAAAGCGATCTTAGCGCCAAGGTGATCGTAACACCCATACCTTAACATAGACTTACGACACTCGTCGTGCTAAGGTCGTTTTGTGCAACGGCACCCTGGACCCCATCCACAAAGCGATCGTAGCAGTACGAGTGTCGTAAGAAGACTTTTTTTAGTGTTAAAGTGTGGGAGTTATGACTGTCATATCGCTACGATCGCTTTGTGGGATGGGGCCCTGGACTCATTCGCAGCTTCGTTATGAACGTGACGTCACCACCTCCATCACTCTAACATATCACAGCACTTCCATGGTAACGAGAGTTATTTGATTGGACGGCTATTTTAGAGTCGTGCCATTCGAATATGTTTTATCAAGAAATTGTGGTAGCTAATTGATCCAGGCTACTTATCAAAGTAGAATTGAGATGTAATATCCTGGATAATCGAAGATGGATCAAATCATGTTACTTTGAAAATTGATGGAATCCTTAATTTTTTACCATGACGGCGCTGTGATTCCCACCATTTACTTCATCGTAGTGATGTTTGGAATAGTTTTTCACAGTTATAATGAAATATCAGTATAGTTAAACACTGAAAATTCAGTTCCGATATTTCCGTCATACATTACGTAACTGTTACAGTAACATTCAAATGAACTATTCTTTGTGAATATTTTGCTTTTTCATAACGATATCATTTATAGGATATGATCATCGGGTTCATTGCGTTCGCTTTCCTTTAGTAAGTAAGATACGTATGTGACAGGACTACGGAGAATATATGCCTCTGAGGGAAGGCGAGGCTCTGTCGGTGGGGAAGTTTGAGGTTCTGTTGAAGTCTACAGTCAACACGAGAGAGGAAATTCCAGAGAAAACTGTCATTTTACGAACTAAGGGCGAGGTAGGTGCACACAGACATTGTTTTATGGTTATCTCTTTGAATTGAACACTAATATTGATTCCGACAAATCCAACGTCATGCATCAGAAGGAGGTTCAAATGTATGTATGACTGAAGCAGACAGTTTGGTACCTACATGTTAATATGTCGCTGGAAATACACAACAAACTATCCACCAAGCATGTTCCTTTTTAGACTTTTTGAGAATTATGTTTGGCCATGAACATCTTCATGCTACTTGGGGCACGGGTGGCCCAGTCGTCTATGAGCCGCAATTCGCTGTGCAGAGTTGCTCCTTTGGGTGCGCCAGAAACCTATGATTGTTGCTTCGAATTCCGGTTTGCCCCGAATATGTTTCTAGGTTTGTTAGCACCATACCCGTGCTCGTGGGTTTCACCGAAGTGGTAAACGTGTGCATCACGTCGGGCGTTCCTCCCACATTGAGCTTACATGCCGTGATATAACTGGAATACTGTTAAATCGTTAAATCTTACGGCGTTAAATCACTCACTCACTCTTAATGCCAGTGCCCCCTCAGTCTCCTTATCTGGCAGACTCCTAGAATCCGCCTACTGAAGAAAGAAGTAAGGAGGGAGATGATGTTAAGTTTCACATTGTTTGACCTATATAATGCGCAAATCTAGCATAAGGGCTATATCCAATGGAAATAACATTATTTGAGACTAGCAAATATCTTTTGTTTGGTCACATAGTTTGGCACATCTAGGATCAGGGCTATATCCAATGAAAAGAAATTCTTAGAGACAAGCAAATAACATTCGTTTTGGTCATATTGTTTGGCACATCAAGTATCGGGGCTATATCCAACGCTATAAAAAAACATTCTTAGAGACTAACAAATACCATTTGTTTGGTCACATTGTTAGGCCATTTCTATCTATTTCTGTACAGTGTATATTTGCTGTTCTGGAACTTCCCGTTCTCAAACAGTACACTAACAATGGATTAATAAGGTACACATTTCTTTCTTCTTGTTTTTGCTTTCCTCAGGATGACTTCACGCCAAGCCGCCACGTCAAGGTGTTCAGTATACCCGACTGGTCAGTTAATGAGGACACTCCCACCAATAAGTTTGTTCTTCTACTGCTCCTGGAGATGCTGGTGAAGAGGCAGAAGGACGCCGGACAACACCCGATCATCGTCCATTGCTTGTAAGTCCGCGAGTCCCGCTGTCGTGTGACAAAGCGTCCAGATGAAAACTTATCCGTCAGGATTCGGAAAGTCCCTCACAACTCGAGGGCGTGACAGTGTGTCCGGTCGAGGTTGAATTGTCGCTCGCCACGTTTAACTTCCTGAATGTTAAAATGAGCATATAATGAGAATATATTACTCATCATTTGGTTTGATGTATCTCAGATCATCACTGGCAGGTACAAACAATAAAGGCACAATCTAAATATGTAAACCGTTTTGGAAATTATAATCTTTTATTGTCCAGGGATTTTCTACCTTGATCCAACATAACTTCTACTTCGGGATCGATTGTCAAGGGTCCCAAGTACCAAGTGTACAACAATATGATGGTTAAATTGTGTGACCCAAGTTGACTGTGTCATATCATGCATTTTTGCTCATGCAGTCAACCTCTGGTTTGCCTTACCCAAATCTATCATTAACGGGACGCCGTGAATTCGTTGAAATATTGTGGACGGGGTACACAATACAACATTCAGTAACCCAGTCTCTATTACATTTGTAAATATTAAACGTCAACGCCAGAGAACAACAAGTTTCTTTTATCCGCTGAATCAGATTCCACTAGGCGTAAAAGGCAAACAGCGGTTAAAACTTTATGAATAGGTCACTGAAGTTCTATGATGACACCAGGTGTTAAACATGTTTTCAGGGATGGTGCGAGCCGATCAGGTTTGTTTTGTGCAGTGTCCAACATCATCAGCCGGTTGAAGATGGACAAGGAAGTGGACATATTCTTGATTGTCCGCGAGCTTCAGTGCATTCGACCCGCCATCATCACTTCATCTGTAAGTGCCATTGAGGAACCTTATCAAAATAATGACAAACAGTGCTAAGGGAGAATACTTGTCTGTTCCAGGGGCGGTCGGGTAGCCTAGTGGTTAAAGCCGAAAACCCGGGTTCGATTCCCGACATGGGTACAATATGTGAAGCCCATTTCTGGTGTCGCCCGCCGTGATATTGCTGGAATATTGCTCAAAGCGGCGTTAAACCAAACCCACTCACTCGATGGTCTGTTCCACTCGAATGTATGTTAAAAGCATGAGCCTTTTGTTGTAACAACTGATCTGTAGTATGCTTCGGGTTGGTGAAATACAAACAAAGTTGTATGTCGTTTTGATGCTTCATTGTGGTGGACCGCCTCCGTGGTCTTGTGGTAGAGCGTCCGCCCGGAGAGCGGAAGGTCCGGGGTTCGATCCCCGGCCGCGTCATACAAAAAGACGTTAAAAGATTGTATTTGTTGTTACCCTGTCTGGCGCTCGGCATTAAAGGGCTAAAACAAGGACTGGTCGGCTCGGAGTCAGTATACTGTGTCTGAGTGGGGTATTCGTGTTAAACTGCGGCTTGGTATCTCAGTGAGCTAGCACTATAAATCGGCATCAGTCCGGACTAGTACAAGCAACCACACACGCACATACACGTGCATGCACGTCGCTATATAAGTGCAATAATCTTGGACGCGACGTTAAACCCAATTTCACCTCACCTCATTGTGGTTTTTCCTTGTTCATGGTGTGTATTTAGAAGGATTAATATGCCTATCTCATTCACTCAGAATTGTACACTCTCTAAGCTCTGTATGTGTTTTTTTTCAGAGCCAGTACTCTTTCTGCTTCGAAGTTGCCAGGAATTACCTGAAAAATCCCGAACCACTGGCCTAACATCCGTTATACTTCCATGTTTCAACTGTTTCCTCAGTGTACAATGGCTCGGGGAGACACACACTCGTGAAATCTCGCCCCGTCAAAACCAACTGAACATGAATATGTTTGGCCTTTCAAAGAAATCGAAGACAAAATGTGAAATGGACATATTTAATTTCATTTGATTTATTAGTCATAGCTCCTGATGTATTTATTGTATATCATTTATTTCATCAGCATTTCAGTGTGTTGAATACTATTATATCATTAATTTCTTGCTGTGCTGAAGAATATCCTTATGTGCCAATTTAAATATGAATCAGGGTTAAAAGAAATGAACTGTCAAGTTAAATTCTACAGAGAAGTAGGCATGCTTGAATATTTGCCCTAAAATATTTTTGTTTGATTTCATGTCTTGAATTGTCGTTTGAAGGTTACCTTTAATGACATATATCCATAAAATCCCTAATGTGTGCCAGTTTCTTAAACCAAATTATGTAAATAGAAGTAAATACTCAGCATTGGATATAATTACAAGACGAAAATAAGTGAGTGAGTTGTGTTTAATGCCGCTTTTAACAGTATTCCAGTTATATCACGGCGTGTCAGCTTAATGTGGGAGGAAAGCCCTAAGTGATGCAGGTCTCAGACGTTTACCACATCGGTGAAACCCACGAACACGGGTATGGTGCTGACAAACCTAGAAACATAATCGGGGCGAACCGGGATTCGAACCCACACTCATAGGTTTCTGGCTGTCCAAGGGACGCAAATCCCTCCCCGCCCCGCCTTACCCCACACACTTGGCGGAAGCTATCCTGCATACATCAATTGAAAGAGGAAGTTAATTCCTGTTTACTGCAAGATTATCTTTTAATTAACCTTTGATACATTAGACAACATTGCTAAGGTCACACAGGTGGTGTAGATTAGTAAAATGTAAAAAACGTGTTATTTATATAACATTCTTCCAGACACGCCGATCTCAGAATATATCCTTTTCAGTGGCTATTTATGACAGTATACTTTACTTGACCTTGAAGAAGTAAGGTTTAAAAACTTATAATACAAAATCATGTACGTTCAATTCATCACAGTATCTAATTGATTATTTCCGTGTATATGTTCATGTGTGCAGGTTTGGCAGATGTTGGAGCACATCTAAAGGTTCTGGTGACGTTATTTGGGTCACATGTAGTACACGTCCTCAAATCGATACACTTAAGAAAACAACGCCGCGCCATATTTACAGAGGCTCGTAGGATATTGGGTTTCTTGTGCATTGAGTGAGAGTAAATGAGTGAGTATGGTTTTACGCCGCTTTTAGCAACATTCCAGCAATATCACGGCAGGGGACACCAAAAATGGGCTTCACACATTGTATCCATGTCGGGAATCGAACCCGGGTCTTCGGCGTGACGAGCGAACGCTCTAACCAGAAGGCTACCCGACCGCCCCCGCATTGAGTGGGAAGTTTAAAGAGACCTCTATACCGTTTTCACATTATACCCTAGTGTGCTGTTCGTAGGGCCCATGTTTTTGCCTACGCTCTAACACAGATTGAGGGCTCGATCGAGATATAAGGGTACATTTGCGAGAACAACAGAGCGAAATCAAGTAAATGGTTCTTTTCATCCCGATAAAGTACTGTTGTTCTTCCTCTTTTCCGAAAACTTTCATCTAATGTACTGGTGTTCACTTTATTTTCATCTTAAAGAGTTTAGCGATTGTAAAACCTATTTTCTCTTTGATATAGATATGATGGCATTAATAGCATAGGGTTGATGTATGTTAACTCTGCCAAAGCATCCAGCATTACGTTTCGTTATCGGATATTAAGTGTTGTATGGATATTAATTGTACTTTTCTCTTTATATTAAAGACGTTGTTGGAATTGTATGTTTACCAATTAGTTATTTGAGTTTGTACTTTCGATCTGATGATGTCATGATATTAAACTGTTGCAAATATTTTATTGAAATTATTTGTTTTCATGAAGTGACCAAGGACACAATTTCGGTCTGTTTTCACTGCCTTCATAGGAGACACACAATACTAAGTTTGAATATATATATAACACATTACACCGAGGTCATCGATGACAATTGATTTATTGAAACCAGACATGAGGAAATATAACATTTCAAAGGTAATAATCTAATCTACAAATTGGATCTACTGTTACAATCTGGGGCCAGAACCATGCAGATACGTCAGTTAAAACATTGAAGGTTAAATAGTAAAATGTGAGGTTCATTTGAAACAACTTTTAAAACGTCCTCCTGTAATCGTTCTTCTCACAAAACATCACCAACAGGGGTGTTACATCTACTATGACACCGTACATATATATGCTAGCATCTTCAATGCGTTTATTGTTAGTTTCAAGTTGGTCGTTTCATCAATAGGCGCGTCATATTTCAAAGATAGCGTGGTGCCAATAGCTTCTACCTGTGTGTATCAATCGGCGCAGGAGCCTTGAACTCCGCTGAAAAGAAGAATATAAGTCAATGTTTCCATCAATTCCATCATGAATTTAATGAAATATTACGACAATCTACCCATAAAGCGGCAATATAGCCATCATCAGATCATGGAGGGTATGGAAATGACTTTAAACTGTCATTTGCTTGATAACGGTGTTAGAATCTACATCGAAACGTCGCCCAATTGTAATAAAGAAGTTACTCATCCATAACAATTTTGTCTTAGTTAATGAATGCCTGTTGAACAAAACAGCCCTGACAAATTGTACCTGTTCTTTGCCATAACAGGTGTCATAACTTATTAAACCCGTGATACCAACGGAGCACAGAACACTGTCAGACTTCTAGTGAGTGAGTGAGTTGGGTTTAACGCCGCTTTAAAAAGTATTCCAGTTATATCGCAGCGTGTCAGCTTAATGTGGTAGGGAAGCCCCAAGTGATGCAGGTCTCAGACGTTTACCACTTCGGTGAAACCCATGAGAACAGGTATGGCGATGACAAACCTAGAAACATAATCAGGGCGAACCGGGATTCGAACCCACAATCATAGGTTTCTGGCGTGCCCAAGGGACGCAACTCTGCACAGCGAATCGAGGCGCCTTAGACGACTGGGCCACCCGTGCCCCCTTAGACCACTAAATGGAGTAGTGCAGATCAGTGATATACTAGTATTCTGAATGATGTTTTTGTCTATATGTTTCAATGGTTGAGTTGGCACATTCTAGAAACTGTATGAACGTTGCAATTGTCCAAATAGATTAACTCAAGATCTTACCTAACCCCGGACAGTCGTGAAGGCCAAGTCCATTGGCAGTACTCGCTGGTGTTACAGTAATGCTGTTTCAAGAAAACAAAATATTTAACCAACCACCGAGTTCCAACTCGTTAGGGTAATCAAGCATGCTATACATTGACTCAACTTCACGAAAACATGTATATATTTTTTTCTTATCATCTTGCGTCTCCTTTCAACGTGTGGATTGACCTGATTCTTATTAATACATGCGTCATTTGGATATTTTAATCACCTTCATGTGCAAAAATCAGTCAACATGTTGTTTTATTTTTATAATTGTGTTCAAGACATGTACAAGTTGTGTGTGTATATATGTAACATTTCGGTGTAGGCATTCCATACCCGACTCTATAAACCATGTACATGTATATCCACCATCCTCTGTCTGACATGAAGCATGTTTTGTTGTTGTGCTCATTAACATACTTTTATATATATTTCCAACCTATCAGAACAGGTATATCAGCAAACAAGCTAAATGACACATGGTCCTTTCTCCCTCGGTCGGTGTAATCCGCTGCCTACATTATACATCAGGTACCGGAGTTGGTTGGTTTGTTTGTTGTTTAACGCCGCACTCAGCAAAATTCCAGCTATATGACGGCGGTCTGTATATAATCGAGTCTGGACCAGACAATCCAGTGGGTGTAGTGATATTGCATGGATTTGCTGTAAACCGTGTGACGTCAGATCCCATTTTATATAGTTCGTATAATACCTCGGCTTTTTTAGGACTATGTTAATGACTAATTTTTGCTTAACATTATCAAGGTGTACTCGTTGATTTGAAGGCAAAAGCAAACGGAAACATTGTAAAATATCCATAGTATGTTCACTACTTCCGCCAGGTTGTGTTGTGTCATGTGATAAAAGAGACAAAACCCTTTACATAAGAAATCTCGAGACGATTGTATGATTCCGACTATATCATGAACACGTGTCTGTGAATCACTATCAAACAATGATGATACCAAGTGTACGCTGAAATATGAGCGTATCCCGCCTCAGTGGTGGATCACGTCACAAACACAAGCAAAGGCAAGGCAACTGTTCACCTGATACAACACGGACATGCGTCAAATTAGGAAATGTTCTTATGATTACGGACATCGCTTTGTTTTATCGCTTTTATTCCTTATAATTATATAGGGAAATGTTAATATGAACTATATAAACTTGCCACAATATCGATATTTGGATCAATAATTACACCTTTAGTCATTTGCACTTTCATTCTTAATCATTCGAAGTCAGTTTTGTACATGTTCAGGGTACTTACGTTTTCTTCTTAATTTTCCACATAACCGCCATTGATCCTAAAGCTCCAAGAAACAGCAGCAGGCCATAACCACCCCTTAAAGCCCATATCTCGTTGTTTCTATGAGATGCTACTGTAGAACAAATGTGGACACTCCTTCCCAATCCATCTCTGGGCTTATCAGTTCCTCTGAAGCAACCAGACCCACCGTTGTCACAATTGCCACCTGCTTCGCCAGCACCCCGTACAGTTCCTGTTCCCGTTTTTTTCTCAATGCCAACTATTTCATCTGGTCCCCTGTGGCCACCAAATCTACCATCACCACCCTTACCTGATACACTATCACTACCCATATCATTGAATCTACCTTTGTCAATTCCTGAACCAGCTCTCATTCCTTTTCCCATTTCTGCTGCTCCACTTGCACCAGCCCCGCCACCATCTACAACTCCTGCACCTCCTATTCTACCCGAACCAACTCCCAAGGAACCACTCATCCCTCCTCTCATTCTTGCTTCTCCACCCGCGCCAGCACCAGCTCCACCACCAACTCCCTTTCCTGCATCTCCTATTCCTAATGCCCCACCTGCACCAGATCCGCCAGCACCTCCCATTCCTGCATCTCCCATTCCTGCACCTCCCATTCCTGCACCTCCCATTCCTGCACCTCCCATTACTGCACCTCCCATTCCTGCACCTCCCATTACTGCACCTCCCATTCCTGCATCTCCCATTCCTGCACCTCCCATTCCTACTACCCCACCTGCACCAGATCCGCCAGCACCTCCCATTCCTACTACCCCACCTGCACCAGATCCACCACCAACTCCCATTCCTACTGCCTCACCTGCACCAGCTCTGCCAGCACCTCCCATTCCTACTGCCCCACCTGCACCAGCTCTGCCAGCACCTCCCATTCCTACTGCCTCACCTGCACCAGCTCTGCCAGCACCTCCCATTCCTGCTGCCTCACCTGCACCAGCTCTGCCAGCACCTCCCATTCCTGCTGCCTCACCTGCACCAGTACCTCTTATTACTGCACCTCCCATTACTGCACCTCCCATCCTTGCACCTCCCATTCCTGCACCCCCCATTCCTACTACCCTGCCTGCACCAGCTCCAACAGCACTATCGAATCCTAGAGATACTTTTAATTTTCCATTCACACTTTTTGGACTACTTCCACCATCAATTGCCTGTACTGTAATGTCAAAAGAAGACGACACGGCTTTTATATCAAAGTGAGATGCCTTCTTCAGCTGTCCAGAATACATGTCCATGAAGAAGTGATTACCCACGTCTTCACCCTTATCTGCGATGAAACAAAGTACTATAATTATGGTCATTGATTAGCTGTCAAGAAATTATATAAAAAATTATAATCTGTAGTCAAAGGAGCGGCCGGCAGCCTAGTGATTAAAGCGTTCGCTCGTCACACCGAAGACCCGGGTTCGATTCCTGACATGGGTACAATGTGTGAAGCCCATTTCTGGTGTCCCCCGCCGTGATATTGCTAGAATATTGCTAAAAGCGGCGTAAAACCATACTCACTTACTCACTGTAGTCAAAAGTCATCAATTGTCACATCATTATACGTTAGGTCCACAATGACGTCTGTGTACGTATGAAGTCATCTACGGCGTCTGTCTTACGTCAACATGGTGAAATGATTATCATTAAATTGTGTACACTATGTTTAACTTACCAAACTGGGTTAAAACTAGAACAACGGTCCCCCCTTAGCCACGAAAGGCCCAACTGTGGATATATTTAATCAAATGCGACACACCCCTTTCCATATTCATAAGAAATCTATGACAAACGCAGGGTCTATTGTACAACTCCGACACGTGACAGATTCTAATATCATAAAGGCATTAATATAGGCTGTTTGACATCTCAGTGAAAACCCACCTGATTTGACTGATATAATTCTGTATGTTACAGTTCCGTCTTTACCCTTGTCATCATCTTTCGCTCTGAACGTTTCCACTATGGTTCCAACTGGGTCGTGCATAAGAATAGCTTTGTCTTCAAAACTGAAAGAGTTGGCTTGAAGCTTTGGAGACGTCCACTTTGGATAGAATTCATTGACCGGTAGGACCTTAAATACGAAGTGAGCAAATACAACTGATGCACATATTATTTGACTAGCGTATAGCGGGTGTAAACTTTATGACATTGCTGTGCTTGCTCCACGCAGGCGACCATAGCATGGAAGTGGCAATATGTCGACAATGCCGGATTCATGGATTACATACTATGTACATTTTGCCAGAGGTCAGAAAGAAGGCTCAGGGTTGGTTGGTTGGTTGTTTTACGCTGCACTCAGCAATATTCAAGCTACATGACGGCGGTCTGTAAATAATTGAGTCTGGACCAGACAATCCAGTTATTGATACTATGAGCATCGATCCACGCAATTGGGATCGATTACATGCATCAACCAAGTCAGCGAGCCTGACCACCCGATCCTGTTAGTCGCCTCTTACGACAAGCATAGTCGCCTTTTCCGGCAAGCATTGGTTGCTGAAGACCTATTCTAACCCGAATCTTCACGAGTCACAAAGCTCAGGGACAGAAGTTGGTTCAGATCATCCTTGATTCCCATTTGATGCTGGGATTACTTGTTTTAAATGATTTGTTTCAGAAAATGCTAGAAGAAAAGCAACAAAATACTGCGGGGTGTCATGAAAAACATATTCTGTGAAACAAATTGTTCGGCTAGTTTCTCAACGAAAACATTTCCCTTTGGTACCGAGCCTGACTCCCTCAGGTCGCCTTGTGCAACAAACATAGCTTGCTGGGGACTAATTCCAACTGGAATCACTACGGAGTCAAGTGATTAGTGACAGGCCGATTACATCAGATAATCAAATCGTGATCACAGACTCAATATAAAACATTCATACATGAGAAAGTATTCACATGTCACACGTTTTAATGAGTGCAAATTTACAGTTTTTAAGAAAGTTCCAATCCCTGGCTTCAGACTACCTACAAGGTTATGTATTCGAAAAGGGTGTGTGTGTGTGTGTGTGTATGTGTGTGTGTGTGGGGGGGGGGGGGAGAGGGGGGGTGCAGGTGACAACCAATTTTAATTACACATACCTCGACCACAACAGTTGCTTTGCCTACGTTTACCCTCCCTGTATCCGGCATGTCAATTGCCCCCACAGTCAGGGTGTAAGAAAAGTCCTGTTTCTCTAACTCTTCGTAGTCGATCTTGGATGCATCCACCATCAGGGACGTTCCTTGCACGGTAAATATATTCTTATCGACTGTGTTGGGTAGGCGAAAGCGCACTTTTCCGTTCCCACCACTGTCTGCGTCGGTGATAGCGAAGTTGGCCAGTTGTATTGCTGAAAATATAATCCTTCCAGTTAGGTGGGGTGAGATGCGTTTAAGGCCGCGTTGAACAGTATTTCAGATTCAGGCGTGTCAACGTAACGTTGGAGGAAAACAACGTGACAGGGTGAGGACGTTTCCAACTTTGGATTTGGAACCCTTGAGGTTGGAACCCTAGATCGTGCTGATAGCCCAATACCCATAATCAAAGAAAATCGGGGATTTAACTAACGACCAGTGGATGATGGCATTACTGAGGCACATCGCCTACCATTCCATTGAATTACTGGTAGGATTAGGTTAATATATACTCTGCAATCACTTCCACCATTCTAGCTGTCTTTGGTGCGATGAAACAAGTTACGCCACAAAACCAAAATATACTTAAGAATTGAACGGATGGGTCCATTGGAGTGTGGACGATTTAAAAGCGCTGGTTAAACTGTGTGAACCTCCAAGCTTGCCAGTTTCTCAATGCTTACTAAAACGCTGAGTTCAAGATTAAAGGTCTAAATGATCAGAAAGAATGCTTCTGTATGTATTCATGCTAGGGAATTCTCAGTGGTCCCGTCAGTGTTATACTACGGTGACAACTTACAGACGCATATCGTGCTACCATTTGCACGCAAGTTTGGTCGACGTTTTGTATTCCAAGATGGCAATGTAGGTGCCCACCTCAGTGACATTATATCTAGGCAGTTACAGCAGCATGACCAGAAGACGTCAACATCCCACACCCACTTTAGATTACCTGCCACTTGTGCTTCAATGGGTGTTTAATGGATAGGGTACAAATTTATCATTGGATGGGTGACTATGAGCGTGCCACGATTAATCAACGAATGCTGGTTGAAATTGGAGGCTTAACCTGTCACTGGTGGACACTTTGAAACTTTAATGAACTGTTTCCTATCAGGTTCCAACATTTTCCCTCTAGTTAAAGACAATCAAATCCTTCATTGACATGAAACACTCATTAATAACACTGCATATATTTGATGTGTAAGCTCTTTGATATCCCCTACTTAATATAATGTATCGAGACTAAAGATGCCACTTTAGAAAATGTCTCCATTTGGTATTAAGCACTTACCCTGACCTCCGTGTTCTGTGACGTTGAAGTGGAAGTAAATATCTCCAAAAGATGGGGTGTTGTCGTTGATGTCAATTACTGGAATCGTAAGCGACGCGTCAACCCGGTTACTCCCCTTATCGGTGACGGTCAAGGTCATCTTGTCAATCTTCTTTACACCACGAACACCATCGAAGTCGATTCTTCGTTTCAGTGTCAGTTTTCCATTGGCCTCATTGATGGCGAAATAATTGTGTCCCCCTTCAAAATAACAAAGTCACATTCGACATGTTCAATACCCATACTCTCTTACAATTATGTTACTAAAGAAATGATATGATAGTTAAGTTTGAGTTGAAAAGTGACATCTTTGAGCTTTGCTGTCATACCCCACGGGTTCTCCGATCGTATACTGAGCCATTATTCAGGGCTCAGTCAAAAGTGATCATGAAATATTTTCATGCAACTACATGTATATATATGCACATGCAAGGAAAGCAAAAGTACATTACATGTACATATACATGCTCTCTGCCTCATAGCATTCATTCACCTGATGAAGGAGTATGCATATACTCTGAAACGTTGTGTTTGGTCATACGAAAGAAATTGACATCCATAAATTCTCTTCCTTATGTGTATCACTTCTAAATGCCATTCAAAGACAAAAACTATTATATTGATAGAATTAATGAAAACTCGTTTTCACAAATAATTAACCAGTCTCGGTTATTGTTGTTAGAATTTGTGTTGTTCTATAGGTCACAGATGATCATCCATGCTAACCTTGTAAGTTATATTTAAGATCGTCGTTGCGATCTGCATCAGTTGCGTCAAACAAGCCGCTGAGTACAGTTCCAACCCTCAACTCTTCGGGAATCGAGAGGTCATCGCTGATTTTCAAAACAGGAATTTCGTCATTTACATCCACAACTTTGACACTCATAGCCACAAGGACAGTATGTAGACCATCAAACGCTCTGAAATAGATCATCAGACGCTCTGAAATAATCCATCAAACGATCTGAAAGAGCCCATCAAACGCTCTGAAATAGACCATCAAACGCTCTGAAAAAGCCCATCAATTGCTCTGAAATAGACCATCAGACGCTCTGAGATAGACCATCAAACGCTCTGAAATAGCAAATTGTAAGTAAATAAGCACTTCATTGAGATTAGCTAAGATCAGATTAAGATCATACAAATGCCGTTAAGATAATTAGGACGAACATAGAAGCACAAAACAGAGAACACATCTAATACGAATAAATAAAATACATGTATACGTATGTAACACTAACTTTACAAATAAACAAATTAGAAAAAAAATATATATATAATAAACCGTTTACGTGATTATGATAATATATGTATTCAAAAAGCTGCTTTCAACTTGATTCATAATGAGCACTGAAACACAAACAACGAGGCTTGACGGAAACGTTCTGAGTCTAAATACAAAGGATGCATTGTACAACTCTTACAGCTTGCATCGTATTAAGTACAATACTGTCCATGCTTACAGGCTTAATAGGAACCATACATACACACAAACAAGCAGCATATTTCTGAAGGCATCAAAATGACTAGGTATTGTTATAAGGATACAATGAGTCTTAAAAAACGTTAGAAAATAGAAACTGCAATGACGTGGTTGCAATATTGTAATATATTGCAATATATATATATATATAAAGTTTGTGTCCAGTCTATGACGAGTCTTGCCTGTTTTATTTAGCAGTTGTATTTGTAGATGGACTGGAGCGTTATGAAAAGTATGGGAGTATAACCTGTGTGTTGTGTTTACTCCTGATGTATGCAAGGGCCGGTACATGAATGTTGATAGAGACAGTTCGGAGTAGGAGTCGATTGACCAATCACTCCTTGACTAAGATGACCCGATTCTGACCACGAGATTAGCTAAGTCATGGCTTACCTTGACTATGACGACACGAAACGACAAAAAAATAAGGTAACTGTTGTAGGGCTGTGCGCGTAGGTTAAATTCCAAGATTCCCCATGAGGAGATTTCTAGGTTTGTCAACACCATGATGAGCACGTTAGTTTCACCAACGTTGTGAACGCTTCGGACCCGCATCACTGCGAGTTCTGCTCCAACATCAAGATGACACAGCCTGATAGAGCTGAAATACTGTTCAAAGTGGCGTAAAACACAACTCACTCACTGTTAATGTTATGCTAAAGCCATGAAGGTAATTGTAATGAGTGCACAATTATCTTTCTCAGTTCCCTTCTGAAGTGCTTCTCAGATGTCACTCATGAAACAAAACTAAACTATCGCCATCGGTTACAGTGAGTGAGTGAGTTTGGTTTTACGCCGCTTTTAGCAATATTCCAGCAATATCACGGCGGGGGACACCAGAAATGGGCTTCACACCTTGTTCCCATGTTGGGATTCGAACCCGGGTCTTCGGCGTGACGAGCGAACGCTTTAACCACCAGGCTACCCGACCGCCCCCCATCGGTTACAAATAGTCGAGTATACCCGGGGCACATTATATTATGGTTTTACCTAGTTTATTGTATTCAAACAAGGAGTACTTACTCTATCTTGAGGGAATATTGCCGGTCCTTTTCAAAGTCAAGTATATGCTTCAGGATTACAGTAGAATTGACAATATGGAAGAGGTCCACGTGATTCTTCTGTGTCAACGTAATGGTGTCGTTTTCTGGGTCCTCGCACATGATGTTGAATAAAGCCTGGTGAATTGAAAAACCGATATTCTTATGACACACTCTTTATCAAACTCATGGGAAAGCCCACTCCATCATACTGTTTTAGCATGCACGGCTGACGTTACTACATAGTGTGATAATCGGGGTAATAAATATTAAGTGTAATAAATACTGTGATAGTCAGTGTAATAAATACTGTGATAGTCAGTAACAGTTTGTCAGTGTAATAAAACATGTGATAGTCAGTGTAATAAATACTGTGATAGTCAGTGTAATAAAAACATGTGATAGTCAGAGTAATAAATACTGTGATAGTCAGTGTAATAAAAACATGTGATAGTCAGTGTAATAAATACTGTGCTAGTCAGTGTAATAAAACATGTGATAGTCAGTGTAATAAAAACATGTGATAGTCAGAGTAATAAATACTGTGATAGTCAGGGTTATAAATACAGCTATAGTCAGTGTAATAAATACTGTGATAGTCAGTGTAATAAATACTGTCATTGTCAGAGTAATAAATACTGTCATAGTCAGTGTAATAAAACATGTGATAGTCAGTGTAATAAATACTGTGATAGTCAGTGTAATAAAAACCTGTGATAGTCAGTGTAATAAATAATGTGATAGTCAGTGTAATAAAACATGTGATAGTCAGTGTAATGAAACATATGATAGTCGGTGTAATAAAAATATGTGATAGTCAGAGTAATAAATACAGTGATAGTCAGTGTAATAAAACATGTGATAGTCAGTGTAATAAATACTGTGATAGTCAGTGTAATAAAACGTGTGATAGTCAGTGTAATAAATACTGTGATAGTCAGTAACAGTTTGTCAGTGTAATAAAACACGTGATAGTCAATGTAATAAATATTGTGATAGTCAGTGTAATAAATACTGTGATAGTCAGTGTAATAAATACTGTGATAGTCAGTGTAAAAAATATTATGATAGTCAGGGTTATAAATACGGTGATAGTCAGTGTAATAAATACTGTGATAGTCAGTGTAATAAAAACATATGATAGTCAGTGTAATAAAACTTGTGATAGTCAGTGTAATAAATACTGTGATAGTCAGTGTAATAAAAACATATGATAGTCAGTGTAATAAAACTTGTGATAGTCAGTGTAATAAATACTGTGATAGTCAGTGTAATAAAAACATATGATAGTCAGTGTAATAAAACTTGTGATAGTCAGGGTTATAAATACGGTGATAGTCAGAGTAATAAATACTGCGATAGTCAGGGTTATAAATACTGTGATAGTCAGAGTAATAAATACTGTGATAGTCAGGGTTATAAATACGGTGATAGTCAGTGTAATAAAAACTGTAATAGTCAGGGTTATAAATACTGTGATAGTCAGTGTAATTAATTTGATTGGCTCTTTCAGAAATTACGCCTTATGGTTCGAAAAGCCTAAAGTCGTTTGAACATATTTTGCATCATACTGATCCCTGACTTTTAAAATTACATTTGAGGGATACATAATACATGCTGGTGTTTTCGAAATTATGGTTGTGAAAGATTAATATCAAGGACGGAAACATCATTGGGAACCAATGTCGTCAGTGGAATGTTTAAAATTTGAAAAAAGATCGCGCATCAAGAAAAATGTTCATACACATTGAAAAGGGTGATTGCAACACACATTTGTTTTACAGTAAAGTTAGTAAGTATTGTCTGGTCCAGCATTGAAATCAAAGTGTGCCGAAAATATATTCCCTGTTTGAAGTCGAGATTCATTTACAAACGAGTCAAGTTTCATCTTGGATAATTAGACCTACATTTTCAGGACGCTAATGTATTTCAATACATTTAATTTCACCTGTCAATGGCTCAAACTAGGTTTCATCATGGAAATAATACTTGTATGTTTAGGACACTAATGCAGTTCAATAGATTTGATTTCACCTGTCAATGGCTCAAACTAGGTTTCATCATGGAAATAATACTTGTATGTTTAGGACACTAATGCAGTTCAATAGATTTGATTTCACCTGTCAATGGCTCAAACTAAGTTCCATCATGAAAATAATACTTGTATGTTTAGGACACTAATGCAGTTCAATAGATTTGATTTCACCTGTCAATGGCTCAAACTAAGTTCCATCATGGAAATAATACTTGTATGTTTAGGACACTAATGCAGTTCAATAGATTTGATTTCACCTGTCAATGGCTCAAACTAAGTTCCATCATGGAAATAATACTTGTATGTTTAGGACACTAATTCAGTTCAATAGATTTGATTTCACCTGTCAATGCCTCAAACTAAGTCGCCCTTAGGCGCACCAGAAACCTACGACGTGGGTTCGAATCCCAAATTAACCTTGTTTCTGGGTTTCAAGGTTGTTACAGTTGTTGGTTCAGATCCCGTAACCAAGAGCGTGGGTGTTAAATGTTTGTAAACCTGCATAACTTTGGGTTTACTCCCACATCAAACTGACACGCCGAGATATAATTTAAATAATTTACAAAGCGACGTGTTAATTAATCATTATTAAGTCGTATACTTCCCTCGTGAATAAATGTTTTAGGTGATGGACTTGAAAAACATTTTTAATTCCTATCCCTTTATTTGCACATTGTTGTTTTTTTATTTGTTTGTTGTTAGGTGTTTTTTTGTGAACAACAAATATTTTATAAACAAGGACTAATACATTACTTGCCTTATTGACTGGGCTGTTCTCGGGAACGCTGATCGTCGTTGACCCTGATGGCAATGGAACAACAAACACTGGAGGGTTGTCTACAACAGATAGAACAGATTTATTGGTATTGATCCATCGGGTATGAAATAGAATCCATTGTGGGATGTTTCATTTGCATGTTAGTCGAACCTCGTTGTGTCGACCTTGGATATGTCGAATTCCCCGTTGTCTCGAACTCATTTGGGAGACAAAAGTATCTAATAAAGCATAAAATGTCTCTGATGTCTCGAACCGCGGATAACTCAATTTTGTTTCCAGGTCCCCACGAGTTCGACACAAAGAAGTTCGATTGTATTAGGCAATAGTAAATAAAGACACGCAAGATGTAATCAAAGATTCGCTCATTACCCTTCAAGTGACTATGGATATCGTCATAGGGCACCTCGGTTCCCTATGCAGTGATGTCGACGATATCAGTTCGAATCCCAAATGTTTCTAGGTTTCTCAGCTCTATAGGTGTACTCGTGTAAAGTGGTACAATTCTACGATCTGCATCACGTTGGGCTTTCCTCTGCCTTAAAGGGGCGATCGGGTAGCCTTGTGGTTAAAGCGTTCGCTCACCACGCCGAAAACCCGGGTTCGATTCCCGACATGGGTACAATGTGTGAAGCCAATTTCTGGTGTCCCCCGCCGTGATATTGCTGGAATATTGCTAAAATCGGCGTAAAGCCACTCACTCACTCACTCTCCACTTAAAAAATGACGAACCATGATATAAATGAAATAATAAAGAAAACTCACCTATTGAGTACAGCGTAATGACGACAGCTCAGTCTTGGCTCATAGGTAGCTCACCATAGACCACTCGTACATTGACCAGTGCGAGCAGCTACTGGGGCCTGCTTAAAGTGTGACACTTGTCACGATATGGCTGAAATATTGCCGATGTGACGTAAAGCATTAACTCACTCACTCACTTAAAGTGTGACTAGTGATAGCTGCATGTGTTTTTAAAGTTTAGAGATAGCTACACGTGTTCTGACCCTAGAAGATCCGAGTTAGAATAGGTCTTCAGCAACCCATGCTTGCCGTAAAAGGCGACTTTGCTTGTCGTAAGAGGCGACCAACGGGATCGTGTGGTCAGGTTTGCTGAATTGGTTTATGAATGTCATCGTATGCAAATTGCGTGGATTGGTGCTCATGATATCAATCACTGGATTGTCTGTTCCAGACTCGATTTCATCAAACAATGAAGAAAATAATACGAAATCACTTCTTATCAGTGACATCGTTTAGCGCCATAATCAGGGCATTGATACGTGTTTACGTTACGGTAACAAAAACAATTCGATTCTATTGTCGACTAATCAGGAAATACTCGATTACTTACAGACCGCCGTCATATAGCTGGAATATTGCTGAGTGTGGCATTAAACAACAAACAAACAAACATATGTTATTCTCATTTATACGAAGGCACGAGTGGACTCGTCGTCTAGCCCTCCGCAATTCGTTTTGCAAGGGTGCGTCCGTGGGTTCGAATCCTGGTTCGCCCTGATTATGTTTCTTGGTTTGTCCAGCACCCTAACCGTGTTCGTGGGTTTCCACAAAGTTGTAATCGTCTGAGGTCTGCATCGCTTCAGGTTTTCCTCCCAAATTAAGCTTACACGGCATGATATAACTTGAATAGTGTTCAAAGCGGCGTTAAAACCCAACTCACTCACTTACTCACTTATACACTGCCTTATGAAAATAAAGATTATCAAAGTTGTGTCCAACTATCTTTGTGTTAGGCTCACCACCGTCTGTATTTGTGTCGTTTTCATTCATAGCGTGTGATTGATAACGTAATGTATAATTAAAATCTATATAAATATAGTAATCTTTATTGATTCAAAAACTTTCATTTGAAAATGTTTTCAATGTCTAGGTTTTAGATTTCCAAACAGCTTATGGGTACATTTCAGGCAGTTGTCCCTGTACACCAGCAAACAAATGATATTTTGGTAGATATTTCGTCAGGGTTTATTACAAATACCACAGTGTCATAAACATTCACCGCAGTTAATTACCTTTTGCCACAATGTGCATGGTTACCCACACCAAAGAGAAAATGTACGGGCTTTGAACCAAACAATACATATCCTGACATGCACAAGGTTCTCAACTCGGCTACCTGTACATGTGTCCCCTACTCTGACAATAAATATATAGTCCAGTTTCTACATACCCACTCGAAATCTCCACTGGCCTGGGGAATGATGCGTGAAAACGCTGATGAAATTGACCCCGTATGTTTGTGGACCTTTGTAATCCAAAAGTGGATGGCTTTGGTTTAGGCTGGTTCCAAGTCCCACTTTGATGTGTCCATTTTTCCATGAAATCCACAATTGGGTGAATTTGTCAGCAACCATAGTTGTTGCTAATGCTGTGGAACTGAATGCTGAACACAGAATGCATCCATATTTGATGCCATTCATCCTATTTTTCCCGTCTCTGTGTTTCACAGCAAGAATGACACTGTAATACTTCCCCTTGCGAGGGTTAATTAACCTGGTCTCGGAGAGAATTATGTTTGCCTGACCTTTTCCCTTGATTTCAAAAAGTAGGTGGTCTTTTCCACCAACTGGAACTCCAAGTTCATTGATCTCAATCAGTTTTGCGGCTCCATCTGTATTAACCCTTTTGAACTGGCCTGAAACACGAAGAAAAATAATGATAAATACTGTTATCGGTTCTGGAAAGGAAATACCTCGGTCGCAACGCATATTAGTGTCAGCCACAGCAGAATGCGGACAGACAACATTTATTTACCGGTAATATTTATATTAAGCATTGTGACCCATATCAGTATCACGTAAACACTGCATTTGACTTAGACATGTAACCCAAGTCACCAACTGACACTATCCATATCATCCTGTGTCTGACTTACCCAAGTCACCAACTGACACTATCCATATCATCCTGTGGCTGACTTACCCAAGTCACTATCTGACACTATCCATATCATCCTGTGGTTGACTTACCCAAGTCACTATCTGACACTATCTATATCATTCTGTGGCTGACTTACCCAAGTCACTATCTGACACTATCCATATCATCCTGTGGCTGACGTACCCAAGTCACCAACTGACAGTATCCATATCATTCTGTGGCTGACTTACCCAAGTCACCAACTGACAGTATCCATATCATTCTGTGGCTGACTTACCCAAGTCACTGACTGACACTATCCATATCATCCTGTGGCTGACTTACCCAAGTCACTGACACTATTCATATCATCCTGTGCCTGACTTACCCAAGTCACCAACTGACACTCTCCATATCATCCTGTGGCTGACTTACCCAAGTAACTATCTGACACTATCCATATCATACTGTGGCTGACTTACCAAAGTCACAATCTGACACTATCCATATCATCCTGTGCCTGATTTACCCAAGTCACAATCTGACACTCTCCATATCATCCTGTGGCTGACTTACCCAAGTAACTATCTGACACTATCCATATCATACTGTGGCTGACTTACCCAAGTCACTATCTGACACTATCCATATCATCCTGTGCCTGATTTACCCAAGTCACAATCTGACACTCTCCATATCATCCTGTGCCTGACTTACCCAAGTAACTATCTGACACTATCCATATCATACTGTGGCTGACTTACCCAAGTAACTATCTGACACTATCCATATCATCCTGTGCCTGATTTACTCAAGTCACAATCTGACACTATCCATATCATCCTGTGCCTGACTTACCCAAGTCACTATCTGACACTCTCCATATCTACCTGTGGCTGACTTACCCAAGTCACTCACACACTATCCGTTTGATACTGTGGTTGAAATTTTATATGTATAATTATCGGTGATTCCTCTGAGGAACCCACGGTTTTTGGCGTGCCCAAGGGCACAGCACAGCGAATAGCAGCTCCTTAGACGACTGGGTTACCCGTTCCCCCCTTTTTATGGACGAGTACTCCACTCATTGTAGTATATTGTTTTTTGAGTAATGAAGCCAAGTACATTGTTGAAATCACGTATATTGGACCCGGTGTTTTCTAAAGTCATGTCGCTTCATTAATCAACTTTGCCTTCGGTTCCTTCGGTTTAACTTATTGCCGTTAAATATCCAGGTAACATTATGATAGCTCAACATTTCCAACACAGATACGTGAACTGTGAAGGCTGGTCATATCATATTATACATTCTGCAAACAAACAAAAAGAAGTAGTAAAAACGTAAATATCTGACAGAGTGTCGCCGACATCCATACAAAATTAATACCAACAAATGAATTGGTCATTTCTGGATGAATTGGGATTAATTTGTGTGGAAAGAATGAGGTCCTACAGAAATTTGTTGAAAAGATGGAAAAATCGCAAAAACACAACCATGTGAGAGCCTTTCGCCGAAAAACACCAACATGACAAGCACGCGCAACACCTCTTTTGTGGAACTATAAAAACGTTGGTTTTTCATTTGCATGCCATCACAATCTCACTCCAAGTGAATAGCGAAAACGTGCCACGACTGACGGAAGCCCAGCGCAACAACGCAATCGGTCGACTGCAAACAGGAGAACTTACAGCTGTAGACAGAATTGCCCACGTAGCATCAAGCACCAGTACAAGACTATGGAACCCTCAAGACACATGGGACAACAAGGGACCTTCCCAGATCCAGTTGACCATTTATCACAACTAGAGCACAGGACAAATTCATACGGCTTCGTCACTTACGTGAATGAACCACTACGACCACCTCTACAACTATACAATACCAGGATTGCGTTGGCACAAGCACTGCAGACAGATTGGGTGAAGATTTTCTAGGCCACAATTCGGGATCTGATTGCTTCCATGGGACGACGATGACAGTCAGTCTTGAACTCTAATGGTGACCATACAAGGTATTGAGGACAGATTACCTTCACCTTGAAAATCTACATGTTTGCCATATGGAACCTGGGTCAATGATGTGTGTCAATTTTGAACAATCGATTATCATCTGTTGATTATTTATATGATATATAAAATATACATCTAAAATCACTTTTGTGTTTCTTTTTTTTGTAGAGTATATGTAGTATTTGGTTAGATTGCAATTACATCGGGATTCAGTGGACATATAGTTTACTCAATACCTCGTGAGAGTCGAAAGAGCCGACTTAAAGGGCAACCAGGTGGTTACAACTGCACTACACACATCACGACTTGGATGACGGAGAGCAAATTGAAGCTGAATGATGACAGAATTGAGGCACTGGTAGTTGTCACAAACATCAGCTATACAGAGGACAAGTCATGAAACTTGCCTTAAAAGGCGACTATGCTTGTCGTAATAGGCGACTAACGGGATCGGGTGGTCAGGCTCACTGACTTGGTTGATGCATATCATCGATCACAATTGCGTTGATTGATGCTCATGATTTCAATCACTGAATTGTCTGGTCGAGACTCGATTATTTACAGACCGCCGTCATATAGCTGGAATATTGCTGAGTTCGGCGTTAAACAACCAACCAACCAACCAAGAAGTGTGTACTCAAGATATTCTTGGCTTGGTTCTGACCCGCCCCCTTGGGCTAGTCCCATCTCCAGTTTGGTTGGTTTGTATACCGGGGGAGGCTGACTGGGCTGCGGAGTTAAAAGATGAATTTCTTCTTGGCGTTCTGTAACCCAGGAGTAAACCAGCTTCGGGGGTTAGCCCTGGCGATGTACGTTTAGTTCAGGGGAATAATTCCCCCCTTTCCAGTCCCACCATGGAGACGGGTACATACATTCTTTATGTTGAAATAGTTGCTTATTTTCATCACCTATCAGAGATGTAGAGCAGCTTGAAATCGAATGAAAACTTGGCATGTGACTATATAATCCCGTGGGTTTTTATTTGAGGGGGGAGGGGGGGGGGGGGGGGGGGGGGTTCAGCTGAACAATTGACTTGCGTGTGCATGTGTTTGTGACAGGTGTCACCGATAGAGCAGGATACGCTCAACTTTTCGCGAATACTTGGTATCATCACTGTTTAATAGTGGTTCATAATCATATACTCAAGATATAGTCGGAATCGTACAATCGACTCTGGTTTTAGAAGAGCTTTCATATGAACATGGAAAGGATATTGTCGTTTTTATTTATTTTGAACTTTAAACGGCGTGAATCTACAGTGGCCTGTTTTGACGGGCGTGTATAGTGCACACAATTTTCTCTTTCCCGGTGGTCAACCAAGTGCCTCCTCCTTAGCCAGTGTGATGCGACTACTCGTTTAATCTTATACATTCTGTTCAACAAATTATATATGTTTTTCTTCTATTTCATCTTTTTACAAATTAATATAAAGATATGTGAGAAAATGGTTCATTTGTTTGAGATTTCATACTAAAACGTGACAAACTATTTTCATTTGAGTGGTCCATTGTTTACAAATTATGGTTTCACGATAAGAAATTTTACAAACAACGGAAATGTTTGGATATCATGAGATATGAAAATTGGCACGTGTCAGTGGTTCCAATGATTTTCTGTTATCAATTAAAATGTCATAATCTGCTAGTACAGATCCACTAAATACTGCAGCAAAACAGAACATTCACTCACTCACTCGTCTATAGGAATTATTCAAATGTATATTTCGTTTACTGTCAATAAAAAGTTTCAAATATTATGATATAACATGCTTACCAGCCTCACTATTCTGTATCAGGAAGATGAGAATTGTCCATCCAAGACAGCCAACATGACTACGGATTGGCAACCGTCGCATCCCAAATAATGATTAAAGTTGAACTCGAAAACTGTAAAAAGGAGGCAGACTGTTCCGGTGAGTCGCTGAAAAGAAAAGTTAGATTAAAGGCGACGACAACTGTACAAAAATAACGAGAGTTGAAATTATGAAAACAACATTATTTATGTTTTTAATCCTCCTTATTCAGCTTCAGAACGCACAACAGGAGGTATCACGTAACTCACACGGCTCAGCTCAATCCAGAACATGACGATAATATCGGCAGCAAGAAGAAGAGTCCATACTAGAACTTGGTTAAACAGTTTCATGAGTTCAATTGACCATAACATTAGATAGCACTATCTGGTGCCAGTCATGACCCTTTCGAAAGGTTGTTCTATACCAAATTGTACTCTTTATTTGTATCATTTGTTTGTTTGTTTGTTGCTTAACGACGCACTCAGCAATATTCCAGCTATATGACGGCGGTCTGTAAATAATCTAGTCTGGACCAGACAATCCAGTAATTGACATCATGAGCATCGATCATGTTGTTACAGGGTCGGTCGGGTAGCCTAGCGGTTAAAGCGTTCGCTCGTCACGCCGAAGACGCAGGTTCGATTCCCGACATGGGTACAATGTGTGAAGCCCATTTCTGGTGTCCCCCGCCGTGATATTACTGGTATATTGCTAAAAGTGGCGTAAAACCATATTCGCTCTCTCACTCTTGTTGTTACAAACTGTATACGGAAGGAACCCGTTCATATGCTAGGTGAGGTGAGGTGAAATTGGGTTTAACGTCGCGTCCAAGATTATTGCACTTATATAGCGACGTTCATATGCTAGGAATTAGGTAGGTAATGTAATAACCTGAGTCAACCTGAATGTCTTTCGGCTGTGATGACACTGCAAACATCGTGTTTTCGTAAATGGTCATTGGACGGGAAAACGACGTAAGTTGGACGTGGTGACGCTTCTTTTCCGAAATTGTATTCTGTCTTATCCGATTTCTTCAGCCTTATTCTACCGAATTACTCCAGGTTGAATCTGTTCTGACTTCCCTCCGCTGTGATATTCTGGCATATTTTGTAAATGTTCTAAAACCCAATCACGCATTCTTAACCAAGCCGGTGCGTCAACATACCATGCCTTACAGTCTCCTTACTCTCTACATAACCCAGGATGTGTCAACATACCATGCCTTACAGTCTTGTTACTCTCTATATAACGCTGTGTGTGTCAACATTCCGTGCCTTACAGTCTCCTTACTCTCTACATAACCCATAATGTGTCAACATACCATGCCTTACAGCCTCCTTACTCCCTACATAACCCAATATGTCTCAACATACCTTGCCTTACAGTCCCCTTACTCTCTACATAACCCATGATGTTTCAACATACCTTGCCTTACAGCCTCCTTACTCTCTACATAACCCATGATGTGTCAACATTGCTTGCCTTACAGCCTCCTTACTCTTCACATAACTCATGGTGTGTCAACATACCTTGCCTTACAGTCTCCTTACTCTCTACATAACCCATGATGTGTCAACATACCTCGCCTTACAGTCTCCTTACTCTCTACATAACCCATGATGTGTCAACAAACCATGCCTTACAGTCTCCTTACTCTCTACATAACCCATGATGTGTCAACATACCATGCCTTACAGTCTCCTTACTCTCTACATAACCCATGATGTGTCAACAAACCATGCCTTAGTCTCCTTACTCTCTACATAACCCATGATGTGTCAACATACCTTGCCTTACAGTCTCCTTACTCTCTACATAACCCATGATGAGTCAACATACCTTGCCTTAGAGTCTCCATACTCTCTACATAACCCATGGTGTGTCAACATACCATGCCTTACAGTTTCCTTATCTCTACATAACCCTTGATGTCCAAACATACCTTCCCTTACAGCCACCTTACTCTGTACATGACCCATGGTGTGTCAACATACCTTGCCTTACAGCCTCCATACTCTCTACATAACCCTTGATGTCCAAACATACCTTGCCTTGTGATCTCCTTACTCTCTGCAATGTGTCAATACACTTTGTTTTGCAGTCTCCTTACTCTCTCGACTCCAATGAGGATTAGTCAACAGTCATCCACCATCGACCCCAGCTGAGTTAACAAGCTTCCAGCAATAGCTGTTCAGTAAAGACAGCAGGCGAGAAATATCCTCATTCTTTATCCTTGCATATGCAAAAGATTATATCTAAATCTAGATTTGAAGGTCAATTAGCAATTACCTAACCCTGTATAATATATTCGGTCACATGACCACTGTTCAATCTGTTACCTGCTAATATCAATACAGCATTCACTTGAAAAGAGTATGTTGTAGTTTATTGGAGTCTTGCGTGGAGGCCATAAAATTATCAATAAGATGAAAGGTAAATCTAGTTAGAAAAGAGTAAATTTTAGTTAACGGAGCTTTGAACGGTTAATGATGTAGTCGAAATCGTACAATGGATTTCCGTGTGGATTTTCAAAAAGTCAAAGGATGTGCTTGACTTTTTTTGCGATCTCAGGAAAATACAAGTTCAATTATGTCAATTCATGTGACTATTCCACACGACAAATCGCCATTTCTTCAGCCAACACCTGTTATCGTCACTATTTGATAGTTATTCAGAAACAGATGCACATGATATAGTCGTAATCGTACTATTGACTCTGCTTTATGCAGAGATTTCTCAAGAATATGGAAAGGGTTTTGTCGCTTTTTTTTATCCATGGGGCATTTGTCCCTAAACTTGTTGACCACAGATACAGTTACATCTCAGGACAATTTGTCAAAAATGAAAAATATCATCTGAAATTTACAGAGAAAACAATCAGTGAACTGCTGGATTTCCTCATTGGTGATATTTATGTGACATTTACTTGACATGTGACAAGTACAGTTTCCCATCGTCACCAACAGTTCTCCACTCCTTGCTCATCTGTTTCTTTATGCATACGTGGCAGAATTTCTGCTCATATAAGCAAACTCCAAACAAGGGAATTAGGTCAAGAAGATAAGCTTCAGGTATATCGTTCAAGAACTATCAACCAGCCCATTCCCTCCCTTTACCCACCTGAGAAAACAATATTCACAAGACAGTATGACAAGAAGGATGACTTCAACTTTCCCTTTTTGTCGAATGATGGTCAAGCAGTTCAGTCTACTTCTCAAGACTTCGTAGACAAATTTCCAAATTTGACGTATCAGTGACAAACATGATGGCCAATGCAATTCCTCTATTTTAACTATTTTACGGTATGTTCTCGTTGGTTGTTTGTTTTCAAGTGAACAATTAATGTGCCTGTTCATGTGTGTGTGACGGACGCGACTTGTGGGGCAGGATACACCCACCTTTCGCGAATCCCTTGCATTATCATTATTTGATAATGATTCATAAAGACATGATCATTATATAAAAAATGTACTCTGTTAGTACATATTTCTTATGGTTATGGAATGATTTTTGTCGCTTTTTTCATGAAATTTGCAAACGTCTAAAACATGCATCACTTTTTACTTTCTTCCCGTATTAGGCTAGGGTCATATAGTTATGTTTTTAAAGCAGCATTACATGATCATCAATTATTATATTTTGTTTATTTATATCATTCTCAGATTTCCTTACCATAACGTTTAAATGTATACATTATCCAAACTTTGTCTTCTCTCTACCAGTGTACATGTAGTACATGTATATCGTGTTGCTTCCCACTAGAGTGGTATATCGTGTTACATACATTTTTCAGGCAAGAACATAGTTATATATCTGTCTCACGTTTGATAATGTGATATTTGATTGGGCCGTGTGAACATGCTCGTTTCAGTATGTTGTTTTCCCATGCCCTAATGTATATACCTTAAGTGATGCTGCAGAAAAGTGCTGTGCAACATGGCGATAAAAATCATACAATAGAAATATTTTTAATTACCAATAAAGTCGTATAGAGAGACCCAACAAGTCGATATATTCTGTAGCAATGTTAATCTAAGATGGGCCATGTCACGAAAGTGCAGCTTGCGTCGCGTGGGAAAATAACAAACTTCTTTCCTCGAGGTTGATTGCGCTGGTTAAACGACGCTGTGTGTTGAAATGTTGGGCTTAACTTGAACCTGTTACTCGGGGTTCAACCCGTCCCCTTAATACCTGCACATCTGGCCTTCTCTTTCGTAATTTAAGCCAAATATGTGTGATTTGCCGCAGTAAAATTTCAATATTCCTATCTCTTATGTTTTGATGAAACGCCATACACAATGTGAGAGTTTTTCACTACCACGGCTCAATGCGTTAATTTGACAAATAAATTAAAGCTCATCGTCCAAATAACTAAGAAAATTAATACGACCCAAAACATTTTTATTAATTTTAGCAGCTTTATACTCATGTGGCTCATTTCCTTATATGGGAATGAGAAATAGCTACAGCTCCATACCAGCAGTATGCTCTCTGTAATTTAAAATCCATGGAAACCTCAAAATTGTTTTGCGTCAGACGGTGTTCGAAATAAGAGTGTTGTGTGTTATATGCTTCAGGTATATTCCAGGTCATCTGGACCCGTCATTCGGAAAGGAGGAATGAAATATTGCCTAGTGTGTTGTATCCCCCAGTGTGTTGTGTATCACCCTGTGTGTTATATCACCCATTGTGTTGTATCGCCTAGTGTGTTGTATCACCCAGAATGTTGTATCGCCCAGTGTGTTGTATCACCCAGTATGTTGTATCACCTAGTGTGCTGTATCACCCAGCGTGTTGTATCACCCATCGTGTTGTATCGCCCAGTGTGTTCTGTCGCCTAGTGTGTTATATCATCCAGTGTGTTGTATCGCCTAGTGTGTTGTATCGCCTAGAGAGTTGTATCACCCAGAATGTTGTATCGCCCAGTGTGTTGTATCACCCAGTATGTTGTATCACCTGGTGTGCTGTATCACCCAGGGTGTTCTGTCACCCAGCGTGTTGTATCGCCCAGTGTGTTCTATCGCCTAGTGTGTTATATCACTCAGTGTGTTGCATCGCCTCATGTGTTGTATCGCCTTCTGTGTTGTATCGCCCAGTGTGTTGTATCACTTTGTGTGCCGTATCACCTAGTGTGTTGATCACCTAGTGTGTTGTATCGCCTTGTGTGTTGTATCACCAAGCGTGTTATATCACCCATTGTGTTGTATCGCCAAGTGTGTTGTATCGCCCAGTGTGTTGTATCGCCAAGTGTGTTGTATCACCCAATGTGTTGCATCGCCCATTGTGTTGCATCGCGTAGTGTGTCGTATCACCAAGTGAGTTGTATCGCCATGTGTGTTGTATCGCCTAGTGTCTTTTATCGCCTCGTGTGTTGTATCGCCCAGTGTGTTGTATCGCCTAGAGTGTTGTATCGCCCAGTGTGTTGTATCGACCAGTGTGTTGTATCGCCTAGTGTGTTGTATCGCCTAGTGTGTTGTATCGCCTAGTGTGTTGTATCGACCAGAGTGTTGTATCGCCCAGTGTGTTGTATCGCCTAGTGTGTTGTATCGACCAGTGTGTTGTATCGCCTAGTGTGTTGTATCGCCCAGTGTGTTGTATCGACCAGAGTGTTGTATCGCCCAGTGTGTTGTATCGCCTAGTGTGTTGTATCGACCAGTGTGTTGTATCGCCTAGTGTCTTTTATCGCCTAGTGTGTTGTATCGCCTAGTGTGTTGTATCACCCAGTTTGTTGTATCGCCTAGTGTGTTGTGTCGCCAAGTATATTCTATCGCCTAGTGTGTTGTGTCGCCTAGTGTGTTGTATCACCCTGCGAGTTATATCACCCATTGTGTTGTGTATCGCCAGTGTGTTGTATCACCAAGTGTCTTGTATCACCCGGTGTCTTGTATCACCCGGTGTCTTGTATCAACCAGTGAGTTTTATCACTCAGTGTGTTGTATCGCCCAGTGTGTTGTATCGCCTAGTGTGTTGTATCGCCCAGTGTGTTGTGTCGCCTAGTGTGTTGTATCGCCTAGAGAGTTGTATCACCCAGTGTGTTGTGTCGCCTAGTGTGTTGTATCGCCTAGAGAGTTGTATCACCCAGTGTGTTGTGTCGCCTAGTGTGTTGTATCACCCTGCGTGTTATATCACCCATTGTGTTGTGTATCGCCAGTGTGTTGTATCGCCTAGTGTCTTGTACCGCCAGTGTTGTATCACCCAGTGTGTTGTATCGCCTAGTGTGTTGCACGCCAAGTGTGTTGTATCGCCCAGTGTCTTTTATCACCTAGTGTGCTGTATCGCCTAGTGTGTTGTATCACCCAGTTTGTTGTATCGCCTAGTGTGTTGTGTCGCCAAGTATATTCTATCGCCTAGTGTGTTGTGTCGCCTAGTGTGTTGTATCACCCTGCGAGTTATATCACCCATTGTGTTGTGTATCGCCAGTGTGTTGTATCACCAAGTGTCTTGTATCACCCGGTGTCTTGTATCACCCGGTGTCTTGTATCAACCAGTGAGTTTTATCACTCAGTGTGTTGTATCGCCCAGTGTGTTGTATCGCCTAGTGTGTTGTATCGCCCAGTGTGTTGTGTCGCCTAGTGTGTTGTATCGCCTAGAGAGTTGTATCACCCAGTGTGTTGTGTCGCCTAGTGTGTTGTATCACCCTGCGTGTTATATCACCCATTGTGTTGTGTATCGCCAGTGTGTTGTATCGCCTAGTGTCTTGTACCGCCAGTGTTGTATCACCCAGTGTGTTGTATCGCCTAGTGTGTTGCACGCCAAGTGTGTTGTATCGCCCAGTGTCTTTTATCACCTAGTGTGTTGTATCACCCAGTGTGTTGTATCGCCCAGTGTGTTGTATCGCCTAGTGTGTTGTATCACCCAGTGTGTTGTATCACCCAGTGTGTTGTATCGCCTAGTGTGTTGTATCGCCTAGAGAGTTGTATCGCCTAGTGTGTTGTATTGCCTAGAGTGTTGTATCGCCTAGTATCAAGGTCTGTTCTTGGGTAGAGTGGGGAAGGGTTCTGTGTATATGAATTAATGAAACAACAAGAACAAACGCAAACAATTGACGCCTGGCGTGCTTCAATGCTTTTCACATTCATACTGGCAGACTCGCTATATGATCAGTTTGTAGAACTGAAATCACTCGTTTTATTTACAACTGCAAAGACTAACTTTGACTAAAGTTCTGAAAACCAATCCCAATAAACATGAGAAGTGGTTCAACTTAAAAGACTGAAAACACCCTTTCAAGATTCATAGGTCAATAGTAGCAGCCAATATGGTATTAACATTCCAATGATCTGTGTGTACATATCGGAATAACCACGCATAATCTGATATTTGATCTCTTTTTGTTACGTCTTTTTAAACCAAAGCTCAACTTGGCTCTGTACATGTCGACCAGTTTACAACATTTTGTTTTTAGTTAGTTCTGTTTTTAATTCATCTTATATCCAGAATTAATTCTTATTCAAGTTCATTTTAGTTCACTGGACTCAGTTTCAAGTTAACTTATATCATGGCATGCTTGTCCGTTGTGTGTTCAGCTGAAACATTACATGCTTGTTCTAGATCTATCTAGATCGTGCTGGAACATTAATGACGGACGACCTATCTAGATCTGGTGGTAACATGAAAGGAGGAGGAACTAACTAGTTCAGGTATTAACATTAATGACAGGGTACCTACCTAGATCGTGCAGGAACATTAATGACGGAGGATTAGATCGTCCTGGAACATTAATGACGGACGACTAGAACGTGCAGGAACATTAATGACGGAGTACATATGTAGATTTGTTGGGAACATGAAAGGAGCAGGAACTAACTAGATCTAGTAGGAACATTAATGACGGCGTACCTACCTAGATCGTGCTGGAACATTAATGACGGAGTACATATCTAGATTTGTTGGGAACATGAAAGGAGGAGGAACTAACTAGATCTGGTAGGAACATTAATGACAGCGTACCTACCTAGATTGTGCTGGAACATTAATGACGGACGACCTATCTAGATCTGGTGGGAACATGAAAGGAGGAGGAACTAACTAGTTCAGGTATTAACATTAATGACAGGGTACCTACCTAGATCGTGCAGGAACATTAATGACGGATGATTAGATCGTCCTGGAACATTAATGACGGACGACTAGAACGTGCAGGAACATTAATGACGGAGTACATATCTAGATTTGTTGGGAACATGAAAGGAGGAGGAACTAACTAGATCTGGTAGAAACATTAATGACAGCGTACCTACCTAGATCGTGCTGGAACATTAATGACGGACGACCTATCTAGATCTGGTGGGAACATGAAAGGAGCAGGAACTAACTAGATCTGGTAGGAACATTAATGACAGCGTACCTACCTAGATCGTGCTGGAACATTAATGACGGACGACCTATCTAGATCTGGTGGGAACATGAAAGGAGGAGGAACTAACTAGATCTGGTAGGAACATTAATGACAGCGTACCTACCTAGATCGTGCTGGAACATTAATGACGGACGACCTATCTAGATCTGGTAGGAACATGAAAGGAGGAGGAACTAACTAGATCTGGTAGGAACATTAATGACAGTGTACTTACGTGGACGTGAAATGCATTGGCGACTTGCCGGGCGGTTTGTCCAGCTTGCAATCGTCCAAGGACTTGGTGTCGCTGACTTCTTGTTAATCTTTGCATGTGGCATTAATTAAATAACGAATGAATGTTATCCGATCTGGGTGGATTTTCATAAGGCAAGATTTGGGGGAACGCATGTGCATTTCAATTTTGCCGTTTGGCCGTTGCCGTGATGCGTTTGGGCGATCGGTTTTATTGTCATCTCCTTTGTTTTTTTTATCATCAAATTTCATTTTTTCGGACAAGGTAATATTAAATTTGAGAAACTTTGACAAAAATTACCCAGATATTTAAATGACAACTTTCATGCAATGTCACTTGGGATGACGTTTCTTTTGCGGTTCAGTATATATGCAGCCTAATGATACCAACCTTGTAAATATATTTCACAATTGAAAGTAATGTAAATTCATGCATCCTTTTCACTTCAATCTAGAAAGATACGTTTTCAACTAGGCGTTGTCAGCCAAGATCATATTCATAAAGGAGATTTACTCTAATGACTTAAACTAAATGTGTCGTGCACACTGAAGAGAACAGTTTTGCGTGTTCTATCCGTTTTAAGTATTACAACATGCACATCTTATATCCATCATTCACACTTTACTTACTGAGACATAATGAAAACGCAGCAAAATGATTAAAGTAGATATAAGTATCATGGAAATATTTGAAAATTTGTCAAACCTATTTTTAGCCTCTTTATAACCATTTTATCAGGTTCTGGTAACCCTACGTTTCTTTGCAAGTGGAAGTTTCCTGCAAATCACTGGCGACACATTAGGGATAGACAAATCAACAACCTCATGAGTTGTTAGGATGATTTCCCTTGCCATTGCGTCTCTTGTGCCGAGGTTTGTAACCTGGCCGTCCGAGAGGGATATAGGTGACATTAGAAAGGAATTCTACAATATATCTCGATTTCCTGGAGTCATCGGATGAACGGATACGAGCACCAGCAGACAACGAACCTGCTTTTGTCAATAGGAGAGGCTACCATTCGATCAACGTTCAAGCAGTGTGTGACAGCCAAGGTGTGTTAAATAAATTCTTAGAATATAATAAAACAACAAATGTCACTGTAAAACCTGTGCATGGAGTAAACACATCCACCCTTCAGAGTCACAAGGACAATATGTAAACGACCCTGACACCATTCACATTGTTAAACGAAACAGCTATCAGACAAATCTTTATACTATGATATGATTTCAGTATTTGTTGTTTAACGCCGCGATCAGCAATATTTCAGCTATATGACAGTGGCTGCTATATGAACCAGGTTCGATGGCAATATTGACTGATATTAACATTGGCCGTTTTGTGTCCTTCTGTAGGTAAATTTACTAACTTAGTGACGAGATGGCCAGGCAGTACGCATGACAGTCACGTGTTCACGATGAGTAACGTGCGGCAACACCTGGAATCACACCATACCACTCTACAAGACGACGTTATTCTCGGTGACATGGATACGCTTGTCGTATTTGATGACTCCGTATCTAAAGCCATCTACCCCCGAGCAAGAGCGATTCAACTCTTACCATAAAAGAACAAAGTCAACCATAGAAAGAGCATTTGGGTAGCTCAAACGGCGTTTCCATGTTCTGCACGTTGAAATCAGGATGAGCCCAGAGAGTGTTTGACCATCATTGGTTAGCTAACTAAGATAATAATATAACTATTAAATAAATTTGAAGCTAACGCATACATAAGTTCCGAAAACTGTACTATAAATAAAGTTTTAAAATGAAATAAAATTAAGACATTAAATACTGACAACATATAAGGTTTGTAAGTACCCCAGCTCGTATATAGCTGGAATAGTGCTAACATCAGTGGGAAACACTCACTCGCATAACATAAGAATCGAATGACTACAATACTGTAAACCCTTTTAACAATCTTACTATATTTCACAGGTGCTTGTGCTGTGTTGCATAATCTGGCGATAATTCTTCGTGACCCCATGCTGGATGTTGATGGAGAGGACGACCGTAACATTGAAGGACAATATACAGGTCCCGAAGATGGGCGGAGCATCCGTGATTATATCACAAGACACTATTTCACTAACTGAAATGGTCAAACTGTCTCTGCGTTAGTATAAATATCCTGAAGAAGGCAGAGATACCGTTAGTTGTCACTGAAGAGTTAACAGTGTTCGCGGTAGCATACTAGTATTTTGCCAATGCGTGCAACATAAAATTGTAACAAATGTTCAACCAAAATCTTTTGCGTGCACTGTTGTCTTTTCATATTGAGTCAAAGGGATATGGTTTCCCAGCTTTGGTTAACTCTAATTTAGATTACTGCGTACGTATTGTCCAGCGTATAGTGCACGTTTCCCCCCAGAAAACATAAAGCCGAGTGCTACACGCATGAGTTTGATTTTGTTTCACAACGCCAAGACTTCACGGTGAGGATGTAAGGTTCATTGTGTATCTGGAGTGATGATTCTATGATATCAAGTTTATTCAAGATATAGTTCAATATGGTTAACATAAATGTCGTCGAAATCGTGTGTTCACTGATCGGCTTATCGCACCTAGTCACCTTTATTTACAGCAACAAACGTAAAGAACACCCGACAATACACAGAAGTACTACGTGTTTGGTTACCTGTATTGTAAATATATGTGGTAAAAGATAGATAACAATTTATTAGCGTTGACAGTGTTAGTTATCTCCCGTTCGTTCAACTGGAGCGATTCAATATACAACACAACACTGTGTAGCACGCTATCAAACTAATTGTATTTTTTTAATGAACTATAGTAACATTTCAAATATGAGGATGTCTTTTTCATTCATGGTACATCAAGCTATCCAACTCCAATCGGAGCTTCTTGTTCATGAGTTCAAAGTAAATAGTTTGCTGGATGACTTTCTTTTTCTGCTCAAGCAAAACCTCCTATTGCAGTCGAGTGATGTCATCCTGTTTGATCTTTCTCTTGGTGACACGATTTGATTTCTCCACTGTCTATCTGGACCAAAGGCCTGAAAACATACATTGTTTTGTATCATTTTATTATGATGGTCATGCGAGTCTCCGTGTGTATATATACAGTTAATTTTACGCTGTATACGCGTATGTTAAAGGTCAAAATTAGTATGAGTGGTACAGTCTAAAGGATGGGCGAGTAGAGAAAAGGACTTGGTATCACATGTATGTAAGCACTGCTGCAAGAAGTAAGATTCCAGTATAATTAATACGACATACTGTTCGATAGTACTGATGTCGGCATGAAATGCAGATGTGTTTCCTTCTGGGTAGATCTTTGAGCTGGAACAACTCGACACAGACGCTTCCCGAGTAGGGACATCGCCAACATTTTCTTCTGAAGCACGTGCTAACAGATGTAAAGTCGAGGGAGAGCAATTTAAATCGGCGACTTCCGTACCTCTACACGAATAAAGTTCTTTGCAGAATTATTGAAGATACAAACGTAACTGTGCACTGTGCATTTTGTCACAAGCGGCAATTTCACTTAAAGAGTTGTGAAAAAGGTTGGTTAAATGTAAGCCGATTCCCCACAGCCTTGTTCAACGTGTATGATCGAGCAGCTGATTAGGCTACTTGATCGTTGTATCATGTAAAGTACTTTTAACACAAACAACAGTTTGTGTATCGATATTTGTTTGAGTGCAGGCGACATACCAATTTGCATCACTAGATCTTGCGATTCCATGCCCGTGAGTCCAGTGAAACTGGTACATTCCTTGTAAATGTCCACTATCTTTTCACTCGTCGTGGAAAGTGGGGCAAATGTAAGGACCTCCCCCGGTCTTCCTCATGTCCAGCTGTCTGTTGCTGATCATGAATTCCCTTTTGGCCGTCTGGTGCATGTTCGTCCATTTTGTTTTTATTTCTTTTGTTGTACGCTGACAAATACAGATAACGTTAACTTTGGAAGTTTTTTTCTGCCCAAATAGCCTTTTTCTTTCGTGGGTAACTGTGCTACACAACTTACTGTTAAGTATGGAGATGTGTTTCTCCACCAACTCGGCTCATAGCTGAATTTCGGGGCTGTCGAAATTCTTGTTTCTATTCCTAGGTTTAGGTGGATACGATGCCATTTTGACAGATGACCTGAAGTAACGTGTACGTTTACGTCAGGGAATTGTGGGAAATATTTAGGGGAAACCCAGAATTTAATGACAGGTTAATGAAAACATTTACATTAAGGCATCATTAGATAATGATATGCTAATGAACATTTGATACAACCGATTTTAATGACGCCATTAACTAATGGTTCATTAAGAATTTAATGTATCATTAGGGTTTAATGTATCAATTAGTTAATGAGGCTTTGATACAACCGGGGCCTGATCGATAATAAAAATCTATATTGTGATAAAATGTGTTTTACTTCGCGAAGCGCATCAAATCACGTGAGCACCTCGATAAAAAAATGAAAAGATTTGGAAATATCTGATGACGCCGAATTGGCGGTGCACATGCTTTGCAAATCCTGCAATCGACCGACATCCGCACAGCAGTTAACGAACCGGATGTCGTTTTCGTTACACGATTTTGATTGTAGACTCGTTAGTCCAGCTAAAATATAACTCCATTTTTCCGACAAGTTTTGCAAGGGTGTAAACTGGATTTTTAAAGGTCTGGTCCAACTTCAATTATCTACTCCCGTCCTATAGTTGGAATATTGCTGAGTGTAATGTTTTCGAAACCTCTGAACGGAGAAACCGAGCTCATCATATTCAAGATGTTTATAACATAAAGTCAACAGAAACTCACAGTTATCCATTGCAATCCCTTGAAATCCACTGAAATTTACTGAAATCCATTGAAATCCGTAAAACACCTTGACGGAATGCGTAATAAACAAAAGCCTTTCTCACCGGAAAGCATGGTACTCGCTACATACCCGAAGGGAGTTAAAATTACTTGCCACTAACGGAGGAGAAACAATAATGGTTTCGCGAACGTGCGATATAGTGGGTATAGACAGCAAGCGGTTGGATCCCAAACCATCATAAATGACAATGTCAATCAGCAGACACACAGTGTCAAGACGATTACGTGATGCAGGAATTCGGGCCTGCAGACCCCACTTTGGAATGCCCTTTCCCCGTCAACTTCGGCGAAATAGACGTCAGTGATCTCGACGACATGTGCGACGTTGGCAGCAACATGATTGTTCGAGGATACTGCTCTGCGACGCTCAGCGACGTTCAGCAGAGAGCAGATTCAACTGGATGAGTGGATGCGGGTTTTCCTTTAGAGGGGTTTACGATTGGCCTTGGATTGCATCATGGTGTGGAGCGGGATTTGTGGTTTAAAGGAAGACACGTCTTGTTATCTTCCGTAAAAATTTGAACGCCCAACGTTACAGGGATGCAAATCTGAAGTCATTGTCCTGTTGTCCTCCCCTTTCTCATTTTTTGTTTGTTGTTTAACACCGCACTCAGCAATATTCCAGCTATATGACCGCGGTTTACCTTTCTCAGAAGACAATTACAAAGGATAATGTTCCAACAGGAACATGCCAGGTCCAACACTGCTCGAATAATCCAGGACTTTCTCAACGTCAATACTGTACCCGTGTTTCTCTGACCGTCACGCTGACCAGACCTCTCACCGGTGGAACATCTCTTGGATCATCTAAGGCAACGCATAAGACACCGTCCAAACCTACCAAACCTACCGAACAGCGTACAGCTGGAACGTACATGTACATTACTGAATATTGAAAAATAACATTATAAAGATTAGGGAAAACTGAGAGCGACATCGATTTAGGCTATGAATGATGCAAGTTATGAAGTCAGACAGATCATGTGTATATCGGGTCACCGAAATGAAGCGTTCATTCGAAGCTATAACAGAGAATGTGCGACCTACTAAAAGAAATCACGTGCACCGAGCTCCCCACTATCGTGCCTCAGTAAATCCAACCGCGCCGCCTCCAGCGATAAACCCCGTCATCAGCAGTCGTAGAATGACACACACCAAAAGTTCACAGAACGTTAACATTTATCCATTTTCAGCATGAGCCGGGTCTGAATTTCTTTCAAATTCCAATGCTAACTTTACTGGGTGCAACTTGTATTTCAAGCGAATGACATCGCAAGCTCCGACGTTCATACAGTTTGGCCCTCACTCTATGAAGGTTCATACTCCAATGAACTCGCACAAAGTGAAAGTCAATTCTTATAATTTTTTAATCACAATTTCTTACCTCAAAGGTTGTAGGCCAAGATCTAAAAACAATTTTATTTAGTACGTGTGACTTCATGTTTACACTGACAGCCATACAACAAGCAGCTATATCGCGGAGTAAAATAGTTCCTCAAAAAGAGAGGTGACATGGGCGTATGGATGCACAACTTGCTCTTCAAAAACATCTTACACAGCACATGTGTTCAAATCATATCCTCATTAGATGAGAAAGGTCTGTAAAGAACTACCTCAGTAAGTCAGTCACAATGACCGCGCGTCGTAATACATTTACATAAAGTACAAGACGTCAAAATGGCCGACACGATAAACGTGACGGGAGAGATTTCCGAAGTTGTTAATGAACCTGTGGCTGTTACATGTGTTAGTCATCATTGATCAATTGGCCAATCATTGAAAGGTGAATAAAGACGCGTCAAACAGACATAAAGGTAAATTTAGAGATAGCTGGAGACGGTCAATGTCAGCCTAGACACGGATCGAGTCGACACTAAGATAGTTTGGATGTGCATTTCTTCGTTTGTTCATTAGGATGGGCCGTAGCGAGGATATTCGTGAATAACCATGCAGTCACGCTCTCTGACATTTCTCAATGTATACTGAAACGCTGAGACCAAGAATAAATGTTCTAAATAATCAGAAAGAACGCTTATGTTCGTTTTCGTGCTAGGGAATTCCCAGGGTTTTCCCCAGGAATGTGGAAGTAATCCGTCAGTGTTTACGTCATTTCAAGAACACGGTCTCGTGAAAAACGTATGAACGTCAAATTGTGTCGTTCATACACTTATGAACGTCAATTTCGCGGTCATGTGACCGACCTCTCGTCCAATGGAAAAGCCGTATATCGTTTAAACTTCAAATTTAAAAGATTATTCCTAAATGAGTGTAACCGCATACCCAATGACCAATAACGTCATCAGGAGGTTTACGTAAATCGACGAAGTGTCGTGTTTGCCTGGGCGCCCGAAGAGGTCACACAATATATTGATTACATTACTTAAGTGATATGGAAGCGCCCAACACGCTTAGTTGACAGAACATCATCATCTGTTTTATGTACGTGACAAGTGACAGTTATGACCACAGATGTGTTTGAGTGATGTTAATTCGCCCAAAGTGCCATAAAATTGTCTTGGGACGAATCGTACCATAAATAATTGGGCTTTAGAATACATTTCCAGTGACATATGTACAATTTTAGTCTTAGTCGATGTATACGTTCTTTTGGAATATGGAGCAATACTTCCCAACAAAGTAAGACGCCTTATATATACATTTTAATTGCATGTAAACATCGATACATATTATGTGCTCTGTGATTTCATGGAGAAACAAGTGAATCATAGAGAGTAGTGGAGGGTATATTTAACCTTTGATGACAGTGGTGGAGGAGTAGAGTAAAAAATCCTTGTCTTCACTATGATATACAGTACTATATACAATGACGTGGAAAATCTTGTCTGGACTAAAAAACTTATATGTAACATCAATGTTTTGCATGGTATACATGTTGGGTGGGGTGAAGTACGTGCTACCTACAAAACAATACGCGACACATGTCCATTAAAAATATATTCACAGGGACATTAAATGAATTTTGACCAACGAGGCTGACATTAGGCTTGCTCTTGTAATAACATTTATCGTGATGTTTACACGATATTATTACTTTGTTTACAGAGGAATAAAAAAAAACACATTAAATGTAATCAAATATACAACAAATGTAGTTCACCTCTTCAAACAGTCGTTGCATTGTTTTTCACACGATTGTAGAGAAATAAAACTTTCCTTAAGTTTGATCAACCATAAAACAGACATAGTTTTTAACACTTCGTACTGTGGATAAGATCGGCATGCAATCTTGTAGGAGGGCGATCGTCATGTTCAAGCGGTCGGAAAATGTCATGGCACATACTAGTACGTTGTCGTACTCGTCGTACGTTGTCGTACTCGTCACACGTTGGCGTAGAAGCTGGCGTCGCGGTTGTATTCCTTCACGATGCTGTAACACAGTTGGTAATCCTCCTGAAAGTAACATTTGTAAATAATAATTCCTGCTATCATAACTCGAAACACAGATAGTACGACTTATATTTGTGGGTAATTTATTCCCAGCAGGATTCCGGGTAAGGTCCCAAGAAAAATGTCCTTGTCGTAATAGACAACTAAATGAAGGGAGAGGTCAGGAATAGTGAGTGAGTGGGTATGGTTTTACGCCACTTTTAGCAATATTCCAGCAATATCACGGCGGGGGACACCAGAAATGGCCTTCACACATTGTACCCATGTCGGGAATTGAACCCGGGTCTACGGCGTGACGAGCGAACGCTTTCACCACTTGGCTACCCGACCGCCCCCTCAGGAATATTGACTTAGTTGATTGCGGGTCATCGTATCCCAACGGCGTGGGACGTTGTTCAAAATATCAATCAATCACTCCATTACACAACAAATCCCTTACACAGTTTGTACATGAAGGTATTTGTTTGTTTGGCCACAATTATTTGCTTTGGTCGCTGCATTGAGCTGTATTGAGTACATATAGACATATAGTACATTAAATAAGTTCCAGTTGTTTTAGCCACTGCAATGTGACAATTGTTTCCCAATCGTGGCTCCTCATTTGCAATAGTGTGAGCTGTTTTCAAGTTTCATATTGGGTAATAACATCTAATGAGAGACACGCATTAAATCAAACAGACACCTTCTCTTCTACAGAACATTTATGTGAGCAGTACTTCGCTATAACTCTGACCATACAACATATATAGTACATATATAGTATGGAAAATGGAATGTAAGGTATTATCAGTTTCCACAGGTTCTGTTATTACAGAATTGCGCTTCAAATACTCACAAAGGACTGTATGAACTGAGGTCTGACACATTGCAGTTCCCTGATGGAGAGGAAGATGTCCCCGTCTCTGTCCAGCCTCAGTCTGCTGATGATGTTGAGGACACTGCAGAACACGCCGCTCACACTGGCGCCGTCACTGTCATGTCCAACACACAAACAAATGTGAGAAAGAATGAATTGAAGAAAGGTGTCCTTTGCCTAGTTCATATAAATTCCCTCTCACACCACACAGCTGACCATGATTAATCTTGTATGTATTTAGCATGCTGGTAACTCAGCTGTATGCATTCTACTGAAGCTAATCGTCCAAATAATGTAAATGATTTCATTTAACGTTACCGAAGGGTTTGATGTGCGCTATTTTGACTATTTCGCGCTTCGAAAAGCTCCCTAAGAGTACAAGTATGAAATATTATGTGGGGAACATCAAAGAACGACACGGTCAAATGATACATTCAATATAAACCGTCATACAGACCATCAAACCTAAAGATATTACATGGAATATTCAACGTGTTACAACAGCAATCCATACACATTAATCTGTCAGGGCTATGTATTTGAGTGTGTGGAACATACTGGCAGTGGACAAGGACTTTGTGATCGGCGGAAGTGATGACCATGTGCACGCTGTTGACCAGCTCCAGTAGTGTGGCAGGGTGGGACATCATGTCCAGAGACTTGAGACTGAACACGACGACGGATCGCTCACAACCCTAGATTACAGGATGCATCCAGTGTCATTATGTGACCATGATGTTTGAACAACGTCTTAATTCTTAGTTTACAGTAGTACTAACATACGATCTACTGAATATCAACGGCTATTGTTAGTCATGTTTAGATATATCCTTATTTCGGTGGTATTCAGTTCGTAAAGTAACTTCAATTATTAGCTCATGTAATCAATTCAAAGTGAAGACATATTCAAGAAATGTCCGTGCTAGTGAATTAAGTCAACCATCCGTCACATAAATTGATTATTTGATTGATGAAACAACTGAAAATGTCAGTTTGTGGAACTGTTAGTTTGGTTAACACATGGCAACATTTGAAGTTTATTATGGATTATGTGTCAATAGTATGCACTGCTAAATATAAATCCCAGGCATAACTGACCTCCTTGTCATGCAGAACGGTCAGGCTTCTCTCTCTGTAATCCTCCCTGTTTGAATTCTCCTTCTCAAGTACAATAGTGAACGGTCCTTTCTTGAAGTTTTGGTTTTCTTTAGGGTACACGTTCTCTACCTCCTAGAATAAACACAAGCATAGTTTTAGATTGACTTCTCACACTAACAAACAAGACCGTTTCTATTTGCATACATTGTATGTTTTAAGGGAACATTTCACTAATAGCTACACATTGTCTGGTCACACTTCACACAGAGATCCGGGGTAGAATAGGTCTTCAGTAACCCATGCTTGCCGTAAAAGGCGACTATGCTTGTCATAAAGGCGACTAACGGGATCGGGTGGTCAGGCTCGCTGACTTGGTTGATGCATGTCATCGATCCCTATTGCGTGGATCGATGCTCATGATATTAATCACTGCATTGTCTGGTCCAGACTCGTTTTTTTGCAGACCACCGTCATATAGAAGTAATATTGCTGAGATCCGACATTTATACGTCTATATAATTTCTTGTAACGGTAGGGAAAAAAGAATAACTGAATACTAATCATTATGGTTAGATTTCAACGAAAGAAGAAGTGATAGAGGAAAGTGGTATGAAACATTAACTCACTTAAAATATATATATTTTTTGCTATTTGTTCTTTGGCTTAGTGATAGGTGAAGTAAGAACACAATGGCGTGGATCAATGCCCATGATGCCAATCACTGGATTGTCTGGTCCAGACTCGATTATTTACAGACCGCCGTCATATAGTCGGAATATTGCAGAGTGCGGTGTTAAACAACAAACAAACAAACAATAACTGCGGTGTTAAACAGCAAACAAACAAACAAATAATAACTCTGAAGTTAACGATTAACGTAACCTTAGAGTCATCCAGGCAGATAACTGTGCAGCAGTCATGGTCGTACACCAGTCTCCAGAAGTCCACCACGGTGTCTGGCAGGGGCGTCTGGGTGACTATCAGGCTGCTGGGCCGGAGTATAGACTGCAGTAGCAAACATGAACATTTATGTGGTATTGTCAATTCCATTTCCGCAAATATCGAAGAGTATTTCTCGATATCAATAGGTGTTCCCCACATACCCAATGTGAAAAGTCAAATAATCGAAAACATAAGGCATTAATAGTTGTTAGCCTTGAGCTACCACACTCCTTGTAAAATACAGTAAGGTATATATATGCAATGCATATATTTCAAATACATTGGGTACAGTGTGTTTGACATGTATATATGTGTACATGCAGAGGTTATACATACAGAGTGAGCCAGTGAGTGAGTTTGGTTTAACGCCGCTTTTAACAGTATTCCAGTGGGAGGAAAGCCTGAAGTGATGCAGGTCTCAGAAGTTTACCACTTCAGTGAAACCGACGAGCACGGGTATGGTGCTGACAAACCTAGAAACATAATCGGGGCGAACCGGGATTAGAACCCACAATCGTAGTTTTCTGGCGTGCCCAAGGGACGCAACTCTGTACAGCGAATAGCGGCGCCTTAGACGACTGGGCCACCCGTGTCCCTTATACATACAGACAAAACTACAGCATTAATGTAGTTATTGCGCTGGTGAACCCGTGTGGTCAGATGAGGCCTCGTCTTGTTTCCTGCAACAGATAAACCGTATTATTAATCACAAGATAAATAATCCAGAAAAGCACGAACATGTACAGTTTCTTATTGTCTTCTGTGCTAGCTCTCTCGTGAACTCTTGGAGCCGTGAAGCCAAATGTTTGTACTTTTTACAGCCAGTGTTGGCCTCTCTGGTCCTCATCTTGCTGTTTTGATTCGCAAGAAATACATAAACGTTCAGCATGGAGGACACTTAGTAGGTGATAACTGACGATGAACTGTACGTAACATAGTCTTTGGCCATCTATTGGTCATTGTATTATCCCTTCCAGCCATAATGCCGAGAACAGGAGGTGAGGTGAAATGGGACTTAACATCGCGTCCAAGATTATTGCACTTAAATAGCGACGTACATGCACGTGTTTGTGCGTGTGGCTGCTTGTACTGGTCCGGACTGATACCGATTTTATAATGCTAGCCCACTGAGGAACAAGCAGATCAGTCCTTGTTTTAGCCCCTTAATGCCGAGCGCCAGGCAGGGTAACAAGAAGTACCATATTTTAACGTATTTTGGTATGACGCGGCCGGGAATCGAACCCCGGACTTTCAGCTCTCCGAGCGGACGCTCTACCACAAGACCACGGAGGCAGTCTCTTAGAACAGGCATAGAAATATGAATATATTCCATCGCGTGTTATGGTACCTGGAAGAATAGTTCGGCTCCTGTTTTTAGCAGCATTCTGAGGTAGAAGAGCTGTCGACACTGTCTCCTCTGACAGCCTGGATGTACTTTCTTGCAGTAACTGAAGACAAACATAATTTTTACCTCGTCAATTATCTTTTGTGAAGACTTCCTTGTGTTAGATAACAAGGTTAAATATACACAGAAACATTTAAGCAACGACGTGGTGTGTATATATAGTATATAGTATATCACGGTCAGATGTCAAGTCTGTGATCAGTACTTATCAATTGATGAAATGAAGTGGATGGTATACTCCTTTATAACAGCGTTCATCACGACCTTCTGGACGTCCAGGTAAGATTTCCCAACATGCGTGTCAATGAATATGTGTATAACCAACTACTTGAGAATAGCCATTAAGTGACGTAACATTCCACCAACTTGAACTGTATTTATTCTTACAGATTACACTAACAAACACATATGGAGAACTAACCTACCTGAAACTGTTTTCTCAGTTTGGTTTCCTGTGGTTCAGTAAAGGTCTCCCCTTGACCAAATTCCTTTTCGAACTCCGGTGACGTGAAGAACGTTCCCCGACTACGAATTGCTTCCAACACAACATCGTGCACGAACTCATACTGGCTCTGGCAGATAATGGCAAAAGGTTCAAACTTCAAAAAGCTCGATCTATTTAAGGCTTTATTGTATTTCGTCATTCGAGAGTGAAGGAACATAATATGCATAATTAATGCTACAATTTATATAAGGACAATTCACCCTTATACCTGCAATCCTTGTACGGTAAAGATACATTCTTTCACTTCTCTGAGAACAATAGAAACCGTGGCATATTAAATGGAGAAATGCAGAACCTGTTACCTTGAAAACGCAATAATAAAGTAAAGTACAACACTGAATAGGATTCGAAAAAGGCACAAATTCAGCATTTCTGAGGTCTGCAAGTGGCATGAAGAAATATGAGTTCATATTCCGGAAATGATCCATCCCCTCATTAACCACTATTCAAACTTGTTGCCTTTGATTAAAGCTGCAACAAATAAAAGGTGCATAAGAGGTCAGGTAAGGTCAAAATCGTTTGTATGCTCATTGAGAGGCTACATCAGACTATAACATGGATATACGTAATGATTGCAACATTCTCACCACTGTTTGGACCATGTTCATCCGGTCTTCTCTCATCTTGCCAACACACATAAACACGTTGACTTTGTTTTCATTCTCAGCCTCCTCCATCAGATGATCAAGAGCAATGAATGTCCCTGTCCGGCCAACACCTGCGCTGATGAAGAAGAAGATCGCTGCATATAAATAAAAGTGACAAAACCCTTTCCATATTCATAAGAAATCTCTGCCAATTATCAAACGTACAATTCCGACTTTATCGTGAGCATTTGTTTATAAATCACTATCATTTGTTTGTTTGTTTGTTGTTTAACACCGCACTCAGCAATATTCCAGCTATATGACGACGGTCTGTAAATAATCGAGTCTGGGCCAGACAATCCAGTGATTGACATCATGAACATCGATCCACGCAACTGGGATCATTGACATGCATCAACCAAGTCAGCGATCCTGACCACCCGATCCCGTTAGTCGCCGCTAACGACAAGCAGAGTCGTTTTTACAGCAAGCCTGGGTTGCTGAAGACCTATTGTAAGCCGGATCTTCACGTCTACCTGCAATGAATGACCATGGGTCTGCCTTTCGCGCCTTCCTGTTTGACCATTCTCCAGAAGCTGACGAGGGCTGGGGCGGAGGGGACACCATGGTCTGGCCAAGAGGTGAAGTGAAAATGTCTCACTACTCTCTCTTCAGTCTGCGTGTAGGACCAATAATGAACTGATGTACATGTATTAATATAATTCCTAACAGGAAGCTGAATATGTTTCATATAATAATGTAAATATTTGACAATACAATATGTGATTATACCCCGCGAATACAAAAAATACATACGAATTATATATTTCGTTACTTTCAAGCACATATCATGATATCGATATTATATAATATACATACAGATTTTCGAACCAGAAAGGTTGATGTGGTGTAGTCAGCTCTCGCGACTGCCTTCTTGTTGGTTATGCTGAAGTCTCCATAGCAGTCACTCTCGTATTCAGCAGGCCAGTATTGTTCACACCTTTTCTACAGAAATGTAGAACAAATGACCACAAAATTCTAATGAAAAGAAAACTCATTTTCCTCTGAAAGCGTGTATCAGTTTAATTTAGTCTAACATAAGAACTGAACTTTGAAATAGTTTATGCCGAACAATGTTACAGCAGCGCCAGCCTTTTGGGGTATATTTGAGCATGCTCTTCCAACCAAGATACGACTCTTGCTCAAACGTTGTTTGATCAAGCTTACACTATTCAAGTAAAGCTTTCAACACGTTTTATGGCAGACATGTCGAGGGGACATTTCCACATTTGACACATCAGTGACATCAAGATGTCTGATGCAATTCCCTATTTTGACCATATGGTCCCGTGTTTTTCGGGTGAAGGGTTGACTTGCCTGTGCATGTGTTTTTGATCGATATCATCTTTTGGGCCGCATGCCCTCACCCTTTTAGTAAACACTAAGTATCATCACTATTTGATAGTGATTCATAAACGCATGATCATAATATGGTCGGAATTGTTCAATCGACTGTTTTAGCAGAGGTTCCCTATGATTCTTGTCGGGTTTTTTTTATTATTATTATTAATTTGATGTATCAAAAATACGTCCTACTTTGTTCTTCATCATCAGGTTTGTCAACATGACGATTTCCGTGACATTCTCTTGCCATATCATCTGCCAGAAGTCAGTGATCGTAACAGGTGTTGGGCCTGAAATTACATCCCATCATATGGCAGAGGTCAGAGGTTGTAACAAACCAAAATATGAGTTCATTATTACAACTACAATATATACCTCTGCCCTTTCATAGTTCTAGCTTCAATATGTGTTGCTAAATGGAAATCGACCCAAGCTATTGATTAAATTGAAAGACAATTGACTCCATACATTATGTAATATGTGAGCATACATTCATTCTTATACAAGGCCCTCAAAGGTGAGGTGAGGTGAGGTGAAATGGGGTAACGTCGCGTCCAAGATTACTTTCACTTATATAGCGACGTGCATGCACGTGTGGCTGCTTGTACTAGTCCGGACTGATGCCGATTTATAGTGCTAGCTCACTGAGATACCATGCCGCAGTTTTAACATGAATACCCCACTCAGGCACAGTATACTGACTCCGAGCCGACCAGTCCTTGTCTTAGCCCCTTAAATGCCGAGCGCCAGACAGGGAAACAACAAGTACCATATTTTAACGTCTTCTGGTATGACGCGGCCGGGGATCGAACCCTCGAAATTACACTCTCCGGGCGGACGCTCTACCACATGACCACGGAGGCGGTCTGGCCCTTAAAGGCAAAACAGAGACATGGTGCAGTAGTTTTTGGTACCTTGTGCTGCTATGTACTTTGGATTGTCATCGTGTCCCTGTGAACATTAATACAAACTCAAACAATATAATAGTGTTTGCTTTAAGATTTCAACTAGTGACCGCCATGTTAAAGAATACTGTAACACATTTCTTCAGTCCAAATGAATATACATGCTGGGAACTATGTGTGACCTTATCTTTTATCTGGAGACTCGCAATGTTCATATCATGAACTATAATATCCACACCAAAGCATACACACTTTGATCTATCTCGATACGTGTTGAAGGGAACATGAAACAAAGTTAGGAAAAATACAATATAACCTTCATTTACAGTTATGTATAATTTTGTAAGAACAGATATGAGACTAACTTTGATGTAGTTAGCGTTGATATAGTCGTCAGCCCCTTCCGTCAGCACCACTCTCGAGTGATCATCTGTAAATGCAAATATCATCTGTTTGCAAACTACTAACATGTATATTTATGTTACGATAGCCATAAGACCTTAAATTTCAGGTTCGTGTGAAGGCTTGTGTGTTTTTGCAGTATATTAATTAGAAACTAGAATGCCAATTGTTTTTACTTAACGAATAGTAAGAGGCGACTAACGGGATCAGGTGGTCAGGCTCGCTGACTGGGTAGATGCATGTCATCGATCCCAATTGCGTGGGTCGATGCTCATGATATCATTCACTGGATTGTCTGGTCCAGATTAGATTATTTACAAGCAGAAGTCATATAGCTGGAATACTGCTGAGTGCGGCGTTAAACAAACAAACAAACAAACTTACAAGAATACAGGGCGACAAAGCGGTTCTTCTTCTTGTTTTCTGGTCTCTTTCCAACCACATGGGATCGCCTTGCCCCATAAGGAATGGCCTAAAAGTTGTCAGAGTAAAGCTATGTAACTATATTGTGTTGTCTCAAGTTTCTCGCGCGTATTGATCTCCGATATCCTGTGCGAGTCGTAATGCGACTAAATGAATCAAATGGTCAACATGGCTTGGTTGATTGCCAAGCTGGAATGTTGCTGATTTCGATGTAGCAAAAGATTAAATAAATGTATATCATATTTGGCGTGCCTAGATGGACAAAACAATAGCAGCATAAAATACATCGATACACATATTGTCTAAAACGAGTAAACAGGTTATCTTGTATATATCACCGTCTTAACAAACCTGGAATTCTACTTCAAATGATTTCTTCTTTTTATCCATGATGCACTGGGGCAGTTTATCCAGCATCATATGAGGAGGTATCCAGTTGTAGTAAGTAGCAGCTGCCTCGGTATCTACGTCTACATCAGTTTCCACAGAAAACATGGCGTCCTCGTCATCAGCATCTAGTAGAGGTCCTGAGTTTGCCCAAGAAGGGTCATCACCAAGTAGAGGTCTTGGTAATACCTTACCAGATCCATGATCCAGCGGAGGTTCATACAATGCCCCAGCATGCCCATCATCCAGGAGTTGCTCATATACATGTTCATGCGATTGTTCGCCTGTATTGCAATAATATCATGGGTGAAGTTTTGAATGGATGACATTAAAAATTGCCACTAAATCAGATTTTAAATTGGGTCTTGAAATAATACTCTGAAACTGGTAAACTTTCAGTATGTGTTTGGTTCAAATTCTTGTTTCAGCACTCAACTTTCAGTCTGTGTGAAGGAACTTGTATTTTACTAATACTGTTACACAGGCATGACCTTTTACAAAAAGTATTGCACGTATGATTTAAATCAAATGATTAAAAACTGGTTATAAGCTTAAATGACCAATCCAAGTAAGGAATATTTAAAAGCAACGATCAACATTTACTCCAGAAAAGCGTTCACAGGAAGTCCATGTGAAAATCAGTGTAATTTTCTCTGCTTGTCCTATTCATTAGACATTTGTTGTAAATTATGAAGTTTAACATGTGCAGGTGGGGCCACGGGATAATGACCTATTTCGTATCAGATAACTATGGGTGTATCATTGATGATGTGTGACTGCATTGCCCTGTTTAATGGTTGGAAGTGTTAGTATATACACTTATATATCTAGACCTCACAATGATTGCTTTTAGCAATATGTTGACGTACAACTTTAAAAGACATTTGATTATGACTTTAAAAATATATATTCGTTCAACGATTTACTGGTCGTCGGTCTGAATTCTTGTTTTGACCCCGTTGTGACCCTTGGTGCGTCCTATGGCTACTCGTGAATATTAAGTATATTATTGATTTCACCCAAACCGCGTTCGTTACACTTACTGACATTTCAGTCATTTCAGTTTGGCTGTTGAGTGAAGCGATTTAAAATCATCCTAATGGCATTAATATACCAAATACTGAATACTGAATATTTACCAGAAGTTGAACTTTCCACCATTGTAATCACGTCATATTGAGAGTGCAGACGCTCGCTATTATGTATTTCTGGTTCTCCTGTGTCTTCAGTTATTCTCCTTAAATTAATATGGAAATTTGTTGGGTTTTTTTATAGAAATGTAATTATTATGTCAAAACCCTGTCCATAAACATAACGCACATCTCTAAAAAGCAGAGTCTACTGCGCAAGATATGTTAATAGAGATCTATATTATGCTACATCACTAAATATGTTGTAGCACATATAAAATTTGAACACTAATTTAGTTAACCAGTCACTTAAGTATGGATAATTCACATAGTCTGATTCTCAGTTCAAAATATTTTCTTATTTCTTATTCAATAATTTCTATAACTGGAAATTGGACTAGCATACCGTCTTCTTCTGTAGATGACGACTGCTGCTACAAAAGCAGCGATGACCAACATTACTGCTATTCCTCCTCCAACCATCGGGATCACAGCAACAGGAGACTGTGATTGAGCGTCTAGAAAATATATAATAACTGTTTTTAATATGATTACTATGCCGAACGTTCATGACGCAATCATGCTTTAAGGTTTTCGCATTCTGTAAGGTCAAGATCAAAGTGAATGCCATTCATAATGTATGCGTATTTTCAGTAAAAATATTGTTTGTTTCTGTGCATGGGGTAGCTATACTGTTTGAAAACTTATCTATGGCAATTGAAGACAAGATATACGAAGTAGGACATTGTGACCTTCGTTCAGTGTGCAGCATACACAATCTCAAAAATATTGTTTGAAACCAGGTGGTGCTTGGATATATCAGGATTATTGTATCATGTATAAACAATTTATAACCAAGAGAAATCAGTTGGGCACACTGATATGGCATGTAACGGGTCAGTACCGTTCTCTAGACTATAGCATGAAAAACACTGTTACCACTGAATTCAAGAAGGGTGGCGATCAATGAACCTGAATACATGCCATCCGTAAAGCGGGTTCGAGATCCTACGACGTCATGAGTGATGTGTGTACAAAGTCAAGGTCATAATGATAGTCATTCGAAAAGGATGCTTTACATTTTCACCTAAATGCCTTTTTCTGCATATATATTAAAATATTTTTAAATATTATCAATTGTTATACCAATTGAATACTTAATATATATTAGTGATAATAATATTTCGTTGTCACATTAATTCCACCAAGGGACATCATATTTGATTTATATGCTAGATAGGCCTTTGAGATGTTCTTGAAATAATTGTCGCTAATAGCGAAGGGCAAATTCACTTCAACATGTTAGAATGTTCATGATAACTCAAGGTTCTGACTGTCCATTCTTATATGATATCTGGTACATATGTTCCATATGTTATGGTGGTGCATTGAATGTGGTAAACTCTTGAGCGACTTTTTTTGAAGATAAAGGTTCACTTGAATGATCATTCTTAAGGTAGTTCTGCTCCCGTGTGTACTGGACCAATCCTGTGTTTGCATTAGATGTTTTAAAAGCAGGTACTTGAAATAATCAATCATGTGATTGTCTGAAAGATCATTAAAACTAAAGTACATGATAACATTCTATTCAAGGTAACTAGTGGCACGAGGCTTCCTGTGCACGTGGTTCTGATTAGTACATGTCTCCAACCGGAAGGCACATCTTTCAACTGGAAGTGCATACGACTTGATGGAGGCAATTGCACTGCATTGAACATATGTGTATCCAAAACATTTTGACATTCAAAAGAAGGTGAGGAAGGAGTTGATCCCTTTTTGCATGCAAAGCAATCATCGTTTTAGAGTACTCACCCGTCCGACAGAGAAGATCTGTTTGGTCATAGCCCGATAAACAACCCTCAGAACACTCTCCAGACAATCTCTCACATGGAGTATTACCCTGACACTTGCCACATGTTTCATTACATGCTTCTCCGTAGTGAGTTGAGAGGCAGTCTGTAAATACAATCAGCTGACCTTTAAATGTTTAATTGTGAAATGTAGATTTTCAAAAGAGTACATGAAGTTGTATATGTACAATACATTTTGCGGAACTTGAAGTCTGTCAGTTGGTATTAATCAGAATTTTGACCAGTATTTCGATTACATTACAAGCTGACATCTAAATGTCAAAGAAAATTCCAATGAGGCCTTACGAGACGTAGGCATTTACTCCTTCGTGAAACCAGGGAGTCTGTATAAGACGATCGGATGTGAAGACAGAGGGATATGACGAGGAACATCACATGTCATAATTATTCTAAATTAAATGTTGGTGTGAAAGGGTTTATCTGCAACGAAATTGATTAATTGAATTTACCCTGACAAAATGGCATTGAAAAATTTCCAATACAGCCGTCAATGCAGGTTCCGTCCCTGTTGTCACATTTAGAGTTCAGACAATGCCGGCATTCTGACGTACAGTTTACGCCATACATTCCGACATTACATGCTGAAACATATGCAATAATATTTGATAGAGTTGTGAATATGAAAAAGTAGTAATTTTCAAAAGTTTAGTCAAATATGTTAAGCAGCTCTTGCAGACAAGGACCAAATGATACATAGTAGGTCACCATCCAATCTACACGTGCATATACATGAAAAGACTGATGTTTACTTTACTTTAGGGTACCAAGGGCTCAACGATTGTTTGTTCAGTGAATTGAACGTCACCGAAGACAAAATAATATAGTGTCCATTATATCACCACTTAAAGGCCCGTATGTAATAAATCAAGGAGACTATACGTTTCTGTATCCTCGTTGAATGACACTATTTCCGAATCGAGAAACTCCTACTTCCTTTACCTATATACCATGTTACAACATTATGTGAGTGAGTGAGTTGGGTTTAGCACCGCTTGTAACCATATTCAAGTTATATCGCGGCGTGTCAGCTTAATGTGGGAGGAAAGCCCGAAGTGATGCAGGTCTCAGATGTTTACCACTTCGGTGAAACCCACGAGCACGGGTATTACAACTTTAAGAGGTGACCTCATTAAATTGTAGGTACATTGAACATGCATTAATTACTGTGTTTCTCGAGGTACTGTATGCGTAACACTCTCGGCCTACTGAAAAACACTATATTTTACAACAAACACCAGCAGGCTTTTCTAATGAAAATCATACACTATGAGATGTCATCGTACATTCGCAGTCTAAACAAAGTATAGTTTATACCTCTAGCTCTTTTTGATCTCTCACAACACACACCGAATGTTCAGTTTATATCTATAGACTTTATAGTTCCATAATACAATGATCAAATACATTCTTCATATACTGAACAACAAAAGTTCCTTTGACATTGAATAAGATTTAATGCAAAGTTATGTTTTTTACCAAATGTGAAACAATTACGGTTTGCAACAAATAAAAGACTCCTGTAAGTGTTCAAATGGTTTAATTTGCCATACTGACTTCAGAAAATGCGTGATTTCATAAAAAAACATGAACATACCAAAATGTCAATTTGCAAATCAATAGCGTGTGTGTCCACCTCTGGTTGCGATGCAAGCAACACATCTTCGTCTCATGGAATGGACCTGGTGTCGCACAAAGTCCTGTGGGATATCTGTCAATATCTGGAGCATGTTTAGAAGTTCCTGGAGTGTCTGTGGAACACGTGGTTGACGTCGATCCATCTCATCCCACCTGTGCTCGATTGGTGAGAGATCAGGGGAGCGAGCCGGCCAGGGGATGACATTCACGTTGTTTTGTTGAAGTGAATCCTGAACCAGTCGAGCAATATACGGCCGGGCGTGGTCATGTTGAAAGGTAATGCCTGGGCCAAGACGACGCAAAACCGGTAGAACAACAGGGCCGATGATCTCGTCGTGGTAGCGCTGTCCATTGAGATTTCATTCTACCACTATCAAACGGGTCCTCTGTCTTGCCCCAAACCATAACGCTGCCGCCCCCGAACCGATCTTCTTCCATGACACAATGATTGACGTAACGATCACTTCGACGTCGGTACACTCGAATCCGTCCATCGCTGTGGCTGAGGTGAAAACAAGACTCGTCAGTGAATAGAACCGGTCCCCACTGCATGGCCGTCCAGCGTAGCCGCTGTCTGCACCACTGTAAACGTGCTTGACGGTGGTTTCCTGTCAAAATGGGACGTCTGGCGGGTCCTATGGCCACAATCCCTGCACATCTGAGGCGACGACGTACGGTTTGTGAAGATATTCGTCGAAGGCCAGGGATGCTTCTTGCAGTCACTGTGGCTGGCTGGCTGGCTGGAATCGATTTCGTAGGTGTGTTGTTCGAATCCAGTTGTCTTGTCGATTATTGGTTCCCCGGGGCCTGCCACTCCGAGGATGGTCTCTGACTGCATTCGTCTGTTGCCAACGTTGCCATAAACACCAAATAGTGTTTCTGTGGACGTTAAATTGTCTTAAAACATCACGTTGACTCGATCCTGTTTCAAGCATACCAATGGCTCGCAGACGCTCATTTTCGGACAGGCGTGGCATTTCGTAATATTGAATAATTGCTTTATTTTGTTGTTTTTCTGAGTGGTTGTTGTCAACACGATGCTAAACAATGCATATGGAATCACGTTAACGCACATGTTTTTATACCCATTCTTGGGTAGTGAAATGCATGGGGCTTCCACTTTTGCGTGGAATGCATGCGTTTCATAGCAGTTGCGTTTTTGTGACTTGATTCCATACATGTACTACAATATTGAAAACCAAACTTTACTCGTTTGAAAAATACACGAAAATATTGGTGTCACAGGAACTTTTGTTGTTGAGTATATTTCGGGTTCAGTGTTCAGTTTCAGGAAGAATTACTAACAGTTAGGTGTGAGGGAAAGTGTTATTTAATAAGCCTATACTTACATAAAAGGATAAATACCACAAACAAATACGAAACAGCGACAAAACTTGTGATTTCCATTATCACAAGACCTGTCTGCTAAAAGTATCGTTCATTGTACGATTCCGACGATGACCATAAACATGTGTTTATGAATCCGTAACGAATAGCGAGTGAGTGAGTTAACATCTAACGTCACATCGACAGTATTTCAGCCATATGGTGACGAACTATCGAATAGTGATGAGACCAGGTATTTGCGAAAGGCCCACTGATGGCACAAATATCACAAATATATGCAAAAGCAAGTCAATTGCTCACCTGGCAAAACACAGGAAAGTTTGGTAATGTGATGAAAGTATATGGTAAAAGTTATGTAATTTTTAAGGTGATATTCACTTATATGTGTAAATACACCTGTTCCTTCAGCAAATATGTTTTGATGCCGTAGTAATTATCTGAGCAAATTTCAGTGTGAACAAATTGAACAAAATAAATGCGATACCATCCGACTGGATTACATTTCCGACATAAACCATGTCATACGTCATAATTCGCTTTTCATAATCCGACTCGCCATGGAGCGAGCTACACAACCTATTAACGTATATTACGCAGAGGCGTTTCACACAGTGTTCTCACAGTAAATCATTGACTTCTTGAATATCTTTTAAAATGCGTTTATCAAAATGTATATATGTAAGTTTCTTTATCTTTTATTTTCGAGCAATATACAAACAACTCAAGTCTTGTCACCATTTCAACACTTTTGAAGTACTAACGAGCACGCTCTTTCTACGAAGATTAAAAGAGCGTCTTACGACTCTTCCTCACAAGTTTTACGGCCTTAATAAAGTTTTCAAATCGTTTATGGTAGACAGGTGGAAGACATTTCCACATTTGACGCATCAGAGACCAAAGTGATGTCCGATGCATTTCCCTATTTTGACCATAAATTATTATGTTCCCGTGTGTGTGTGTGTGTTTTTATGTGAACACATGGCGTGCCTGGTATCGTCACTAACTAATTGTGATAAACATATGCTTATGATATAGCCTGAATCGCACCTGCTGGGTTGGTCGGGTTGTCTAATGATGGGGCCGTCTCAGTGGTCTTGTGGTAGAGCGTCTGCCCGGAGACCGAAAGGCGTTAAAAGATGGTACTTGTTGTTACCCTGCATGGCGCTTGCCATTAAAGGACTAAAACCAGGACTGGTCAGCTCGGAGTCACTATTCTGTGTCTGAATACTTGTATATTTGGGTACTCATGTTAAACTGTGGCATGGAATCTCACTTGGCTGACACTATGAAATCGGTATTAGTCCGGAGTAGTACAAGCAGCCACACACACACACACACACACACACACACACACACACACACACACACACACACACACACACACACACAGAGGCATGCACTTCGCTATATAAGTGCAATGATCTTGAATCCGACGTTAAAACCCATTTTACCTCACCTCACATTACCTGTTTAATGATAATTATTTTACGGGGGTATCTAAGAAATCGAGAGACTACTTTCTTGTTGGAAAGTATTGGATGACAATAGCAAACGAGCGCAATTAAGTACACAGAACTTGTATGTATAACGTAAAATCACCCAATATCTTCATGGTTGTGACAACTAAACGGAAATACGAAAAGGCGACACTCGCATGTGTTGTGTCCGTTACAGTAGCTGAATCCAGTACCCTAAATTGACAGAATAAGACAAATGCTGCCACACATGAGGTGAATCGAGTGTCCAAATACATGTAATTTATTTGTCCTTGTACACACGTGTTACGCAATCTGTATTACTGAAACCTGGAGGACAATCACTTGAACACTCGCAATTAATCTTGTCACATGCTTCTGTGTTTAGAGAGTTGCAACGGTGTCCACAGTCATACCCATATAGTATATCCTGAATTACAAAATGCCACTGTGTATTCAATATGACAATGCATGATTTTAGGAATGCGATTGCATAATTGCAATAGATGACAAAGAACATCGTTGCGTTCACATCTTACACCACAGAAACCATAAGGACGTACTGACATTAAGTATCGTATGAAAAAATATTACTACAGCCTAAACATACTAATTGTTAAACAGACGACACGCATGCAATAAGGATTTTGTTGGGTAACACAAACTGGATCAGTCGGGTTGCCGAATAAAAGTAATTATTGACTAGAGATAGATTGATTTTTTACATTTATCGCCGTTCTTACCTACGACGAAAAGTGATGACGACAATAACAAAGTCATGCAAATTGAAACACTAGCTCATTCAATAATTAGCATTATCAATCTAGGTTGAGTGACCTCGAATTTGAGCAAGTAGGAAAAATCCATTTAGAACAATTTAGAATTATGCCAAATGCACAAAATCTACAAAGAAATATGCGGAATGTTTCAAAAACGGCGAATGTCTACCTCCCAAATTAAAGGCAAATCATTGGATGAGAATAGCTAAAACGCGTATTTATTTTTTGTTGTTTTGTTTTTGTTATTTAGCGCCGCACTCAGCAATATTCCAGCTATATGACGGCGGTCTGTAAATAATCGAGTTTTGACCAGACAATCTAGTGATTGACATCATGAGCATTGATCCATGCAATTGAGATACGATGACATGCATCAACCAAGTCAGCGAGCCTGACCACCCGATCCCGTTAGTCGCCTCTTACGACAGGCATGTCACCTTTTACGGCAAGCATGGATTGCTGAAGACCTATTCTATCCCGGATCTTCACGAGTCGGGTATCTATGATGAAGTAAACATATGCGCGTGTATATCGTAAATGGTTACATTCTATCCTAATGAGTGACATATCCAAAAATAGATCCGATTAAGCGACCCACTTAATCGCCACCACAGAATAATAAATCCTAAGATATATAATGTGTCCCTTAAATATAGGCGTGCTTAATACATACATGTTTGGCAATCTGTACCAGTAAACCCTGGGCGACAACCACTTGAACACGCGCCAGTAATCTTGTCACATGATTCTGTGCTATTAAGACAATTGCATCGTTCTCCACAGCCGTCACCAAACCAGCCGTCACTGCAGACTGAAACGTTCAAAGATATATCTGGGCTCCACAAGAAAATTGATGCTTTAACTCTTTGAAGACAGGGAATTGTCGACTTGAATGTTTGATTTTGAACCTTTTACCAATATATGCTACCACGCTTACGAAGGATTTAAAATGTAAACACAAAGGTCAGAGAAATAGTATATCCTAAATTGCAGGTGTCCTTCATACATACGTGTTTGGCAATCTGTACCAGTAAACCCTGGGCGACAACCACTTGAACACGCGCCAGTAATCTTGTCACATGTTTCTGTGCTATTGAGACAATTGCATCGTTCTCTACAGCCGTCACCAAACCAGCCGTCACTGCAGACTGAAACGTTCAAAGATATATCTGGGCTCCACAAGAAAATTGATGCTTTAAATCTTTGAGGACAGGGAATTGTCGACTTGAATGTTTGATTTTGAACCTTTTACCAATATATGCTACCACGCTTACGAAGGATTTAAAATGTAAACACAAAGGTCAGAGAAATAGCATATCCTTAATTGCAGGTGTCCTTAATACATACGTGTTTGGCAATCTGTACCAGTAAACCCTGGGCGACAACCACTTGAACACGCGCCAGTAATCTTGTCACATGTTTCTGTGCTATTGAGACAATTGCATCGTTCTCTACAGCCGTCACCAAACCAGCCGTCACTGCAGTCTGAAACGTTCAAAGATATATCTGGGCTCCACAAGAAAATTGATGCTTTAAATCTTTGAGGACTGGGAATTGTCGACTTGAATGTTTGATTTTGAACCTTTTACCAATATATGCTACCACGCTTACGAAGGATTTAAAATGTAAAAACAAAGGTCAGAGAAATAGTATATCCTTAATTGCAGGTCTCCTTCATACATACGTGTTTGGCAATCTGTACCAGTAAACCCTGGGCGACAACCACTTGAACACGCGCCAGTAATCTTGTCACATATTTCTGTGCTATTAAGACAATTACACTCTTGTTCACAGTCATCTCCAAACCAGCCGTCACTACAAACTGAAACGTACAAAGACATATCTGGGGTCCACAAGAAATTTCCTTTTTATTTACGGAGCTATCTACTGATGTCGAATGGTCTGACCTTGAATGCTTCACGAGCACGTGTATGGTGCTGGCAAATCCAGAATCATAACCAGAGCGAATCTTGGATTACAACCATGACCCATGTTAAACCATGTTTAAGATTCTGGCACGCCAAAGAAACGCAACTCTGCATAGCGAATTACGGCGACGTAGAAGTCTGGACATTCGTGATCCCTGTTCACGTCTAGACACCTGGTAGGTAAAGACGTGTTACAAAGTGGATATTGTTAATGTATCTACGTGTAGTGCTTATGTTTACGACATTCGTGGACATTCCGACTAAGGCTTATGTCCCTAGCAACCTATGCTTGTCGTAAGAATCGACTTACTAGATGGGTTGGTCAGGATCGCCGACTTGTTTAATTGCATGCAATCGTATTTGAAAATCACTGGTTTGTCTGGTCCAGATTATATCATGTACTGGCCCGTGTTATACAGTTCGGAATATTGTTAGGTGCGGCATTAAACAAAAAAGGATGCAAAACAGAATATACGATGTAAACAACATTTGCATTGTTCAAATTGCAACACGAATAATGCGCGTCAAATAGTTGATAGATGAAACTTACTGTATTCTAGGTCCCAATACTTACAATAAAATACAGCCTAAAAGTAAGAGTAGGAAGAATACATACAGTGCTTTCATTTCCTCACCAAATATCAACACCTCACACAGAGTCATGAAGGTTGTTCTTGGTATTTGTATGGTGACCTTGTTTCCCGCGAGAGGTTGTCGACAGGTAACGTCAACGACTGACGGAGGAGTGACATTCTGTGACCAGTTGTAGCACATTTGTTCACCCACAAGTATCTGCATGCCTTCGTCTCGAGCTCTAACTATGAAAACACACACTCGTGACATACAGTAACAATTAAAACATAAGGGAGCATATATTACCAAACGTACATTATCTACCTACTTATTATGTTCAGTTGCGTTATCACAATGTGCTTAAACGTTACATGTAGACTTCCACTGATAACCCATCTCTAGATACCTATCAAACTACAGCTTCCACAGCAACAATTAATAAACATGAAAATAATGGTACAATACACGTGTACTTTCTATATATATTATTATGCAGTGTTTTTACTTCATCTGAACTGAGAGATACATAGAAGGCATGGTCCAGTGCTGTACTCACAGTCACGACGCAGATAAAGTTTAATGTGGTGAATCCTGTCCGTACTGGACGTGTTCAGGTACACGGTCCACATAGGGAGCATTTGTTGCGTTGTGTGAGAACATGTATATGGCTTGCTGTTGAAACTTGTATTAACCCCGCCATCTACAGCGTGTTCTGCGTTGAAATAATATCTGGGAGCTAGCCACCATTTGTTTTCACTGTAGGTACTTGTTTGGTTGGCAGGCCTTCCTCTGGCAACATTTTCTGCAGAAAACGTAAGTTTCATGTATAACACAATATCAATTGAAATAAAAACATCTCTGGAGAATATTATGTATGTAGCAGATCCCAATACACTTGAGAATACATTCCCATGGTAATAAATAGAAGCGATAAACCCCTTCCATAATCACATCACATGTATCTCATAGGAGTATTATCCAAACAACATATGCAATATGTCTACAAAAATAATAGTACACATGTATGTGAAATAAAGAAGGACAAAAATATATTGAAATATAATATACTCGTGTACAGTTTGACCAGAAACTACTGAGAATGCGAACATTGTAAACTATAGACTTTTTATGTCATCGATCATAGATGTCAAGATCCAACTCATGTCATACTTTACAAATATGACAAACGGAGTTGTCTCCCTTGAATCAAAGCCAGAATAAGTTCTACATATACCTTTGATATGGTCAATATTCATGGCCAAAATGGTAAGAAAAATTCTCAACAAATTCTGGTCAAACTACACTTTCAATATTTGACGAACTCACGTTTCTGACAGTACGGACCAAACCACCCCTCCTGACATCTGTCTGCACTGCCCACCTGGCTACAAGGGGTAGAGGGGAACACGGTGCAGGCACTAGTGGTGTTACAGTGACACTCCGCCGCTACCCAACACAGAAACTAGATTTGATGCAAGGTAACCATACTTACGAACACATACAATTTAGCTTATAATGTAACCCCAAACTAGGTTTTGATAAATTAAATTCTGAATTACCTGAATTTTGAAAGATGTTCGAGCGCATCGCTCATTGAGAAATATCTTAAAAAGAATTTATCCTAGCTATATCTTTTACAAAAAGAGACACGTGTAGTTTGAGATAATGCGAACTGTCTTCAGCATATTTATTAAACGTTTCTATCGACTTTGTCATTGTAAATGTAACATACAGGATATCTACTCCTGGTTTGATTGAAATAGGAGTGAGTGAACTGTATGCACACTGGGCAATATCGCGGCCTTCTCCTGATGGCTGAAACCAGAAACCAAGAGTTGCAAGGGATGCAGGATTGAAGCAACTATAAATAGATATGTCCTACCGATAAAATCGTGGATTGATGAGACCAAAAGCACGATAATCAAGAACCGATTCATGGCGTTTCCCTTCTGTCACTGGAAAAATGACAATGAAATAATATCAATTGTTTCAATCAAAACCATTTGTAAATCATTGAACATAACAACCACAAAGCATTCACAAATCAGTCATTTAGAGGAATACCTGATCTCCTTGCCCGAGGTCAGACACCTCGGTATGACCAAGGGCATTACTCCTGAGGATGGGCACGTGATAAGGATGATTCAGCTTCAGATTCAGTTTCGCAGTTTTTTCACACACACACACACACACACACACACACACACACACACACACACACACACACACACACACACACACACACACACACACACACACACACACACACACACACACACAATCTATCTCTCTCTCTCACACACACACACACACACACACACATACATACATACATACATACATACATACATACATACATACATACATACATACATACATACATATGCTTTAGCTTTTCTTCGTCTTCTTCAGTGAAAACGATATCAAATCCTAAACTTATTCATTCCCCGCTTTCATATTGCCATTTAACCAGACATTTTGTGACGTCCATGAAAGCCCACCGCAGTATCTTTATGATATCTTTATGATATTTATTATGAATATGTGATAGTATATAGTTCTTATGTTTTTCGCTATTTACCTCATATACATTTTCACAGAAAATAGTATGGGTATTTCACAAAATCCAAACCCCGTGCGGACCCGGTGTAGAATGTGTCCTCCATTGCTAGTCATAAAAAGTGGTAATTTGGTAACTCGTTTGCCCCCCTTTGCTTTACTTAAACTGATGAGACGCTCACTTAAAATTTGCTTGACTGTGTGGATTCTGCAATTGCAAGGGAATCAGACAGTAAATCTGAAAGATCTTGTTTTCCGTGTGAGCGGGCATGTGATGCTAAGCTACCTGAAAGAAATTGATATGAATCATCAGTTTTAAATATGTATGCGAATAACTAATTGCTTGTTTTTAAATTTGTTGTGATGGTTTTATCAACTGACATTATTGAAGGCTCTGTCCAAGAGTGTCACCCTGTGTGACATGCAATCATAATCGATGTGACCATCATTAACCAGTGTTTGAAGCCAACTACTTGCTGAACATATTTTTTTAAATATTAGCTAGTATTGTACACAACTACAGGTAGCTAAAGTGATGACGCAAATGTTGCTAGGGTATCGTGAAGAAAGCTGAGGAACCGTAAGTCTCTAGCTTTGGTTACAGTGTTTTAAATAGTATCAAATAATAGTGTTATGCCAAAATATGATTAAAGTTTGGTTTTAAATATGACTGTATTCAGGACTCACTTGTGTGTATCTCAACGTGTTCTCGTCGCTGTATGGCTGAAATAATGCCGATGCGAGGTTAAATTTTAACTCACTCACTCAATCAATCAAATAGTGCCAAATCCTGTGCATCCATGTTTGTTTAAATAGAAGACCGCACAAAGGGAAGCGTCAGTCAATAGTTTATTGAGCAAGCAGACATTGCATCGATGTATGAAGCATAAAACTAGTTCCTGCCTGGTGACCTCATTTACATATTTATCGGATCTTGATAATTGACAAGATGCATAGACAGCCAATTAAGTCGGCTGCGACTAATTAACTCCTGGGGGTTCCCTCCCATAACGTAGACCTCCAAAATGCAGACCTCCCAAAAACAGTTAAAATTAGCCCACTAATTAAATGGGCTATCCTGGTCACACCTAATTAATGAATGGACTGGTCCACTCCCCTGGGTGATACTATTTTACTTAATCAAGGGTACAGGGTACTAATTACTGATGCAACCAGCCATAACGAGTGTTGTTTTAATGGGTCCGCGTTTTGGCAGGTCTACGTTTTGGGAAGATACCCTCCTGGGAGTTAATGTGTGTTCTAATGAGTCAATAACCTCGGCTGCGTTAAATAGCGAGAAGTAAACACAGAGGACCTATCCCTAAAAAAAGTCTCTTGGACAATACTATAGACGAACAACGCCTGAATAGCAAAAAAGTGTTATAGACTAAAGTCACTTTGACTGAGCGAGGAAATTCTAAACCGACCAAATATGCAAGGTACTTGACCTAAAAGAGTAGCTAGACTCACAATCGTTGAGAAAGGTACTGTATCAAAAGAGTAACTTGACTCCAAATTGCCAATAGGTATTTGACCAAAAGTAGCCAATCACGGAAAAAAACACGGATTACTAAAAAAACGGAGTATGAAAAAGCCAAGCTAACGAGTAAAGCTCCAAACAACCAGAGAAGGTCAGTCCTAGATTTTCGTAACCTGATTTTCGAATGACCACCCAGTGCGCGGACCTCGGAGAGAACAACTTGCCCAATGATATATACTGGAGAACTAAACAAAATAAGGAAAACCCGAATAACCAACCAAGTGCTAAACCAGTAGGGGAAATGTAAGTACCAAGCTTAAGCGCTGAACATATGCTCTCCAACGGTACCACTATAGATTTTCAACCAGATATGTACAATTATTGAGGTGACAAAAATGACAATAAATACATAAGAAATATCTACCAGTACCAGATAATCGCACTACTGCGTGAAAATCAAAGTTACAAAAATACATTTTCAAAAAATGAATAAGTTTGCGTACATATACGAGATAACATATACAATACATATATGATAAAAGAATGCGATTAAACCGCTAGATAATACAATTTACGGGTCACTAGTTCTCTAACAATGAATGTAAAGATACCGGACAACGAAGACCGACGGACAATTAAGGGAATCGGTGCGGTCACTAGACCGTGACAAGACTGGTTTTACGACCCTATAAACGTGCACTTTGCAGTCAGATACTCCTTATGTGTGAAGGCGAGGCATGCACAATAACCTTGCCATGATCAACCAGGAAGAAAATAGGCGAGGCATACACACGCCTGAATAGTGTGCGTTGAAGCATTTACATCGACTGTGACAAAGTTACATCTACCCGTAAATTAAGTATTGCACCACTGTCCGCATGGTGGTCAGACTCTTAAATAAAATTAAATAATATATTAAATAAATATATCAGTTTGATAAATTCCAGTCACACTGTTATTTATAGTTTAAAAACTAAAACATAATCATAACAATGCTGAAATTGTACAGGAACTGGAAATGTAAAAACAAAAGCAAAAACAAAAACAAAGAATAACATTATTATAAATCATATTTAACGGTGAAAAGCTGTCTATTGAGCAGTATTCATGTTTTTTCTCAGATGTTTGAAAATGCCAGTGCAATCGCGTGGTCATGTGGTCCTGTGTGCAGCGCAAAGGTCACAAATTGCGTGAAGTCAAACAACGATGTAGCAGTCGGGTGGATGACCGCGTCCGGTAGGTTGACCCCTGAGAATGTGTGGGGCTTCAGTCCTGCCTCACACTTAGCACATGGGGTGTCTTCTTTATTCGAAAAGTGTCTCCGTTCACCCAGCAGTGACTGGGTACCCGGTAGCATGTCTGTTAACATTCTAGCGCCTCACGGGCAGCTTGGGTTGTATAGTCCCCCGGGAGAGGAGAATGAATATCGAGTGCACACATCCGTTCATCGGGGTAAAGGCTTTGAGCATGCTTGAGGGTGTGGTTTTGGCGCATTATATGCACATTATCGGTGTTTTTACTAGTCGTGTCAAGCATAATAGTGCTACTATGTGCCAACTCTAATAACCATTTTATGTACAAATCCTTGTTTGAATACTGAACTATCCTATATTTAAGGCTGTATTAGCACGGGTGTACAAAAATGCTATTTCCTGTATTACCAAATACTTTCGAGACAGATGCATCACATATAAAAGTATATTTCACATATTGTTCACAACGCTCATATTTGTAGACTGGAAATAGTTGTCATACGTGATATTGTAATGCTCTAATTGTATTATGAAGATGGGTTAACGTTGGCAGGACAGTCGGTCGATATGAGTGAGTGAGTGAGTGAGTGAGTGGGTTGGGTTTTACGCCGCTTTTTACAGTATTCCAGCTATATCAAGACGTGTCAGCTTAATGTGGGAGGAAAGCCTGAAGTGATGCAGGTCTAAGACGTTTACCACTTCGGTGAAACCCACGAGCACGGGTATGTTGCTGACAAACCTAGAAACATAATCGGGGCGAACCGGGATTCGAACCCACAACCATAGGTTTCAAGTGACGCAACTCTGCACAGTGAATCGCGGCGCCTCAGACGACTGGGCCACCCGTGACCCCGTCATTCGATATGTCCTGGTTTTTAATAATGCATAGACTTAGACCAGATTGGACATTAACTTCACTGCCAATGCAGTTTCAGGGAAGGGGAACTAGAACGCAGGATACTTCCAAACACGTCTATGATCTGTCATATCTATTTTATACGATACTAGATACGACCTTGTTCTTTATGGAAATCCGCACAAGTGTATTATCAATGCTTAGCCTTGGTGTTATTTTGTCACCAAGTTTTATTGTTGACTAATTGTTCAACAACTTCATTTGGATTGTGAAGCTACAAACAAAGTTTCTGTTAAATGTGCTTCCATGTGTCAAAGGAGCAGATGTGTCTTCCCATGGTAGTTAATGTCTTGCTGTTTTCTTACAAACCTATTATTGCATGTATATATGTAATACCTTTTCACAATATGGACAGATCTCATTTGCCATAACTACAATATTTTAATTGTCCCATAACTATTACAGGGAGACGCTGGGACCATGTATGTGTGCAATGTACCTAGTGGCCTGTATTTGGTACGGTTCATGTGTATTAACATAACAGTGAGAATGCTCCTTTGAAAACCCAGTGAGCCCTTCCACGACACTTTCAAAATACGTTTCTCCTACACCTACATGAACGTGTGTATTCATCCATGAAACCTCGTTAAAAGTCAGAGTGAATGCAACATTGTATTCTGTGCTGGCGAATGCTACGACCTGTTTAGAGCTTGTCGATATGTAAAAAGGTAAAGGATAAATGGCGAAAATTGATATCACAATAATTAATGACCCGGTGTATTTGGCACATTGCTTTGAATCGTGTTTGAATCATGTCTAATCTACATGGTAAAGTTTTCGAGTCGAAGACTCAAATCAAACGTGCCTATGCATAACACGCTAGTGTCATAATACTGTACATAATTAACTTCTATAATTGATCATTGAACATGTATATATTTACTGGAAGCCATAATAATCAATTGTTCTATGCGCTTACTACCGGGCAAATTAATGTATACACCCATGTTTGATGGCGGCTAAAAATGAAACAAACAAAAAATGGTTATTCGATGATGATGTGTTTGATACAGGTATCATAGTTGTGTTTTGGACCTCAAGTGTGCAGTATGTTCTGTGATGTTTTCAGCCTAGTAACGTTTTCATAACGTTTGTAATTTTTGGTCAAATCAATTTCTCATTCATCTGTAAATAATGTTTGTTTTTAGGCAAACAACTAAATGCATCGACTGTGAACTGCTGAGAGGGGAAATTTTAATAAATATAAAACGTCAACGCCAGATAAAACCAAGTTTGGATCATTCCACTGGGTGCAAAGCTCGAAATAAAGGTGTATATAAAATGAAAGGATATCACACAAATACAGTGATGACACCAGGTTTTCGCGAAAAGGGTAAAAAATATCCATTCTAAGATATGACTTGAGTTACTTTCACATTCACATAATTTCAGAATAAGCCCTTAATTACCTTGTCGCAGCTTGTCACGAGCAACCAGGAAGCAATATACGCGAGTTACAGGCACATAGCTGTTTGTCGTGAAGCAGTTGCATCGAGTAGGACATTGTTATATGAGTGTTTTTATTCTTGAATGTGATACTATGATCTCGAATTCCCCGGGTTACTCAGTCATAAAACAGAGTGTATTTTGTGAACATTTCCCTACAGTTGCCTTTATTTTAACCCTCATATAAACCCGTGAGGGATCCGGGGTAAAATAGGTCTTCAGCAACCCATGCTTGCCGTAAAAGGCGACTAACGGGATCGGGTGGTCAGGCTCGCTGACTGCCGCGTGGACCTCGCTAAGCAAATATATTACTGACAATTTCAAATATTTAGGAATTAGTTAGGATTATTTCGGACATAGTGACTCAACGTGCTGCGTTCATGGATCAATGAGGAAACTATATTCAGTGATACTTAACGCGAATCTGATCTAGCACTGTTAAAAACGTGTTAAGACCTGTGCATTGTTATGTGAAGATAGGTCCATTTGTACTTCATTTGTGTGAGAGGGTATAAAGTCTCAAATATGAGAGGGTATGCAGTGTTGAGCGTGAGATAGTGGCAAGCTTGAAGACTGGAATTGATGTTTATGTACACTAGTACACTCAGATTTAACTTTAAAGTGATATCCGGTACGAAGTATAAAGTGACATCCAGGATGTAATATGAGGTTGTTTTCCGGGTGTGATAGGAAAACGATATCAGGGATGTACATACATGTAGTGTATTGCAGCTAGAATGGATAGAATTAACACCAAGCGGTCCACACGTTTTCAGGGAATGTCTGACTGTATCAATAATGATTTCGCAAGTAGTTCCAGATTTGACGGCAACATATACATTAAGTCTTTACTTGTAACCGAAAGATATTTCACAAATACAAGTTACAGGAAACTTTGACAACACCTTTAGAAAAAAAATGTCTCCAGCTATCCAATATACAAAGGAATATTGGCAAAAGGTTGTCTTGTTAATGAATGTAGAATGCAAACGAGTCTATCCTCATACTTTAATATATGCTTCTCACTCATGCTTGTTCATCCTTACTTGGTACTCCAACTTCGTAATGCCTCTCAAAGACGTTAAAAGCAGCAGGGTTTGCACGTGTGTGCTAAGGTGTATTCAACTGATTGTACAAATGTATGGACAAAGATATGTGCGGTGCAGGTTTGTATTTAGGTTATACTAAGGAGTGTACTTAGGCATGTACTAAGGTGTATTCAGCTGAATGTACCAATGTAGGTTCTACAGTGAAGGTTTGTATTAAGGTTATACCAAAGAGTGTACTTAGGTGTGTACTAAGGTGTATTCAGCTGAATGTACCAATGTATGTGCCAAGATGTGTACTGTGCAGGTTTGTATTAAAGTTATACCAAAGAGTGTACTAAGGTAATGTACTAAGGTGTATTCAGCTGAATGTACCAATGTATGTACTGAGATGTGTACAGTGAGTGTTTGTTTTTGAGTTAAACCAAGGAGTGTACTTAGGAGTGCACTAAGGTGTATTCAGCTGATTGTACCAATGTATGTACTAAGATGTGTGCTGTTCAGGTTTGTATTTGAGTTATACAAAAGAGTGTACTAAGATGGGTACTAAGGTGTATTCAGCTGAATGTACCAATGTATGTACCGAGATGTGTGTTCTGCAGGCTTGTATTTAGGTTATACCAAGGAGTGTGTACTAAGGTGTGTACTGTGTCTGCAAAAGGTGTTCACCAAGGTGAGACTGGCTCCGCGGACTTATGAATAGAGCGTCTGCCTGGAGAACGGAAGGTCGGGGGTTCGATCACAGGCCTCGTCACACAAAAAGACGTTAAAAGATGGTACGTGTTACACTGCCTGACGCTCGGCATTAACGGTAGAAAACAAGGACTGCTCGGAGTCACAGATGGGTATTCATGGTAAAACTGCGGTATGGTATCACAGTGGGCTAGTGAGTGAGTGAGTGAGTTGGGTTTTACGCCGCTTTTAACAGTATTCCAGTTATATCAAGGCGTGTCAGCTTAAAGTGGGAGGAAAGCCCGAAGTGATGCAGGTCTCAGACGTTTACCACTTCGGGTATGGTGCTGACAACTATAATCGGGGCGAACCGGGATTCGAACCCACAATCATAGGTTTCTGGCGTGCCCAATGGACGCAACTCTGCACAGCGAATCGCGGCGCCTTAGAAGACTTGGCCACCCGTGCCCCCCTCAGTTGGCTAGTACTGTAGCACCGATTATATAGTGCACTACTCTTAAAGGCGACGTTAATCCCCATTTCACCTCACCTCACCAAGGTGTCTACCAATGTATTTATCAAAGTGTTTACTAAGGTGCGTAATATTGTGATATTCCTTTGGGTTGTAGGAACTTGTAAAAACAAAAGATGCCTTCCAGTGAAGTATGCATATACTAGTATTAAAAACGCACGTGAATTAACTAGGTAACCCATAGACTCAAAAATGAATATGTACCTATTTGTTGATGCATATGCAACTATACTTGTTTCATAATTTTACAACAAAATATTCAGCAAACGTTAAATGTCTGAATAAAATCCCCATAAGATCACTCCTTGTTGAAAATGAGCATTTGATTTGGCATGAATCATACACTGCAGGGCAACAGGTCGTGCAAACACCTATTCATTATTTTGTGTTAGGTTTTGAAATATGCTTTAGAAAAGTCACGTCCAGTCAGTCCTCGGGAGCCTCTTTTCTATGACGTTGTGACCCAAGGTAATTCCAGAATAGGTATTTTATAGCTCCCTGCAGCAGTGAGTCATTTCCAACTGGTTAACATGTATATAACGTATACTGTGAACCAACCCTCTCAATTGAGAGTGGAGTATGACCCATTTTACCTCCACGTATAAGGAACTAAATCAGCTTTATATTCAGTGCACCTAAATTCGAACAATGTGAAAAACACTGTATACTATATCTTCGACTAGCTTCTACGCCCATAAACAATGTTGTTTCAATTAATAAATGCTTATAAGTCAGATGGATGCAGCACATCTATAAGATTCTGTTCATTTTATGTTCACAAGGATCCTGTTTACATATTGGATATACCTCGCCCGAGTTATTTATGTAATGCTCTAATATTTATATACGGACGGTTTGGTTTGGTTTGTTTGTTGTTTAACGCCGCACTCAGCAATGTTCCAGCTATATGACAGCGGTCTGTAAATAATCGAGTCTGGACCAGACAATCTAGTGATTGATATCATGAGCATAGATCCACGCAATTGGGATCCACTCGTTTATTTACAGACCGCCGTCCCACAGCTGGAATATTGCTGAGTGCGGCGTTAAACAACTAACCAACCAACCAATCCAATCTCATTTTCGAGTTTTGGTTCATTTTGCCATTGATTTTTATAAGGCGGCAACGCGACAATGCGACAATGTTCCTTATAGGATTCCATAGTCTATACCTAGCATGATATTGCCTATTCGGTGAAGATTGGTCGCTAACTGAAGACTTATTGAAACAACATGAAATCAATAATTCACAATTTCAGTCAGAAAGATTGCTTCGGAAAAACAACTTACCTTGTCTCATCTTGGTACAAGCAAACAGGAAGTAAATACGCAAGGCAAGTAAACACACAATTGTGTCCTCTGCTATGCAACATTGACTATGAAATAATTATTTTTATCATTGAAGTGGGCACTGAACCACGTCCATGTATTTTCCTCAATTTGATTACAATGTTTATGAATTGTCGGGGTTCTCTGGTTGTTCTCTGGTGTTAGCGGTGTATATTTACTCGGTGATAAAGCAGAGAGAGGGTGGTATTGTGAACTTACTGTTCTACCCTATATGCCTCAAGCGATCAAGTGATCAATGGCCCACTTGTAAATGCGATTGTGGACAATTGTAACACCCTGTTAAAATTCAAATAGTCGATGTGTAATGCCACGTGCTTTTTTTTTTCTGTTAGAGATAATTTGTCTGGTTGCTTTCTTGTTTGTTGTTTACCACCGCACTCAGCAATATTCCAGCGATATGGCGGCGGTCTGTAAAAAATCAAGTCTGGACCAGACATCCAGTGATTGAAAACATAAGCATCAATCCACGCAATTGAGATACGATGACATGCATCAACCAAGTCAGCGAGCCCGACCACCCGTAAGTCACCTCAAACGAATTTTCGGGAATCTGTTAGATACAGTTACGAACAGTATTTAGAAGGAGAACTATATTTAATACAAAAGCTTCTGAAATGACTATCATCTATGCATTTACTTACAATTTCAACAATGAGGGGATTTCATCAGCACCGGTGTTAGACGTCCAATAATGTCTGAACAAATCCTTCTGGGGTATCGTGCAGGAAGTCGAGGCACCGTAAGTCCCAATGATCCCCAATGAGGTGGCCTAGCTTTGGCCACTAGCTAGCCCACTGAGATACCATGCCGCAGTTTAACATACATATATACTGAACCGCAAAAGAAACGTCACCGTGGATAGATATATGAGAAACCTTATACTTTGAGACATATTAAACAGATAACATTTGGCAAAACTGATCATTAAGGTTGAAATAAAAGTCTCAGATGTTCTTAAAGTGAAACACAACACTAGTCTCTGAGAAAATGGCATCACAAGTCAGTATCTCGTGTGTCCGCCATGTCCATTGAAGACTGCCGTGCAACGTCGATACATGGAATGGATGACGCGGTTGATGAAGGCCATAGGCACTTAAGCCCCCACTCTGAGAAACGCCTGACGCAGTTCAGCTGCAGTTGTCTGCCTTGGTCGGACGTCATTCAGCCGTCTTTGAATCTCGTCCCACAGGTGCTCAATGGGAATTAAATCGGGACTGAGAGCAGCCCTCTGCATGGTTATGATGCCATTCTACTGGAGGAAGTCTCTTGGTGATCTCGCAGTGTGGGTACGTATCATGCTGAAACCCGTGGTTGCGGCAACGTGACAAATGAGGTATTGCGGGTGGTCTCAAGACTTGATCAATGTACCGAGCTGCTGTGACACCATTTGCTCTCCTCCCTGGACTGATGTTCTGGAAGACCAAAGGGCCGACCCTCTGAGTAAGACCAATTCCATCACACACCATGATGCTCGGACCACCCCACGAGTCTCTCTCAACAACACAAGCATCCGAATAACGTTCCCCGCGGCGTCGCAAGACTCTCTCTGACAGTAACGGCTCTACTCTGAGAAGAGGACTCTTCTCCACTGCTGGTGGCGCCAATGCTGGTGCTGTGTTGCCAACTGAAGACGGTCCCGGCGATGACATGGTGTCAGAATGGGTCCATGGTGTGGCCTTGCACAGTGGAGGTGTCCCCGTGGTCTGTCGAGCACTTTTCGCAGCAGTAACAAAGCGATCTTGAAGATGCTGTTTATCCTGACGTCGGGTGGTGACCCTTGGTCTTCCACTATGTTGTCGGTCATCTGTTGTGGTCGGGTACATTTGCTAGAGCCTGTATATGGCCCTTACGTGGACTTGAAATGCATTGTCTCGTCAATCTTGGCATGTGGTAGCAATTCAATAACGAATGAATGTTATCCGATCTAGGTGGATTTTTATAGGGCAAGACATGGGGGAACGCATGTGCATTTCAATTTGCACGGAACTCACGTGCATCGGGTTACCATGGCCGTTGCCGTGATGCGTTTGGGCGATCGGTTTTATTATCATCTGTTTTTTTATCATCAAATTTCATTTTTCCGGACAAGGCAATGTTAAATTTTAGAAACTTTGACAAAAATAACCAGATATTTAAATGACAACTTTTCATGCAATGTGACTTGGGGTGACGTTTCTTTTGCGGTTCAGTATAAATACTCACGCGCAAAGGAAACGCAAGTGGTTTTAAGCAAATAGGTAACAAACACGTAACCATAAATTAATACGGGTTTTAGCATGTAGTGAAGCCTGATGGTGTTATCAATATTGTTGGTTGCATTTTGGAAGCCCCGAGTAAAAACGCAACTTAAAAAACCAATCACCAAAACGCACCATTTCAATGAATATGTGGGTATCATGCACTCATTTCTCGTGAAATCGAAAATTCACGAGCTGTAGTAGGTATAAAACTGTGACCGATCCTTGGACCTACCACTCCTTGGTCAACAATGCCACGCCTAACTCAAATTCATAGAAACCAGGCTATCGGACGTTTGGAAGCTGGAGAGTCTGTCCAAGATGTTGCCCGTCATTTCAACGTTAACATAACCACAATTTACCGTCTCCTGCATCGATACAATGCTACACAGACCACAGATGACCTTCCTCGGAGCGGTCGTCCTAGAGTCACCACACTTCGACAAGATCGGCAGATTACCCGTCAACACCAGCGACATCCGTTCAGGGTCATCGCAATTGGCGTCATCGTGAGAGGAGGCGTGTCATCTTCTCTGATTAAAGTCGCTTTTGTGTCTCCCATGCAGACGGAAGAGTCAGAATTTAGCGGCGTCGAGGTGATCGTTTCGCTGACAGAAACGTTGTGGAAAGGGATCCATGGGGTGGACCTAGCGTCATGATATGGGCAGAGATTGGACTTCATGCGAGACTTGGCCCCATGTGCTTTCTGAATGTTGGTCAAGGTCGGGGACACGGCGTCACTGCTCAGCGGTATATCGACAAAGTGATCAGACCCCACGTTGTTCCATTTTGCACAACATCAGCAACACATTTCCAGCAGGACAACGCTCGTCCCCATGTTGCCAGAGCTACCATGGCCTTTCTGCAACAAAAACAACATCCGTGTTCTTCCGTGGCCAACCCTCAGCTCTGATCTGAACCCCATCGAACACTTGTGGGATGAGGTTCAAAGGCGTCTCCGCAATATGCGCCCAGTCCCTACAACTGCCGATGAACTACGCACAGCTGCTCTGGATGTGTGCAGGAGGATCCCTAAGGCCTCCACAAATCGTCTGATCCACTCAATGTACAGGAGATGTGTGGCAGTGATCAATGCTAATGGTGGTCACACCAGGTATTGACTGTCATTTTGGGTATTGACCCAAAACTGTATAAGCCCTTAACATTTGAAAAAAAACAATTATGTCATCTGCCTTTTAATCCATTAAACTGTCTTCAGTAATTTTTTTGTCAATCTTGCCCTATTAGTATTTCTTGTCTTTACTGTTGAAAATAAATAACATGTATACTGCATGCTCGCCTTGACTTTCTTTTGCGTGTGAGTATAGATATATAGTATATAGCCGAGCAGTCCTTGTTATTGTTATGTTAGTTATTCCTTCAAAATCAGGACCAACGCAGGAGTGTGTTTGAGACACATTTATTCTTGAGGGCTACATCGACTCTGGTTGTCTCCACTACATCTCCTCTTCCAGGAGAAAGCAAGTTAACAATACTGTTAACTTTCAACTGTGCCTGGACAATGAAACATTATAATGCAGATAAAAAAACAAATCCAGATTCACTCACACAACGATGTGAACATAGCTTTAGCATACCCATGACCTCAGGGTTACAGAATAATAAAACTCACAACCATACACAATATTAATGAATATTGACACACTTGTCAACATTTAAATGAGAGAAAGTCTTGGTATCTATCTAGATTTCTTGATACTCTGCCAGATCGTGTTATGTAAACTGAGGAGTCATTTGTTTGTTTCAGACATGGATGAGGATTTGGTTCAGGTGAGTATTTTTTTTCAGGCACATTCGGAACTTGCTTTTCAGGAACATTTGGTAACAAGTTAATGTCAAGTCTATTCCGCCTATAGGTTCCGTCGTCAGTCTGTACGAGGTAAGACCGAGGACTTAGCTGTTTGAGCACAGTACCTGTTTCTTTCCTGTCTGGTACCCATGCATTATCTCCCCTTTGCAAAACAGGAAGTGAGCGCACAGCATGGCGACGATTGAAGTTATATTCCTGCTTTTGCTTTTGATGTTTCTCAAAGTTTACAAACTTTTGTTTCACAGGTAGATGAACTTCAACTTTCTTTTTCATGATTGGCAATTTTGTGCGCAGTTTCCTTGACATCAGCAGTTCAGCTGGGCTGTAACCACAACTGAGTGGGGTTGATCGGTAGCTGAGAAGAGCTGAATACGGATCTTCTGCTGAATGTAACAGAGTCTTTATAGTGCGCACAGCGCGTTCAGTTTATCCATTCCCAGGTTGCATCTCCAGAACTGCTGGTAACATGAGAGAAACCATAGTCTCGACTGAAGTTGTCAAACTCTGAAGAACTGTACTGAGGACTGTTGTCAGAAACTAGAGTCTCTGTCACACCATGTCTTGCAAAGATACTTTTAAGCGAGTTGATTACTTCTTTTGAAGATGTACTTGACAGTCGGACAATTTCTATGAAACGGGAGTACTAGTCCACCACGATAACATACTGGTTCTTTTTAAACTCAAAGAGATCGGAGGCAACTTTTTGCCAAGGTCTTTCAGGAGTTTCAGAAGTTATCAATGGTTCAGGGTGTTTGTCCATTTTCTTACAGCACACATGACACTTTTACACAAATTCAGCGATCTGTTTGCTTAAATTTGGCCACCAAACACATTGCTTTGTGATGCCTTGATGTCCATCATGAAGCTTTTCCAGGATGGTTGGCCTTAGTGTTTCAGGAATCACAAACCTTTCACCACAGAGCAAGAGATCAACTTGAATGGTAAGTTCAGCTTGATAAGGCCAATAGTGTTTAGCAATGCCTTTGATCATGTGTTTTTCAGGCCATCCTTCCAGACAATATCGAGTGATCTCCCTGCAGATGTCATCCTCTTTCTGATGAAGTCTGATTTCTTCCAATCTCTGATCTGAAGCTGGAAAAAAGTCGAGAATGTGTTCAACATACACTTGTCCATCTGCTTCAAGAGTCTTGTCTGAACTAGATTGAGATGCTACTGGAGCTCGAGGTCAGCATCAGCATCAGCTGTATAGAGATCACGACCAGGCACATGTTCAACCGTATAGGAGAACCTCATTAGTCTCATCCTGAATCTTTGGATCCTTGGAGGGAGTTGATCAAGATCCTTCAGACCTAACAGAGGGACGAGAGGTTTGTGATCTGTTTTGAAAAGAAAGTCTATACCAACAAGAAAGTCCTGAAATCGTTCACACGCCCAAGTCTGCGCCAACGCTTCTTTTTCTATCTGCGCATAACAGGATTCGGTTTCAGAGAGGGACCTTATACGAGATGCATATATGACTGGTCTCCAGCCACTTGTAGTCTTCTGAGTGAGGACTGCACCAAGACCAAATGCAGATGCATCAGCTGTAACCTTTGTTGATAAGTTCGGATTGAATAGTGCTAGCACTGGACTGCTACTGAGGGCTTGCTTGATCCGAGAGAATGATTCTTGTTGAGGCTTATCCCATGTCCAGACAGATTTCTTGTTGAGAAGATCTCTGAGTGGCTTTGTTATATCAGCTAGATTGACGACAAACTTTCCAAGTTGATTGACCATTCCAAGAAAGCGCCTGACATCGCCTACATTCTTAGATTCTTGCATGTCTTTGATTGCTGAGACTTTGTCCTCACTGACTTCAATTCCCTTGGCACTCACAGTTTGTCCTAGGAACTGGATCTGTGACTATCCAAATTCACACTTATCCTGGTTGAGCGTGATGCCAGCTTCACGAAAAGCTGTCAGAGTGTTCTTTAAATGTTTATCATGCTCCTCTCCAGAAGCACCATATATTATCACATCATCCATGATGCCAGCTGTTCCATCCAAACCATCAAGAGTTTTCATCACTTGCTTCTGGTAGTATTCTGGAGCAGGTTATTCTGAATGGGAGTCTTTTATAGCAATATCTCCCGAAAGGAGTGAGTGAGTGAGTTGGGTTTAACGCCGCTTTTAACAGTATTCCAGTTATATCAAGGCGTGTCAGCTCAATGTGGGAGGAAAGCCCGAAGTGATGCAGGTCTCATACGTTTACCACTTCGGTGAAACCCATGAGCACGGGTATGGTGCTGACAAACCTAGAAGCATAATCAGGGCAAACCGGGATTCGAACCAACAATCATAGGTTTCTGGCGTGCCCAAGGGACGCATCTTTGCACAGCAAATCGCGGCGCCTTAGACGACTGGGCCACCCGTGCCCCCCGAAAGGAGTCATGAAGGTTGTCAACAGTGCGGATCTCTCAGTCAGCTTCACTTGATGAAATCCTGAGTTAGCGTCTATCTTCGAAAAGATCTTGGCACCAGCTAACTTACCTAGAGTGTGATCAACTGTGGGAAGCATGTGATGTTCCCGCTGCACAGACTGATTCAAACGACGTAAGTCCACATATATCCTGACATCCCCTCGAGGCTTAGGCACTACTACCATAGGAGCACACCAGTCTGTGGGCACATCGACTTTGGTGATGACACCCAATTCTTCCAATTTCTGCAGACTTTCCTTGACCTTAGGAAGAACTGGAGTTGGAACACGCCTTGGTGTGGTGACTGCGTAAGGTATGGCACCTTCACGTAGTTTGATGTTGTACTCGCCCTTCATTTCACCTACACCTCGGAAGAGTTCTGGGAACTGAGACTTCAAATCTTCAGTTGTGATACTGCTACAAAACTTCACTAGTGCCAGCTGTTCACTTGCACTGCAGCTGAGAAGTGAGTGTGTCATTTCACAGAGAACATACACCTTGTCCTCTTAGGTCTTATCTCTCCACTCGAGCTTGACACTGTAGTAACCAAGAACGTAAAGTTCACTCTGGATTCCATGAAGGATCCTCTTGGTTTGCATTAGAAGTTTGTCGGGGAAGTACTTGTTATATAGTTGTTCAGATACAACGTTCACGTCAGCACCTGTATCCACTTTGACTGTGACCTTTGTTTTGTCCATGAGTATATCGACAAAGTGGTTTTCTCTTCGGTTTGAACTTTGAACAGTGATTCTTGACTTTCAGATGCATCACTAGAGTAGGTGACGTCATCATCTACAGTTCTGACGTAACTATGAGACCTGCACACTGATGAGTAGTGTCCATGCTTCTTGCACGAATTGCAGATAGCTTTCCTAGCTGGACAAGGTGTATGTTCTCTGTGACTGGTGTGCTCCTATGGTAGTATAGCCTGGACAGGCTCTTCTATCATGTGCGTCTTTGACACAATACGAACAGCTATCGTTTCGTCGCCTATCATTCCGGTTAGGAGCCTGGCGAGCATGACTAGGAGGTTGACGAGAGGGCTTATCTCTACTGGTTGCCTTTGACCTGGGACCTTGAGAGTGGCCTGTAGTCGTCTTCTTGAGAAAGCCAACAGCAGCAGGAGTTTCTTCTTGTAAAGATTTAGCATGTAGCTCACTCATTTCAGCAGTTCGACAAATATCAAGGGCTTTCTCCAACGTTAGATCATGTTCTCTAAGAAGTCTAGATCGAACTTCATCACTCATAATCCCTAGCACAATCCGGTCTTTAACAAGTGAATCACGTCACTGACCAAATTCCCAAGTTGCACTTTTGTTTCTAATGTCAGTGTAGAAAGTATCAAATTTCTCTCCTGGAGCCTGGTTTCGACTCCCAAACACAATTCTTTCATATGTAATGTTCTTTCTTGGATTACAATTATCCGTGAATTTCTGCAGAAGAACTCCCACTGATTCGTGATCTGTCTCGTTTTCAAATTCAAAAGTATTATACACTTGTCTGGCTTCTTTTCCAATAACATGTAGAAATGTATAAGCTTGCATTTTCTCAGGTTTCTTATCCAATCTGCTGGCAATTGAATAAATTTCAAATTCTTGTTTAAATGTCCTGAAGTTTTCAGCAATATTTCCTGTCAATTCAAGTTCACAAGGTGGTTTCAAATTATTCATTATAACTCAAAACAGCACAAGTTAACAGTCTATATACAATATGCCTGGTGAGAGAGCACTTCAAAGAGACCGCCAGACGACGAGTGAGACAAGTTGTAAACAATGTTGGAAGTCTAGCGAGAAAAGCTTGCAAAACGTGAGCCAGTGAAGCCTTGCGCCAGGACAATGACTGCATGCGAGAGATGCGATCCACATAAGGCAACTTCAGGACGATTGTTCACTTTGCGTTATGTATTGTAAAATACTTGAGTGTGCTGAAGGACGATGATTGGCAAGCCACTTGAAATATTGAAAAAGTTCGTATTAAGTTCAAAATAAAGTTTTTGACACAGAACTTTCGAGTACCTTTTTGGTATGATGTCCGTTAGGTCCTGTTTTGACACCATCCCACTTCTGACACCATGTTATGTTAGTTATTCCTTCAAAATCAGGACGGACGCAGGAGTGTCTTTGAAACACGTGTATTCGTGAGGGCTACATCATGACAACTCTGGTGGTCTCCCTTTGTGCATACCACTACACTTATAACCCCTAGTGCCGAGCGCCAGGCAGCGTAACAACAAGTACCATCTTTGAAGGTCTTTTGGTTTGACGCGGCCGGGGATCGAACCCCCGACCTTCCTCTCTCCAGGAAGACGCTCTACCACTAGACTACGGAGGCGGTTTTAGTGGTGGTAGTAGTAGTAGTTTGTTTGTTTGTTGTTTGACGCTGCACTCAGCAATATTCCAGCTATATGTCAGCGGTCTGTAAATAATCGAGTTTATCGATTATCCAGTGATTGACGACATGAGCATCGATCTAGGCAATTGGGACACGATGACATGCATCAACCAAGTCAGCGAGCCTGACCACACAATCCCGTTAGTCGCCTCTTACGACAAGCATGGGTTGCTGAAGACCCGGATCTTTACGGGTCAGTAGTAGTTGTAGTTGTATACTTGGTAATTGCCCCAATCAATCAATACTAAACTAGTGTCCAAAAGAAACGATACCAACTTATTTTCAAAATTGTTATTTACTAACTTAAGTGAATTGTCAAGTATGAAAACATGCCAATTCGTATTGCACATCCCAAACACAGCATAGTCGATAAAAAATACCGGGAACACGGGATCACTTCCGGGAAAAAACGTAAATTTCGTGAAAATGACATTTCCCTCTCTAGCATGTTCTGCACGTGCAGAAAAACTGTATAAAACGGCTGATCAGACACGTTGATATCACAGCAACAAAAAGAACACAAGATATGCCACGTTTGACAGCCATCGAGAGAGAGAGAGCCGTTGGAATGGTCCAACAAGGAGCGTCACACGTCGACGTCGCCAGAAGGTTGGGCTGCGCACGCATCACTATCACCAGGTTGATGCAGCAGTTACGTCAGAAAGGTCAGACGTCAGACAGGCCCAGGAGTGGAAGACCACGAGTAACCACGCCCCGTGAAGATCGTTACATCCGGGTATTACACCTGAGGAACCGCACCGTAACAGCGACGTCCACGGCGGCTACAGCACTGGGACACAGGATCAGTCGACAGACCGTCTACAGGAGACTACGGCAGTATGGTATCCGGCCACGTCATCCCTACCGCGGACCGCTCCTGACGCCTCGACACCGGAACAACAGACTGATCTGGGCCAGGCGAGTTCAACGTTGGCAACGGCGGGACTGGGCACGTGTTATGTTCTCTGATGAGAGCAGATTCCTCATCTTCAGAAACGATGGACGGCAGCTTGTATACCGACGATTTGGTGAACGTTTGGCGCCTAACTGTATCCAACAGGTCCGGCCGTTTGGAGATGGAGGGTTAATGGTTTGGGGTGGCATATGTGGTGACGTCAAAACGATGCTTGTCGTAATTCGTGGAAACCTGAATGCACAGCGTTATCTTGATGACATCCTACGGCCTGTTGTGGTGCCCTTTATTCAGCAACAGCCTCGTGGACTCCTTTTCCAACATGACAATGCAAGGCCACACACAGCAAGATTGACACAGAACTTCCTTGCCAACGCCAACGTACAGGTTTTGCCATGGCCCGCATGTTCACCGGACATGAATCCCATCGAGCACTTATGGGACCACCTCGATCGGCAAATCCGACGTCGCCGTGTGCCTCCAGTCAACGTCCAGGTCTTGGAACGATGTCTCCTCGAGGAATGGCAACGCTTCACTCCCAACGTCATCAGACGTTTGACGTCATCAGTCCGTAGGCGTGTTCTGGCATGTATTGATGCTCACGGTGGACATACCCGCTACTGACTTGACTTTGAGACGTGTGGTGTGACATTTCCCGTTGTTTCTGTGATCAGTGCTCTAACGAAATGTTCATTTTTCGACCCCACCCATCTTTAAAGGCTTGTCATATTGGTTGTACAGATTTTATTGAAATGAAATTTTTGTACAGATGTTGTGCAAGGATTTCTCAAAAGCATAACACCAATCCTAAACTTCTGCATTGTTTTGTTTTTCTTTTATGTCGTTGCAAACAGGTGGTATCGTTTCTTTTGGACACTAGTTTAGTTTCATAATAACTGGGATCACTTGTCCCACTCTACCCAAGCACAACCTGGAAGAATGTAAGAGAGATGCACAGGAGTGTACACTGTGAAGGGTAGCATTTGCACGGTTGGTTGGTTGGTGTATTGTTTAACGCCGCACTCAGCAATACTCCAGCTATATGACGGCGGTCTGTAAATAATCGAGTATGGACCAGACAATCCAGTGATTAGTACCATGAGCATCGATCCAGGTAATTGGGATCGATGACATGCATCAACCAAGTCAGCGAGCCTGACCACCCGATCCCGTTAGTCGCCATTTTACGACAAGCATAGCCACCTTTTACGGCAAGCATGGGTTGCTGAAGACCTACTCTAACCCAGGTCATGGACTGCAACAAAGCTGTGGATCGTTAAAGTAAACACTACGCCAACCCTTCTGTTTGCCTAGAGAATTCGAACACGTATGTTTTAGAATCTCGAATGCGATCGCATGTGGGTGTCGGGTTACTTGGTAATGAAGCTGGGACCGGTGTATTGTACTGTTGCATGCTTCTGTCCCAAAATACCCCGCTTGCCGTAAAAGGCGACAATGCTTGTCGTAAGAGGCGACTGACGGGATCGGGTGGTCAGGCTCGCTGACTTGGTTGATGCATGTCTTCGATCTCAGTTGCGTGGATTGATGCGCATGATATCAAAAGTTCACGTCAAAATAGTATCTTTCGCAAAGGAGTGCAGTATTGACACGCCAAACGGAGTCAGTGAGTGAGTATGGTTTCGCGCCGCTTTAAGCAACATTCAAGCAATATCACGGCGGGGAACACCAGAAATGGGCTTCACACATTGTACCCATGTCGGGAATCGAACCCGGGTCTTCGGCGTGACGAGCGAACGCTTTAACCACAAGGCTACCTGACCGCACCTGACACGCCAAACGGAAATTGCCTCGAAATACGCATGAACAGGAATATTCAGACATGCTAAACTTCCTACAAAGACATATTGGTAAATAGTTCATGTTGATGTATTGGGTATGACTCTGGATTATCAGAACCCAATTCGTTGGCACCATGTTGCTTTCATCATCAGATAGATTTTCGGGCCTGTTCGGGAAGCTTCCAAGTCCTTCACTTTTCAGAACGTTGTGCCTGGTTGAAAGTTTCGAAAACTCACGGTCCTATAAGGACATTTTGTAAACCTCTTGATTTCAGAAATCTATCAAAACGTGACAGTTTTGATCTTTAAGTGCCGGGGTCATAGTCCTACCCATTAGAGACCTCTTTGCCACGGTAAACAGCAACATAATGTATCGCATAGTTCATTTGTTCAACAAGTCTTATAACACCCTTCCAATTCATGGAATTCTCCAAAATGTTTATGTCATATTAAGTGTTCGATTATTTACTTTATTTCGATTTTGTTGTAGGAAATTGTCAATGTTTGAAGAATTATACCAAACATTATTTTGCTCGAGGAAGTCCTTGGCTGCAGTTGTGACACGGATACCAAATGACATGATTTTCATGCTATACATGTCGGTTATCTATCAAAGTCTTTCAGACATTTCTCATATGTGTTTCTTATTTTGAGGAGTATATAGATTTCAAATCAGTCTTCAGCAACCCGTGGTTGCCATAAAAGGTGACTATTCTTGTCGTAAGAGGCGACCAACTGGATCGGTTGGTCAGGCTCGCTGACTTTGTTGATGCAGGTCATCGATCCCAACTGCGTGGATCGATGCTCATGATATCAATTACTGGATATTTGCGGCGTTAAACAACAAACCAACCAACAACCAACTTTATCAAACAGGAAAAAACACACACAATGGCTGCAGAATCATACATGTACTTCCTCGTCACGATCGTCACGATCGTCATGCAGAGAGAAAAGACAAATATTGGAACTTATTATCAATAATGTTATACATACATTACGACATGTTTAACAACAATGAACCATGTGTTTGTATATAGCTATCTGGTTTCGGGAACAGGATGTAAACGTTGAAATCGTGATTCTATTTCAAATACAGGTACATTGTAAAATGTTCATGTAGAAGAGATGTCTTCTGAGAACCAATGTTCCAATCTTTGAGCGTACATAACATGTTCTAATGCGTCAAGATATGTGTGATACGGAATCAGTTGTGTGAGAAAGAAACTGGTCTCTCAAATGCTTTTTAATGGGTGCAAGTTCTTGACGTTCAAAGAGCGATCACTCTACTTTCACTGTATTAATATGCAAGAAGTAGCCCCAAAACATCGTTTCAAACAAAGAAGTTGTGATGCATAAAAGATTCATGTCTTCAAGTTCTTCTAACTTGTAAATGCTCATCAAAAGACCCGTGAAGATCCGGGGTAGAATAGGTCTCCAGCAACCCATACTTGCCGTAAGGCGACTGTGCTTGACGTAAGAGGCGACTAACGGGATCGGGTGGTCAGGCTCGCTGACTTGGTTGATGCATGTCATCGATCCCAATTGCGTGGATTGATGCTCATGATATCAATCACTGGATTGTCTGGTCTAGAGTCGATTATGTACAGACCGCCGTCATATAGCTGGAATATTGCTGAGTGTGGCGTTAAACAACAACAAACAAATACATTAATTTATTGTGTCAAGCATACACAAGACATGAGCAAAAAATAACATAATTCCAAATGATTAATTTCGGTCTAGACAAATGTATAAAACTCTCTTGCTTTGGCAATTTTGCAACTGTAACCCATAAACTTGCGTATTAAAAACACCTATCAATTTCCTGCATTTCATTGTCTAACTCTGAAAGCACGGACATAACAGCCAGGTAATGCAATAGCGCGCACGGAAGATTTATTATGCTCTGATCAGATATTAGTTACGTTAATAACAAGCTAGCCCCAACTGTCAGTACAGAACAGGGAAGGGGAAGGAATTTCTGTAAATATTTGTTCGGACCACGTGATCTGCATACATTCACAAAGGAGAAAAACTTTTTCAAAGCGTTTGGAAAAGTTAAACTATGTTCATATGGATGAATGAATGACTCATGTGGTCTTATAAGAACATTAATAAAATGTGGAGGTCTGCTAAAATGTACTAATATGGCTGATGGTGACGCTGTATATGTGTTTTACTCCAGATATTTTAAAACCAGCACGGCGGTAGGAAGAGGTAGAAACAGACCGTCAAGAACAATGTAGAAAAAAGCCTTGGGTGACTGACTTTCTCATAGTTATGCTTTCTGCAGTAAATCGAAACACCGACAGTTATCGCTCATCTGAATTTATCAATATTTAGGTACTTGAGAATGTCCGAAACGTGCAAGCAATAGTTTGGTTGGCTTGTTGTTTAACGCCGCACTCATCAATATTCCAGCTATTTGACGGCGGTCTGTAAATAATCAAGTCTGGACCAGACAATCCAGTGATTAATATCATGAGCATCGATCCAGAGAAGAGAAGATGTGGATTTATCTTAAAATTATGGGTGGTGAAACGAACTATTGGACATATATTAATCTCTTGTTCTTTTTCAAGTTGTCTGGTACAAAGGACAGTAGCATCCTTCATAGCTCACAAGTAGTTGATGGCGCCGTCCTGGGACCGCTCCTGGCTTCCGATTGGTCGGTTTGGTCTTCAGGTCACGTGACCTGCGCAGGGCATTGTGGGTCATGCGCGCGCATCCAAGATAGCTGCACTTCCGTTTCCGATGGCGCGCGCTTCCAAGATGGCGGCATTTCCGTTTCCGGGAGGCGAGCGCGCCTCCAAGATGGCGGCACGTCCGTTTCCGAGGGGCCATCTCCCCATCCGAGATGGCGGTACGGCGCCTCCAAGATGGTGGGAAGGGAAGGGCGGTGGCGGCGGCGACGGAGGGAGGGAGGGAAGGGCGGCGGCGGCGGCGGCGGCGGGTGGAGGGAAGGGAGTCGGGTTCCTTGTTTGGTTTGAGGGTCGTCAACGCCAAGGATGAAAAGCATTCTTTCGGGAGAGATGGGTGGCCCTGAAAAAAGGGCGGTTTTACGGAAGAAGAAGATTACTCCCTCACCCACACAGACGCAGTGGTGCAAAGGCGTAAGAGTCTCGACTAATGGGATCGGGTGGTCAGGCTCGCTGACTTGGTTGATGCATGTCATCGATCCCAATTGCGTGGATCGATGCTCACGATATTAATCACTGGATTGTCTGGTCCAGACTCGATTATTTACAGACAGCCGTCATATAGCTGGAATATTGCTGAGTGCGGCGTAAAACAACAAACAAACAAACCAACTAAGCTTATCGTTCCTGAGAGTAGTTTACGAGAATATCAAATATCGTAAGTATACACCTAGACCAGTAAGTACTGGTTCAGGACATGGATAACCCATACGTGAATTACTTTATTTAAATACGAACTTGGATTTATATGGTTGTCTCGGGACATTGGTTGCATCTCAACATTTAAGTTAATTTCCAAACAGAGATTTTCTGACCGCTTGTTTCAATACTGGCTCCCTCGATGCTCCAGCTAAATGCAATAACCACTCTCAGTTTACATCTTTGCTTAGTGTGGAAACCTATTTAACCTGCGAACTTCTCATTTAACAACATAAAATAGCCATGTTTCAGTGTAATCACTCCAGACTTGCAGTTGAATGTGGCTTTTGTGACTCCATATCACAAACGCTTTTGAATATTCTGCCATGCAAGAGGCCTTAAAATCCTATTCAAAGTTCCGTTGGTAGTCTTGACGTGTTAACAAATAGGGGGGGGGGGGGAGTGAGAGATAAGGTACATGCTACTATGTAAACAAGTTTAGGTCTAGTTTGAAACATGCTTTATAACACATTTTTAACACACATTTATGAATAATTATCAAAATAAAACAACATAGCTGAGAATGTCATGCGTGTTTTGCAATCTGTGCCACGGAATCCTGGAAGAGAGTGTCCAGTCATCTTGTTACATGTGGTGTTGCAAAGTCTTCGCCAAACCACCCGTTACTGCAAAATATTAGGAATCAGCTTCATGTTAGTCGTTCCCGTTAGTCGCCTTATACGACAAGCATAGTCGCCTTTTACGGCAAACATGGGTTGCTGAAGACCTATTCTACCCCTGATCTTCAATGAAGAAAAACACCTTCGAAACAACCCGATTATCCTTCGTCTGTTCTTACGACAAGTACTAATATATGTGATAAATGATAAAGTCGATTTCTTTACAAATTTGATCATTTTGATCATTCAATTGTTAGATATTTGTCAGGTTGATTTTGCATATGAAGCTTTTGGTGGTCTGTACAAACATAGACACTTTTTCCATGAAGGTTGATGCAATTTGTTCGCCTTACCAAATATCTGTACCTCACAGAGAGTGAGAAATTCCATGCGTGTTACCGTGTGTCCCGACAACGCTTGGTAGCAGGTGACGTCAGCTTCAACTGGTGGAGTTGATGACCAGTTGTAGCACATCTCGGCGACTATACTTGTCGTAAAAAGCGACTATACTTGTCGTAAAAGACGACTAACGGGATCGGGTGGTCAGGCTCGCTGACTTGGTCGATTCATGTCATCGATCCCAATTGCGTGGCTCGATGCTCATATCTATCACTGGATTGTCTGCTCCATACTCGATTATTTACAGACCGCCGTCATATAGTTGGAATAATGCTGAGTCAAACAACTATCAAACCAAACCATTCACTAGTATATACATTCCTTCGTAACGATTGCCATCTGAATTGCCTCTCGCTTAGGGACCGTCTATTTAATAGTACGGGGAAGGTGCGGATATTTTTCAAAACAAATTCGCTGGACATCCATGATGTCCTCAAAAGTATGTCTTGTGAAAACTGGGAAATATTGTTTTGAAACAGTGACCTAGAATTATTTCCCTATAAAGGAAGGGTCTCTGGTGTCGATCATCGATGACAATTGAATTATTGAAACCAGACATTAGGAAATATAACATTTCAAAGGTAATAATCAAATCTACAAATTGGATCTGCTGTTACAGTGGGGGGCCAGAACCATGCAGATACGTCAGTTAAAACATTGAAGGTTAAACAGTAAAATGTGAGGTTCATTTGAAACAACTTTTAATACGTCCTCCTATAATCGTTCTTCTTACAAAACATCAACAACAGGGGTGTTACATCTACTATGACACCGTACATATATATGCTAGCATATTCAATGCGTTTATTGTTAGTTTCGAATTGGTCGTTTCATCAATAGGCGCGTCATATTTCAAAGATAGCGTGGCGCCAATAGCTTCTACCTGTGTGTATCAATCGGCGCAGGAGCCTTGAACTCCGCTGAAAAGAAGAATATAAGTCAATATTTCCATCAATTCCATCATGTCATTTCAATGAGATATTACGACAATCTACCCATAAAGCGGCAATATACGAGTAGCCATCATCAGATCATGGTGGGTATGGAAATCACATCCTTTAAACTGACCCGATTTCATATTAGGCTTGTGCTTAACTGGTTCCCTACTAACTGGTACTGCTCTCCTAACAAGCTCTAAATCCACATTGTTCGTTTGTTGTTTAACGCCCAAGTCGGCGATATGATGACCTGACCATCGGTCCATTTCATCGCCTCGTACGACAAACTGGCATACTACATTAAAGGTTACATGTGACCTAGTCTAACCCGTAATCCTCACGGGAAGAATCCACATTTAAACATCAGAACAAAATACGTATAGTGGCCAACGCGTCAATGGTTACTGAACTACAATTTCAAAGTTTCATATTCACTGTTCAAAACAGCATTGAACCCAACTCACTCACTCACCCACTCACTCACTCACTCACTTGAGAAAATGACCTCATGATCAGTTGGTAGCCGCGCTGCAAACCGATCTATTTTCCAAAAGCATATTTGTTATATGTTGAGGCCATTAGAGAGTAGTGTTCCTTGGTAATATATTATGTTTACCGTTTATGTACATCAATAAACCAAAACGCATGCATTATACCTAAATGGACATGCAATGGATAAAATACCTTATTGTCAATCCACCATTGGTCGGATAATCCATGTACTGATTAAGCTTCGAACACTAAGTGGTTTCAGTGAAGATTATGGCTCTGTCAATACATTTAATGAAGTAATCGAAGTTTAAAGGTAATTTCAGAATCACAATATGGGTAAAACGTTGTGTATTTACCTTTAATACACAATAAATAATACATTGATGCGTGCACAAATGACCTGGTAATAGTCCAACAGAATTTTCAATCCTCATGGCTGGCATGATGAACATATATTGAGACAATTCGCCATTATATTCCAGTTTGATGAGCAATTACAAACGCTCGAAATTCATCAGGTGTAACTGTGTGTTATGTGTTTTATTATATCCACATCAGTGAGCAAGAACAGACGGTGATTATATAAACTTAAAAGTCTTATCCCATGGCATTTAGTGGAGATTTCTTGTGAGGTGAGGTGAGGTGAAATGGGGTTAAACGACGCGTCCAAGATTATTGCACTTATAAAGCGACGTGCATGCACGTGTACGTGTGTGTGTGTGTGTGTGTGTGTGTGTGTGTGTGTGTGTGTGTGTGTGTGTGTGGGTGTGTGTGTGTGGGTGTGGGTGTGTGTGGGTGGGGGGGTGGGTGGGGGGGGGGGGTGGGTGGGTGTGTGTGTGGGTGGGTGTGGCTGCTTGTACTAGACCGGACTGATGCCGATTTATAGCGCTAGCTCACTGAGATACCATGCCGCAGTTTAACATGGATACCCCACTCAGACACAGTATACTGACTCCGCGCCGACCAGTCCTTGTTTTAGCCCCTTAATGCCGAGCGCCAGACTGGGTAACAACAAGTACCATCTTTTAACGTTTTTTGGTATTATGCGGCCGGGGATCAACTCCGGACCTTCCGCTCTCCGGGCGGACGCTCTACCACTAGAACACGGAGGCGGTCAGATATCTTGTGGCTATGGAAAGAGTTTTATTTAACATCATTTGCTTGATAACGGTGTTAAAATCTACACCGAAACGTCGCCCAATTGTAATAAAGAAGTTGCTCATCCATAACAATTTTGTCTTAGTTAATGAATGTCTGTTGAACAAAACAGCCCTGACAAATTGTATCTATTCTTTGCCAAAACAGGTGTCATAACTTATTAAACCCGTGGTACCAACGGAGCACAGAACACTGTCAGACCACTAGTGAGTGAGTGAGTTGGGTTTAACGCCGCTTTTAACAGTATTCCAGTTATATCGCGGCGTGTCAGCTTAATGTGGGAGGAAAGCCCAAAGTGATGCAGGTCTCAGACGTTTACCACTTCGGTGAAACCCACGAGCACAGGTATGGCGCTGACAAACCTAGAAACATAACCGGGGCGAACCGGGATTCGAACCCACAATCATGGGTTTCTGGCGTGCCCAAGGGACGCAACTCTGCACAGCGAATCGCGGCGCCTTAGACGACTGGGCCACCCGTGCCCCCTCAGACCACTAAATGGAGTAGTGCAGATCAGTGATATACTAGTATTCTGAATGACGTTTTTTTCTATATGTTTCAATGGTTGAGTTGGCACATTCTAGAAACTGTATGAACGTTGCAATTCTCCAAATAGATTAACTCAAGATCTTACCTAACCCCGGACAGTCGTGAAGGCCAAGTCCATTGGCAGTACTCGCTGGTGTTACAGCAATGCTGTTTCAAGAAAACAAAATATTTAACCAACCACCGAGTTCCAACTCCTTAAAGTACTCAAGCATGCTATAAATTGACTCAACTTCACGAAAACATGTATATTTTTCTTCTTATCAACTTGTGTCTCCGTTGAACGTGTGGATTGACCTGATTCCTATTAAAACATGCATCATTTGGATATTTTACTCACCTTCATGTGCGAAAATCAATCAACATGTCGTTTTACTTTCATAATTGATTACTGGTGTTCAAGACATGTACAAGTAGTGTGTGTATATATGTAACATTAAGGTGTAGGCATTCCATACCCGACTCTATAAACAATGTATATTCAGCATCCTCTGTCTGACATAGAGCATGTTTTGTTGTTACTCATTAACATACTTTTATATATATTTCCAACCTATCAGAACAGGTATATCACCAAAAAAGCGAAATGACACATGGTCCTTTCTCTCTCGGTCGGTGTAATCCGCTGCCTACATTATAAATCAGGTACCGGAGTTAGTCAGTTAGTTTGTTTGTTGTTGTACGCCGCACTCAGCAATATTCCAGCTATATGACGGCGATCTGTAAATAATCGAGTCTGGACCAGACAATCCAGTGATTGTAGTGATATTGCATGGATTTGCTGTAAACCTTGTGACGTCAGATCCCATGGTATATAGTTCGTATAATACCTCGGCTTTTTTAGGAATATGTTAATGACTATTTTTTGCTTAACATTATCAAGGTGTACCCTTTGATTTGAAGGCAAAAGCAAACTGAAACATTGTAAATATCCAAATTATGACCATTACTTCCGCCAGATTGTGTTGTGTCATATGATAAAAGAGACAAAACCCTTTACATAAGAAATCTCGAGACGATTGTACGATTCCGACTATATCATGAACACGTGTCTGTGAATCACTATCAAACAATGATGATACCAAGTGTACGCTGAAATATGAGCGTATCCTACCCCAGTGATGGATCCCGTCACAAACACAAGCAAAGGCAAGGCAACTGTTCACCTGATACAACACGGACATGCGTCAAATTAGGAAATGTTCTTATGATTACGGACATCGCTTTGTTTTATCGCTTGTATTCCTTATAATTATGTAGGGAAATGTTAATATGAACTATATAAACTTGCCACAATATCGATATTTGGATCAATAATTACACCTTAAGTCATTTGCACTTTCATTCTTAATCATTCGAAGTCAGTTTTGTTCATGTTCAGGGTACTTACGTTTTCTTCTTAATTTTCCACATAACCGCCAGTGATCCTAAAGCTCCAAGAAACAACAGCAGGCCATAACCACCCCTTAAAGCCCATATCTCGTTGTTTCTATGAGATGCTACAGTAGAACAAATGTGGACACTCCTTCCCAATCCATCTCTGGGCTTATCAGTTCCTCTGAAGCAACCAGACCCACCGTTGTCACAATTGCCACCTGCTTCGCCAGCACCCCGTACAGTTCCTGTTCCCGTTTTTTTCTCAATGCCAACTATTTCACCTTGTCCCCTGTGGCCACCAAATCTACCATCACCACCCTTACCTGATACACTATCACTACCCATATCATTGAATCTACCTTTGTCAATTCCTGAACCAGCTCTCATTCCTTTTCCCATTTCTGCTGCTCCACTTGCACCAGCCCCGCCACCATCTACAACTCCTGCACCTCCTATTCTACCCGAACCAACTCCCAAGGAACCACTCATCCCTCCTCTCATTCTTGCTTCTCCACCCGCGCCAGCACCAGCTCCACCACCAACTCCCTTTCCTGCATCTCCTATTCCTAATGCCCCACCTGCACCAGATCCGCCAGCACCTCCCATTCCTGCACCTCCCATTCCTGCACCTCCCATTCCTGCACCTCCCATTCCTGCACCTCCCATTACTGCACCTCCCATTCCTGCACCTCCCATTACTGCACCTCCCATTCCTGCATCTCCCATTCCTGCACCTCCCATTCCTACTACCCCACCTGCACCAGATCCGCCAGCACCTCCCATTCCTACTACCCCACCTGCACCAGATCCACCACCAACTCCCATTCCTACTGCCTCACCTGCACCAGCTCTGCCAGCACCTCCCATTCCTACTGCCCCACCTGCACCAGCTCTGCCAGCACCTCCCATTCCTACTGCCCCACCTGCACCAGCTCTGCCAGCACCTCCCATTCCTGCTGCCTCACCTGCACCAGTACCTCTTATTACTGCACCTCCCATTACTGCACCTCCCATCCTTGCACCTCCCATTCCTGCACCCCCCATTCCTACTACCCTGCCTGCACCAGCTCCAACAGCACTATCGAATCCTAGAGATACTTTTAATTTTCCATTCACACTTTTTGGACTACTTCCACCATCAATTGCCTGTACTGTAATGTCAAAAGAAGACGACACGGCTTTTATATCAAAGTGAGATGCCTTCTTCAGCTGTCCAGAATACATGTCCATGAAGAAGTGATTACCCACGTCTTCACCCTTATCTGCGATGAAACAAAGTACTATAATTATGGTCATTGATTAGCTGTCAAGAAATTATATAAAAAATTATAATCTGTAGTCAAAGGAGCGGCCGGCAGCCTAGTGATTAAAGCGTTCGCTCGTCACACCGAAGACCCGGGTTCGATTCCTGACATGGGTACAATGTGTGAAGCCCATTTCTGGTGTCCCCCGCCGTGATATTGCTAGAATATTGCTAAAAGCGGCGTAAAACCATACTCACTTACTCACTGTAGTCAAAAGTCATCAATTGTCACATCATTATACGTTAGGTCCACAATGACGTCTGTGTACGTATGAAGTCATCTACGGCGTCTGTGTTACGTCAACATGGTGAAATGATTATCATTAAATTGTGTACACTATGTTTAACTTAATACCAAACTGGGTTAAAACTGGAACAACGCTCCGCCCTTAGCCATGAAAGGCCCAATTGTGGATATATTTAATTAAATGCGACACATCCCTTTCCATATTCATAAGAAATCTATGACAAACGCAGTCTATTGTACAACTCCGACACGTGACAGATTCTAATATCATAAAGGCATTAATATAGGCTGTTTGACATCTCAGTGAAAACCCACCTGATTTGACTGATATAATTCTGTATGTTACAGTTCCATCTTTACCCTTGTCATCATCTTTCGCTCTGAACGTTTCCACTATGGTTCCAACTGGGTCGTGCATAAGAATAGCTTTGTCTTCAAAACTGAAAGAGTTGGCTTGAAGCTTTGGAGACGTCCACTTTGGATAGAATTCATTGACCGGTAGGACCTTAAATACGAAGTGAGCAAATACAACTGATGCACATATTATTTGACTAGCGTATAGCGGGTGTAAACTTTATGACATTGCTGTGCTTGCTCCACGCAGGCGACCATAGCATGGAAGTGGCAATATGTCGACAATGCCGGATTCATGGATTACATACTATGTACATTTTGCCAGAGGTCAGAAAGAAGGCTCAGGGTTGGTTGGTTGGTTGTTTTACGCCGCACTCAGCAATATTCAAGCTATATGACGGCGGTCTGTAAATAATTGAGTCTGGACCAGACAATCCAGTTAATGATACCATGAGCATCGATCCACGCAATTGGGATCGATTACATGCATCAACCAAGTCAGCGAGCCTGACCACCAGATCCTGTTAGTTGCCTCTTACGACAAGCATAGTCGCCTTTTACAGCAAGCATTGGTTGCTGAAGACCTATTCTAACCCGAATCTTCACGGGTCACAAAGCTCAGGGACAGAAGTTGGTTCAGATCATCCTTGATTCCCATTTGATGCTGGGATTACTTGTTTTAAATGATTTGTTTCAGAAAATGCTAGAAGAAAAGCAACAAAATACTGCGGGGTGTCATGAAAAACATATTCTGTGAAACAAATTGTTCGGCTAGTTTCACAACGAAAACATTTCCCTTTGGTACCGAGCCTGATTCCCTTAGGTCGCCTTGTGCAACAAACATAGCTTGCTGGGGACTAATTCCAACTGGAATCACTACGGAGTCAAGTGATTAGTGACAGACCGATTACATCAGATAATCAAATCGTGATCACAGACTCAATATTAAACATTCATACATGAGAAAGAATCTTTTCATGTCACACGTTTTAATGAGTCCAAATTTACATTTTTTAAGAAAGTTCCAATCCCTGGCTTCAGACTACCTACAAGGTTATGTATTCGAAAAGGGTGTGTGTGTGTGTGGGGGGGGGGGGGGGGGGGGGTGCATGTGACAACCAATTTGAATGACACATACCTCGACCACAACAGTTGCTTTCCCTACGTTTACCCTCCCTGTATCCGGCATGTCAATTGCCCCCACAGTCAGGGTGTAAGAAAAGTCCTGTTTCTCTAACTCTTCGTAGTCGATCTTGGATGCATCCACCATCAGGGACGTTCCTTGCACGGTAAATATATTCTTATTGACTGTGTTGGGTAGGCGAAAGCGCACTTTTCCGTTCCCACCACTGTCTGCGTCGGTGATAGCGAAGTTGGCCAGTTGTATTGCTGAAAATACAATCCTTCCAGTTAGGTGGGGTGAGATGCGTTTAAGGCCGCGTTGAACAGTATTTCAGATTCAGGCGTGTCAACGTAACGTTGGAGGAAAACAACGTGACAGGGTGAGGACGTTTCCAACTTTGGATTTGGAACCCTTGAGGTTGGAACCCTAGATCGTGCTGATAGCCCAATACCCATAATCAAACAAAATCGGGGATTTAACTAACGACCAGTGGATCATGGCATTACTGAGGCACATCGCCTACCATTCCATTGAATTACTGGTAGGATTAGGTTAATATATACTCTGCAATCACTTCCACCATTCTAGCTGTCTTTGGTGCGATGAAACAAGTTACGCCACAAAACCAAAATATACTTAAGAATTGAACGGATGGGTTCATTGAAGTGTGGACGATTTAAAAGCGCTGGTTAAACTGTGTGAACCTCCAAGCTTGCCAGTTTCTCAATGCTTACTAAAACGCTGAGTTCAAGATTAAAGGTCTAAATGATCAGAAAGAATGCTTCTGTGTGTATTCATGCTAGGGAATTCTCAGTGGTCCCGTCAGTGTTATACTACGGCGACAACTTACAGACGCATATCGTGCTACCATTTGCACGCAAGTTTGGTCGACGTTTTGTATTCCAAGATGGCAATGTAGGTGCCCACCTCAGTGACATTATATCTAGGCAGTTACAGCAGCATGACCAGAAGACGTCAACATCCAACACCAACTTTAGATTACCTGCCACTTGTGCTTCAATGGGTGTTTAATGGATAGGGTACACATTTATCATTGGATGGATGACTATGAGCGTGCCACGATTAAACAACGAATGTAGGTTGAAAATGGAGGCTTTACCTGTTACTGATGGACACTTTGAAACTTTAATGAACTGTTTCCTATCAGGTTCCAACATTTTCCCTCTAGTTAAAGACAATCAAATCCTTCATTGACATGAAACACTCATTAATAACACTGCAAATATTTTATGTGTAAGCTCTTTGATATCCCCTACTTAATAAAATGTATCGAGACTAAAGATGCCACTTTAGAAAATGTCTCCATTTGGTATTAAGCACTTACCCTGACCTCCGTGTTCTGTGACGTTGAAGTGGAAGTAAATATCTCCAAAAGATGGGGCGTTGTCGTTGATGTCAATCACTGGAATCGTAAGCGACGCGTCAACCCGGTTACTCCCCTTATCGGTGACGGTCAAGGTCATCTTGTCAATCTTCTTTACACCACGAACACCATCGAAGTCGATTCTTCGTTTCAGTGTCAGTTTTCCATTGGCCTCATTGATGGCGAAATAATTGTGTCCCCCTTCAAAATAACAAAGTCACATTCGACATGTTCAATACCCATACTCTCTTACAATTATGTTACTAAAGAAATGATATGATAGTTAAGTTTGAGTTGAAAAGTGACATCTTTGAGCTTTGCTGTCATACCCCACGGGTTCTCCGTTCGTATACTGAGCCATTATCCAGGGCTCAGTCACAAGTGATCTTGAAATACAGTTAAGTACGGTTATAACGAACACGTTTATAACGAACTAACAGATATAACGAACTAACTTTTAAGTCCCGATTATGTGCTGTAGTTACGCTGTATATATGCTTATGACGAATTACGGTTATAACGAACTAAAATTAGTAGTCCCTTCGAGTTCGTTATAACCGTAGTTTACTGTATTTACATGCAACTACATGTATATATATGCACATGCAAGGAAAGCAAAAGTACATTACATGTACATATACATGCTCTCTGCCTCATAGCATTCATTCACCTGATGAAGGAGTATGCATATACTCTGAAACGTTGTGTTTTGTCCTAAGAAAGAAGTTGACATCCATAAATTCTCTTCCTTATGTGTATCACTTCTAAATGCCATTCAAAGACAGACACTATTATATTGATAGAATTGATGAAAACTCGTTTTCACAAATGATTAACCAGTCTCGGTTATTGTTGTTAGTATTTGTGTTGTTCTATAGGTCACAGATGATCATCGATGCTAACCTTGTAAGTTATATTTAAGATCGTCGTTGCGATCTGCATCAGTTGCGACAAACAAGCCGCTGAGTACAGTTCCAACCCTCAACTCTTCGGGAATCGAGAGGTCATCGCTGATTTTCAAAACGGGAATTTCGTCATTTACATCCACAACTTTGACACTCATAGCCACAAGGACAGTATGTAGACCATCAAACGCTCTGAAATAGATCATCAGACGCTCTGAAATAATCCATCAAACGATCTGAAAAAGCCCATCAAACGCTCTGAAATAGACCATCAAACACTCTGAAAAAGCCCATCAAACGCTCTGAAATAGACCATCAGACGCTCTGAGATAGACCATCAAACGCTCTGAAATAGCAAATTGTAAGTAAATAAGCACTTCATTGAGATTAGCTAAGATCAGATTAATATCATACAAATGCCTTTAACATAATTAGGACGAACATAGAAGCACAAAACAGAGAACACGTCTAATACGAATAAATAAAATACATGTATACGTATATAACACTAACTTTACAAATAAACAAATTAGAAAAAAAATATATATATAATAAACCGTTTACGTGATTATGATAATATATGTATTCAAAAAGCTGCTTTCAACTTGATTCATAATGAGCACTGAAACACAAACAACGAGGCTTGACGGAAACGTTCTGAGTCTAAATACAAAGGATGCATTGTACAACTCTTACAGCTTGCATCGTATTAAGTACAATACTGTCCATGCTTACAGGCTTAATAGGAACCATACATACACACAAACAAGCAGCATATTTCTGCAGGCATCAAAATGACTAGGTATTGTTATAAGGATACAATGAGTCTTAAAAAACGTTAGAAAATAGAAACTGCAATGACGTGGTTGCAATATTGTAATATATTGCAATATATATATATATATATATATATATATATATATATATATATATATATATATATATATAATAAAATAATAAAGTCCACGTTAGTCCATCATCTTCTTTATATCAGTTTCATACATAGTACTTTCGCTGTCTCATGACAGCTCTTCAGTGTAACTAGGTATTGTTATAAGGATACAATGAGTCTTAAAAAACGTTAGAAAATAGAAACTGCAATGACGTGGTTGCAATATTGTAATATATTGCAATATATATATATATATATATATATATATATATATATATGTGTATACAGTTACACTGAAGAGCTGTCATGAGACAGCGAAAGTACTATGTATGAAACTGATATAAAGAAGATGATGGACTAACGTGGACTTTATTATTTTATTATATATTACATGTACACCGAGTGAACATTTACCTCATTTTTGTATATATATATATATATATATATATATATATATATATATATAAAGTTTGTGTCCAGTCTATGACGAGTCTTGCCTGTTTTATTTAGCAGTTGTATTTGTAGATGGACTGGAGCGTTATGAAAAGTATGGGAGTATAACCTGTGTGTTGTGTTTACTCCTGATGTATGCAAGGGCCGGTACATGAATGTTGATAGAGACAGTTCGGAGTAGGAGTCGATTGACCAATCACTCCTTGACTAAGATGACCCGATTCTGACCACGAGATTAGCTAAGTCATGGCTTACCTTGACTATGACGACACGAAACGACAAAAAAATAAGGTAACTGTTGTAGGGCTGTGCGCGTAGGTTCGATTCCAAGATTCCCCATGAGGAGATTTCTAGGTTTGTCAACACCATGATGAGCACGTTAGTTTCACCAACGTTGTGAACGCTTCGGACCCGCATCACTGCGAGTTCTGCTCCAACATCAAGATGACACAGCCTGATAGAGCTGAAATACTGTTCAAAGTGGCGTAAAACACAACTCACTCACTCTTAATGTTATGCTAAAGCCATGAAGGTAATTGTAATGAGTGCACAATTATCTTTCTCAGTTCCCTTCTGAAGTGCTTCTCAGATATCACTCATGAAACAAAACTAAAATATCGCCATCGGTTACAGTTGAGTGAGTGAGTTTGGTTTTACGCCGCTTTTAGCAATATTCCAGCAATATCACGGCGGGGGACACCAGAAATGGGCTTCACACCTTGTTCCCATGTCGGGATTCGAACCCGGGTCTTCGGCGTGACGAGCGAACGCTTTAACCACCAGGCTACCCGACCGCCCCCCATCGGTTACAAATAGTCGAGTATACCCGGGGCACATTATATTATGGTTTTACCTAGTTTATTGTATTCAAACAAGGAGTACTTACTCTATCTTGAGGGAATATTGCCGGTCCTTTTCATAGTCAAGTATATGCTTCAGGATTACAGTAGAATTGACAATATGGAAGAGGTCCACGTGATTCTTCTGTGTCAACGTAATGGTGTCGTTTTCTGGGTCCTCGCACATAATGTTGAATAAAGCCTGGTGAAGTGAAAAACCGATATTCTTATGACACACTTTTATCAAACTCATGGGAAAGCCCACTCCATTATACTGTTTTAGCATGCACGGCTGACGTTACTACATAGTGTGATAATCGGGGTAATAAATATTAAGTGTAATAAATACTGTGATAGTCAGTGTAATAAATACTGTGATAGTCAGTGTAATAAAAACATGTGATAGTCAGTGTAATAAATACTGTGAGAGTCAGTGTAATAAAAACATGTGATAGTCAGAGTAATTAAAATTGTGATAGTCAGTGTAATGAAAACATGTGATAGTCAGGGTTATAAATACAGCTATAGTCAGTGTAATAAATCCTGTGATAGTCAGTGTAATAAATACTGTCATAGTCAGAGTAATAAATACTGTGATAGTCAGTGTAATAAAAACATGTGATAGTAAGAGTAAAAAATACTGTGATAGTCAGGGTTATAAATACAGCGATAGTCAGTGTAATAAATACTGTGATAGTCAGTGTAATAAATACAGCGATAGTCAGTAACAGTTTGTCAGTGTAATAAAACATGTGATAGTCAGTGTAATAAAACATGTGATAGTCAGTGTAATAAAACATGTGATAGTCAGTGTAATAAAACATGTGATAGTCAGTGTAATAAAAACATGTGATAGTCAGAGTAATAAATACTGTGATAGTCAGGGTTATAAATACAGCTATAGTCAGAGTAATAAATACTGTGATAGTCAGTGTAATAAAACATGTGATAGTCAGAGTAAAAAATACTGCGATAGTCAGGGTTATAAATACAGCGATAGTCAGTGTAAAAAATACTGTGATAGTCAGTGTAATAAATACTGTAATTGTCAGTGTAATAAATACAGCGATAGTCAGTAACAGTTTGTCAGTGTAATAAAATATGTGATAGTCAGTGTAATAAATACTGTGATAGTCAGTGTAATAAAACATGTGATAGTCAGTGTAATAAATACTGTGATAGTCAGTGTAATAAAACATGTGATAGTCAGTGTAATAAATACTATGATAGTCAGTGTAATAAAAACCTGTGATAGTCAGTGTAATAAATAATGTGATAGTCAGTGTAATAAAACATGTGATAGTCAGTGTAATAAAACATGTGATAGTCAGTGTAATGAAACATATGATAGTCAGTGTAATAAAAATATGTGGTAGTCAGAGTAATAAATACAGTGATAGTCAGTGTAATAAAACATGTGATAGTCAGTGTAATAAATACTGTGATAGTCAGTGTAATAAATACTGTGATAGTCAGTGTAATAAATACTGTGATAGTCAGTAACAGTTTGTCAGTGTAATAAAACACGTGATAGTCAATGTAATAAATATTGTGATAGTCAGTGTAATAAATACTGTGATAGTCAGTGTAATAAATACTGTGATAGTCAGTGTAAAAAATTTGTGATAGTCAGGGTTATAAATACGGTGATAGTCAGTGTAATAAATACTGTGATAGTCAGTGTAATAAAAACATATGATAGTCAGTGTAATAAAACTTGTGATAGTCAGGGTTATAAATACGGTGATAGTCAGTGTAATAAATACTGTGATAGTCAGTGTGATAAAAACATATGATAGTCAGTGTAATAAAACTTGTGATAGTCAGTGTAATAAATACTGTGATAGTCAGTGTAATAAAAACATATGATAGTCAGTGTAATAAAACTTGTGATAGTCAGTGTAATAAATACTGTGATAGTCAGTGTAATAAAAACATATGATAGTCAGTGTAATAAAACTTGTGATAGTCAGGGTTATAAATACGGTGATAGTCAGAGTAATAAATACTGTGATAGTCAGGGTTATAAATACGGTGATAGTCAGAGTAATAAATACTGTGATAGTCAGGGTTATAAATACGGTGATAGTCAGTGTAATAAAAACTGTAATAGTCAGGGTTATAAATACTGTGATAGTCAGTGTAATTAATTTGATTGGCTCTTTCAGAAATTACGCCCTATGGTTCGAAAAGCCTAAAGTCGTTTGAACATATTTTGCATCATACTGATCCCTGACTTTTAAAATTACATTTGAGGGATACATAATACATGCTGGTGTTTTCGAAATTATGGTTGTTAAAGATTAATATCAAGGACGGAAACATCATTGGGAACCCATGTCGTCAGTGGAATGTTTAAAATTTGAAAAAAGATCGCGCATCAAGAAAAATGTTCATACACATTGATAAGGGTGATTGCAACACACATTTGTTTTACAGTAAAGTAAGTAAGTATTGTCTGGTCCAGCATTGAAATCAAAGTGTGCCGAAAATATATTCCCTGTTTGAAGTCGAGATTCATTTACAAACGAGTCAAGTTTCATCTTGGATAATTAGACCTACATTTTCAGGACGCTAATGTATTTCAATACATTTAATTTCACCTGTCAATGGCTCAAACTAGGTTTCATCATGGAAATAATACTTGTATGTTTAGGGCACTAATGCAGTTCAATAGATTTGATTTCACCTGTCAATGGCTCAAACTAGGTTTCATCATGGAAATAATACTTGTATGTTTAGGACACTAATGCAGTTCAATAGATTTGATTTCACCTGTCAATGCCTCAAACTAAGTCGCCCTTAGGCGCACCAGAAACCTACGACGTGGGTTCGAATCCCAAATTAACCTTGTTTCTGGGTTTCAAGGTTGTTACAGTTGTTGGTTCAGATCCCGTAACCAAGAGCGTGGGTGTTAAATGTTTGTAAACCTGCATAACTTTGGGTTTACTCCCACATCAAACTGACACGCCGAGATATCATTTAAATAATTTACAAAGCGACGTGTTAATTAATCATTATTAAGTCGTATACTTCCCTCGTGAATAAATGTTTTAGGTGATGGACTTGAAAAACATTTTTAATTCCTATCCCTTTATTTGCACATTGTTGTTTTTTTATTTGTTTGTTGTTAGGTGTTTTTTTGTGAACAACAAATATTTTATAAACAAGGACTAATACATTACTTGCCTTATTGACTGGGCTGTTCTCGGGAACGCTGATCGTCGTTGACCCTGATGGCAATGGAACAACAAACACTGGAGGGTTGTCTACAACAGATAGAACAGATTTATTGGTATTGATCCATCGGGTATGAAATAGAATCCATTGTGGGATGTTTCATTTGCATGTTAGTCGAACCTCGTTGTGTCGACCTTGGATATGTCGAATTCCCCGTTGTCTCGAACTCATTTGGGAGACAAAAGTATCTAATAAAGCATAAAATGTCTCTGATGTCTCGAACCGCGGATAACTCAATTTTGTTTCCAGGTCCCCACGAGTTCGACACAAAGAAGTTCGATTGTATTAGGCAATAGTAAATAAAGACACGCAAGATGTAATCAAAGATTCGCTCATTACCCTTCAAGTGACTATGGATATCGTCATAGGGCACCTCAGTTCCCTATGCAGTTATGTCGACGATATCAGTTCGAATCCCATTTGTTTCTAGGTTTGTCAACTCCGTAGGTGTACTCGTGTAAAGTGGTACAATTCTACGATCTGCATCACGTTGGGCTTTCCTCTGCCTTAAAGGGGCGATCGGGTAGCCTTGTGGTTAAAGCGTTCGCTCACCACGCTGAAAACCCGGGTTCGATTCCTGACATGGGTACGATGTGTGAAGCCCATTTCTGGTGTCCCCCGCCGTGATATTCCTGGAATATTGCTAAAACGGCGTAAAGCCACTCACTCACTCACTCTCCACTTAAAAAATGACGAACCATGATATAAATGAATGGCATAACACCACTGCCACAGGCTAATTTATATATCACGTGACCGGACTTTTCTCTTGTTTATAAACAAACGCGCTTTTTCTGAAATGAGAAAAGAACGGCCTATTGCAAGTATTTTGGTGCGCTTTACCTATTGTTTTGCATAATCATGCAGATATGCTGCTAAACTGCGACAGTGAGTTGCATGACAATATATATTTATACATCTATTTTCCAAATACATGTAAGCTAATCTTAATAGGGTGAACGGGTGGCCCAGTCGTCTAAGGCGCCGCCATTCGCTGTGCAGGGTTGCGTCCCTTGGGCACGCCAGAAACCTATGTTTGTGGGTTCGAATCCCATTTCACTAGGTTTGTCAGCACCATACCCGATCTCGTCGGTTTGACCGAAGTGGAAAACGTCTGAGACCTGCATCACTTCGGGCTTTCCTCCCACATTGAGCTGACACACTGTGATATAACTGGAATTATATTAAAGCGGTGTTAAATCAAACTCACTCACTCACTCACTCACTCACTCACCCACTCACTATGTCTTAATAGAAAGAACTGATTCAATTCTAACTCTTTTTGGAGTCGTATTTTTGCAGAATAATTGCGCAAAAAGGAGGTGGGGTATTTAAACGGTTTTTGATGTTGAAATATATTTGGATACATATATGTCATCGTATCCCGATCGCATGGATCGATGCTCATGATGTCAATCACTGGATTGTCTGGTCCAGACTCGATTACTTACAGGCCGCCGTCATATAGCTGGAATATTGCTGTGTGTGGCATTAAACAACAAACAAACAGACATATGTTACTCTCATTTATACGAAGGCACGAGTGGACACGACTAGCCCGCCGCAATTTGTATTGCAAGGAGGCGTCCGTGGGTTCGAATCCTGGTTCGCCCTGATTATGTTTCTTGGTTTGTCAGCGACCATACCCGTGCTCGTGGGTTTCCCCAAAGTGGTAAACGTCTGAGGTCTGCATCGCTTCAGGTTTTCCTCCCAAATTAAGCTGACACACCATGATATAACTTGAATAGTGTTCAAAGCGGCGTTAAAACCCAACTCACTCACTTACTCACTTATACACTGCCTTATGAAAATAAAGATTATCAAAGTTGTGTCCAACTATCTTTGTGTTAGGCTCACCACCGTCTGTATTTGTGTCGTTTTCATTCATAGCGTGTGATTGATAACGTAATGTATAATTAAAATCTATATAAATATAGTAATCTTTATTGATTCAAAAACTTTCATTTGAAAATATTTTCAATGTCTAGGTTTTAGATTTCCAAACAGCTTATGGGTACATTTCAGGCAGTTGTCCCTGTACACCAGCAAACAAATGATATTTTGGTAGATATTTCGTCAGGGTTTATTACAAATACCACAGTGTCATAAACATTCACCGCAGTTAATTACCTTTTGCCACAATGTGCATGGTTACCCACACCAAAGAACAAATGTACGGGCTTTGAACCAAACAATACATATCCTGACATGCACAAGGTTCTCAACTCGGCTACCTGTACATGTGTCCCCTACTCTGACAATAAATAATAGTCCAGTTTCTACATACCCACTCGAAATCTCCACTGGCCTGGGGAAAGAGGCGTGAAAACGCTGATGAAATTGACCCCGCATGTTTGTGGACCTTTGTAATCCAAAATTGGATGGCTTTGGGTCAGGCTGGTTCCACGTCCCACTTTGATGTGTCCATTTTTCCATGAAATCCACAATTGGGTGAATTTGTCAGCAACCATAGTTGTTGCTAATGCTGTGGTGCTGAATACTGAACACTGAAGGCATCCATATTTGATGCCATTCATCCTATTTTTCCCGTCTCTGTGTTTCACTGCAAGAGTGATTCTGTAATACTTCCCCTTGCGAGGGTTAATTGACCTGGTCTCGGAGAGAATTATGTATGCGTGACCTTTTCCCTTGATTTAAAAAAGTAGGTGGTCTTTTCCACCAACTGGAACTCCAAGTTCATTGATCTCAATCAGTTTTGCGGCTCCATCTGTATCAATCTCTTTGAACTGGCCTGAAACACGAAGACAATAATGATAAATACTGTTAATCGGTTCTGGTGAGGAAATACCTCGGTCGCAACGCATATTAGTGTCAGCCACAGCAGAATGCGGACAGACAACATTCATTTACCGGTAATATCAATATTAAGCATTGTGACCCTTATCAGTATCACGTATACACTGCAGTTGACTTAGACATGTAACCCAAGTCACCAACTGACACTATCCATATCCTCCTGTGCCTGACTTACCCAAGTCACTGACTGACACTATCCATACCATCCTGTGGCTGACTTACCCAAATCACTGACTGACACTATCCATATCATCCTGTGGCTGACTTACCCAAGTCACTGACACTATTCATACCATCCTGTGGCTGACCTACCCAAGTCACCAACTGACACTATCCATATCATCATGTGCCTGACTTACCCAAGTCACTGACTGACACTATCCATACCATCCTGTGGTTGACTTACCCAAGTCACTATCATACACTATCTATATCATTCTGTAGTTGACTTACCCAAGTCACCAACTGACACTATCCATATCATCCTGTGGCTAACGTATCCAAGTAACTATCTGACACTATCTATATCATTCTGTGGCTGACTTACCCAGGTCACTGACTGACACTATCCATATCATCCTGTAGTTGACTTACCCAAGTCACTATCTGACACTTCCAAATCATCATGTGGCTGACGTAACTAAGTCACTATCTGACACTATCTATATCATTCTGTGGCTGACTTACCCAGGTCACTGACTGACACTATCCATATCAACCTGTGGTTGACTTACTCAAGTCACCAACTGACACTATCCATATCATCCTGTGGCTGACGTATCCAAGTAACTATCTGACACTATCCATATCGTTCTGTGGCTGACTTACCCAAGTCACTATCTGACACTATCCATATCATCCTGTGGCTGACTTACCCAAGTCACTGACTGACACTATCCATACCATCCTGTGGCTGACCTACCCAAGTCACCAACTGACACTATCCATATCATCCTGTGGCTGACTTACCCAAGTCACTGACTGACACTATCCATACCATCCTGTGGTTGACTTACCCAAGTCACTATCATACACTATCTATATCATTCTGTAGCTGACTTACCCAAGTCACCAACTGACACTATCCATATCATCCTGTGGCTAACGTATCCAAGTAACTATCTGACACTATCCATATCATTCTGTGGCTGACTTACCCAAGTCACTATCTGACACTATCTATATCATTCTGTGGCTGACTTACCCAGGTCACTGACTGACACTATCCATATCAACCTGTGGTTGACTTACTCAAGTCACCAACTGACACTATCCATATCATCCTGTGGCTGACGTATCCAAGTAACTATCTGACACTATCCATATCGTTCTGTGGCTGACCTACCCAAGTCACTATCTGACACTATCTATATCATTCTGTGGCTGACTTACCCAAGTCACTGACTGACACTATCCATACTATCCTGTGGTTGACTTACCCTAGTCACTATCATACACTATCTATATCATTCTGTGGCTGACTTATCCAAGTCACTGACTGACACTATCCATATCATCCTGTAGTTGACTTACCCAAGTCTTTATCTGACACTATCCAAATAATCATGTGGCTGACTTACCCAAGTCACTATCTGACACTATCCATATCATCCTGTGGCTGACTTACCAAAGTCACAATCTGACACTATCTATATCATTCTGTGGCTGACTTACCCAAGTTACCATCTGACACTATCCATATCATCCTGTGGTTGACTTACCCAAGTCACTATCTGACACTTTCCATATCATCATGTGCCTGACTTACCAAAGTTACTATCTGACACTATCCATATCATCCTGTGGTTCACTTACCCAAGTCACTATCTGACACTATCTATATCATTCTGTGGCTGACTTACCCAAGTCACTGACTGACACTATCCATACTATCCTGTGGTTGACTTACCCAAGTCACAATCTGACACTATCTATGTCATTCTGTGGCTGACTTACCCAGGTCACTGACTAACACTATCCATATCATCCTGTGGTTGACTTACCCAAGTCACTGACTAACACTATCCATATCATCCTGTGGTTGACTTACCCAAGTCACTATCTGACACTATCCATATCATCCTGTGGCTGATTTGCTCAAGTCACAATCTGACACTATCTATATCATCCTGTGCCTGGCTTACCCAAGTCACTATCTGACACTATCCATATCATCCTGTGGTTGACTTACCTAAGTCACTATCTGACACTATCTATATCATTCTGTGGCTGACTTACCCAGGTCACTGACTAACACTATCCATATCATCCTGTGGCTGATTTACTCAAGTCACTATCTGACACTATCCATATCACCCTGTGGTTGACTTACCCAAGTCACTATCTGACACTATCCATATCATCCTGTGGCTGACTTACCCAAGTCACTATCTGACACTATCCATATCATTCTGTGGTTGACTTACCCAAGTCACAATCTGACACTATCCATATCATCCCGTGGTTGACTTACCCGAGTCACTATCTGACACTATCCATATCGTCCTGTGGCTGACTTACCCAAGTCACTATCTGACACTCTCCATATCATCCTGTGGCTGACTTACCCAAGTCACTCACACACTATCCGTTTGATACTGTGGTTGAAATTTTATATGTATAATTATCGGTGATTCCTCTGAGGAACCCACGGTTTTTGGCGTGCCCAAGGGCACAGCACAGCGAATAGCAGCTCCTCAGACGACTGGGTTACCCGTTCCCCCCTTTTTATGGACGAGTACTCCACTCATTGTAGTATATTGTTTTTTGAGTAATGAAGCCAAGTACATTGTTGAAATCACGTATATTGGACCAGGTGTTTTCTAAAGTCATGTCGCTTCATTAATCAACTTTGCCTTCGGTTCCTTCGGTTTAACTTATTGCCGTTAAATATCCAGGTAACATTATGATAGCTCAACATTTCCAACACAGATACGTGAACTGTGAAGGCTGGTCATATCATATTATACATTCTGCACAACAACAAAAAGAAGTAGTAAAAACGTAAATATCTGACAGAGTGTCGCCGACATCCATACAAAATTAATACCAACAAATGAATTGGTCATTTCTGGATGAATTGGGATTGATTTGTGTGGAAAGAATGAGGTCCTACAGAAATTAGTTGAAAAGATGGAAAAATCGCAAAAATACAACCATGTGAGAGCCTTTCGCCGAAAAACACCAACATGACAAGCACGTGCAACATCTCTTGTGGAACCATAAACACGTTGGTTTTTCATTTGCATGCCATCACAATCTCATAACCAAGTTAATAGCGAAAACGTGCCACGACTGACGGAAGCCCAGCGCAACAACGCAATCGGCCGACTGCAAACAGGAGAACTTACAGCTGTAGACAGAATTGCCCACGTAGCATCAAGCACCAGTACAAGACTATGGAACCCTCAAGACACACGGGACAACAAGGGACCTTCCCAGATCCAGTTGACCATTTATCACAACTAGAGCACAGGACAAATTCATACGGCTTCGTCACTTACGTGAATGAACCACCACGGCCACCTCTACAACTATAAAATATCAGGATTGCGTTGGCACAAGCACTGCAGACAGATTGGGTGAAGATTTTCTAGGCCACACTTCGGGATCTGATTGCTTCCATGGGACGACGATGACAGTCAGTCTTGAACTCTAATGGTGACCATACAAGGTAATGAGGACAGATTACCTTCACCTTGAAAATCTACATGTTTGCCATATGGAACCTGGGTCAATGATGTGTGTCAATTTTGAACAATCGATTATCATCTGTTGATTATTTATATGATATATAAAATATACATCTAAAATCACTTTTGTGTTTCTTTTTTTTGTAGAGTATATGTAGTATTTGGTTAGATTGCAATTACATCGGGATTCAGTGGACATATAGTTTACTCAATACCTCATGAGAGTCGAAAGAGCCGACTTAAAGGGCGACCAGGTGGTTACAACTGCACTACACACATCACGACTTGGATGACGGAGAGCAAATTGAAGCTGAATGATGACAGAATTGAGGCACTGGTAGTTGTCACAAACATCAGCTATACAGAGGACAAGTCATGAAACCCGGGTCTTCGGCGTGACGAGCGAACGCTTTAACCGCTAGGCTATCCCTGTAACAACATGATGGTCAAATTTGAGACAATAATATATACATATTTAATAATTCCTCATACAAATAAGGATCCGTGAAGATCCGGGGTAGGATAGGTCTTCAGCAACCCATACTTGCCGTAAAAGGCGACTATGCTTGTCGTAAAAGGCGACTAACGGGATCGGGTGGTCAGGCTCGCTGACTTGGTTGATGCATATCATCGATCACAATTGCGTTGATTGATGCTCATGATTTCAATCACTGAATTGTCTGGTCGAGACTCGATTATTTACAGACCGCCGTCATATAGCTGGAATATTGCTGAGTGCGGCGTTAAACAACAAACCAACAAACCAACCAACCAACCAAGAAGTGTGTACTCAAGATATTCTTGGCTTGGTTCTGACCCGCCCCCTTGGGCTAGTCCCATCTCCAGTTTGGTTGGTTTGTATACCGGGGGAGGCTGGCTGGGCTGCGGAGTTAAAAGATGAATTTCTTCTTGGCGTTCTGTAACCCAGGAGTAAACCAGCTTCGGGGGTTAGCCCTGGCGATGTACGTTTAGTTCAGGGGAATAATTCCCCCCTTTCCAGTCCCACCATGGAGACGCGTACATACATTCTTTATGTTGAAATAGTTGGTTATTTTCATCCCCTATCACAGATGTAGAGCAGCTTGAAATCGAATGAAAACTTGGCATGTGACCATATAATCACGTGGGTTTTTATTTGAGGGGGGAGGGGGGGGGGGGGGGAGGGGGGGGGGGGTCAGCTGAACAATTGACTTGCGTGTGCATGTGTTTGTGACGGGTGTCACCGATAGAGCAGGATACGCTCAACTTTTCGCGAATACTTTGTTTCATCACTGTTTAATAGTGGTTCATAATCATATACTCAAGATATAGTCGGAACCGTACAATCGACTCTGGTTTTAGAAGAGCTTTCATATGAACATGGAAAGGATATTGTCGTTTTTATTTATTTTGAACTTTAAACGGCGTGAATCTACAGTGGCCTGTTTTGACGGGCGTGTATAGTGCACACAATTTTCTCTTTCCCGGTGGTCAACCAAGTGCCTCCTCCTTAGCCAGTGTGATGCGACTACTCGTTCAATCTTATACATTCTATTCAACAAATTATATATGTTTTTCATCTATTTCATCTTTTTACAAATAAATATAAAGATATGTGAGAAAATGGTTCATTTGTTTGAGATTTCATACTAAAACGTGACAAACTATTTTCATTTGAGTGGTCCATTGTTTACAAATTATGGTTTCACGATAAGAAATTTTACAAACAACGGAAATGTTTGGATATCATGAGATATGAAAATTGGCACGTGTCAGTGGTTCCAATGATTTTCTGTTATCAATTAAAATGTCATAATGTGCTGGTACAGATCCACTTAATACTGCAGCAAAACAGAACATTCACTCACTCACTCGTCTATAGGAATTATTCAAATGTATATTTCGTTTACTGTCAATAAAAAGTTTCAAATATTATGATATAACATGATTACCAGCTTCACTATTCTGTATCAGGAAGATGAGAATTGTCCATCCAAGAGAGCCAACATGACTACGGATTGGCAACCGTCGCATCCCAAATAATGATTAAAGTTGAACTCGAAAACTGTAAAAAGGAGGCAGACTGTTCCTGTGAGTCGCTGAAAAGAAAAGTTAGATTAAAGGCGACAACTGTACAAAAATAACGAGAGTTGAAATTATGAAAACAACATTATTTATGTTTTTAATCCTCCTTATTCAGCTTCAGAACGCACAACAGGAGGTATCACGTAACTCACACGGCTCAAACACGGCTCAAACCAGAACATGACGATAATATCGGCAGCAAGAAGAAGAGTCCATTCTAGAACTTGGTTAAATAGTTTCATGAGTTCAGTTGACCATAACATTAGATAACACTGTCTGGTGCCAGTCATGACCCTTTCGAAAGGTTGTTCTATACCAAATTGTACTCTTTATTTGTATCATTTGTTTGTTTGTTTGTTGCTTAACGCCGCACTCAGCAATATTCCAGCTATATGACGGCGGTCTGTAAATAATCTAGTCTGGACCAGACAATCCAGTTATTGACATCATGAGCATCGATCATTTTGTTACAGGGTCGGTCGGGTAGCCTAGTGGTTAAAGCGTTCGCTCGTCACGCCGAAGACCCGGGTTCGATTCCCGATATGGGTACACTGTGTGCCCATTTCTGGTGTCCCCCGCCGTGATATTGCTGGTATATTACTAAAAGTGGCGTAAAACCATATTCGCTCTCTCACTCGTGTTGTTACAAACTGTATACGGAAGGAACCCGTTCATATGCTTGGAATTAGGTAGGTAATGTAATAACCTGAGTCAACCTGAATGTCTTTCGGCTGTGATGACACTGCAAACATCGTGCTTTCGTAAATGGTCATTGGACGGGAAAACGACGTTAGTTGGACGTGGTGACGCTTCTTTTCCGAAATTTTATTCTGTCTTATCCGATTTCTTCAGCCTTATTCTACCGAATTACTCCAGGTTGAATCTGTTCTGACTTCCCTCCGCTGTGATATTCTGGCATATTTTGTAAATGTTCTAAAATCCAATCACGCATTCTTAACCAAGCCGGTGCGTCAACATACCATGCCTTACAGTCTCCTTACTCTCTACATAACCCATGGTGTGTCAACATACATTGCCTTACAGTCTCCTTACTCTCTACATGACCCATGGTGTGTCAGCATACCTTGCCTTACAGTCTCCTTACTCTCTACATGACCCATGGTGTGTCAGCATATCTTGCCTTACAGTCTCCTTACTCTCTACATGACCCATGATGAGTAAACATACCTTGCCTTACAGTCTCCTTACTCTCTACTTAACCCATGATGTGTCAACATACCTTGCCTTACAGTCTCCTTACTCTCTACTTAACCCATGATGTTTCAACATACCTTGCCTTAGAGCCTCCTTACTCTCTACATAACCCATGATGTGTCAACATACCTTGCCTTACAGCCTCCTTACTCTCTTAATAACCCATGGTGTGTCAACATACCTTGCCTTACAGTCTCCTTGCTCTCTACATAACCCATGATGTGTCAACATACCTTGCCTAACAGTCTCCTTACTCTCCACATAACCCATGGTGTGTCAACATACCTTGCCTTACAGCCCCCTTACTCTCTACATGACCCATGATGTGTCAACATACCTTGCCTTACAGTCTCCTTACTCTCTACATAACCCATGATGTGTCAACATACCTTGCCTTACAGTCTCCTTGCTCTCTACATAACCCATGATGTGTCAACATACCTTGCCTTACAGTCTCCTTACTCTCTACATAACCCATGATGTGTCAACATACCTTGCCTTACAGTCTCCTTACTCTCTACATAACCCATGATGTGTCAACATACCTTCCCTTACAGTCTCCTTACTCTCTACATAACCCATGATGTGTCGACATACCTTCCCTTACAGTCTCCATACTCTCTACATAACCCATGGTGTGTCAACATACCTTGCCTTACAATCTCCTTACTCTCTACATAGTCTCCTTACTCTCTACATAACCAATGATGTGTCAACATACCTTGCCTTACAGTCTCCTTACTCTCTACATAACCCATGATGTGTCAACATACCTTGCCTTACAGTCTCCTTACTCTCTACATAACCCATGATGTGTCAACATACCTTGGCTTACAGTCTCCTTACTCTCTACATAACCCATGATGTGTCAACATACCTTGCCTTACAGTCTCCTTACACTCTACATGACGCATGATGTGTCAACATACCTTGCCTTACAGTCTCCTTACTCTCTACATAGCCCATGATGTGTCAACATACCTTGCCTTACAGTCTCCTTACTCTCTACATAACCCATGATGTGTCAACATACCTTGCCTTACAGTCTCCTTACTCTCTACATAACCCATGATGAGTCAACATACCTTCCCTTACAGTCTCCTTACACTCTACATGACGCATGATGTGTCAACATACCTTGCCTTACAGTCTCCTTACTCTCTACATAACCCATGATGTGTCAACATACCTTGCCTTACAGCCTCCTTACTCTCTACATGACACATGATGTGTTAACATACCTTGCATTACAGTCTCCTTACTCTCTACATAACCCTTGATGTCCAAACATACCTTGCCTTACAGCCTCCATACTCTCTACATGACCCATGGTGTGTCAACATACCTCGCCTTACAGTTTCCTTATCTCTACATAACCCTTGATGTCCAAACATACCTCGCCTTGTGATCTCGAGCTCCTTACTCTCTGCAATGTGTCAACACACTTTGTTTTGCAGTCTCCTTACTCTCTCGACTCCAATGAGGATTAGTCAACAGTCATCCACCATCGACCCCAGCTGAGTTAACAAGCTTCCAGCAATAGCTGTTCAGTAAAGACAGCAGGCGAGAAATATCCTCATTCTTTATCCTTGCATATGCAAAAGATTATATCTAAATCTAGATTTGAAGGTCAATTAGCAATTACCTAACCCTGTATAAAACATTCGGTCACATGACCACTGTTCAATCTGTTACCTGCTAATATCAATACAGCATTCACTTGAAAAGAGTATGTTGTAGTTTATTGGGAGTCCTGCGTGGAGGCCATAAAATTATCATTAAGATGAAAGGTAAATCTAGTTAGAAAAGAGTAAATTTTAGTTAACGGAGCTTTGAACGGTTAATGATGTAGTCGAAATCGTACAATGGATTTCCGTGTGGATTTGCAAAAAGTCAAAGGATGTGCTTGACTTTTTTTTGCGATCTCAGGAAAATACAAGTTCAATTATGTCAATACATGTGACTATTCCACACGGCAAATCGCCATTTCTTCAGCCAACACTATTTGATAGTTATTCAGAAACAGATGCACATGATATAGTCGTAATCGTACTATTGACTCTGCTTTATGCAGAGATTTCTCACGAATATGGAAAGGGTTTTGTCGCTTTTTTTTATCCATGGGGCATTTGTCCCTAAACTTGTTGACAACAGATACAGTTACATCTCAGGACAATTTGTCAAAAATGAAAAATATCCTCTTAAATTTACAGAAAAAACATACTTCGAACTGCTGGATTTCCTCATTGATGATATTTATGTGAAATTTACTTGACATGTGACAAGTACAAATCCCCATCGTCACCAACAGTTCTCCACTCCTTACTGATCTGTTTCTTTATGCATACGTGGCAGAATTTCTGCTCATATAAGCAAACTCCAAACAAGGGAATTAGGTCAAGAAGATAAGCTTCAGGTATATCGTTCAAGAACTATCAACCAGCCCATTCCCTCCCTTTACCCACCTTAGAAAAAATATTCACAAGACAGTATGACGAGAAGGATGACTTCAACTTTCCCTTTTTGTCGAATTATGGTCAAGCAGCTTCAGTCTACTTCTCAGGACTTCGTAGACAAATTTCCAAATTTGACGTATCAGTGACAAACATGATGCCCAAGGCAATTTCTTTATTTTAACTATTTTACGGTATGTTCTCGTTGGTTGTTTGTTTTAAAGTGAACAATTAATGTGCCTGTTCATGTGTGTGTAACGGACGCGGCTTTTGGGGCAGGATACGCCCACATTTCAGGAATACCTTGCATTATCAATATTTGATAATGATTCATAAAAAACATGCTCATTATGTAAAAAATGTACTCTGTTGTTAGTACATATTTCTTATGGTTATGGAATGTTTTTTGTCGCTTTTTTCATGAAATTTGCAAACGTCTAAGGCATGCGTCACTTTTTACTTTCTTCCCGTATTAGGCTAGAGTCATATAGTTACCGTATTCGACGTAATAAGCGCCCTGGGCGCTCATAAAATTAGAAATAGGGGGCTCTTATTAGAATATATAGAGTTGAAAGATAAATTTCATGGTTATACTGACAGCCTAAAATGTTTATGTACGACAGATATATTTTTCCAGAATTTAATTGCCCATAAATTATGGGTGCATATAACACACGAGTGAGTATTATACGCGAATAAATAAGTCTTGTGTACATTGATCAATCGGAAGGGGTGCTAATTTGGATTGTTCACTAGCCAATATATCAGCAAATGTCATTGTGGGCGCTTATTACGTCGAATACGGTATATGTTTTTAAAGCAGCATTATATGATCCTCAATTATTATATTTTGTTTATTTATATCATTCTCAGATTTCCTTACCATTACGTTTAAATGTATACTTTATCCAAAATTTCTCTTCTCTCCACCAGTGTACATATGGTACATGTATATCGTGTTGCTTCCCACTTGTGTGGTACATCGTGTTACATACATTTCTCAGGCAAGAACATAGTTATATATCTGTCTCATGTTTGATAATGTGATATTTGATTGGGCCGTGTGAACACGCTCGTTTCAGTATGTTGTTTCCCATGCCCCGATGTGTTTACCTTGAGCGATGCTGCAGAGAAGTAATGTGCAACATGGCGATAAAAATCATAAAATAGAAATATTTTTTATTTACCAATTAAATCGTATAGAGAGACCCAACAAGTCGATACATTCTGTACTAATGTTAATCTAAGATGGGCGATGTCACGAAAATACAGCTTGTGTCGCGTGGGAAAATAACAAATTGCTTTACTCGAGGTTGATTGCGCTGGTTAAACGGTGTAATGTTGGGCTTGACTTGGGTTCAACACGTCCCCTTAATACCTGCACATCTGGCCTTTTCGTTCATAGTATAAGCCAAATATGTGTGAATTGTCGCATTAAAATTTCAACATTCCCCTCATCCGTTCACGTATGTAATGTTTTGATGAAATGCTGAAAACATATGACAGTTTTTCACTACCACGGCTCAAAACGTTAATTTGACAAGTTAATTAAAGTTAACTGTCCTAATATACTAAGAAATTAACACGGTTAACATTTTTATTAATTTTAGGCAGCTTTATATCTGATGTATCGCCTGGTGTGTTGTATCGCCCACTGTGTTGTATCGCCCAGTGTGTTCCATTGCCTAGTGTGTTGTATCGTCCAGTGTGTTGTATCGCCTTGTGTGTTGTAGCGCCTGGTGCGTTGTATCGCCCAGTGTGATTGATCGCCCAGGGTGTTGTATCGCCTAGTGTGTTGTATCGCCTAGTGTGTTGTATCGTCTAGTGTGTTGTATCGCCCAGTGTGTTGTATCGCCTGGTGTGTTGTATCACCTCGTGTGTTGTATCGCCTAGTGTGTTGGATCACTTAGTGTGTTGTATCGCCTCGTGTGTTGTATCGCCCAGTGTGTTGCATCGCCCACTGTGTTGGATCGCCTAGTGCGTTGTATCACCCAGTGCGTTGTATCATCCATTGTGTTCCATTGCCTAGTTTGTTGTATCACCCATTGTGTTGTATCGCCTAGTGCGTTGTATCGCCAAGTGTGTTGTATCGCCTAGTGTGTTGTATCGTCCAGTGTGTTGTATCGCCCAGTGTGTTGTATCGCCTAGTGTGTTGTATCGCCTAGTGTGTTGTATCGCCCAGTGTGTGATATCTCTCAGTATGGGGTATCACCCTGTCTGTTGTAACGTCCAGTGTCTTGTATCGCCTAGTGTCTTGTATCGCCCAGTGCGTTGTATCGCCCAGTGTGTTCTATTGCCTAGTGTGTTGTATCACCGAATATATGTATCGCCCAGGGTGTGGTATAACCTCGTGTGTTGTATCGCCTAGTGTGTTGGATCACTTACTGGGTTGCATCGCCTAGTGGGTTGTATCGCCTGGTGTGTTGTATCACCTATTGGGTTGTATCACCTCGTGTGTTGTATCGCCTAGTGTGTTGGATCACTTAGTGGGTTGCATCGCCTAGTGGGTTCTATCGCCTGGTGTGTTGTATCGCCTAGTGGGTTGGATCACTTAGTGGGTTGTATCGCCCACTGTGTTGTATCGCCTGGTGTGTTGTATCGCCCAGTGAGTTGTATCGCCTAGTGTGTTGTATCGCCTAGCGTGTTGTATCGTCCAGTGTGTTGTTTCGCCTAGTGTGTTGTATCGCCTCGTGTGTTGTATCGCCCAGTGAGTTGTATCGCCTAGTGTGTTGTATCGCCTAGTGTGTTGTATCGCCTAGTGTAGTATCGCCTAGTGTGTTGTATCGTCCAGTGTGTTGTATCGTCCAGTGTGTTGTATCGCCTAGTGTGTTGTATCGCCTAGTGTGTTGTATCGTCCGGTGTGTTGTATCGCCTGGTGTGTTGTATCGCCTAGTGGGTTGGATCGCCTGTGTGTTGTATCGCCCCCTGTGTTGTATCGCCTCGTGTGTTGTATCGCATAGCGTGTTGTATCGTCCAGTGTGTTGTTTCGCCTAGTGTGTTGTATCGCCTCGTGTGTTGTATCGCCCAGTGAGTTGTATCGCCTAGTGTGTTGTATCGTCCAGTGTGTTGTATCGTCCAGTGTGTTGTATCGCCTAGTGTGTTGTATCGCCTAGTGTGTTGTATCGCCTAGTGTGTTGTATCGTCCGGTGTGTTGTATCGCCTGGTGTGTTGTATCGCCTAGTGGGTTTGATCGCCTGGTGTGTTGTATCGCCTGGTGTGTTGTATCGCCTTGTGTGTTGTATCGCCCAGTGAGTTGTATCGACTAGTGTCTTGTATCGCCTAGTGTGTTATATCGCCCACTGTGTTGTATCGCCCACTGTGTTGTATCGTCTCGTGTGTTGTATCGCCCAGTGTGTGGTATCGCCCAGGGTGTTCCATTGTCTAGTGTGTTGTATCGCCCAGGGTGTTCCATTGCCTAGTGTGTGGTATCACCCAGCGTGTTGTATGACCAAGAGTGTTGTATCACCGTGTCTTATTTCGCCCAGTGTTATGTATCGCCTAGTGTGTTATATCGCCCACTGTGTTGTATCGTCCAGTGTGTTCCATTGTCTGGTGTGCTGTATCGCCCAGGGTGTTGTATCGCCAAGGGTGTTCCATTATCTGGTGTGTTGGATCGCCCAGTGTGTTCCATTGTCCAGTGTGTTTTATCGCCCAGTGTGTTCCATTGTCTAATATGTTGTATCGCCCAGTGTGTTCCATTGTCTAGTGTGTTGTATCGCCCAATGTGTTCCAGTGCCTAGTGTGTGGTATCACCAAGCGTGTTGTATCGCCAAGAGTGTTGTATCGCCCAGTGTGTTATTTCGCCCATTGTTATGTATCGTCTAGTGTGTTGTATCGCCCAGTGTGTTCCATTGTCTGGTGTGCTGTATCGCCCAGTGTGTTGTATCGCCTAGGGTGTTCCATTACCTGGTGTGTTGTATCGCCCAGTGTGTTCCATTGTCCAGTGTGTTTTATCGCCCAGGGCATTCCATTGTCTAATATGTTGTATCGCCCAGTGTGTTCCATTGTCTAGTGTGTTGGATGGCCCAGTGTGTTCCATTGTCTAGTGTGTTGTATCGCCCAGGATGATCCATTGTCTAGTGTGTTGTATCGCCAAATGTGTTCCATTGTCTAGTGTGTTGTATCGCCCAGGGTGTTCCATTATCTGGTGTGTTGTATCGCCCAGTGTGTTCCATTGTCCAGTGTGTTGTATCGCCCAGTGTGTTGTATCGCCCAGGGTGTTCCATTATCTGGTGTGTTGTATCGCCCAGTGTGTTCCATTGTCCAGTGTGTTGTATCGCCCAGGGCGTTCCATTGTCTAATATGTTATATCGCCCAGTGTGTTCCATTGTCTAGGTTGTTGTATGGCCCAATGTGTTCCATTGTCTAGTGTGTTGTATCGCCCAGGGTGTTCCATCGCCTAGTGTGTGGTATCATCCAGCGTGTTGTATCGCCGAGAGTGTTGTATCGCCTGGTGTTATTTCGCCCATTGTTATGTATCGTCTAGTGTGTTGTATCGCCCAGGGTGTTCCATTGTCTGGTTTGCTGTATCGCCCAGTGTGTTGTATCGCCCAGGGTGTTCCATTATCTGGTGTGTTGTATCGCCCAGGGTGTTCCATTGTCCAGTGTGTTTTATCGCCCAGGGTGTTCCATTGTCTAGTGTGTTGTATCGCTCAGGGTGTTCCATCGCCTAGTGTGTGGTATCATCCAGCGTGTTGTATCGCCGAGAGTGTTGTATCGCCTGGTGTTATTTCGCCCATTGTTATGTATCGTCTAGTGTGTTGTATCGCCCAGGGTGTTCCATTGTCTGGTTTGCTGTATCGCCCAGTGTGTTGTATCGCCCAGGGTGTTCCATTATCTGGTGTGTTGTATCGCCCAGGGTGTTCCATTGTCCAGTGTGTTTTATCGCCCAGGGTGTTCCATTGTCTAGTGTGTTCTATCGTCCAGCGTGTTGTATCGCCCAGAGTGTTGCATCGCCTAGTGGATAATGTCAGTGACACTGTTTCTGTTGAAGATTGTATCCATGTGCGTAACTAGACTACGACGGACAACATAACACACGTGGACGGCATTCGTATAATGTCATAGACAGCGGCGATGATGGTGTTTTGTTTCTACCATAAAGGGTTAAATTGTTTTTAGGTATTTTTGGTTCGACTGTTTTTCCCATTCAAACTGCACTGTCAGGTGACTCACTTATATTAGGCGACTTGCTCTATACGATCAGTTTGTAGAACTGAAATCATTCGTTTTATTTACAATTGCAAAGATGAACTTTGACTAAAATTCTGAATAACCAATCCAAACTGATAATAATAGTCTGTATTCAAATATTAATCACATCAGAAGAATATACATGAGAAGTGGTTCAACCTAAAAGACTGAAAATACCCTTTCAAGATTCATACGTCAATAGTAGCAGCCAATATGGTATTAACATTCCCATGATCTCAGCTAATATCAGTGTGTACATATCCGAATAACCACGCATAACCTGACATTTGATCTCTTTTTGTTACGTCTGTTTAAACCAAAGCTCAACTTGGCCCTGTTCATGTCTACCAGTTTATGACATTTTGTTTTTAGTTAGTTCTGTTTTTACTTAATCTCATATCCAGAATTAATACTTATTCAAGTTCGTTTTAGTTCACCGGATGATGGCAAGCTTGTCCGTTGTGTGTGAAGCTGAAACTTTGCATGCTTGTTCCCACATATGACGACACCCAAATTAGAGGTTCGATTTTCGGCATGTCTCCCACAACATATTCTGATGATAATATCCCATTAAGACTCTAATTTTAAGGTATAGTCATCAGTATATATACAACCAATATTTTGACATGGTGACAGGACCGCCTCCGTGGGCTTGTGGTAGAGCGTCAGCCCGGAGCGCGGAAGGTCCGGGGTTCGATCCCCTGTCGCGTTATAACAAAATACGTTAAAAGATAGTACTTGTTGTTACCCTGTCTGGCGCTGGGCATTAAGGGGCTAAAAGAAGGACTGGTCGGCTCGGAGTCAGTATACTGAGTCTTGGTGAGGTATTCATGTTGAACTGCGGCATGCCTTCTCAGTGGGCTAGCACTATAAATTGACATCAGTCTGGACAAGTACAAGCAGCCACACGCGCGAACACACAAACACACATACACGCACGCACGCACGCACTCACGCACACACAGACGCACATACACACACACAGACTTGCATGCACGTCACTATATAAGTGCAGTAATCTTGGACGCGACGTTAAACCCCATGTCACCTCACCACCCAAATGGTGACAGCAAATTTTGTGAAGTGGCCATCTTTGATATTTTAAACATTTGAGTGAGTGAGTGAGTATGGTTTTACGCCGCTTTTAGCAATATTCCAGCAATATCACAGCGGGGGACACCAGAAATGGGCTTCACACATTGTACCCATGTCGGGAATCGAACCCAGGTCTTTGGCGTGACGAGCGAACGCTTTAACTACTAGGCTACCCGACCGCCCCTTTAACATTTGACATATCCAGGTGAGCTTCAGTGCCAGGACACTTTTTGTATATAATATAAACGTCCGAAGGTTTTGTACCGGTAAAATATTTTATTATAATCTAAGGAATGTTAATACTAAGATACACCAATAAGTACAAATCAAACATGGTATGTACAAACAACGTAAACGTTTGCATTATTGTCAATTCTGACTGTCGTCAATGGAAATAAGCACCATACGTCTGGATAGATACCCAGGTCCAGGAAGTACATACACTTAGCATAGCGTACAAGTCATACAACAATACTGACAATGGAGTACAGTTCACAAGATAAAATCATTCCAACTGCAGCTTGAGAGTATCAATCAAGTGTCTGAAAAAGAAAAATTAAAATGTTAGACCAGCTTAATTTGAAAGGTGCCATGGAAATGATACTACTGACAGGACAGTTTCAGTTTGAAATTATTCGGTTGAACTTTTGGTTTGTCATGCTGCTAAACTAAAGTTAAGGATCACACTGATGAGGAGCCATACGCGGGTAAATGTCATAAGCACAAACTTGACAGAATGTTAATTCATTCTTGGCATTGCGTCCTTGGGTGTGATACAAATCAGTTATAATAATGATGGCAATAATAATAATAAAAAGAAGAAGAAGAAGAAGAATCGTAGTCCAACCCAGTGGCCTATTTGACAGTTGTGGATGGTACCTTAATCAACAATCAGAATCAATCTGTTTAATCAGTATTTGAGCGAACCGTTCTTCTTGTTTATGAAAGGGGACATTATTTTATTTATTGGTATTGGAGAGAACCGCTCTTCTTGTGTAGAAAACGAAACCCGTTCAATTTATATTTGAGAGAACTGTTTTTCTTGTGTAGGATACGAAATACTGTTTAATTGATATTTAAGAGGACCGTTCTTCTTGTGTATGAAACAGGATACTGCTTGATTGATATTTGAGAACTTTTCTAGTTTTTGCGTGTTTTGGCTTCGGCGACATAATATTAATAACCTTTAAACAGGTCGCCAATGATATATAAAAGTAAGAAAGATATAGAAATCGACCACCAAAAATAAGTAAAAATGTAAAAATATTTTGCTAAGGAACCCCAGGTGGGAATTATTATAGTGCTAAGATAATCATAAGCATGTGGTGAAAAAAGGAAATTGGGCCTTTTAAAATACTTTGAAGAAATGCAGGGTCACAAAGTTCGGTTAAATCATTGTCAATACGTCAAATAACAACGACTTCCTCCTTCTTCTAACCATTACGGGCATAATAGCAAACCTTGCCTAAAAGAAGGTATATATTAAAGAGTCATAACCTTCATATTCGAATATGCAGTAAACGCGAATTGAAACATCTACAAAAATGTATATTTCATCCTTAACTTCTTTTGAGCAACACATGGGACTACATCTGATTGGACAGTTACAACTCAAGCACATTCAAATTAAGCCGGTCATAGAAAACACACATCCAGTGTCACATCACTATCTAACAATTAATATCGTGACAAATAACTCTGGGAGTCCAGTTCTCTCAGGCGCTGCAATACGTTGAGCAGAGTTTCAGGACCTGCTGTTGTTCGTTCGATTCCCCGATTCAGTCCCAGGTCCGTTGCCAGCATATCTTTCAACATTTAGCTGTTACGCCGTGGCATATCTGAAGCACTGTTCAAAGTGGCGTTGACCCAAACTCACAAATCATTACACCAAATACATATATCCAGTACAGTATGTCACGCATTCTGTATATACTCCAGCAGAAAAGTAACTGTGGTGTCATAAACGTATCGTTAACAATGATGATATGAATCAAACCAGTAAACGCCAGGGTAGTGTGATCCTGTTTAAATGCACAGAAATTCACGCCTCAAATATTATTTACACTTCTCCCAAACTGATATACATCTAAAACAGGGAAGGAAAATAATTTTAGCATCATGCGTGTGTAAAGATCACAAATGTTGGTGCACAGAATTTGAAATTTTGAATTGTTAAAATATTAAAATGATAATAACAAATCTTTAGGAAGTCCATCTTCTGACACTACATTTTAAATCTTCAGGGACAAAAAGAGTAGCTAAGTACTTCTAAACATTCACAAATAGGACCAGGAACACAGTTACTTTCATGTTTGAGTATATATACGGATAATCTGAAAAAGAATCTGTATAAATACCACATGCACATTTCAATGATGATGAAAATGTTATACCTATATATGCTAAATAGTAAATGCGTGTGTGTTAGTTACGTAGCAAGTTCATTTACAGTAAACACGCACCAAAGATTCTAAAGAAAGGTATGAAGCAAGTCCTTTGTTCTGGGTGTCCACTGGTGCTAGGCCTCGAGGCATTTTGGACACAACTGAAAGACAATCGAAAAGCATATCAACCAATATATCGTTCGGTGTAAGAGTAGGATTTTGCAAGGACATTCTATTAATATTTCAAATATCATTTCATAGAGGGCCCTTGAGTAAGCTTCAGTAATGGGGTAAAAGGTGTCGCTAAAGCCAAACAAATGTGGTTCCAATAAGATACGGATAGGAACATTAATGACAGAGGCCCTGCCTACATGCTGAACATTAATGACATGGATCGGATAGGAACATTAATGGTGGAGGACCTACCTGCATCAGGTGGGAACATTAATGATGGATAAACTAACTAGATCGTGCAGGGACATTAATGACAGAGGACCTACCTAGATCAGGTAGGAACATTAATGACGGAGGGCCTCCCTAGATCAGTTAGGAACATTAATGACTGAGGACCTACCTACATCGGGTAGGCACATTAGTGACTAATAAACTAACTAGGTCGGGTAGGAACATTAATGACAGAGGAACTTAATTGATCGTGCAGGAACAATAATGGCAGAGGACGTACCTAGATCAGATAGGAACATCAATGATTGAGGACCTATCTAGACCTGGTTGGAAAATTAATGACAAATGACCTACCAAGATCAGATAGGAACATTATTGACGGAGGAACTAACTAGATCATTCAGGGACATTAATGACTGAGGACCTACCTAGATCGTGCAGGAACATTAATGATGGAGGGCCTACGTAGATCGTTTAGGAACATTATTGACAGAGAACCTATCTTGATCTGAGGGGAAAATTAATGACAAATGACCTACCTAGATCAGATAGGAACATTAATGACGGCGGAACTAACTAGATCACGCAGGAACATTAATGACTGAGGACCTACCTAGATCGTGCAGGAACATTAATGATGGAGGGCCTCCCTAGATCAGTTAGGAACATTAATGACTGAGGACCTACCTACATCGGGTAGGAACATTAATGACTAATAAACTAACTAGATCATTCAGGGACATTAATGACTGAGGACCTACCTAGATCGTGCAGGAACATTAATGATGGAGGGCCTACGTAGATCGTTTAGGAACATTAATGACAGAGGACCTATCTTGATCTGAGGGGAAAATTAATGACAAATGACCTACCTAGATCAGATAGGAACATTAATGACGGCGGAACTAACTAGATCACGCAGGAACATTAATGACTGAGGACCTACCTAGATCGTGCAGGAACATTAATGATGGAGGGCCTCCCTAGATCAGTTAGGAACATTAATGACTGAGGACCTACCTACATCGGGTAGGAACATTAATGACTAATAAACTAACTAGATCATTCAGGGACATTAATGACTGAGGACCTACCTAGATCGTGCAGGAACATTAATGATGGAGGGCCTACGTAGATCGTTTAGGAACATTAATGACAGAGGACCTATCTTGATCTGAGGGGAAAATTAATGACAAATGACCTACCTAGATCAGATAGGAACATTAATGACGGCGGAACTAACTAGATCACGCAGGAACATTAATGACTGAGGACCTACCTAGATCGTGCAGGAACATTAATGATGGAGGGCCTCCCTAGATCAGTTAGGAACATTAATGACTGAGGACCTACCTACATCGGGTAGGAACATTAATGACTAATAAACTAACTAGATCATTCAGGGACATTAATGACTGAGGACCTACCTAGATCGTGCAGGAACATTAATGATGGAGGGCCTACGTAGATCGTTTAGAAACATTAATGACAGAGGACCTATCTTGATCAGGGGGGAAAATTAATGACAAATGACCTACCTAGATCAGATAGGAACATTAATAACGGCGGAACAAACTAGATCACGCTAGAACATTAATGACTGAGGACCTACCTAGATCGTGCAGGAACATTAATGATGGAGGGCCTACCTAGTTCGGATAGGAACATTAATGACGGAAGACCTACCGAGATCAGATAGGAACATCAATCACAGAGGGCCTACCTAGATCGGGTAGGAACATTAATGACAAATGACCTACCTAGATTGGGTAGGAACATTAATGGCGGAAGACCTACCTAGATCGGGAAGGAACATGAATGACAGCAGACCTACCTAAATCGTGCAGGAATATTTATGACAGAGGACCTACCTAGATCGTGCAGGAACATGAATCACTGCGGACCTACCTAGATCGTGCAGGAACATTAATGACGAATGACTTATCTGGACCTGGTAGGAACATGAATGACAGAGGACCTACCTAGATCGTGCAGGAACATTAATGACAGCGGACCTACCTAGATCAGATAGGAACATCAATCACAGAGGGCCTACCTAGATCGGGTAGGAACATTACTGACGGAGGGCCTACCTAGATCGGGTAGGAACATTAATGACGGAAGACCTACCGAGATCAGATAGGAACATCAATCACAGCAGGCCTACCTAGATCGGGTAGGAACATTAATGACGGAAGACCTACCCAGATCGGGAAGGAACATGAATGACAGCAGACCTACCTAAATCGTGCAGGAATATTTATGACAGAGGACCTACCTAGATCGTGCAGGAACATGAATGACTGCGGACCTACCTAGATCGGTTAGGAACATTAATGACAGCGGACCTACCTAGATCGGTTAGGAACATTAATGACAGCGGACCTACCTAGATCAGGATGCTCATCCTGCGAGTCTGAGTCATAGAAGGAACCCTCTGGAGTCACAAGCGACTTGTTCCTAGAACCAGTATACACAAGGTAATGGAAAAATGGACAATTGAGAAAGGAACTTATACGAAAAACATTATATATCTGTTTGAGGAGAGTGTAAAAGGACAAAAAGAACATGTGATATGTTCCTGGTGTCAGAATTCTACCTCTGATCCTCCGTGTACATTTCCTATGAAACATGTATACTGCTATGGGAGCACGCCAATTCTTTGTCAGGTATATTCTTTGTTTCGGCTAGGATGTATTCAAACTTTATGTCCTTGAAGAGAGTGATTAGAAAACAATATATGTTCAAAGGTACGACACAAAAAGATTGTCGTAAAATCGAGTTACATATCCACAGAACTGAACTACAGTTAGTCATGATGGTACAGTTACTGTAGTCTATAGGTCACGGGACCGCCTCCGTGGTCTAGTGGCAGAGCGTCCGCCCGGAGAGCGGAAGGTCCGGGGTTCTATCCCCGGCCGCGTCATGCCAAAACACGTTAAAAGATTGTACTTGTTGTAACCCTGTCTGGCGCTCGGCATTAAGGGGCTAAAACAAGAACTGTTCGGCTCGGAGTCAGTATACTGTGTCCGAGTTGGGTATTCATGTTAAACTACGTCATGGTATCTTAATGAGCTAGCACTATAAATCAGCATCAGTCCGAACTAGTACACATACACACACACACACACACACACACACACACACACACACACACACACACACACACACACACACACACACACACACACACACAAGCATGCACGTCGCTATATAAGTGCGCACACGCACACACACACACACACACACACACACACACACACACACACGAGCATGCACGTCGCTATATAAGTGCAATAATCTTGGACGCGACGTCAAACCCATTTTCACTTCACCTCACCTATATGTTACGGGTGTTTGAACTCTGTACCTGTTTTTCTTCATTTTGTATACTGCCAGTAGCGACCCCACCACTCCTATTGATAGTAGACCACACGCTCCTCTCAAAGCCCAGTTCTCGATCTCCGATATATCTACTGTTGCACATCCCTCGCCACCAGATCGTCCTGGAAGAATTTAAATCAGTTCATCACATATAATGATGTGTGAGTAAGCTGATGATGATGTTTTGGTGTGTTTTTTTTATATTCCATTGAACTATAGCGTTTCATTTTCCCCAGGGATAATAATATATGAGATTATCTCACCTTTTCCAGAACCAGCCCGGCCACCTGACCCGCCGTTTCCACCACTGCCACTTCCTCCTCCTCTACCATCGCCACCGGCTCCACCACCACCACCCCCGGCGCCACCTGCACCACCGGCTCCAGCACCACCTGCCCCACCGGCTCCGGCTCCGGCTCCACCTGCACCACCAGCCCCGGTGCCTCCTGCACCACCGACACCACCGGCTCCAGCACCACCTGCCCCACCGGCTCCGGCTCCGGCTCCGGCTCCAGCTCCACCTGCACCACCAGCCCCGGTGCCTCCTGCACCACCGATACCATCGGCTCCGGCTCCAGTTCCACCTGCCCCAGCACCACCTGTCCCACCGACACCACTGGCTCCGGCTCCAGCACCGCCAGCTCCACCACCTGCCCCGGTGCCACCTGCACCACCAGCTCCACCTGGTCCGGTGCCACCTGTCCCATTACCGCCGCCGACACCACCTGCTCCAGCACCACCGACACCACCAGCTGCACCAGGCCCAGTACCACCTGTCCCATTACCGCCGCCGACACCACCGGCTCCAGCACCACCAGCCCCAGCGCCACCTTTACCACCAACACCAGCACCGCCAGCACCAGCACCGCCAGCTCCTCCTGCACCAGATCCACGTGTTCCATTACCTCCTCCAACACTACCACTAGAATTATTGTTGCAGACGCTGAATTTCACAACAATATGAGCTTCAGTTTTTAGTACAGGAATGCCGCTATCTGAGGCTGCAACGGTAACAACCTGGAACCGGTCTCCCTTCTTATCAGGCTTCTTCTGAAGATTTAATGTCCCGTTTGTGTTATCCACACTGAAATAAGACTTGCTGCCTTTCACAATGGAGTACGTCAATGTCTGAGAAGCGTCACTGTCAGTTGTACCAAATGTCGTTATAGGCGTTCCAGCAGCGACGTCACAAGCTACATCAACTTGATACATGGATTTGTTAAAATGTGGAGAGTTGTCGTTGAGATCGCTTAAAATGACTTTTATTTGTCCATCCACGCTCTTTGCGCTATTTCCGGTGTCAGTGGCTTGCACAACAATGTCATAGAAGTTGGAGCCACCAGTCTCATGATCATAATCAAGTCGAGATGATGTTGTCAGTTTACCAGAAGAGAAGTCCATGAAAAATAGGCTGCTCGCATTTTCACCCGTATCTGAAATACAACATTACAAGGTGAGGGAGTGCGTGCGTTGTGTTTTGCGCCACTGTGAACGGTATTTCACGGCGTGTCAGCTTAATGCGGGTAATCTCCAAAGGAGGCAGGTTCGCAGACGTTTGCTACCACTTTAATGAAACCCTTTAGCTCGGATATTGTGAAGACAAAGATGACAACAACGTAAAAGGCGACTGTGCTTGTCGTAAGAGGCGACTAACGGGATCGGGTGGTCAGGCTCGCTTACTTGGTTGATGCATGTCATCGTATCCCAATAGCGTGGATCGATGCTCATGATGTCAATCACTGGATTGTCTGGTCCAGACTCGATTATTTACAGACCGCTGTCATATAGCTTGAATATTGCTGAGTGCGCCGTTAAACAACAAACAAAACATCAAAAAAAACTATTTATGGGCTCGGGTGGCTGAACTGAACTAAACTTTAATTTATACTCAGCCCGGCATCAGAGGTACAACAACAAACAAAACAAATGAAAGCGCTTCTGATGATTACAGTGAGTGAGTTGGGTTTAACGTCGCTTTTAACAGTATTCCAGTTATATCGCGGTGTGTCAGCTTAATGTGGGAGAAAAGCCCGAAGTGATGCAGGTGTCAGACGTTAATCACTACGGTGAACCCCGCGAGCATGGATATAGTGCTGACAAACCTAGAAACATAATCGAGGCGAACCGGGATTCGAACCAACAATCATAGGTTTCTGGTGTGCCAAAGGGAGGCAACTCTGCACAGCGAATCGCAGCGCCTTAGACGACTGGGCCACCCGTGCCCCCTGTCAGGATATTGAAGGTGACGGATACATAATGTTTTTTTTCCTTTTTCCTGCACAGTGAATCGCAGCGCCTTAGACGACCGAGCCACCCGTGCCCCCTGATATTAACAACCTCTCACCTGATTTCACGGATACAATTCTGTAGGCGACAGAACCATCTTTGTCTTTGTCATCATCCTTGGCTTGGAATGTTTCCACTACGGTTCCAACAGGGACATCCTCCGCTATGCTCTTGTTCGGAAAATTGGAAGAGTTTGCCTGCAGTTTTGGGGTTGTCCACTCCGGCTCAAACTCATTAACAGGAAGCACCTGTATTCAATAAAGAATAGATTATTTTGTTGCATGGTAGTTGTAATCGTTAAAATATAAAGTTTTGACTATCTAGTAAAGGTTAACATAATTAGTGTGTCATGCGGCATTAAATATTTATAACTCCTTTAAATATTTTAGTATATATTGGTGGCCGATGGGTTGCACTGTAATACCATCGGATGAAATTTAGGTTACGCGGGAGACCATCTCTATTGCCTTGTTAACCAAATATAGTCGCAATTCAGGAGATTTTCATTTTGGGCTAGTGGCCGGTGATGAGACCTGGCTCCATAATCCCGAGATCACACAAGAATCCATGGAGTGGAAACACTTCAGGTCTCTAAAAAGGAAAAGACCGCCTCCGTGGTCTAGTGGTAGAGCGTCAGCCCGGTGAGCGGAAGGTCCGAGGTTCGATCCCCGGCCGCGTCATACCAACAGACGTTAAAATATGGTTCTTGTTGTTACCCTGTCTGGCGCTCGGCATTAAGGGGCTAAAACAAGGACTCGTCGGCTCGGAGTCCGTATACTGCGTCCGATTGGGGTATTCATGTTAAACTGCGGCATGGTATCTCAGTTGACTAGCACTATAAACTCGGCATTAAGGGGCTAAAACTAGGACTGGTCAGCTCGGAGTCAGTATACTGTGTCTGAGTGGGGTATTCATGTTAAACTGCGGCATGGTATCTCAGTGTGCTAGCACTATAAATCGGCATCAGTCTGGACTAGTACAAGCATCCACACAAACACACACACACGTACATGCACGTCGCTATATAAGTGCAATAATTTTGGACGCGACGTTAAACCCCATTTCACCTCACCTCACCCAAAAGGAAAACGTTTAAAGCAACTATATCCACTACGAAACTTCTGGCCACCTTCCTTTTCATATATTTACGGGGAACAACAATAAATGGCGAATATTATGCCAACGTATCGAACACATTTGGGACCAGGTGTTCTCCTCCAGCAGGACAATGTTTAAGTTGACACCAGTTTCAATGTGGATACGACCTTATACCCCAAACACCTTATTCATCAAATCTGACCCCTAGATACTACCACCTGTTTCGACATTTGACAATAACACTTGGGTGGTCAGAGATTTAACAAGGATCAAGAATTGGTTGCTGATGTGGAGTGCTGGTTGACAGACCAGAATTTGCCTCCTACAAAGCAGGGACAACTGATCTGGAGATGAGATGGAAAAATTGTACTGAAGTACAAGGGGACATTGTTGAAAAATAAATTAAAGCTTCCGACAATATTGAAGTTTTTTGTATGTAGGCTAAAATAACTTTTGATTCTCCTCGTACCTTGTCCTTTGAAAAACACGTAACGTTTTTTACTTAATCAGTGTCTTATCTACCAATAATGAGGTATGTACCCTGAACCTACCTCGACCACAACAGTGGCTTTCCCTGTGTTTACCCTCCCTGTATCCGGCATGTCAGCTGCCTCCACCGTCAGGGTGTAAGCAAAGTCCTGTGCCTCCAGCTGTTCGTAGTCGACCTTGGATGCATCCACCATTAGGGACGTTCCCTGCACGGTAAACACACCCGCCTCTGCACCTCCAGTGTTTGAGAGAGTCACGTTCACCTGCCCGCTGTTGCCACTGTCAGCGTCACTTATGGTAAAGTTTGCAAGTTCCAGTGCTGTTAGAAGAAATACGTGCAGGGTTCGAAATTCCTTGTTTTAAGTGCTAATGACACGCTTACAATCGCATTGATTAAAATGGGTTGCTGGTGCCTGAAGGGTACACTTAGAATTGGGTTTTTTCCTGGAAAAACTTTTGTTATGGTATGATTCCAGTGTCACATGTACTTTCGCACTGGTAAGCTGCAGAAACATGAAAACATGAACACCTCAACGCAAAGTTTGAATCTCAAAGTAAACCTGGGGATCCATGTAATGAGAAGCGTATTATCAGTCTTAATTAAAAGGAAGGGGACTTCCTGAATACCAACTGCTTTTCTATCGCGTTCCAAGAAAGGTCGAAAATATTCTTCTTGTGGGCAGACTTACATTCCAAAGAGTGAGTGGGTGAGTTTGGTTGGGTTTAACGCCGCTTTAACAGTATTCCCGTTATATCCGGGTGCGTCAGCTGAACGTGGTAAAAGCCCGAAGTGATGCAGGTCTCAGACGTTTACCACTTCGGGGAAACCCACGAGCACGGGTATGGTACTGACAAACCTAGAAACATAATCGGATCGAACCGAGATTCGAACCCACAATCATAGGTTTTTGGCGTGCCCAGGGGACGCAACTCTGTACAGCGAATCGCGGCGCCTTAGACGACTGGGTCACCAGTGCCCTCAAATTCCAACGACCACACTAAATAGTGGGATGAGTGCGCTGTGACATCTCATGAAAAGTATGGTTAAACAGATTTAAGTCAGATTTAAGACAAAACAATTTTCATAATCACAATAATAATAAATAATAGCGACAAATACATTTCCATAATTATGAGAAGATATCTCCATTGCACAATTCAAACAATATCATGAGGATACCGAGTGTTCGCAAAAAGTTGGCACCCATCACAAACACACGAAAAGACAAGTAAATTTTTCACCAGGAGAAAACACTGGAACATACGGTAAAGGTCAAATAAGGAATTGCATCTGTATCACTGATACGTCAAATGTGAAACGTCCTTCACATGTCTACCAGAAAACGTTTTGAAAGCTGTACTTATTATGGATTATGAAAATAATGGACGGATTAGATGGATAGATTAAACAAAGTCAGATATATGTTACAGTACAATTTATACGTACTCTGAGTTCCATTTTCTGTGACATTGAAGCGGAATATGATATCTTCAAAAGTCGGAATGTTGTCATTGATATCGTTGATTGTGATCGTCAACGACTCATTAAGCTTGTTTGTTCCCTTGTCTGTGACGGTCACAGTCAATTTGTTGATCACTTTTATTCCACTGGCACCATCAAAATCGATTCTTTGTTTCAATGTAACCTTCCCGCTTGCCTCATCGATGTTGAAATACTTGTTGTCATCTCCTGTTAATACGAGAAATCAAAAACAAAATATGGCAATGTTTGCTTTCCAACATAACGCAGTCAACTGGCTGCAAATGGTGTGATGTTGCAATACAATACGATTGCCTATATAACATGAATAAAGAATAAGGAATTACGACATGAGACAATGCCACGTATTGCTGTGACCACTAGAATAGGTCTTCAGCAACCCATGCTTGCCGCGAAAGGCGACTATGCTTGTCGTAAGAGGCGACTAACGGGATTGGGTGGTCAGGCTCGCTGACTTGGTTGATGCATGTCATCGTATCCCAATTGCGTAGATCGATGTTCATGATGTCAATCAGCGGATTGCCTAATATTGAAGCAACGCGTTGATAAGATGGTTTCCACAACGCACACACATCCAAGAACATGAAATGGTTGGTCCCCCTTCTGAATCAGAGAGTTAAAAGAACTACCTACCCTCCAGCCCAAACTTGAGTGTGTCGTCCTTATCCTTGTCAGTGGCCGAGAACAGACCCCCGACCACGCTGCCGATCTGTCTCTCCTCGGCCAGGGATGCTGAAGGCGTCACTTTCAGCGCTGGCTTCTCGTCGTACACGTTCGTCACCGTCACCAACAGGGAAAGGGTACTTTCTCTCTGTCCGGTACTGCCTCTGTGTATATTTTAGAATATGTATACAAGTACTTACCGCCAAAAGAAACGCGAACCACATAAACATATACGTTAAGAAGAGATGTTTCCAACGTGTACCACGGAGTGAATGTTTTTTGTTGTTGTTTATTTGTTGTTTAACGCCGCACTCAGAAATATTCCAGCTATATGACGGCGGTCTGTAAATAATCGAGTCTTTACCAGACAAACCAGTCATTGACATCATGAGCATCGATCTACGCAATGGGATACGATGACATGCATCAACCAAGTAAGCGAGCCTCACCACCCGAAACCGTTAGTAGCCTTGCCATTTACGACAAGCATATATAGTCGCCTTAAATTTACGGCAAGAATGGGTTGCTGAGGACCTATTCTAACCCGAATCTTTACGGGTCTATTTCCATTGACGACTGTCAGAATTGACAATAATGCAAACGTTTACATTGTTTGTAAATACCATGTTTGATTTGTACATATTGGTGATCTTAGTAATAACATTCCTTAGATTATAATAAAATATTTTACCGGTAGAGAGAGAGAGAGAGAGAGAGAGAGAGAGAGAGAGAGAGAGAGAGAGAGAGAGAGAGAGAGAGAGAGAGAGAGATGGAAGTACACGATGAGAACAAAAAGAAATGATAGGACTGACACAGGTGGACACAAAGTGTTCACAATAGTGGGAGCTGCACCCCTCCCCCACCAGATCCAACAGTGCAAAGCTAAACGTGCCGCTGAAAACAACGGTTTGGATTTCAAATGCTTCCTAAATAAGCGTTATCAAAGTAAGGTTCCAGGGCTATGATTTGGACCTGTATTCATAAAGTGCAACCGGTGCATCATGTGCAACCAATACGATTACAATGAGAATGAATATATTCTGACATGGGATATATTCATCTGGGCCCACTTGCACAAAGCGATCATAGTGCTAAGATGATCGTAACTCCCATGCTTTTTACAATAGTTGTAGCGCTAAGATCGCTTTGTGCAAGTGGGCCCAGGACTTTGTCCACTTGTAACGAGCGCTCCACAACAACGTGTTCTTGGCGTCAACACAAAATGAAAAAAAAAGAATATGGAATGTGGAAGTAAAGTTTAAAAAGTTTTGCAACAGATTCAGAGAATTACACTTCGTAGCTGCTGCTGCTACTCCGGAAGAACGAAATCCAAAAGTTCTGAGTTTATAAGAGGGGACAACTCTTTCTCTGGTTGCAGAAACGTAGGAATATACATCTGCCTGGGTTCTGACACGTCCCAGGGAACAAATAATATATCCATTAACAATTTTCAAAGTGTATGAGACGAATGACAGCCCGTGTATTCCTACCATATATACCTATGTGAGATTTCCGTGACGGAACACGTCCGCACTTTATGTATGTTGTGATATCCAGCCTCAGGGGGCACGGGTGGCCCAGTCGTCTAAGGCGCCGCGATTTGCTGTGCAGAGTTGCATCCCTTGGACACGCCAGAAACCTATGATTGTGGGTTCGAATCCCGGTTCGCCCCGATTATGTTTCTAGGTTTGTCAGCACCATACCCGGGCTCGTGGGTTTCACCGATGTGGTAAACGTCTGAGACCTGCATCACTTCGGGCTTTCCTCCCACATTAAGCTGACACGCCGTGATATAACGGGAATACTGTTAAAAGCGGCGTTAAACCCAATTCACTCACTCACTCCAGTCTAAGAAAGGATCGGGGAGTAAAGCTGAGCTGCGTCAAGCAATAAATTTTTACTTTATTTATCCAAACTATGTGAATGGCTAGTGCTACCGGTAGGACAGGACATGCTTACACTTTTCGCCAATACCTGGTGTCATCACTGATTTTCAGTGGTCCATTCACAAATTTCCACAACTATTTGCCCTTTACGCAAGTGGAATCTGTTTCGGCAGAAAATCTTGGTTGGTTATTTTCTTGCACCGACAATTTATATCATCACGTTTGATTTGAACACTTCGTCGTCATTAAAACATAACGATATGACAACATATTGTTTTAACATAGTAGGTTATTAGGTTTCACCCTACTCGCTGGAGTGTTTCTTTTCACATGGCATCAACTACGGACCTGTCTCACATGATTAATAACATGCCACTGTGTCATAATTTAATATCTTCAATACATTACGACTTAAACATGAAATCCCAGTCGCTAAGTAGAGTGGCGTCCCTTAGACGTGCCAGAATCCAATGATCGTGTAACGGATCCGCCCTGTTTATGATTCTTGGTTTGTAGACACCATTCCCATGCTCGCGGGTTTGACCAAAGTGGTGAACTTCTTGGACATATATATCATCGGAAATTCTTCCCATATCAAAGTGACACGCTGTGGGAGAACTGATCATATACTCTTTGGTGAACTAAGGTCACTCTCTCACCATGAAAATCCGAATCCATAAAAATAATCAACCCGTGAAGATCCGGAGTAGAATAGGTCTTCAGCAACCCAGGCCTGCCGCAAAAGGCGACTATGCATGTCGTAAGAGGCGACTAACGGGATCGGGTGGTCAGGCTCGCTGACTTGGTTGATGCATGTCATCGATCCCAATTGCATCGATGCTCATGATGTCATTCACTGGATTGTTTGGTCCAGACTCGATTATTTACAGACTGCCGTCATATAGATGGAATATTTCTGAGTGCGGCGTAAAACAACAAACCATACATAAAAATCGAACAACAATGACATACGTGGGGATTCCATGTCAGTATTTAGGTCCCCAGGAAACACTGCTTGTCGTAAGCGGCTGCAAAATATCCTAATTGTGTGGATGATCGATGCTCGTGATCACTGGATTTTCTGGTCTAGATTCGATTATTTACAGACCGCCATCACACAGCTGTAATATTGCTAAGTGAGGCGATAACCAACAAACACATAAACATAGAACAGCGATCGGAAAAGGTTTTTACCTCACTTTAACCATGTGGTATTCATTTTCCTCATAATCCAACTTCTTGATCAGCTTGATATTAGATCCTTCAGCTTTGAACACACTGGCCCATTTTTCAATGACCTCGTAGGTCATGTTCCCCGGTCCTTGATCTGGCATCGTGAACACGACCGCTCCGATGTCCTTGCCCTCTGATACCTCTGCCTCAAAGGAAGACTGATTCATTTTCATCTGAGGTAGGACCTTGTGAATCTTAATCCTAGTGGTGCCAGACACACTCCTTGGCGGACTCCCACTGTCGGCTGCTGTGAACTTCAGATTGTAGTGTTCGGAAGCCGCGTTCTTCATGCTCTTTATGAGTTTCAGTATCCCTGACGTTTTATCTAACGTCATTACATCCGTCACGTTGGCTCCAGTGTCTGAAGCAGAATGAGTTGTCGGTAAATCAAAGTTATTTCTTACTAGAATTATCAAATTAAGTATATATCAATAAAATAGTTCATACAATTATTATAACTCCATGACACAGCTTCACTCGCTGTTTTCATACGAGTGAAGTGATCCCGAATTACCTGCATGTGAAAACTTTCGCTTTTGTCATTCAAATAAAACGGGAACACATTGGCTGTTCGTTAAACACTTTTTCATTGATCAGCTGCATTCACAAGATATTTTATGCGAAGGTAGATGAGATGTACGAGTTTTTAAAAACAAATACGTGACACGAAACTAGAGTGGGTAAGTGAGTATGGTTTTACGCCGCTTTTAGAAATATTCCAGCAATATCACGGCGGGGGACACCAGAAATGGGCTTCACACATTGTACCCATGTCGGGAATCGAACCCGGGTTTTCGGCGTGATGAGCGAACGCTTTAATCACTAGGCTACCCGACCGCTCCTATTAAACTAGACACAATGCTAGAAGATAGATGAAACTCCACATAATACTATGCTTTATGAAACGAGAGAGGGGAGCCAGCAAAGACTCACACCAACGATCGCTCAGATTAAAAAGCGCTGACGGTAATATTTCTCGCTTGAAAACGGTCGTCGGCTTCACACATTACCTCAATGCCTCAAGACCGTGAATTATTCACGATGCAAAAAAAAGTAAATACCTGATGTCACTGAATCCAATGAATATGACAAAGTCCCATCCATCCCCAAATCGTCGTCAGTTGCTATGTAAGCAGCTATTACAGTGCCTTTAGGTGTCGAGTCCATTATGGTAATGTTGGGGAAGGATCCATCTTGTTCAGGGGCCGGGGACTTCCACTGTGGGTCAAATTCATTTTTCGGCAGAACCTAAGGAATATCGATACATGATTAAAATTTGTTTATGAGTCAAATGAGGGAAACTCTGATACGGTCGTAAATAATGCAAATGACCATATGAAGTATTTAAACACTCTGTGAAAAAATAAAAATGTCAACTGTTAAGAGACGTGTTGCTTATTCAATATCTTGTATTTCACTTGTATCAAATGTTAATCAAGTTATGAATACTTCATTTACCTATTATTTCACGTGCAAGAAATTTAATGGATTTTTCGTATTTGAATCAATGTCTGTCATTTAAGATTGTTCTTGGAAAAAATCATGAGATGCTAATCTTTTACTATTTGATCATAACAAACAATCACAAACATCAAACACAATGTAAAAACACATTGCTAAGTATCAGACAATACGAAGTTTCGACACGACATCGTATTAAGGTAACTCTACGCATTTGATTGTGTTATTATTCACATGCATGAATAGTGGAACCTCATTATCCCGGACTTTCTTACTCCGAAATGCGGACATTACGTGCGTTTCAGTAATAAGCAAATCGTGATGACGAAATTTGTTTCAAAACTGTAGCATCCAGAGTAGTGAAGTTCCGCCAATATAAAGAATACATACTACATCACTCCGTGTTAGTATGACGTTAAATCTGAAACAAACGTCACATCTATATAAAATGTTTGAAAATCCAATGGAATGTTGTTTACAATAAAAATATAAAAATATTAAACTCATGGTACGAATGATAATTTCTTATTATCCATGTTTCGTTCTTAATGCAAATATTTCATAATGTGTTAAGGCACACAAAGGCTAAATACACTTTACAATGCCATATGTATCTGCGTTAATAATTCAATAACTAATAACATGCATGTATTTAGTTTCTTTTTCAAGAGCCCTTGGACGTTGATACTCCATTAAGAATCTCATGACGGTTCACAACATCCCATACTTGTACTGAGAGTTGGCAAAATGAGAATCGGGTGGATACAAAGTGTGAACCGCCTGACTGTCACCCTTCCCCAGCGTTGATTGTTGTTCTTGTTATCAACCACTGGTTCGCCTAGCCAAGATTCATAAAAAGGTCCACTATAAAATATTCTAAAAGATTGCTGACTGTGACGTAAAACAACATTTTGTTTCACTGTTGCCACAATATCTGTTCGCCTGTTTCAGGGTATTGAAACATCAACTTGATAAATAAACTTATAGCAACTATGAACCTATTCCTGCTATGGGACGTAACTGTGCAGTGTACCGTTCATTGTATGACCTTATGCAGTAAAGCCCACTCAATACAGACGGTACCGTTGCCAGCTAAAACGACCGGACTAAACAATGTCCAGACTTACTGGCAACAGCAAACAATAAGAAGAGGTTTTCGAATTATCCCTGTCCGAATTAACTCAGATTTACTTAATTTAAGTTGTAAATACGTTCCCATGTTGTTACCTTGACAAACACCAAGACAGTGGCCGTCATCGCCTTGTCTTTATCGGGTTTATCTACTGCGATTATCGAGATCAACATAGGATTATCTCTGAGGGTTTCAAAATCAATATTTTGGCCATGCACAATGAGGTCACTGTCATTTAGGGTGAACGCGTTGGCAATTGTTTTTCCCATAATCTGAAGAGAAAATTCTCCATTTGTGCCGGCATCCATGTCTGAGCAGTTCAGGGCCTTTATCACATCTGAAAAGGTGAATATTTAACAAAGACATTACACAGATCCTAAGAGTGACCATTTCAAAATATTTGATGTCCATTTTTAATACTTAGTTTATGGCTCCGAAAGATCAAGAATTATAAGGGTAGAAAAAATCAGGTGGTCAGGCTCGCTGACTTTGTTGATACATTTCATCGTATCTCATTTTGGTAGATTGATGCTCATGATGTCAATCATTGGATTGTCTGGTCCAGACGCGATTATTTACAGTCCGGTGTCATATAGCTGGAATATTGCAATATAACAACAAACAAACAAAATCAATAGAAAGGACAAATCTGCAAATATAAAGGGTCATTAAGCACACGAAGCAGCACGTATCATTCCATTGTTGTATACAGTAAACTACGTTTATACCGAACACGCTTATAAAGAACTGACGGATATAACGAAGGTATTGTTTGGTCCCGGCCATTTGTTATATATATTTATCATTTAACTAAAGCATTTATCCATGACATAAGCTTATGACATAAAAACATGTATGTCATACCCCAATGACATAAGTATGCAAATTAGATATGCAAATTAGATAACCGGAAGTGGGACTTTTTTCGCCGGTGCACGTGAGTAGGTGTTTACAAACAACATGGATACCTTTGATGTTGGAGACATTATTTCAATTATTCTGCAAGTCTGTTCAAGTATTTTGTTTAAAATAATCCGAGGAACTTTTTTTCTCAGCGAAGGAATATGCGATAAAGGAGTTAAGAGGTTGTTTATTTTGGTTTACACGGCAATGGAAAACATGTATCACTACGCACGATCTATACGTAAGATTTCGACAAGTTGCTGATGTTAATGTTTAATGTAATTATTCCTTAATTGGGAAGCAAAAATGTGAAAATGATAAATATAATTCATTACTCGTGTTTTTTAATATGGGAAATATCAACCTCGTCCCGTTAATGGGTATTTGCCTCGCCAAAGGCTCGGCAAATACCGATTAACTAAGACTCGGTTGATATTTCCCATATTAAAAAACACGAGTAATGAATTATATTTATCATTTTCACATTTTTGCTTATAACGAACTACAGTTGTAACAAACTAAAATCAGTGGTCCCTTTGAGTTCGTTATAACCGTAGTTTACTAGTTAACACTAATGACATAAAAAAGGATTATAAAAAGACATGCGCCCACCCACATTATGGTTTGGAAATATTATCGGTAACCCAGTGATGAAAACTTGTATTCAAGTTAAATTTAACGTGGCGTAGAATATTTTCAAATATTACTGAAATGTCACCGTTTTCAGTTTTGATCAGACCGCCTCCGTGGTCTAGAGCGTCCGCCCGGAGAGCGGAAGGTCCGGGGTTCGATCCCCGACCGCGTCATACCAAAAGACGTTAAAAGATGGAACTTGTTGTTACCCTGTCTGCGCTCGGCATTAAGGGGCTAAAACAAGGACTGGTCGGCTCGGAGTCAGTATACTGTGTCTGAGTGGGGTATTCATGATAAACTGCGGCATGGTATCTCAGTGAGCTAGCACTATAAATCGGCATCAGTCCGGACTAGTACAAGCAGCCACACAAACACACATACACGTACATGCACGTCGCTATATAAGTGCAATAATCTTGGATGCGACGTTAAACCCCATTTCACCTCACCTCACCTCACCCAGTTTTGATCATGCTTATATCAACTATAAGGTTGTCTAGGGACTGGTCATATATCATTGGGCCGGTGGGTGGTGGTGAGGTTAGGAAGGTGGGCATGACTAATTGTTTTCTTTTTCTTTAAATAATAAGGGATTATGATATTTATGTATTATGTATTTTGTAAAGATGGGCTTGAAAATATGTTACATGAAATATGGGCCAACAGTCCCGGACCAATCCCCCTACTAATAAATTACTAGTAACGTATCATTAACATTAGTTCAACCTTTAGTATAGATGATATACACCTTGGGACTTTGCTTACGTGTGTACTAGCATCCATGTGTGAGATTTTCGGCTTATTGTAAGAAAATGTATACTTATCGTACCAGTTGTATTTTCTGTCACAGAGTATTTTAACACTCTCGGTTCACACTGGGGGCCGTTATCATTTCTGTCACGTATGGAGATGTTGAACATTACACTCGAGGCCAGTCCGCCCCTATCTGTCACTGTCAAGTTTAAACCATCGAGCATCTGGCGTCCGTCTTCCCCATCAGCATCTATTTTCTTGGCGATACTCATTTGCCCACTGGTGGCGTCTAATTCAAAATAGGCACTGTCGTTCCCTGTACAGAGAGTAATGTAGACAAATACTTCCCAATCAATTATAGACAGTGTGTGAAACGTACTGTTTGTTTGTTTGTTGTTTAACGCCGCACTCAGCAATATTCCAGCTATATGACGGCGGTCTGTAAATAATCGAGTCTGGACCAGACAAGCCAAGACAAGTCAGAGAGCCTGACAACCCGATCCCGTTAGTCGCCACGTACGACAAGCATAGTCGCCTCTTAAGACAAGCAAGGGTTGCTGAAACCTATTCTACCTCGGATCTTCACGGGTATTGCTTCGGCTGAGATGACTGTGCCACTCGTGCCCCCGATTGACAAATTAAAGCACCACTGTTTTAATGTGCCGAGAAGACCAGACAATCCAGTAATTGACATCATGAGCCTCGATCCATGCAATTTGGATACGATGACATGCATCAACCAAGTCAGCAAGCCTGACCACCCGATCCCGTTAGTCGTCTCTTACGACAAGCATAGTCGCCTTTTAAGGCAAGCATGGGTTGCTGAAGACCTAATCTTCCCGGATCAAAAGCGTTTGGCATTATCAAAGTATGAATATAATACACTGGATAATTGAGGATTGGCTAATTAATATTGTGAAAAAGTTTTGCATCATCAAAGTATGAATTAGCTAATCCTCAATAATCCAGTGTATTATATCTATATTCCATTGTGATAAGTACCCTGGACCCTATTGTCTCCGTAGTTTCGGTTTGAAATATCCTCCCAATCAAATTACTCTCACAAGCGAGAGAATTTATGTGCTAAATCGAGATAGGAGAGATGGTGAACAAAATTATACGCTGGATAATGGAGTGTGACATTAGTCTATATTACATACATAGTATCTGAGCGAAAAGCTTTATCAATGACTTACATTAAGGAGACAAACACCACATACCATTCAGAACGAACGTGAGCTTATCATCCTTGTCGTTGTCCTTGACCTTGTATATGCCACTTATGAAGGACCCTACTTCCATCTCCTCTGGAAGTTCACGAACATCTGAAAGCTTTATTTCAGGAGCTTCATCATACACATTTTCCACTGAAATGTGCACGAAAAAAGGAACGTCATTTTCGTCGTCACTTGCACTGAAACAAATCCATGTGAAGGTGAGCCATGAAATAATCCTGTGTAATATATTAAGTACCTCATGGATGTGCTTGGAAACCTTTGTTTGTATTATCGTGACATAATCGTTGCACATCATTATCAGAGGGCACTACATTTGCTTCTGAGGATTGCAATAATTGAATGCACTGATGCCCCCTCAGCGTCAAAGACGTCGTTTGACGACCGAGGAATTAGGCATGCTTGAAACTGGGTCAACAAAACGTCATGTTCTAAACGTCTTTGGCGTTAGCCAAAGTGTGATCAACAGGGCATGAACTCGACACCAGACGTTTGGATCAGCTACCCAGCGACAAGCAGGTGGTCGACAATGTTCCACCACACAGCGAGTAGACAGGTTCCTCCTGATGCAGCAAGACGTCATAATTTCGTGACTGCCACCATGCTCAAACATGACCTGCGGAACGCTAGTGGCGTTAACGTTTCTACTCAGACAGTTCGTAATCGTCTCAGTGAGGATGATTTTGGGGCACCGAAGGCATGCAATCGCATCCCAAAGACCCGACATCACAGGCACGCACGTTTGGATTGGCTGGAGATCATGACTGGGCTCCAGTACTTTTCACTGTTAAATCGAGATACTATCCAGACTTGGACGATAACGCACAACCACGGTTTGCAAGGATCGTTGATGCCTACTTAGAGCAGGAGACCATTATCCGCATAGAGTGGCCCGCCCTGTCACCTGACGTCGACCCTGTCGAATACATGTGGAACGACCCGCAGATCGTCCTCTCACGACGCCCTGTCCCTTCGGCAACTCTACAGGAATACTCTTACTGAAGAGCGGAACAATCTTCCCTTGGCAACCTTCCAGACACTTATTGGGAGCATGAGACGACGGTGCCAGGCTATGCTCGCATCACGTGAATCACATACGCGCTACTAAGAGGTTGTTTGTTTTTACATTGAATGTATTTTCATGAGTTTTTACGTTTCAATGTTGGTCAGATACTCTCATTTTGACGGGTGATCTGGCTGCTTATTGGTCGAATGTTTGTTGCATTGTGTGGCACATGACAACGGACATTTGTTCATGAAACATGTCTTCGCGCAATACTGTCTTTAGCTATTTCAACAGATGGATACAATTTGACGTATAACCTTTTAAAGTGGTGATCCTTAGAAACCGTTCAGTATTACAATGTACATAATGTCCGAAAATAATGTAAACCAAGAGGTCTTTTCTTAGCTCTCAACAACTGCCACTAACGCAGTGATGTTCAAAAATAATAATTTACTTACCTTGCTTTAATGATGTAAAATGACTTTTCTTCATAATCCAGTTCCTTCACTGATATAAGAGTGTGCGTGTCGAATGTGAATTCACTGGACATTTTCCCATCTACTTTAAGTGTAACGTTCCCGCCATCAGGATCGCTGGTGGTAACATTGAGAACTTGTCTCCCTTTTTTAGTGGATTCAGGCACCGAGACACTAAACATGGTTTTCTCCAGATAAGGCGGCTGGTTGCCTGAATGTTTGATCTTGACTCGTAGAGAGCCTTGTATTGAATTGGGGAAGAGCCCGCTGTCTGTTGCCATGACAATTACATCATAATATTTGACGGTTTTGATGTCCAGCTGTTTCAGAAGACTGTCTTGAAGATATAAATTCCCTGTTGATTCATCCATTGAAAACAAGCCTGTCACATTTTCATCTGTATCTAAACACAGGAAAATGAACACAAAAAAAGAATCGATCATAGTCAATGAATCAACAGTAATATCGGGTCATTCATACAGCCCTCATATTTTAATAATCCAAAATGTTAATGTTGTGTGCAACTATTCATATCTGAACATTTATAAATAACACATGTGCATGCATGTTCATAGATAACTGGAAACAAAGCCATTAAGTTTCCAGAAATATGAATTCGAAAAATATTTTGATTATATTTGTTAATGTTTGATCTTGATATAAAATGTATTGCTGTCAGTAACATTGACTCCGCCATGTTGACTGCTAAAACCTGTTTCAATATTTAGGAAAGTCGTAAATAATTATTTATTGTCTTATGGAGGACACGTGTGAGTAATTATGTTTTTGACGGGAGCGCATTGACGGAATCCTTTACCCTAAATAGTAGGGGATGCCTAATGGTGAAAGCGTTCGCGCGTCACACCGGGGTTCGATTCCCCACATGGGTACAATGTGTGAAGCCCATTTCTGCCGTGATATTGCTGCTGGATAATTGCTAAAAGCGGTTTAAAACCATACTCACTCACTCATTCGCCCTAAATACATGATTTGTAATGTGGAGATATTACGTTACGATTTCTTTGATAGCAATTTCGAGTTTCTTGTATGCTGAATATAATGTTTGAAATTGATGATGATTTCACTCATCATTACTATAATTGTTTATAAATGACGCATATTTAGATCTATACATAACGTCCAAGAAGTGGTCATTGATGTGCTTCGAACTCAGGCGCCTATCAATTAAATGCGCCTATTCCATACGTTAAAAAATATCCTGCATACCACCTGTACCGAGTTAGAGCTATATTGAAAAGCGCAATAGCGAGGGAACACTGTACTCTTGTTTTCGGACAGGCAGATTGGATAGGAATATATATATATAGTGGAAGCTGCAACTAAAATCACACGATATTTGAAGATATTATTCCTGATAAAATAATAATTTCAGATAAATTTTTTTTCAAACAATTGCATCAAAATCATTGGGTGATTGATGTAGTTACCGAGCTATCAAAACAATACCATGGAATTGGGAAATAATTGAAATGATGTCAAGAATTGAAAACACCAGTTTCAATTTGGTCATTCTTTGTGTACTGAAGAAAACCGTTAGTTTTGAAGATATGCTCACATCCCTGTGAAATGAGTCAAAGTCAAACTTGTTGCCATGAAAATGGAACAAATAATAATTCTAAAAATCCTTAAATAGCAAAAGGCATCAGTTGACAATTTGGTCTCTGTGTGTACAGAATTTAATGAAAGAATATCTATTAGTTTTGGAGATATGGTCCGATAAACACACCACTATGAGTCAAAGTCAAACTGTTGCCATGGAAACGGAAAAAATTATATTGTAAACATTCCTAAATAGGAAAAGGCATTAACTGACACCCTGAATTTTGAGCGTGCCAAGTTTCATGAAGGAATATCTATTAGTTTTAGAGATATGATCCGGACCCATAAAAATATTATGGACGGACGCACAGACACGCTGAATACTATACCACACACACACACACACACACACACACACACACACACACACACACACACACACACACACACACACCCATATCACATACCAGGGGGATAATAAGATGACCTTTCTGAGTCTAAATTTTATAGACTATTTACGATTTAAAAGACACTGTACCTTTTGAGACGGTCCCTAGAGTATATGTGACATGTCCGTCAGTGCCCGTGTCCTGGTCAGTAGCCTGGAACATGGAGATGACCGTCTCTGTCCTGGCGTCCTGGGGGACAGTTACGGGTGGGAATGTCCCATTGTCAGACTCAGGGTACTTCCACACTGGTGAAAACTCGTTCTTTGACAGTGTCTAAACAGAAGTTGTAATACGTTCATACGGTATGTAATACTCATAAGCAAATGTAACTTAGTCTGATAATGGTCTTCTTTATCGTTTTTGTGATGTTTATAAAATAAAAAGGAACACTTTCCAATGTCATATCTGAAATGAACAGAATTAATCGAACGTTTCCGACTGTATATCAAGCATAGTGTCATCACCATTGGATAGTGATACACATGATATAGTCAGAATTGTACAATGGACTATGCTGTGACAAAATTTCTTATAATCTTGGAGTTTTGTTGCTTGAGTAAAACATATAACTTGAAGATTTAAACTGATTTAAAAAGTTTCATTAGGGAGAATTCGGAACCCCAGCAAGCTTCCTAAAAACTCTCTTTTTCTGTTTCGACGTTTCAAACTCTGCCCAGCAAATCGGGTCTTCAGACTTTGTGGTGAAATGTGTTCTTTTCAGACATTATGGAGAGCATTGCGGTTACTTTCATTGCCAATTAGAGAAAATGTAATGTGTTTCTTTCACTTTGTCCCCATAACAAACATCAAAACGGCCTCACGTTCCCCTGTTCTGTCTTAACAAATAGTTGAGTGTGTGCATAGTTAAATGACTGCCCAATCTGTCAAGCCATGTTGTCCATACCTTCAAAATAATTATTTACTTCGCGTTGTCAAATTAATTTTTACTTGACCACAGGACCCGTGAAGATTCCGGGGTAGAAAAGGTCTTCAGCAACCCATGCTTGGCTAAAATGTGATTGTGCTTATCGTAAAGGCGACTAACGGGATCGGGTGGTCAGGCCCGCTGACTTGGTTGATGCATGTCATCGATCCCAATTGCGGGGATCGATGCTCATGATATTAATCGCTGGATTGTCTGGTCCAGACTCGATTATTTACAGACCGTTGTCATATAGCTGGAATATTGCTGAGTGCGGCGTTAAACGACAAACCAACCAACCAATCAACTTGACCACAGTTACTTTGAGTATTGAGCATTCATGTTATTATATCTTGTTTATTGGGTCCATATACTGCAAAGTATGAATACATAATGTAACTTTATATTTCAACAAAATATCAACTCCCTAAATTGAAGTTTAAACTTTAGGTAAGTAAGAGGTTGATATACCTGCACATATATCATGACATTAGTACTCTGACAGTCCTCCCTGCCAGGTCTGTCTTCAAGAAGGATGGTAAGGATGTATGACGATGCCCCTTCCTCCAGCGCCTCAAAGTCTATGCTGTTGCCTTCCACATACAGTTCCGTCCCCGACACTGTAAAGGTGATGTTGTCAGGTGCTCCCTTCAGCGTGGTGGTGAGGTTCACGTCGTCACTGTCACTGTCTGAGCATGTCAGACTCAGTAGTGGGTGATCTGTACGTTGAAGGAAGAACGTTAAATTGCTGAGTCATCTGTTTTACGAAACACATGCCTGTGGGTCCCATAAATTGTGGAATGACATAACAGGACATACAATGGTTATTGCATTGCCTTAGTGCACAGAAGTGCTAAACATTATTTGTTTGTTTCTCGTTTAACGGCGCACTCAGCAATATTCAATAATCGAGTCTGGACCAGACAATCTAGTGAGCATCGATCCACATTAGGATACGATGACATGCATCAACCAAGTCAGCGAGCCTGACCACCCGATCCCGTTGTTGCCTCTTACAACAAGCACAGTCGCCTTTTACGGCAAGCATGGGTTGCTGAAGACCTATTCTACCCTTGATCTAACTTCGTAACAAAAAGTGTAAAATGAAGAACATGCCTAACATTCAAAGTGCAGGTTCGAGTGGTGAATTCGATTACCTCATACATGAATTAACATCCAATAAATGTTTGGACCAGATGGTTTGGTTGATGTATTAATCATAGATTTTTAACGCCGCACTCGACAGTATGCTGATAACAGGACAGTGAACGTTGTTCAGCCTATATTAGTAGAAATATATCGAGATGAAAATTGGTAACGCCCCTCCTGTATATTTGAAAACGAACTGTCCAAAATTAAACTGTTAGAATACTATTTCTTCTGAAAGCAAAACACAATTACTCGACCCAAAACACATTTCACAAAAAATGGTCTTTGCTATTGTTTCATAAAATAATCTTTACATATTTGGCTATATTTGGCTTTTGATATTATTCTTGTTCTGAATCCAGCAACTGCCATCACTGCTATGGTTGCAAAGCTTACACGTACCGTAAGTCGTATTCTCGGTCACATTGATCCTGTAGAGAGCCTGTGTACAAACAGGAGCATTGTCGTTGATATCGGTGATGGTGATGTTCAGTGAAGTGTTGGCAGAGTTACCTCCCTTGTCAGTGACGACCAGTACAAGGTCATGAAGTTCACGAACCCCAGAACGTCCGTCGTGATTGATCAAACTTTTTACAACCATCTCTCCCGAAGACACGTTGATGTCAAAATAAGTCGAGTCGTTTCCTGTAACAATAGGTACATGTTGAATTTGTAAAGTGAACGCCAATTATGTCTGTGCAGGATTAACGCCGCAATTAACCACCCTGCTTTTTCACTCTGGTGAACCAACCACAAAGTCCATGCTAATTTACAAGATTTTTATAATCAGTGTTCCCTTCAGCTTGGTCTTTCGATAAAGTTGAGACAGAAAATGCACCTTATCTGTCGACGGAGTCCATAGGAAGTACCAATCAGCAACGAGTATCTTAACGCATGGTAAGATAAGGTTATATGCCATGTGTTTCATTGACGCGCAATTATTGTTTGTTACTGTTGGTACTACGCATTCCTACGCATTCTGGATATGTTATCGTTGATACCTGCTTTGAAAAATGCGGTACATGGCTGTTATCTGAAAAAAGTGACAAGGTAACCCATAAATTTTATATGCTGGAAAATGACGAACTTCATTATAATGACATGATTATGTTTTATTGAGACACTTATCAAAGGTAGTTGAGTACACTTAACATAGCATATACGAGAGAAATATAAGGGAGATAAGGTGTGTTTTAGGTCGTGTGCCAGCCGTCACTGATCTTCCCGAGGCAAGCATGTCAGCTAGCCTATATCAAAAGCCTAGTTTTCACCCATCAAGCCCACTTTTCTTTGCTCGATCCTGGCGCCACATCACGTAGATCACGAGTTGTGCCCCTTGTAATGAAAACGCGACATCCAATCAGATTGCTGTTCTCATATCGTATGGCTCCACAAAGATTGTGACTACCATAGACGACGACCTTGTCGATCAGAAAACGAACATATTACCGATTTCATCCCTGACAGACAAACACAGGCAATCATCGACGGGTTTAAACGATGAAAAAAACATGTTCGTGTCAACAAAGAAAGTCAGGGTTAAATCACTTTCATACGAAAATGTACCAGTTGTGGATGACGATTTTGTGAAACGTTCTCGTATTTAGCACAGGAAAGTGGGCTTGATATGGCAAGGGTCGAAACAGGGCTTTGATAAAAAGACAAGTGGACACTCTTGCCTCGGGAAATATGGCTGTCAAGGTGTCCGTCAAATGGTTCGACATCAATACAGAGGAAGATATTTTAGATAAACAGGCAACAATTATGCCCGTAAGATAATTTCGTTGTCAACTGGTCAATCGGGTATATGGTGTGATGTACCCTGTGTTCGAGCCTAACTGTAGGTTCACGTAGGTACATCATACCCAATACTCATCGAGACTGGTTGACAAATAATATCACTGCGTATTGTTGAACGTGTTGGCACGGGTGGCCTAGTCGTCATCGCTGTGCAGAGTTGCGTCCCTCGGACATGCCAAAAACCTATGATCGTGGGTTCGAATCTCCGTTAACCCTGATTATGTTCCTATGTTTGTCAGCCCTCGGGAGTTTCACAAAAGTGGTAAACGTCTACGTCTACGTCCATGCGCTGCGTCATTTCGGGCATTCCTCCCACATCAAGCTGACACGCCAAGATATACTGTTCAGTGCCGCGTTAAACAGACATATTGGTGTCAACAAAGACAGGCAGTAGAAAAGCACTTACATACGAATGTAAAGTTCTGAGAATGACTGATCTCGTCACCTTGCCGCTTACAAGCGCAGTACTTGGGCGACTTGATTGAAAACATCGAAATACTTATAGAATATTGCTCTTCGCTTAATTGTTGAAAGAACTTCAACGCAAATTCGAAAATCTACATGTTTTCGAGCCCGGATGTTGATTTTGTGAAACGTTCTCTGATTGGACTGTCAATATGTGAGATAGGCCAATCACATTTAGCACAGGAAAGTTGATTTGATGTGGCAAGGGTGGAAACTAGGCTTTGATATAGGATAGTGGACATGTTGCCCTCGGGGAGATGGCATAATGATTATACATACCCATGAGAGTGTAAGTCAAATAATCTCCCCTGTCCCTGTCCTTCACATTGAAGATACCGCTGATGACAGATCCAACAGGAATCTCCTCTCGAATTTCTCTGACATCGGAGAGTGTGATCACTGGGACTTCGTCATATAGGTTCTCCACAGATACGTGTATAATGAATGATACATCATTTTCACCGTCACTGGCACTGAAGACAAAGAGGGTAACATGAACAAATTCAGTCATATGAAGTGTGATAACATTACATTTAGTCAATTGACCGTGGGGATCCCACCCCGATGGCGTGGGACGATGCTCACAATATCAATCACCTTGATTGTCTGGTCATGACTCGATTATTTACAGGCCGTCTTCATGTAGCTGAAAAACTGCTGAGTGCGGTGTTAAACAACAACAAAAAAAAACACGTACTGAATTAGGAATGCAAATGTCTGTACGAATTCGTCCAAGTAAATTCAAAGAACCTTGCTATCACACCAGTGTTTGCAAAGTGGATAAACGTTTCCCTACACCATCGTGAGTTAAGATCGAAGATGCTGTGCAGATTGCCAACTCAAATACTTTACTGAATATCTGCTATACAATATGTTCATGTATGTAACATTATTTGTTTTCAGAATCTATTTCATCAACAAAATCAACAATATTCGTAGTTTTCAAGAATGAAGCAGGCATTAGCAAAATATTTTATTACCTTGCTTGTAAAATGTAAAAACTCCTCTTCTCGTAATCCAACACAGCTTTGGTTACCAACCCGAGGCCATCAAACTGAAAAACACCTTCATCCTTCCCCGTCCTAGACAGTGTAACGTTGCCCCCATCAGGATCAGTCGCAGTGATGTTGACCACGACGGTGCCTACTCCAGCCGACTCGGCCACTGATACACTGTACACTGTCTTCTCGATATAGGGAGGCTGGTTGTTGGAATGTTTGACCTTCACTTTGATGACCCCTTGGATTTTCTCTTGCGGGAAGCCATTGTCCCGGGCCAGGATTTGTATGTCGTAATACTTGATGTCCTGGATACCTTTCTGTTTCAGCATGCTCTCCTTCAGGTACAAATTCCCAGTTTGTGGGTGGATCTCGAATAGTCCAGTAATGTTGTCACCGTTATCTGTTGACAAAAATGTTGAAAGAATCGATGTTAACAGAACATGTTAAGAACATAACTATTTTGTAATTTTCACCAATAATGATGGCAACTTGTATTGCTCAACAGGCACGGGTGGCCCAGTCGTCAAAAGCGCGACAATTCGCTGTGCAGAGTTGCATCCGTGGGGCAAGCCAGAAACCTATGATTATGGGTTCGAATCCCGGTTTGCCCCGATTATGTTTCTAGGTTTGACAGCACCATACCCGTGCTCGTGGGTTTCACCGAAGTAGTAAACGTCTGTGACAAGCATCACTTCAGGCTTTCCTGGGCGGTCGGGTAGCCTAGTGGTTAAAGCGTTCGCTCGTCACACCGAAGACCCGGGTTCGATTCCCAACATGGGTACAATGTGTGAAGCCCATTTCTGGTGTCCCCCGCCGTGATATTGCTGGAATATTGCTAAAAGCGGCGTAAAACCGTACTCACTCACTCAGGCTTTCCTACAACATCAATCTGACATGCCGTTAAATAACTGGAAGAAGCAGCGTTAAACTGAACTCACTCATTCACTATATTGCCTTCAGGCTATATGACGGTGATACATTTTTAACTCTAAGACATAGAGACCTTCGAATATATGTCCATATGTAGATCGATATGAGCGTATTTAACCACTGCACCGAAAGGATTTTGTCAGGACCTTACAATTACATCATCTTCAGCTATAAATATAGGATTATGAAGTTATCGAGATGTCATTGTATACAAATGCTATAGTACCGACAATGTGTAACAATGTGTCAGGCACTATGTGACAACCTGGTTTTTGTGTGTGCAAAGTTTCATGAGAAATACTTATTAGTCTTAGAGATATGATCCGGACAAAAAAAATATTATGGACGGACGGAAGCACAGAAAAGCTGATTACAATATCCCCCCGTATTACATACCAGGGGGATAATAAAATGACCTTTCTGAGTCTAAATTTTATATACGATTTACGATTTACAGGACACGGTACCTTTTGAGACGGCCCCTAGAGTATATGTGACGTGTCCGTCCGTGCCCGTGTCCTGGTCAGTGGCCTGGAACATGGAGATGACCGTGTCTGTCCTGGCGTCCTGGGGGACAGTTACGTGTGGGAATGTCCCATTGTCAGGTTTAGGGATCTTCCACACTGGCGCAAACTCATTCTTTGAAAGAACCTAGAGATCGAGAACTTCAGACATTCATAATGGATACACCGTGTACATACTAGAGACAATAGAGACAGTATACGTGTATACACATACTGCAGATGTTTTGTACATACTGAGACAGTACGAAAAAGACTCTGCATACATATACATAAGGGATTTTTTTATAAACAGGGGGATAAAATGAGCATACTGAAGACAAAATGTACAAAAATACATTCAGGAGAAACTGTGTATTATCAGAGAAACTGTAAACGTGGTAGTACTGGTACATACAGGAGAAGCTTGAACCACAGAGGAGATTCTTTATAGTTTCAGACTTAGTCACATATCTATCTTCAATGGTTCAGGACAATTTGTCAAAAACGAAAGCAAATGTCATTCTGGGAAAACAAAATGTGAAATGCTTGACATCCTCATTGATAACAACCATGTAAAATTTGGGGGTAATCCTTTTAGTCAAGAAGTAGGCATCCCTATGGCAGCAATTGTGACCCCTTCTTGTGGATCTGGTTCTATAATATAGGATGCACTGCTTACAAGCAGATGTGTTTTGTAGAAGATACATACGACAAATACCACACTACTCTTAACTGGGGCGGTTAGGTAGCCCAGTGGTTAAAGTGTTCGCTCGTCACACAAGTAGTTGCATCCTTGAATATTGCTAAAAATGGCGTAAAACCATACTCACTCACTCAATCACTACTCTTAACTACAAACTAAAGACACAAAGCTTTGATAAGTTACCCTTTAAAGTAAAGCATGAGCGTTAGGCAACTTTTATGAGTAGTTTTCTAAGAATACTTACATAAAATACTATCTTGTAAAAGTGACTTGTAGTATCATCCTCATTTTAAACTACTTTAATCTTTCTACACATTCCTCATTATCTACCTACCAACAGCTCAAAAACAGAATATCTTATAAATTGTATTTTAACTTTTTAGATCCCTCAGGCTCCAGTACAAAAGGCATGTAGAAACGAAAGTCTTTCCCCGATTAAAGGGTACATATCCTTCATGTACACTACAATAAGGGCACATTCTTCTGACATCTGCAGATTTTCTATATTATCTATACAACACTGGATGAAAGGTTGATATACCTGCACATATATCATGACATTAGTACTCTGACAGTCCACGCTGCCAGGTCTGTCTTCAAGAAGGATGGTAAGGATGTATGACGATGCCCCTTCCTTCAGCGCCTCAAAGTCTATGCTGTCGCCTTCCACATACAGTTCCGTCCCCGACACCGTAAAGGTGATGTTGTCAGGTGCTCCCTTCAGCGTGGTGGTGAGGTTCACGTCGTCACTGTCACTGTCTGAGCATGTCAGTCTCAGTAGTGGATGTTCTGTACGTGGGAAGAAGAATGTTACATTGCTGAGTCATCTGTTTTACGAAACACATACCTGAACGTCACATACACATACATTGTGGGTTGACATGTTACAGGATATAAAACCGTATTAAAACGATCACCGAAGTGCCTAACTTTGTTTCCAAACAGTTTATGTAAGATGAAGAACACATTTATTCATGCGTCCTCTGGTTCTAAGACTAGTCCCACAATGGAACCATGCATACGATCATTCCTTGCACGAACTAAGTGCTACAAGATATTTCCACATACATCATTTTCATTATGACGCTTATGTCAAAGATATTGGAAAATATACACTCTAACACACGCATTATAACACACGCTGTGTCCCATATATATTGACACCTACATGTCACCTACATTGTATCTCATGCATTATGTTGTTATGCATTCATACACATTAGGACAGATACTATACCAACGAACATACAAGGGGTTTTTTTCATTTCATTTCTAAATAATAATTTTCTTAAATTTGATACAGAGTCTGTGTGAGATGTGAGACAACGTGGACCCATTTGGTTAATCAAACTTAACAGAGCAATCCAATACTTTCGCTAAATTGTTGATGTTACATCCAAATGAATACCACTACATGTCAGCAAGTGACCAGACAATTAACCCCGTATGACTATGTATGAGTTCCGTCCTACTGGCGCGTACCATTAAGAAGAAATGGGTAGTGGGTGGACAAGTCCTTTCTCGGCTCTAACGAGTTCTAGTGACGAGTTCAAGAGCACATAATAGTACGCGCTGATGTGAGGCACCGATGACTGTGAAAACGGTTGCATAAAATTTGCATAGATAACAATGAAGGGGATCCGTAGCTGTCAAAATGGAATACCTTTATTACCCCAGAGAACAATAATGAATAGTGTCATGTCATTCATCAAGTGATTGTGAAGGATGAGACCTTAAGGTCGTGATAGTTGACTCAATGACATTACCCCATGTGATTGTGTATAGGGTTTCAGCATACTGTAAACGTAATATTGCTAGCTGGATTTATACTGAGATAACTGGATAATCATAGGACTAGTCTTCATATTCTGATGCGGTTTCTGTATCTCATCCACTCGTTTGACAGCTGTCCATTTTTCTTTCAACCGCTATTTCCCGTTGCCAGTAGCCATCTTCAACACACCGGACATGCTTACAACATTCTGACTATTCCTTGGCACCGATTGCAGACATTCGTTCTCTCACATGCAGTTCGAAGCGATGTTTCCTTGTGAACTGCAAGTTTTGTTTGGCAACAAGTTTCTTCTCATTAACCCATATCAAGTCAATTGAGTTTAAGTATTCATATTAAAGAGGTAAACGCAGAAAAGCCTGTCAATGTTGTTTTAGCATGGTATCTTCCATCTATCATCAACGCAAGATCAAGCCTTTGCAACCATGCTTTTATTTCATTTCTATTAGCGGTTGTTGGGCATTTATCCACTTGCTTGCTATGATATGATAGGTTGTCCAAAGCAATGACGGGCTTATCAGACTTAATGACGGTGGAATATTGGGGATCAGATTTTCCTGCAACCGTGTGGAGAAATTATCCCATCTCATTATGTTAATCACCTGTTTTTTAGTTTTGCATTCAATATAAGCAGTGTTTTTGGCACTGATCCGTTCTCGGACCCTGCATGTCCTATGATCAGCTGAGGTCTGGCCCCGGGCGGGGGTTGAACACCACCTATACCCATATCACCCTCCAACTGCCAACATTTTGGGACAGTGTGGTGCACACACAACCACGTTTCTTCAATAAAGATGATTGGCCGGTTCTCATCTCGGTTGTTTTTCATATTGCACGTAAGTACTGCATGCACTTTGAAACAATATATTTCCGTTTCATTAACACCTTCCAATTGGACTGCGCTTTAGGCCTTTCTAAAAACTGAAATGTTTAAAGATAAGCATACACTTTCTCCAGAACTCCCATAATTCAGATCAGTATTGATCATGTCATATAAATGTCTTGAGTTGGCAGTGTTTTCGCACTACATTCGAATTGTGTACAACTTGGCGAACAGCGCCCTGGTCGAAACGTCAAGTTGCGATTTGATGACGATTTTGCGAAGTATACCGGTGAGCTTTAGTGTAGATACAGACAGACCAGAGGCAATGCCAGCTTTTGACAATGGTTGAGATATCTTTGTATGTCTTTCTCCATGTAATTTATGACATTATAGGCCAATTCTCAAACCTGAGAATGTATGATTTGGACATGCTTACCTAGCTCTCACATGTTTGTTTGTTTGAAAATATTTCTTCAAACGACTTTGAGAGAATTCTGGTATCGACTTGTCACACCGACCTCTTAATTGTCTTGTGAGCAACACGTGTGTCCATGGGAGTGTAGTCAATTTCATCGTCATGACCTGCACACGCACAGTAACCATGCACCCTTTCTAACTGGAACAAACTATGACTCAGCAATCTTTGCCCAACTTCTGTGAACAGGCTACATGCACATGTCTCAAATGCATTTTGTGAGTTGGTTCAACTTATTCTGGATTACCAGTAAGCAATGGCCAATCTTCTCTCTTCACACAACCAGCCTGACATCTCATTTATACTTCAAATATCTTATCTGTTTGTGACTAATTGTTTATCCTTAAATAATATTCTTATTGTAAAAATATTTGTTACCCTAAAATTAAGTTTCCAAAAACAACTACCTTCAGTACTTTTGTCACCAAGCTTATACTTACCGTAATTTCTATTCTCCGTCACATTGATCCTGTAGAGAGCCTGTGTACAAACTGGAGAGTTGTCGTTGATATCGGTGACGGTGATGTTCAGTGAAGCGTTTGCAGAGTTACCTCCCTTGTCAGTGACGATCAGTACAAGGTCAACAAATTCATGAAGTCCAGAACTTTCGTCGTAATTGATCAAACGTTTTATAGCCATTTCTCCTGATGAAACGTCGATGTCAAAATACGCCGAGTCATTTCCTAAAATACGAGCAGAAATGTGAATGTCTTAAAACATATTAGTCATGACCTGTGTTAAATCACCTTTTACAATTGGCCATGCTTCAGTCCACTGACTTGGAGATAACTGACTTCAACTCTGAGATACAAACTCCTGAGCATTGAAAAGAATAAAACAGTACAGAACAGTCATCAACTGTTCTACCAATGAAGGTCAATCACCCAGCGATATTGATGAACACTTGTATTGTATTGAAAAATAGGAGATCGCAGGGATGTGTGTGTAGAGTTTCGGATAATAACTCCTCTTTTGTCAGTGTTGTTGCAATAAATTTCGTGATTTGGGTGTGGACACATACTCCGTCTTCTTACAGTTAAATTTTAATTTGGGAAGCGTGACAGAGTTGATGCATATCGCTGATGTTACCATGGCAGGATACTATAGGAACCATTATCTGTGTCATTTTCAATTTGAATCAATAACAAACGGGTGGAATATTCACACATGCAAACTCCATTACTGATATTTTCTTAGGCAACCATTCCCGGAATTTGAAGGAGTAGGGAGAGAAGGAGAGAAGCTCTAGAAACAAATGATAAAGTTCCAGACCTTATCAACGGTCAATGTTACCAACATTATATAAGCATGTATAGTGCCAATTGGAACACCTGATAACTTACCACAGTTAGCCGCAACACCTTCAACCATTTGGGCCCATGCATCACCCCTACTTAAAATATCAAAGGTAAACCTAAACAAATCCACCCATGACTGACGGAGTGATAAGACAAACACTTACCTGTGAGAGAGTAATTCAGGTTATCTCCCCTGTCCCTGTCCTTCACATTGAATATGTCACTGATGATGGACCCAACAGGCATCTCCTCCCGAATTCCTCTGACATCAGAGAGTGTGATCACTGGAACCTCGTCATAAAGGTTCTCCACAGATACGTGTACGATGAATGATGCATCACTTTCACCGTCACTGGCACTGAAGATTACAAATGCGTTTCAGTGTGCATATAACACTTAAGATACATGAACAGGGGTGTTTCTTATATGGCATATTTTGATATTGGACCTTGTAAACTGTTTCAGGTTTTTCCTGCATGTACCTCTCGATATGGCAATTCCTCACTATTCTTGATTTTCATCAAAACCAAATTTAAATTGACAGACCGGCAAAAGAAAGTATAAACCCATGTTTGATTGGGGCTATAAATGAAACAAACAAGAAACAGGTTTTTCGATGGTGAAGTAATGAGCAGGTATTGTCATGATCTGATTGAGTTGGTTCACAGATACCAGACATTAAGACATTGTGATGTTTTGATACGTTCTGTTGTCTGGCCGTTTAGCATCTCACCTTGTCAACATGGAACCCTTGAGAAAACGTATTTCTAGATCATTAAATAAAAAATACCTATTCTCATAATCCACAGAAGGTTTTGTTATCTCGAGACCATCAAAGAAAATTACACCATTATCCTTCCATGCCCTCCACAAAGGTTTAACATGAATCCGTTCCAACAATTCGAATTATGATATAAAGCAAAATCCTAATCGACTTTTCAGATCTCAATAAATATCTTTAAAGTTCGAGCTTTGATAAGAGTCCTTTTAGGCCACCGGGATGTGCATAATTTAAGAGATGGGCAAAACCTTTGCAAATCATTGAGAGTTATTAGAGGTGTCATATAAATGAGAATTAAAGACTGATTTTAGATGTTTTGAAAAAGAATTTTGCAATATCTGAAAATGAACACGTCTTTGACCCAAGTTTATTTTCTTAGGAAATATAGCTAATAACCGTACAAACATATAAGATGAACACTTCTTTTGGGGTCATGGTCTTGCTTATATTTAGAATTTCTCTCGAACTTCCAAATTTCATTATTTTTTACTCATTTTAACTATTCTTATATATTTGGTTATGCCTTAATTCTAAAACTTATTACAAAGCAAAAAATGATTTTCAACCATTTAAACATGTGTGGTATGGGTTTCATGGCAATACTTCAGAGGTTTCTTTCACTTTAAAATTTGATATGCAAACTTAATTTTAGAATATTTTATTACCTTGCTTGTAAAATGTAATAACTCCGCTTCTCAAAATCCAACACAGTTTTGGTTACCAACCCGAGGCCATCAAACTGAAAAACACCTTCATCCTTCCCTGTCTTCGACAGTGTAACGTTGCCCCCATCAGGATCAGTCGCAGTGATGTTGACCACCACGGTGCCTACTCCAGCCGACTCGGACACTGATACACTGTACACTGTCTTCTCGATGTAGGGAGGTTGGTTGTTGGAATGTTTGACCTTCACTTGGATGACCCCCTGGATTTCCTCTTGCGGGAAACCATTGTCCCGGGCCAGGATTTGTATGTCGTAATACTTGATGTCCTGGATACCTTTCTGTTTCAGCATGCTCTCCTTCAGGTACAAATTCCCAGTTTGTGGGTGGATCTCGAATAGTCCAGTAATGTTGTCACCGTTATCTGTTGACAAACGTTGGGATTGTTTATGTTTAAGTTAACTAAATTACTAAAGCATGTACATTGTATGTATGTAAATCTATGCTTGAAAATGTGACATCAACCAGAAACAGGAATTCTCTAACAGGGTGTTACCGGACGTCACATACACATAAATATTTGAAGTGTTCACAAATCAAACAGACAATGAGTCGAATGGGATGCAAATATGTCATTAAAACCAATCGGTGTTGCCATGCAAAGAGGCATGCTTGTTACATTCTTCCGTCCATGTCCGATTTATTTTCTTTACCCGTGTTTCGTTTCAAACAAGAAAAGTCCGATCCTTCATTAGCTTAAGGCTTTCCAAGTACTTCATATTTCAGTTGTTGGTGCAGTAGTCACTGACCTCCCCAAATCAAGACTCTTGTCAAGCAATGTTCCAGCAGCTCCGGCTGCACAACTTTTGAGGAGCAATAGCGCATGCTCTCTCCATGAAACTTTCAAAAACGTCATTAGACTTGCTTGATCAGGGGTACAATATTCAAGGCCTTTCAAATATTTTATGATGGACATGTGGGGTACATTTCCAAACTTGACTCATCAGTGACAAAAAGGATGTCCGATGTTATTCCCTATTTCGAATTCACCTTGAACAATGCGTTCCTGTATTTGTTCAGGCGAACAATAGCTTTTGTATTAGTTTGTGATGGTTGCCAGCGGCGGGGCAGGATGTGCTCACCTTTTCGCGAACACCTGGTATCATCACTATTTAATAGTTTTATAAATGCATGTTAAATATGATAAACTGAGTGGGTGAGTGAGGTTTTACGCCGCTTTTGGCAATATTCCAGCAATATCGCGGCGAATGAACACTTTAACCACTAGGCTACCCGACCGCCCCAAATATGATAAAGTGATTGTAGTGCTTTTAACAGATATTTATTTCTTATGATTATGGAAAGGTATATGTCGTCTTTATTTAAATCATAGATTGATCCCTTGGAGGTGAGGTGTGGTTCATTTATATTGTACTTATATAGCGACGTGCATGCATGTGTGTGTTTGTGTATGTATGTTTGGCTGCTTGTACTAGCTGGATTTTATAGCTCTAGCCGTCTGAGATACCACGCCGCAGTTTAACATGAATACCTCACTCAGACACAGAATACTGACTCCGAGCCGACCAGTTCTTGTTTTAGTTCCTTAATGCCGAGCACTAGAAAGGGTATGACGCGGCCGGGATCGAACCCCGAACTTTCCGCTCTCGGATCACATAGATATGGAGGGACATCTAAGGTAAATCACGTGCGTCAGTGTGGGGGCTCACTTCACTTCAACACTTAAAAGAACATATTACCTTTTGAGACGGTCCCTAGAGTATATGTGACGTGTCCGTCTGTGCCCGTGTCCTGGTCAGTGGCCTGGAACATGGAGATGACCGTGTCTGTCCTGGCATCCTGGGGGACAGATACGGGTGGAAATGTCCCATTTGTAGACTCAGGGTACTTCCACACTGGCGAAAACTCGTTCTTTGACAGTATCTAAAAGAAACATAGCCGTACAAAATTAAAAATCGACACATAACATCAACATATTATAACTTGAGATTGCCACTAACTGTAACAATGTTTTTTGTAACATTTAAAAAAAAGACACATCAATATATGACAGGAATTTAGTTGATAGTTGGCCAGTACTCGGTGACATCCGGATAAATGAATCACAAGTTCAGAGCAGTTATTTCACGCACATGTTTGCAAACTCAAAATGGTTAGTCACAACACATGTATGTGTTGGCGTTATTTAGTTCCTCTCACTTCTCTCAAACGCTGGAGACATTTTGTAGCAGGCGTAGCAGATATAATTCATCTGATATCAACGCAGTTTCTGGTTTTAGGTGACCAAAATGTATTTGACAACCATTCACACGTCAAGTTGAAACCATAAACTGTTGGCTAAAATACTGGGGAGAACAGAGACCGATTCTCGACAAAAGTTTGCCCCAAAATAGTTTGCAAACAATTTTTGCAATGTTCACACACATAAAGTTATGTTTGCATGCATATATTGACAAAGTGTAAGTTTGTGGCGTGAAACCACCTCTGGTAATATGGGAAACATTGCGAGCAGAGACGAAGGGTGTAATTTTCTTTTCATTAAAATGTTTAGAATGGTCGAAGTGTGTGTACTCACTCTTCTATAGTCATAAATAAACCCAAATACGGGATAAAACATGTTCATAATAGCGCTAGAATATTTCTAATATCGGCGTGAAACCTTAATCATATTAGTTTAGTGCATTTTACAAAGAGTTAAATCATACAATAAATGCATTAATATTTAGGAGAAATGACAACAATAGGTCGTGCTTGAGGAAATATTTTAGGGACCGGTTATTTGATATTCTAGGGCAGCTGGGAGTTTTATTCTTTACAGAATATGTTTTCGGACACTTTTTTTAAACGCGCAATGTTTTTTGCTCTAAAAACCTGTTTTCTACCCACAAAACTATTTTCCGAAGCATCCAGCATATCTTATGAAAGATATATTTTTTTAATTTATTCGTAAAACCTCAGGCTTAATTTCTTTTTTCAAGTATTTTCGATAACAGAAAAGTATTTTAAAACCAAATGTACGGTTTCGTTGTATGTCAGTTCGGTCTGTATGGATGGCATTGGTGTCTTTAGAAGGAAGTTTTTTTTCTGAAATATCAGATCTGACGGGTGTCTTAGTATGTGATTAAGGTATTACCTGTACATCGATCATCACTGTCGCTGTCAAACTGTTTTCTCCGTCACCGTCTGCCACAGTAGCAATGAGTAGGAAATGTGTATCTTCAGGTTCCAGAGATTCTAAATCTATGTTGCTACCATCAGCAAATAGTTCAAGTCCCACAAGCCTGAATGTTGCATTAGGGATCATGCCATGTATGTGTGTTGTGAAATTGAAGGTGTTCTCATCTTCATCTGTACAAAGTAACGTCAGAATGGGTTCATCTGTAAATGGACAGATATCATAAAATATAAATGATTGCTTATTTCAATTTAATATGCAACGACTATGAAATCGCTACTTTTGCTCGTAAAAGTTGAAATCGCTACTATTTCTCGTAAAAGTTAGGTCCGTGAAGATCCGGGGTAGAATAGGTCTTCAGCAACACATGCTTGCCGTAAAGAGCGACTATGCTTGTCATAAGAGGCGACAGATGGGATCGGGTGGTCAAGCTCGCTGATTTGTTTGATGCATGTCATCGATCCCAACTGCGCGGATTTATGCTCACGTTATCAATCACTGGATTGTCTGGTCCTGAGTCGATTATTTGCAGACCGCCGTCTTATAGCTGGAATAGGGCGGTCGGGTAGCCTTGTGGTTAAAGCGTTCGCTCGTCACGCCGAAGACCCGATTCCCGATATGGGTACAATGTGTGAAGCCCATATTTCTGGTGTCCCCCGCCGTGATATTGCTGGAATATTGCTAAAAGCGGCGTAAAACCATACTCACTCACTCACTATAGCTGGAATATTGCTTGGTGCGGCATTAAACAACAAACAAACCAACCAACGTAAAAGATAATCTATCACTGATATTAAATCATTTGGTTTCAAACACATACGAGAAATACCTACAAGCCACCATTAAGGCTTACCATCGATTAATCGATGGCATGAATGTTAAATTTCCTTCTCCCTATCGAAAGATTGCCTCCGCAACCACAAAATAAGAATACTTGCAGATACGTCACCTTATTTCCTGTCAATTGCAAGAATAAACACCCTCTAAACAATATCTCACACTGAGTTTCAGATCTCATTACACAGTGTGTGATAACTAGTCCTGGCAACTAAGTGACACCCAACCCAAAATACCAATCACTCTTAGTGGTAGGATAACATATCTTCCTCGGGCCCACTCGGGTCCACTCGCCTTGCACAGCTACCAACAGCTACCAACATAACTACTTCTCGGGCAGCAAAGTAGCGACATTGTTCCAATGTAAATCGTAAGGCGTCATGTATGTCGCATACCATGACGTTTTCGAAAAGGTTTTCCAATCAGGAAATACCCTTTGATTTGAAGACAAAAGTAATCGAAAACAATTTGAACAGTTATATAACGTTCGCGACTGTCGCCAGTTTATGTGATAGTCACGTGCACGAAACCTGTTCCAATATGGATTCCTGTCAATGCTGGCCGAGGTCCTGTTTGTGTGAGATGAGCCGAATGCAGAGAAAGCTGGCACCGAATAGTACGGGGTTATCACGTGCAACAACCTACCAGAGGTCCAGATAGACGGCGTATTTGCGTAAAATACACACAATGAATCACCATAACCCAATTTGGAGTTGCTTGCGTACACATATGCATGAAACATTTTTTTTATTTTTTTTTAAACCAGTAGCAAACAATAGTGTGTATAAATAGCCAATGCAGCCATTTCAGCTTGCGTACCCGAATACCTTTACACCTGTTTATTTAATGATCGAATGTTAGCATAACCTACGTCTCGTTTATTGAAACTGAGATGTGTATCGCTGTTGTGCGACCTGTGACGAACCTGGGGTAGGACATGAACAGAAGAGGTGAAAGGTAAGGTGAAATTGGGTTTAACGTCGCGTCCAAGATTATTGTGTGTGTGGCTGCTTTTACTAGTCCGGACTGATGCCGATTTATAGTGCTAGCCAACCGAGATACCATGCCGCAGTTTAACATGAATACCCCACTCAAACACAGTATACTGACTCCGAGCCGACCAGTCCTTGTTTTAGCCCATTAATGCCGAGCGCCAGACGGGGTAACAACAAGTACCATCTTTGAACGTCTTTTAGTATGGCGTGGCCGGGGATCGAACCCCGGACCTTCCGCTCTCCGGGCGGACGCTCTACCACTAGACCACGGAGGCGGTCTGAACAGAAGACAACAGAAGTTACCTGAAGCAGCAGGTAAAGCAGAATTATTTTTAAAATTCATTTTTTACCTTACAGTCCCAACCCAGAGAGTAAAAATATATAGGACACCTAAAGAAAACAGCCAAATACCTAAAATGACTGATAACATATGAATAAATACTAATTGGTTCAATACTAATATCTAGATCCCTGACTTACCGTACGTAGTATTCTCTGTTACATTAGCTCTGTAGACATCCTGAGAACACAGTGGAGGGTTGTCGTTCACGTTCGTTACGTTGATACCGACAGAAACGTTGGCAGTGTTACCTCCCTTGTCAACCACACTCAGAATCAAATCATTGATGACCCGAGTGCCATTTGGACCGTCATAGTCTATCGCCGTCCTCATGAACATTGCACCCGTCAATTCGTCGATATCGAAATAGACACTGTCATTTCCTGTTGGATATAGATCAATATAAAAGTTGTAAAATTACTTTCGTAGCAGACATTCATATATATCATGAACTATGTTCAGGGTACATGCGATAATCTGGTAGCCTTGAGCGTCTGAGATATAATAAAATCTTTCAAAGCTATCTGTTGGTTGGTGATTTATCATATTTTACAATATTTTTACAGGACAGGGGTTGGATAGGATGTTTTATGGCCAAAGAATTGTCACGTCGCCAAGGCAATCGTTTAAGAAACGTCATGATAGATTATGTGACTGAGAAAATGTTGTATTTCTTTCAACACTTTCATGCTATGAACACACCATTATCAGTCTTTACTATATTTCCAAAGGAATCCTGCTTGGGTCAAAACCGTTAAAACTATTAAAGCCCCTCCGGAAAGCCCAAGTTTGGTCTTCTCGGCACATTAACACAGTGGTGCTTTAATTTGTCAATCGGGAGCCTGAGTGGCACAGTCATCCAAGGCGAAGCAATACTCGTGAAGATCCGTGGTAGAATAGGTCTTCAGCAACCCATGCTTGTCTTAAGAGGCGACTATGCTTGTCGTACGTGGCAACTAACGGGATCGGGTGGTCAGGCTCACTGACTTGGCTTGGCTTGTCTGGTCCAGACTCGATTATTTACCGACCGCCGTCATATAACTGGAATATTATATTGCTGAGTGTGGCATTAAATAACAAACAAAAACAAAACTTCCATGTGTGAGTTGAGTCCTGTGTCTGTCAGGTCTGCCCAAAACATATAATAGTGGGTTCGAATCCCGGTTCGCTGTGATAATATTTCTAAGTTGTCAGCACCATATCCGTGCTCGTAGGTTCCACCAAAGTGGTAAATGTCCAAACCTTCAAAAGACTTCCTCCTAAATCACTCCTTGATAAGAATGAAATACTGCTTTAAGCGGCGTTTATCCCAAGTCATTCAATATTATGAATAACAAACACAAATAAGTGCTGACAGTCATAAAAAAAACACGTCCGTTCACTGTCATGACACTATTTTGTTATGTTTTTTGTCTCTCGTGCGCCAATAGGTGATCCTTTAGTAATAGTTCTCACCACTTAGTGTGTAGTTAACGACGTCATCAATGTCCCTGTCCCCTACATGGAACAGCCTGTGGAGAGCAGCTCCCGCTGACAACCCTTCCTGCAGCTGTGTGGATTCCAGCGTGATTTCAGGTGTTTCGTCATACACGTTTGTCACAGTCACGTAGACTGAAGCAGAGGCGTCCTGCTCCCCATCAAAGGCCCTGGAACATGAATCATAAGCTTGAGTAAAATATTAACAATATTTCTAGCAATATCACGGTAGGGGACGTCAGAAATGGGCTTCACACATTCACCCATAGGGAAATCGAACCCGTGTGTTCGGCGTAACGAGCGAACGCTGTAACCTCGAGGCCACCCCAACCCAAATGATAAATGATAAATTCAATATAATTTTCACCACTATTTTGCCTTTTACGCCAAATGGCATCTGTTTCGGCAGATAATCGAGACTGGTTAATGTTTGGCGTTTAGCATGTATGAGTATTTAAGCACAGTTACAGCCAAGGCTACTCTAAGACTTGGTTTCACACATTGTACCTACTTTTGAACTCTAACCCAGGTGGTTGTTGGTGGTGTTTTTTTGTTTTACCCCGCACTCAGCAATATTCCAGCTATATGGCAGCGGTCTGCAAATAGTCGAGTCTGGACCGCACAATCCAGTGACTAACATCATGAGCATCGATCCACGCAATTGGGATACGATGACATGCATCAAACCAGTCAGCCTATTACGACATGCATTGTCGCCTTTGCGGCAAGCATGGAATGCTGAAGACCTTATTCTAACCCGGAACTTCACGGGTCTCTAACCTAGGTCTTCGGCATATTAAACGGACGTTGCAACAACTAGGCTTATCCACATATCTTATGAGATCCCTTAAACATGGAACTACCCCTATAACACCGTTTTATTTAAGTTTTTGTGACCGCCTCCTTGGTCTAGTGGTAGAGCGTCCGCCCGGAGACGATCCCCGGCCGCGTCATACTAAAACGACGTTAAAAGATGGTACTTGTTGTTGCCCTGTCTGGCGCTCGGCATTAAGGGGCTAAAACAAGGACTGGTCGGCTCGGAGTCAGTATACTGTGTCTGATTGAGGTATTCATGTTAAAACTGCGGCATGGTATCTCAGTGAGCTAGCACTATAAATCGGCATCAGTCCGGACTAGTACAAGCAGCCACACACACACACACACACGTGCATGCACGTCGCTATTTAAGTGCAATAATCTTGGACGCGACGTTAAACCCCATTTGACCTCACCTCACCTTGTTTTTTTTGGCCAGGTGGTCTAAGGTGCCGCAATTTGCAGTGTATCGATACATCCGCTGATGGTGGGGTTGAATCCCAAATTTGCTCCGATTATGAACCTGGAGTGTAAACTCTGTACGCATGGTAAGCGGGTTTACCACGGCGAGCTGACACACCGTGATATATTATAACTAAAATAGTGTTCAAAGCGGCGTTAAACCCAACTAACTCACATATGTTTCGTATATTTGTCGTTTATGCCGCGGTCGTGATTACGACGTCCTATAAAAGGTTATCCGGGCGTAATGATTCTTCACGATACAGCTGGAATATTGCCAGATGCGACGTAAAACAATATCTAATCAAGAGCACGCAAACATTCATTCAGACAAATTGGCAACCTACTTCACTTCGATGGCAAAAAACTTTTTCATTTCAAAATCCAAACTTTTCTGCAACGTTAACGCCAAATCTTCGAATTTGAAATAATCCGCATTGGTCTTCACGACATCTAAAGTCAGGTTCTTTCCTTCTGGATCAGAAGCGGTAACGTTTAGTATCACATCTCCAATATCCGTATCCTCCCCTACTTCCACTCTGTAAACAGTTTCTGCAAAGACTGGTGGCTGGTTGTTGATATGCTTGAGTCTGACCCTGATCTGACCTTGAACTGACTTTTTGACTGAGCCTCGATCTGATGCTTGGACTTCTATATCATAGTATTGTACATGTTCGCTGTCTTTTTCAGCTACCAAATTTCGCATAATAGCCAGGTTTCCCGTGGAATCATCTACAGTGAACAAACCCGTTGTGTTCTCTCCAGTATCTGAAAGAAAAAAGGGTCAGCAGTCAATTTATAATTAGCTTGACTTTCACTTTGTGTGAGTTCATTGGAGTTATAAACTTTCATAAAGTGAGGGCCAAACTGTATGAAAGTGGGAGCTGAACCTTCATAGAGTGATGGCCAAACTGTATGAAAGTCGGAGCTGAACCTTCAAAGAGTGAGGGCCAAACTGTATGAAAGTCGGAGCTGAACCTTCAAAGAGTGATGGCCAAACTGTATGAAAGTCGGAGCTGAACCTTTAAAGAGTGAGGGCCAAACTGTATGAAAGTCGGAGCTTGTCTCCCTAGAACACACACAAAGTGAAAGTCAATTCTTATGGTTTTTATCTCCATATTTGTTACCTCGAATGGCATAGGCCTAGATCTATACACAATTTTATTTAGTACATGTGACTTCATGTTTTCACTGAGAGCCATACAACAATCAGCTGTTTCGCGGAATAAAATAGTTCCTCAACATGACAGGTGACGTGGGAGTATGTATGCTCAACATGTTCTACAGGTACATCTGTTGTAGTTTGTCTACAACAAAGGTATTCGAATAACATCATCATTGGATGGGAAAGGTGTGTTAAGAACTACCTCAGTAAGTCAGTCAGAATAACAACGCGTCGTGATACATTTACATCAAGTACAAGACGTCAAAATGGCCGACACCATAAATGTGACGGGAGAGATTTCCTAAGTGGTTAATGAATCTGTGGCGGTCACATGTGTTGGTCATCATTGTGAATTGGCCGAACATTGAAAGGTGATTAATATTAAGATGTGCCAAATAGACACTCAGGTAAATTCATAGATTGCTGCAGACTGTCACTGTCCGTCTTGACACGGATCGAGTCAATACTACGATAATTTGGATATGAATTTCTTTATTTTGTTCACTAGAATGGGACGCAGCGAGAATATTCGTAAACGTTCACGCAGTCAAATTCTCTGACGTTTCTCAGTGTATGCTAAAACGCTGAGTTCAAAATTAAAGGGTTCAAATTATTAGAATCAACGCTTCTGTATGTATTCGTCCTAGGGAATTCCCAGGGGTTTTCCCCAAAGTAGTCCGTCAGTGTTAACGTCACTTCAAGAACACGGTCTCGTGAAAAACGTATGAACGTCAAATTGGCGGTCATGTAACAGACCTCTCGTTCAATGGAAAAGCTGTATATCGTGTAAACTTCAAATTAAACATGTATGTGGCATTATACAGATATTTGTCATGACATACCCAACAGTATATTCAACAAAGTACATGTTTAATAGTAAATGTTTTATGTCCATGAACCTGTTTTTGTACACACTGCATTCTTGACTGAAAATTATTTCGTTCTTAAGGGATTTCCTACATAGTATATATATACAAGGCCATTTCTGGTTACATTGCTCAAATATTGCTAAAAGCGACATAAAACTATACTCACTCACACTTTGCGGATACCCTAATTTTTTATCAAGTAAAAGTAGAAACTAGTTGTATACATGTGCAGAAAAAGTTCAAAAATATTTACCCGAAGTTGTGGATATAACGTTGAACTTAATTATTCCATCATCTCCAGCATCGTCGTCCTTGACCTTGAACGAGATGAGAACGGTGCCAACAGGAGCATTCTGGGATATATGAAGATCCGGAAATGACCCATTGATGTCTGGTTTGGGTGATGACCATTCCGGTTCATATTCGTTTGAAGGTTGTATCTGGTATAGGACAAAGTGGTTTCCAATTGTTATATAAGAAGAAGGGGGAAGATACACGTTCAATGTTGAAACCATCATACTATCAACGATGAAAGAATGACCGTGAATGCTGTATACGTATAACAGTATTGTTATGATTGACTATGATAGAAAGAATAATTAACAATATAAGTAAAAAAGATTCGATTTTTGAATATTATGTAAATGTATTCAGTTATGCATTTGAAATTCATAATCTGTTTAGAAACACCATTGCTTAGATGATAAATATACACAGAACTTCTACTTCATACACAAGAAGTTTCCGGAGATTTTGAAACCGAAAGGGTCGTTACTGGGGGGAAAATCAAAATATGCCAAACAAATCGGCACTACAGTGCAGTAGCATAGGAACGTGTTGACTAAAGGTATGCACGTTTTTCTACATATAATTACTTGGGGCACGGGTGGCCCAGTCGTCTAAGGCGCCGCGATTCGCTGTGCAGAGTTGCATCCCTTGGGCACGCCAGAAACCTATGATTGCAGGTTCGAATCCCGGTTCGCCCCGATTATGTTTCTAGGTTTGTCAGCACCATACCCTTGCTCGTGGGTTTCACCGAAGTGGTAAACGTCTGAGACCTGCATCACTTCGGGCTTTCCTCCCACATTAAGCTGACACGCCGCGATATAACTGGAATACTGTTAAAAGCGGCGTTAAACCCAAACTCACTCACTCACTCACATATTATTACTAATATAATCTTCACTATTGATAGTTTATTTGACAATTGACTGCAATATATTTTACTGTTGTTGGGGTACAAACACAAAAGATATTTGATAAACAATAAGTCAACAATAATAACTTCACAGATTGCTAATTTAATCATAACCACACAGCATTATAGACAAAGATACGAATCCAGTCACATCGTTCAGCATAAGAATGCAACACAATCCCCGCCCACTCCATTATGAGCCAATCAGGAGTCCTCTAGTAGAGTAGCCTTATGTAGCTGGGGTTTATGGAATATAAAGGCAAACAAAATTGCTGGTTTGGCCAATTAAATGCCAAAGAATCATTTCCAATGTATAAATTACGTTGTGACATTTGTTGAAATTGGCGTAATGTGAACTGCCTTGTATGTAACATAACAGCTGAGAAGTGTAAAGGTAAAATTGGCACAGGATACTTGTACTGCCAAAAGGCCTGTGAAACTCTACACCGTTAGACTACTCCCTAGAGCATTTTTAAATAATTATGTGAAAATCACAAAATTCCCCAGTTCCGTTAATCTGCAAATTTGTTCATCAGGACGTTGTAACATGGGAATGGTTTCATACGAATTAACGGGGTTCGATTACATCTGTATAGATTGGAATATCAAGTCAAACTTATCAAACCAAAATTGCGGAATCCTTGGACAGATATGGTACTGACGGACCAATAACAATTATCGGGGACATTGTGGAATACGATTTGTTTGTTTGTTTAACGCCGCACTCAGCAAAATTCAAGCTATATGACGGCGGTCTGTAAATAATCGAGTCTGGACCAGACAATCCAGTGATTGAAATCATGAGCATCGATCCACGTAATTGAGATACGATGACGTGCATCAACCAAGTCAGTGAGCCTGACCACCAGATCCCGTTAGTCGCCTCTTACGACAAGCATAGTCGCCTTTACGGCAAGCAAGGGTTGCTGAAGACCTATTCTCCTCCGGATCTTTACGGGTCCTACGAACTCACGTCCAGTCACGATGACTTAAAACAAACTCTGCAAATCGAGTTGCGGCGCTTCAGACAACTGGGCCATCTGTGTCCCCTGTGTGTTAAAAGGTCATTGGTCAAACTCACCAGGACATGAACAAGGACAGTGGCAGTGTTGACCCGCCCACGACTTCCGTTCTGTTGATCCGTTACAAGGACGGCCAGGAGGAATGGTTGTTGGTGTACACAACATTGCTCGAAATCAATTTCTCTATCCAAATAAAGGCTAAGGCCATTCGTCTTGAACATCGTATAATGGTTTCCATCTTTAATCTCTGAAGTCAGGTTGGTTGTATTATCGTCTATGTCTTGGCAGTCCAGTGTGAAGATTGAATCATCTGAAAGAGAAACTCACTTTAAGCAAAGAAGGCTTCATTTAAATAATAGGGTTTTCTATAATGTTTTCTTTTCCTGATGCTCTTCGTCAGTTACTGTTACTCTCATTTCTGTAGATATTAAGATAAATACTGCTTTAATTTGTTTATTTCACTTTAAACAAGACAAAAATCAAAGCGACAAGAGCCTTTCCAAAATCAGAAATATCTGCTAAAATCGTCACTATGAATCACTATTAAGTGGTAATGATACTAAGTGTTCGCGAAAAGGTGAGCGTATTCAACACCGCCGATGGCACCCGTTACAAACACATGCAATGACAAGTCAAGTGTTGACCCAAACATGGTGAAAATATTACAACTTCCAAACTAAATTACACTCACCATTTAAAAATGATAGGGACTCCTTACTTGTGGGTGTGTTTTCTGTGATGTTTACTGTATACAGGGTGTCTGAACATATTGGGGCATTGTCGTTTATGTTCGAAATTGTAACGTTGAACGTTACGTTGGCCGTGTTGCCTCCCTTGTCCACAACAGTCAAGGTCAAATCATCCAGGAAGTGACGACCATTATCGCCATCAAAGTCCACAGCCTTTCTAATTCGGATCTCCAGAGATGTTGGATTTATGTCGAAGTACTGACTGTCATTGCCTGTTGGAATGTTTGTATAAATCATATTAGAATATTTCATAACAAAAATGTTGTAATCTATCTTATCTGTAAAACAGTATATATTTTCGCAAAAATAATGAATATGTATGGCACAGTATCATACACTTGTTTCTTCCTGTATTCTAAGTGATGTCACGGCGTTGTTAGCAAAGCGTCTTAACAAATTTAAACTTACACGTGGTGATACCGGGTATGAATACATGCTTTATCACACAAAACTGGCTTCCACGGGAGTAATCGCTTGGGTGAGATCAAGCAATATCTCTGAGGATATACTGCTTCAATAAAATGGCATCACAGTACTTGCAGACCATTGTGACCTCATCGCTAATCATGGCGTCACTATCAAATGACATCAGTATTCTCTCTGCCACCAAAACTGGTTAGCTTTACTTTACTTTACTGCTTATTACTGTTTACAAACTGAAAAAAGTTGGAAGAATTATTTTGGATTATGAATATAAATCCTACCTTCGTGTCTTTTGATATCAAATACATCAACACTTCGACAAGCCTCGGTGTTTAAAAATTTTATCGACTTGTGTTGATATACTGTAAAACAGGAATTTAATGCGACATGAAAATAATGCGAGCTCTTGATTTTAGACATTAATGCGCATTTTAAATATGCGAGTGCCCATACTCTTTCCTAAACATTTACGGGCTGGATTTATGTTCTGTGTTATTTTAATTAATGTAACCTACGTAAATAAAAACCTTACCTGAAAACGCTTCGTTTGTTTCAAATGACGTTTTGAGCAGAAACTGTGAGCAGACAGAGATAAATAAAATAACTGTGCACTATAAATCCCCTGTCCATGTTTTTTCATTGAGATTCCTACCTTATTTTAATATTATTTAAGCTAACTGTCCGTATGTTTGACGGTCAAGCGTGAGAATGGTTTCCTTGCAGCTATCATTGTGTTAGTGTTGTTTTAGTTGACAGTCTGTTGGTACTAGTATATACGTTCGGCCCTTTGATGAAAAGAAGTAGAAAACAGATCAGTGTATCGAATAAGGGGGATTATGCTGATAGGATATTCTCAAATAATCAGGTGACAATCCTCACACACCTGTTGACCTGCGATATCAAAAGACACTCGGGTGAGATTCTCTATGAAACACTAGAAGTGCATAGTCGATTATGACGCTTGCTAAGTGGACAATGTCTGGGGGTTCAACTCAGACAACATTATTGCAATACCATATACCCATTTCCTTGTTTTCTGTCAGTTCGCTGAACATTATTTCCCAAATTCCGCTATGCGTTTTCATAGTGTGTCAGTATTTCCCGCTGCCTTGAACGGTGTTTCAGATAAATGAACGGTGTAATCAACGATCAACATTCCTTGTTGCGACGAAAGGACTTAACGCTTAGTCAATCCGTGTCCTTATATGTATCGTGAATAGTTTAATAGTTAAATATGAGAACACAACGCTTGCAAAGTGATCATACGGTCACGTTATCATTATACAGGCTGTCAAATGGATATCGTAGCTGTCCAGATGTAACTGGACGTGCGGTATATCAAATTCTTATTAAGCAAGGTTCAAGCTCACCATTCAACACCAAGGTAAGACTGTCATTGAAATCCGTATCCTCAACTGTGAATAGGTGAACTACAGTACCCGGTGGTATTTCTTCTGGTATTTCTAGAGGGTCTTTAGTTAATATCACAGGGTCTTCATCGTTGATATCCAGAACTTCTACAGACACAGTTGCAAGTGTTTCGTGTTTACCGTCACTTGCACTGAAAACCAAAGAATCTTGGTCTCATTGTTATAGTGACGGCAAGGTACTACTAGCCTAGAAGATAAAAACCGGGTTCTTCAATCGGAAGTCCCAGGTTGGAATCGCAATAGGAGAACAAAATGTAAGGCTGTGGAGTGCTGAAAATATGACTAACACTCTCAGTGAGGAAAATGATCTCAGGATGAAGATGCAAACAATGTAATCAGTATTCAAAATCGTTTAGTAGCTGCAATGAATCAAAGCGAATTGAAACGTTGTGAAAGGTCCAATAAAAGGAGCAGCTGGGTGAATGTTGTTTGTTGCAATATTCTAACTTTGTCACAGTGTCCTTAAGTGTGGGCTGAATAAACCAGTGGTTGTCAGTAAGAACACATCACATCAGACTACCCCTGAAATGTTTGACAAGTCCATTTTACGAATAGGTGGGTTAAGTCTGGTATTTCCCTCATATTCTCACAATCCTCACATCGATTTTCTGTACCGTTCCTCCTTATACCGATTGTAATATCTCTCCCACTTTTGGGTGCGATCGTTTGGCCACTGCGTTTATCTGTGTAGCCCAGCTATATATATGGGGAACAACTTACTAGACACTTCCCTCTCAAAAATAACGTTGTCTAATATATAACGTTATCAAGTTGCGAGCGCATATTCGAATCTCCAGAAATAACGTCATGATGGAACAATGTTTTATTGGAAATAAACCACGCTTCGTTTCTCATTGTTCTTTGCGATTTATCGCGAAGCTATCGTAATTAATGTGAAACCCACGATCACAGGTACGGTGTGGACAAGCCACGGATCACAATCAGGGCGAATCTGGAGAAACAATAAACTTCTCTGACCTTACGCGGGTCATGATGCATACGTCTGAAAAAGTATACACGAAAATATAAAAAGTCAATGCAAGAGAACAACCAGTCTTGATTATCCGCAGAATCAGATTCCATTTGGCGTAAAGGGCAAAATTGTTGTGAAAAGGATATGAATGGACCACTGAAAATCAGTGATGACACCAGGTGTTCGCTAAAAGGGTAAGCATGTCCTGCCAGACATGTCCTCTTCAAACCAGACTACAAACAAACACTGAAAAAATGGGAACGTTGTCTCTTAAACTATGATCGTAAATATATTAACAACTTTACCTTACTTGGAAGACAAACAGTTTTTGGTCCTCATAGTCAAGTTTTTCGACCAGCTTTAGCTCATCATAATCCAGAAGGAACTTGCCGGAGTCCATCTGGACCAAGCTCAGGGTGAGGTTGTCATCCTCCGCATCAGATGCATTGATCCTGTGCAGGACAGAACCTGGTAAGGCGTCTTCCATCACCCGCAGACTGTAAAAGGTTTGCTCTATCTCTGGGGGACGGTTTCCAACTCGCTTCACAAACACCTTGATGTTATCTTCTACAGACTTTGGAGGATTCCCTTTGTCAGAAGCCACGATGATTAGGTTAAAGAAGTTTGCATTCCGTGCCTGGGGTATTGAGGACAGTTTGTGGTTGAGTTGTAAATTACCTGACACGTCGTCGATGGTGAAGAGACCTGTGATATTATTTCCCGAATCTGGAAGAGGAAAATGATGTGATACCTGATACTTATACATTTACGTCAGTTACAACACGAAGTTAATCTCACTGGACCATTGTTATAGTCTCTTGATTGGTCTTACCCAAGAACAGTTCCACAGGCTGCAAAAAGTTCAGAACACTGCAGCCCGTATCATATCTTTAACGTTTAGACATCTACATATCACATCAGTTCTGAAAGCCTTACATCGGCTTCCTGTAAAGGTCAGGATGGAATATAAAATCCTGTGTGTGACTTTACAATGCCAGATTGGAAAACATATTATTGCTCTCGACTACTTCGTGGAGCTCATCAACCTCCCATCCCACCCAGAAGTCTTAGATCAGAGCATCAACACATGCTATGTCCTATGACCACAGAACAGCAGCAGCTACACTTTGGATATCTCGCCCTGTCAACATCAAGCAGTCTCCCTTCTTGGCCTCTTTCAGGAAAGTCCTGAAAACCCATGTCTTCCATCTTCCCGAGGCATCAGAGTAAACTGACTATAAAAGTCCAGTTTCCACCCTTGCCGAACTAGGCTGGAATTCCTGGGCTCGATCGTAGCGCCACAAGTGGCTATTACCAGTAATGTCCCGTCTAAGCCTCTTCCATGGACCAATCAGATTCCACCTCGCGTATCACTTGCGTTTGCTTCACACAAAATGGTGGCACCCAGTCAGGACGATCTGATCGACAATCAAGTTCTATATCGTGATAAAACGGGTCTTTCATCGCGAAATACATCAAATCACGTGAGCACCTTGATTGAAATAATGAAAAGATTTGGAAAATATCTGTTGACAACGAGTTGGCGGTGCACATGCTTTGCAAATCCTGCAATCGACCGAAATCTGCACGACAGTTTACGAACTGGATTTCGATTTCGGTGCGCGATTTTGATTGGACTATGCATAGACTCGTTAGTCCAGCCAAAATGTAACTCCATAATACCAGCCTAGTTCGGCAAGGGTGGAAACTGGACTTGTATAGTCAGTTAACTCTCTTGCCTCGGGAAGATGATGTCTTCAGACGCCACTACTTGTAATACCCTTCTGTTCTTTCTCTCTACCAAAGCTTTCATGTTTCATGTAGCGCTATGAGCATGCACTCGTTGGTGGATAATGTCCATTATAAGGAACATCTTCATCATGATTATTATTATTACCTGTAAATATCGAAGAGACGCCGAAAGTCAACTCTCCGTCCAGCCCGTCGTCATCGTCCTTGACCGTGAATGTCAACAATGGCGACCCTACAGCTGTGTCGTGGGGTATGTGAATGCTCGGAAAGGATGTCTCATTTGTGTTCGGTAGAGGGGAAACCCACATCGGCGAAAACTCGTTCTTGGATAATATCTGAAGGACGAAACAACACGTTTTTTTCTGAAGAGGTCGCGACGATGTAACACTTTGCGATTGTTGAGGACGAAAGAAACACACACGTTGTCTCTCACAGTTTCGACCGAGGGAACGGTTGTCTTAAACATTGGTTCATATATGTAGAACATTTTCAACCATGTTTTTATACCGGAAAATTATTCTGTATCATTTTGTATGAATGAATTAAAAATCGGTTAATCGTGTTCGTTCAGTTTGAAATCATTCTCAGAGTTATTTATGATTCTGAAAGCATTTGTGAAAGTAATTGTTCCCCTGACTTCCGCAAATACATATAAGACCAAGTTATACCTTTAATCTAGTTTTCATATTATCTAGTTCATCTAATCACAAATGCAAAATCATACGAGTTACCTCCACAACAACTATAACAAAGCTTGTTTTGGGTTGACCATTTTCCGGAATGTCGTGAAGTTCTATCGTCAGCATGTATTGCTTGTCACCACTTTCGTAGTCTAAAGTTTCATCTACCAGAAACAGGTCCAGAGACTTGACTCGAAAAGCGGAGGAATTCCTCTCAGAACCAAGGATGAGTGTCGTAAAATTGGTTTCATCAATATTGTCTAAATCGGTACAATCAAGAGTGAAAATCGTTGAATCTGTAACAAAAAACATAAAACTTTTTATTTTTAACAAAATGAGACAGGATACTTTTATTTCTTACTTTACCAAACTTAAATTTTTACCTTTTTCAACTGGTGTGTAATGTGAACAAATATATTCTATATATGCGCTTGCGGATAGCTTATTATCTAAATGCCCCATTTGAAAATATTTATCACCCCTTTGTAAAATGTCCATTATGAAATGCCCCCAGCAGTATGATAATTCATGTTTCTTAATCAAGAGACATTCACGTATTGGTGACCATAATGAAATACAAGAGACATGGTAAAAGAGAATACCCTTTGACGTGATCCGGGGTAGAATAGGTCTTCAGCAACCTATGCTTGCCGTAAAAGGCGACTAACGGGATCGGGTGGTCAGGCTCGCTGACTTGGTTGATGCATGTCATCGATCCCAATTGCGTGGATAGATGCTCATGATATTAATCACTGGATTGTCTGGTCCAGACTGGATTATTTACAGACCGCCGTCATATAGCTGGAATATTGCCGAGTGCGGCGTTAATCAACAAACCAACCAACCAACCAAGATACTTACTGTAACTGGTATCCTCAGTAACATTTATGCTGTAAACCTTCTCAGAACAAGAGGGCGTGTTATCGTTGATATTGACAACAGTCACGTTGAACGTGGCATCGGCTTCGTTGCCTCCATTATCCCTCACGGTCAAGGTCACGTTTCTTAACATGATTATTCCATCTGCACCGTCATAATCAATCAGGTTAGCTACTGATATCTCGCCGGATGACTGATCGATAGTGAGAAACCACGAATCGTTTCCTGTAATCAACAACATGATCGTCGTATTTACAATTGTGGTCAAAATAAATATTATTTATTCTTTACGATCTTTCAAATAACTCGTGCTGTAATTTAGAATGTCAAATTTATGACCTACTGATTTAATAGAATTATTTGTTCCATGAAAATATTTAATTTGATTACCTAAACCACGTTATACTGGTCCACTGTGAATCGAACTGTACATTCATGTCTATTGTGAAAATAGTAATTTGCTTTCTGAATTATATATATATAATTATTATTATAATAACGTAATGTGACACTTAGAAAGGATAAATAAAACGAAGCCAGATGTTTTACCACTTAAACTGTAAGTGTGATTGTCGTCAACGTCCATATCCTTCACAGAAAACCAATCATTGAGTGCCGTTCCTATTGGCAGTTCTTCCACCATCTCTATGTCAGACACCAGGTGTATAGATGGGAACTCGTCATAATCATTTTCAACTGATATGTAAACAACTGACGTTACTTCCATCTCTCCATCGCTTGCACTGGAATAATGATTATGACACGTAAAAAGACGTGAGTTAAATGACAATGGAAAGAGGTATAATTATACACAGAATGCAAGTTTTTATTTGTTTGTTTGTTTGTTTGTTGTTTAACGCCGCACTCACCAATATTCCAGCTATATGACGGCGATATGTAAATAATCAAGTCTGGACCAGACAATCCACTGATTGACATCTTGAGCATCGATCCACGCAATTTGGATACGATAACATACATCAACCAAGTCAGCGAGCCTGACCACCCGATCCCGATCGCTTCTTACGACAAGCATAGTCGCCTTTTACGGCAAACATTGATTGCTAAAGATCTATTCTACCCCGGATCTTCACGGGTCCAGAAGGCAAGTGGTTAATACCTAACAATCATGCCAAAATAACTAAATAACAGTCTGATTGTGGCATGAGCTCACCCTCTCCCTGTCTAAAATCCAATGTGAATGCGCTAATGTGAAAACTAGATACTCTTACTGAATGTCGAGGTTACAATTAAATTGAAGAACCATGATTATTAGAAAAAAAAATATAATATTTTGTCAATTTGAAACATGGTTCTGTTAAAGTGAACTCCGTAAAAAAGGACAGACTGTGTGACGTTTACATGACTAGTATGCCCATCATATGACGACTTGGGACGTCAAGAACGAGGTTCACACATTGTGCCCATCTGGATAATCAAGTTCGGGTATATTGATTTACCTACCAGGCCACCCAACACACGAAATACTGCACTATACGCGATCAAGAATGGAAATAGTACAGACACCATTTTGCAATGTTTAAGATTATTCCGAACCTTAATGTATCCATTCTTCATACCTACGCCGTGATGTTGTTATGTATTGAGATGTAAAACCTTTGTTTTGAGTGCTTTCATAGGTTGCTTCTTTATTTCAATGTTTGTTGTTTAAAGACACACTCAGCAATATTTCAGCTATATGACAGCGAAGTGTAAATAATCGAGTATGCTTGATATCAAGAGCATCGATCCAAGCAATTAGGATACGATGACATGCATCAACCAAGTCAGCGAGCCTAACCACCCGATCCCGTTAGTCGCCTCTTACGACAAGCATGGGTTGCTGAAGACCAATTCTAACACGGATCTTCGCGGGTTTAAATGTATAAATAATATTAAATCGAAAACAAATACCCAGGACTCACTTGATCTCAACAACGTATTTGCTATTCTGCTCAAAGTCCAGTTTCTGTTTTAGTCGCAACTCCGTCCCATTGAAACCGAAAACGTCAGAATATGGACCCGTCAAGGACACGTTGACATGTTCTCCTTCAGGGTCAGTAACGTTGACGTCGACCAGCTTGTCTCCAACCTTCATACTCTCAGCAACGCTGCACCTGTATACCGTCCTGTCGAAGCTGGGAGGTTGGTTGCCCTTGTGTTGTACGATAAGCTTCAGGTTACCGGTGATGGAGTTTGGTTGCACGCCTTTGTCTGATGCAGTTACGGTGAGGAAGTAAAATTCAATGTTGCTTGCATTTTGTTCCTTGCTCAGAAGACTTTTCTCGAGTCTGAGAAGACCGGTGACTTCGTCCAGAGAGAACATGCCACTCGCATTAATTCCAGCATCTTAAACACACATGAGAGTTAAAGCCCTTTTAAAGATATTTAGTTGTATGATGCTGTATAAGCTTACGTACCTACCTAGGTAATAGACGGTACTAGAGCATGGGTATTGTTCTTACTGACCATCTTATCGGGCGAAGCGGATCCTGTCACGACCAAGGGATGCAACTCAACTAAGTTCACGGTCTATCCAGATTGCGGTTAGTATTATGAATATATGTATAATGACATTAACGCTTTCGTTATTATTAATATTAATGATAGTCAATAATGTATGTCGATATGACGAAAGCTCTATAACTTCCCAGCATATGGGGAATATGTCTGTTTTAACAGAGTAATCACAAAATATACAGAAATGAATTTTGTTTAAAGTTTCCAAAATTGCATTGAATTCTGCTGAGATGTGCTCCTACCTGTGTGTACTGATTCAATACTGTATTGTATGTCGCCATCTGGCCCAAGGTCTGCATCCTTCACCTTCATTTGTATAAGAACGGTTCCAACAGCAGCATCTTGCGGTGCAGAGATGGAGGGGAATGTGTTGTTTTCATCGGGTGTTGGTAATATCCACTCAGGCACGAACTCATTTTTCGGTAAAATCTGTTTATGAATCAGCAAATTAAATCTCCAGCAGTATTTGTGTAATGTTAATGAACCTATAGATACGGTACACGTAGAACAGAGTCTCAGAGTCATCTAATAGTGAATGTTTGACAGTATTCATCAAACAGGATGTATTAACTTAAAATTATATTTGCGTTGAAACAGCATGAGGAAGTTTCAGTTAATACTAGCGTACATGTATCCCGTACGCTTCCTGGTAATTTATTTATGAATTGCATGTGAGGTTTGGCATTCAGCATTCAGTATTCATCCTACAACAGCGTCATACGACTCTTGCTCAGAAGTTGTTTGATCAAGGTTACAACATTCAAAGGTTTTATGGTATACATGTGGAGGACATTTCCAAATTTGACGCATCAGTGAAAACCCTTATGTCCCAATTCCCATTTTGACCTGTACCACATGATCCCGTGTTTTTTTAGGTGGACATTTGACTTGCCTTTGCATGTGTTTGTGACGGTGTCACCGGTAGGGCAGGATACGCTCGCCCTTTCGCGAACACCTGGGATCATCACTATTTGATAGTGATCCATAAACACATGATCATGAATAGTCGGATTCGAACATTCGGCTCTGCTTTATGCAGAGATTTCTATTGGATATGGAAAGGGTTTTGTCGATTTATTAACTTGAAATTCAATTGGTTATGTAAATAACGGCAGAAAGGGGTTTAGTTTAATACCAGCGTATTCTTTGATGAAACAGATTACGCCTTTCACGAATGACAAATATCGCATGGTATTTCACGTTTCAGATTCATGTTCTGTATACAAACCCTTATATGCAAGATAGTTCTTGCTACTTTATAGTCTGTTCTATTTGGTCTATCTGTGACTTCCACGTCCAAGAATATTTCCCTCTCCTTCGCTGACAGTGATTCGTAATCAGTATCGGACATGTTGGCAAACAACCTCAGATTCCTGAGATGATAGGAGACATTTGAGTCAAGTCCTAGTATCCTTGCTGTCAACGTTTCATTGTCTCCAGCATCAGCATCATGACACATCAGCGTGAGGAGACTGGCATCTGTGAGGAAGAAATGGAATAAATAAAGTATCATATGTGACGAGGTGAGCTATATTTTTAAAAAATACCCATAGGGTTAATCTTGTTACAATCAGACCTTTTACCATAACACGACACCTCTCAGCGTATCTGTCAACTCCTGCATAGAAGGTCGCGTCAGGTGAACGCTGTGAGAATATTAACTGCAAAATGAAGGATTTGTGAGATCTGGAGTCAATCAGATGTCAACTTTGTAAAACGTTATCCTTCATTTCTTGGCCACCTCGATTCGAAAATTTCGATTTTAAAACATAAATTACACACCTGATAAAAAATATTCCTTTGTTGATATTGAACATGACATGCCGTTCAGAAAAGTGGTGTATAAAACACCACAACAAATAATGACAAGGACTTTATTATTTACAAACGGAACTGGTCGTTTAGCTTCGCTGGTTCCTGCCAATTATTCCATTGGTTTCATTTTTGCGAAGCGGCCTATAGCAACGTGAAGTCATACCAACGCATTGTCGCAAACAATTGACGATGACGTCAATATGCAATTTTTATATGACGTCGTTCCAACAATATCTTAATTCTCTCCAGCGTCCCTTGACCACGCCAGAAACCTATGATTGTGGGTTCGAATCCCGGTTCGCCCCGATTATGTTTCTAGGTTTGTCAGCACCATACCCGTGCTCGTGGGTTTCACCAAAATGGTAAACGTCTGAGACCTGCATCACTTCGGGCTTTCCTCCCACATTAAGCTGATGTCACTGGAATACTGTTTAAAGCGGCGTTAAACCCAACTCACTCACTCACTTAATTGTCTCAACATGACAAGTTCATTTTTCTACATTTTCTCTGAAAAATAGGTCGGTAATGTAAAGACTTTCTGTCCATTGTGAAATAATACAAAATACAACTAAATTGACTCCTCGTAGCTCGTATGGTTTTCTCTAAATCCGGAAGTCCAGGTTTATTCTCAAGGCGGTCTGTACATACTTACGTCTGGGCCAGGCAAAATAATGTTTGAGTGCATATTAAGCAACGATCCATACCAACAAGGGAGGATGACAAACAATTTCGTTTTTTTCTAGACGTACACATGGTACTGACATTATTCTCTCTGACTTTGCAAAACTGCTGGGAATTGATAAAGGCAATGATTTCATGAACTTCTGGCAGCTAGAAGATAAATCTAGATCCCAAGTATCAAACCAATAAACTTCAGCTTGACACATTCATATTATTAACGATGTTTATTAGCAGAAAGAACAACAATACTGAATGTTCGAAAGACAATACCCAACCCAACTTATACAATAAATCAATAATGTGGAAAAAAAACATAATGTATCCGTCACCTTCAATATCCGGACTTGACATATAAAAATGTACTTTGTATATGTATAAAGATTACATATGTATGGCCAATGTAGGTGCCGGCTGAAATGAATAAGATGACACCCAAACACCTGGGTCCACTTGCACAAAGCGATCTTAGCGCTAAGATGATCGTAACTCCCATACATTAACATACTATTAGGCTTACAATAGTCGTAGCGCTAAGATCGCTTTGTGCAAGAGGGCCCTGGTCACAGATTGTAACTATCCGATCCTCATTGTCCTTTTTCCACAAGCATGTGTTGTGTATGCCCCGGAATCCCCAAGGCAAGCCACAGTCATTCGGTCAAAACGTTGGTCGCTCAGGGTAAAAAGGTAATTTTTCTTTGTTACAGTAAACTACGGTTATAACGAACTCAAAAGGACCACTTATTTTGTTTCGTTATAACCATAGTTCGTTATAAGCATATATTCAGCAAATATACAACAAATGGCCGGGACTAAAAAATAAGTTCGTTATATCGGTCAGTTCGTTATAAGCGTGTTCGTTATAACCGTAGTTTACTGTAGTTTATGTTTTAGTGGAAGCAGACCTCATTATTTCGAAAAGAATGTTATATTCACGAAAAATAAGTTCGAGTCAGGAAAGGTTCGGCAAGGATCAAATAAATTCTTTCAGAACCTACGTACCGACACGTCGCTACTGGTTGTTCATCCATATATCTAATCCTTTCTAGGAATAAATACCTCTCCTTCAGCAAAAAGTATATTACGGTTATGTTGGACTATAAGAAACGTGAAAATGAATAGATTCTAAAGATTCTAGCGGTTTCAAATTATAACTGGTCATATTATCCGCCTCTCTTTTACTAATGTACTGGAAAATAAAATACTTACTATACTCTGTATTTTCTTGGACTTCCACCTCGTATACTGACATAGAACATGTGGGTGGGTTGTCATTGACATCCAATACTGTTATGTTGAGGTAGGCGGAGGTAGAGTTCCCTCCCTTGTCTGTAACAGTGACCTTCAGATCGTCAAGGCGGTGAATGCTATAACCACCTTCATAATCAAGCCTCGTCTTCATCTTGACTGCCCCAGAAACTGTGTCAATTTCGAAATACTGACTGTCGTTCCCTGAAATAAATATTTTGATATTTATGATAAACAATTCTAGTTTGAAACATCATAATTTTTACGACGTTGCTTCATATACAAATAGCCAAATGAAACGTTGTTGCAAAGACCCAGGTTAGGAAAGGTCTTCAGCAAGCCATGCTTGTCGTTAGAGGCGACTTACGAGATGGGAGGTCGGGCTCACCACCTTGGTTGAGGCATGTCATCGTATCCCAATTACGTGGATCTCTGTTCATGATGTCAATCACTGGATTGTCTGGCCCAGGCTCGATTATTTACAGACAGCCGTCATATAACTGGAATATTGCTGAGTGCGGCGTTAAACAACCAACCAACAAACTATATAGATTCAACACAGTGAAACCTCGGTTATCTAGACGACAAAAGAAGGGACTTATGACAAAACGATTGACCGTCCAGTAAAGTATGATAAGCAATACCCCGACTATACAGTATGTTCATCATTTTCCATGTGTATATTAAAATTGACACATTGTATTGTTGGCACCAGGATTCCTAAATCACAAGGAATTTCGCACCCATTTCACACCCTCGAACCCTCTAAAATAAAAAAGGTAGTATTTCTGTTTCGTAGAGTAGCTGACCGTCAGAGCGTGATCCTCGTGCAGATCGAAATGAATATTTGTTGTACTCCACAGTAATGTATATTCGAGTTGCGTGTATATCACAGAAATAATCCAGTCTGGGGCCTACAAATCCATAGTTGCCGTAATAGAGCACGATGACACACAATCAGCCACGTTAAAATATGTCATACCTGATCTTCGTTATCTGGTTGTATTGACAAGTTTCTTAGGAGAAGGCCTCGTAAGTGTGTCACTTGTGCCTAATCCATTTGGTTTTCCGCAATAAAATATGATTAAATCAATACTGAGGACCTCTGCTTGGGTGATCCTACTCAGTCTTACCATGGAGGGAGAATGTGAATGAATCGTTGAGGTCAGCATCAGTGACGGAGAAGAGCTGTCCGAGGGATGCCCCAACTGGGAGTTCCTCTAATACCTCCAGCAGGCCCTGCACGATGACCTGAGGCGGAGTGTCGTACACGTCCAGGACCTTGACCATCACAGTCGTGGTGTCATTGTTCTTGCCATCAGTCGCCCTACATGAATTGACGAGAAGGGTAAGTTCGTTGTTATATAAATTGTTTGCTTGTCAGCTATATTCCAGCTATATGACGGTGGTCTGTAAATAATCGATTTTGGACCACACAATCTACTGATTGATATCATGAGCATCGATCAAAGCAATTGGGATACGATGACATTCATCAACCAAGTCAGCGAGCCTGACCGCGATCCCGTTAGTTGCCTCTTACGACAAGTATGGGTTGCTGAAGACCAATTCTAACCCGGATGATTACTGCGTTTAAACAATGGGAACAATGACTTATAGTGAAACAGCATTAAAACCAAACGCTAATGATAAACGATGTGTGAATTATAATGGTTTCATTATCCTATGGAATATGTGATATATTGTCATAAACTTGACTAATTCAAGTAGGAGTACTGATCATGTCTTGACCCTGGACATGATCACAAAATAGACAAAAGTTGCATCAATATCAATTTAGTTTCTCCCTATAGAAATTATACGTTTGATCAAGGTTACAAGATTCAAGGCATCAACAAAGTTTTCAAAAAGTTTTATGGGAGACATATGGAGGATATTTCCAAATTTGACGCATCAGTGACTAAAATTATGTTCCATGCAATTCCCTATTTTGACTTGTACCATATGTTTCCATGTTTTGGTTCAGGTGCACAATTGACTTGCCTTTGCATGTGATTGTGACGGCTGCCACTGTTTTTGGCAGGATACGCTCATGCTCATGCTCATGCTCATGATATACTAGGAATTGTACAATCGACTCTGCTTTATGCCTTATAGAGATTTCTATTGGATATGGAAAGGGTTTTGTCGCTTTATTATACAAGTTATGGATGAATTCTACAAACGACATAGCGAAACATGGACATTGCGTGATCAAAATCTTTCGGTATAGAAAATGCACGTCACACACACACGCACGCACGCACGCACGCACGCACGCACGCACGCACGCACGCACGCACGCGCCGCACCGCACCGCACCGCACCGCACCGCACCGCACCACACCACACCACACACATATCATATTAGAATGACGATATAATATTGTGTGTGATCGATGATAAATCGATGATGTATGTGTACGTACTGGACTGTGATCATGAACGCACGAGACGTTTCAGCATCTAAGCTGGTGTTGAGGACCACCTGAAACCCGTTCATGCTGAAATACACGTCCCATGGCCTCGCAACACTAAGAGTCAGTGGATCACCCTCGGGATCAGCCACAGTAAGGTTGGCCACCACACTGCCGACGGGCTGATCCTCGCTGATTCTCGCCATCGCTATTTTCTTGGCGAACACTGGTGCTTCGTTTGCAGCGTTTTGGAAGTTGAGTGTCATGACTCCCTCAACGTACTTGGCTGGATCTCCCTTGTCCGACACTCGTATTGTTATGTTCAGAAAGTCTGTTTTATTTTTCACTCCTGATAGAGATTCTGCTAATGTTATCACTCCTGTGTCCGAGTTGATGTTAAAAAGTCCTCTGGATGTATTTTCAGAATCTAGGCGAAAAATGACACACAAGTGTAAAATTGTGAAATATTTAAACTTTCCGTGTATTTCTAGATTTTCTTTCATATTTATGTACATATATATAATACAGATATATACGTTGCTTGTTGGATAAAAGTATAAAGTTGTTTTATATACTTAACTTAAAGACTTGAGATTAACGGCGCTTTCATAACAGTATTCCCGTTATATAACAGCGTGTCAGCTAAATGTAGGAGAAAATTCCAAAGCGATGCTTTAAGCAGAGTTTTCTTATGAATATCAAAAAAGGTTTTATCGCTTTTATTTACCGTTTCGGTGAAACAAGGAGAACGGTGCCTACTAAAAAACAGAAACAAGGGACTTGAACCACGTTCACGGGAACGTAACCTGCACTGCTCCTTAGACGACAGAGACATTGCGCCCACGTTCCCTAAAATTGCTCACCTGGTTGTATGGAGACTATTTGGTATTCCATCTGTCCGTCAGTGCCGCTGTCCTCGTCAGTTCCTTGTATCTGTGTTATGTAGCCCCCAACTGACGTTGACAGGGGAATCAGTAGATCTTGGAAAGTCCCGTTTGTTAACGCTGGGCTTGTCACTTCAGGGGAGAATTCATTTTTTGAAAGAACCTAAATCACAAACACTTCACTGTAAGTATTATTTATTGAGTATATGTTTAATGATAATATGATTTCATTTTTAGATCTTTGCATAAAGATTCAGACTGATCACAACTATCCACAAGACTGTATGACAGGTGGGATGCCTTCATATGTATATGAGTAGGAATTTCTGCTTGGATTGGCAAAGTTCAAACAGGGGAATTTCGCTTAAGTTGAACTTAAGCTGCAGGTATATCTATGATCTGACATCGTGCAATAACCATCAAATAGCCAATTCCATTTCACTGATTTAACCACCACAACTAGAAATAAAGGAAACTGGTAAGACCACTCCCTCCGTTTCATATCTAGATCTATGCATAAAGATTCAGTACCAACACTCTCCACAAGAGTATTCAAGTTTCCTATAGTGAGTATGGTTTTACGCCGGTTTTTGCAATATTCCAGCAATATCACGGCGGGGGACACCACAAATGGGCTTCACGCATTGTACCCATGTCGGGAATCGAACCCGGGTCTTCGGCGTGACGAGCGAACGCTTTAACCACTAGGCTACCAATGGTCAACTCTCCCTTTATGTCGAGCAATAATCCTGCCGCTCCAGCCTTTAGGGTTTACGTTTCACAGCTTTTGAGGCACAATCAAGCATGCTCTTTCAACGAAGATCTAAAGAACGTTCAAGGGCTTGGTAACCAAAGCTTTCAAAACGTTTTATGGCAGACATGTAGAGGACATTTTCAACTTTGATGCCTCACTGATAAAAATTATGTCCGATGGAATTTCCTATTTGACCTGTATCATGTTTCTGTGGGATGTTTTCAGGTGAACCATTGACTTGCCTTTGCATGTGTTTGTGAGGGGTTGCAACAAATGGGTCAGGATACGTTCGCCTTTTCGCGAACACGTGGTACCATCAGCATTTGAATTGGTTTTGTCGCCTTCATTTATTATATTGATTTTATATGAAAAAACAGTTGTAGCATTGACAATGTGCATTGTCGTAGGTGTGTGAAGAGGGCTACATCTCTTAAGCATCGTAAGAATTTGAGGAGGTTTTACACGTAAGCTTACTACGCGCGGATTGTTATCTATCAATTCAGGGAAAACGTAGAAACAATAATATTCATTATATACTTCGGTGTGAAAGACTGGGTTTTCCGAAGTCGAGAAAAGTGATATTTTCAGTGCAGTGAACATAACAGTGATATTTCACTGCAGTGAACATAACACTTTGACGGAACTATTGTCATACAAGAGTGACCTCCCCTTAAATTGCCTCCCTTTGTCGTAAGTGTCATGCCCGCACACAAACTGTTGGCGTCCTTTTTACGTTAGTTCCACACTGACAAGGCAAAATAATGACAAACGTTCATTTATAGAGTTTATATCACTTCTTGCCGTTCGTTAGTCTTTCGAAAATGTTTCGTTATAAACTGTTAATTTCTCAGTTAACTCGTCAAAGCGCCATTTTTGTTACTGGACCAGCGTGTATTCTTTCGCTTCCAACAGCTGTCTTCCTAGTTTTCAGGAATATATTTTGTCTAGGTTGATTTTGTATTAATCATATCGAAATGTATGACAAAGAATTTTCGTGACCCTAAAAAAAAATTTTATACTTCGTTTACATTTTTTAAGATTTTGCAAACACGAAATCACTTTTTTTAGTCGCAAATACAAGAGGTAGTGAACCGTCGCTGTGTGTTAGGTATGGAGAATTTACGTTTCCAGGTTTTACATTTGTAATGAAATAATAAACTTTCCGGTAGAAAACTACACAAAAAGTATATGATAAATGGGATATTCCATGTGTCGAGTAAAATACCTCCTTTTCATCCGTCACGAGATGCGAGAAACATGATATTTATAAAACATACATGATCATAAAACAAGTAACGAGATAAAAAAAAAATGTGAGTTCAACAAAATGAATGGATTAAAATCTGAAGGTTTTAAGGTATATTTGTGTTACCGTTAGTTTCGAAATCAATTCGTTTTATCCAAAACTTAATTTTTTTAAACGACTTCAATATTTGTTTTACGTTTATAGAAGTATAAACGTAAGAACTCGTGTGCAGGCTGTGATAACAGCGTTGCGGATTTGTGCAAAGTGTGCACACCGGTTTTACGTTTATTCATCCATAAACACATTTATGTTGAATTCAACCTATGGATACCTTAGACAATACTAACTCCACAGACTGCCTACTTCAGTATTAACGCTGTACTATCTTAACATAATGTGTATCAAAAACTTTAAACGCTCATCTGTGTGGCAGTACTGTTTGCTATAAACGTAAATTTACATTACTTATATTATTTATGCAGTTAAACAGCTGCTGTTATGAATTTATTTTTTTAATGAAGATTTTGTAAATGTTATTCAATTATTGTTTTATGCAATGGATTAATTCAATAAAAATTCCTTGTATGCCTATCCAAGTATTACTCCTTCCCTGGCCAGGCACTGGAACATTCCTGTGGTTGTACAATTTCACATTGCATTCTGATCACTGTCAATTTCATAAACATTAGATAACATGTCCTTCATTTTAGGTACTGAATAGGGTAAAACTGGGTAAAATATCTGATATTAATGAGATTTTATTTTGCTGAAAGGAATTTTTTTTTTGTCGTTGTTAAACGCCACACTCAGCAATATTCCAGCGATATGACAGCGGTCTGTAAATAATCGAGTCTGGACCACACATTCCAGTGATAGACATCATGAAGATCGATCCACGCAATTGGGATACGATGACATGCATCAACCAAGTCAGCGAGCCTGACATCCGATCCCGTTACTCGCCTCTGACGAAAAGCATATCCGCTTTTTACGGTAAGCATGGGTAGCCCGGATCTTCGCGGATCTTCAGCTATCAAGTGCTGTCCAAAGCAGGAAGGCCTGAATCAACATGTGACCAAAATACGTCACAATGCAGTTTCCTTTTTGTACATGACACCTGTTATATAACTAATAGTTTCGGAATATGTTTTGCAAAACCCTGCGAGGCTTATAAGAATAAAACACGCATTCGGCGCGTTCGATAGCTACCCTGAGTAAAGTGATGAAGTAGACAGACAGACAGACACACACACACACACACACATACCCGAACCATCACAACAGCTGTACTTGACAGCGACCGTCCTGACGCTGTGGTCTCAGTTGCCATGACAACCACCATGATGGGATTCCCGTCCACGGTTCCATTGTCCAAATCTACAGACTCGGTGTTCGCATAAAGCTCGGTCTTGTTTAGCAGGAATATGTTTAAGTCATTCCCTTTAACGATCGTCGTAGATATGTTCCCAGATGTGTCGTCATCAACATCCGATATATTAACACTTAGTATGTGGGAACCTGTTGAAAAACGTAACCACATTAGTTCAGCAACATTTGGTTTTCATTCAGAATATATTTCATTACTTGGCTGCTGGTAATGGCCGGGAAAGATCGTTTTGCAGAATGCATCGTCAGATCTTCGCAGGTTTTTATACACAACGTTCTTCCATCACCTATGAACACATACGACCGATATGTGTAGGGTAAAACACGTCCGAGGGTTTTTAATTTCATTTTAAAAAAACAGGGAAACGGGGGTTGATCTAGAGTGTTTTGTCTAACATATAAACACAGGAACATCTGAAAAAAACATTTATCAACAGTTGTTTCAAACATACTTTATGAGGGGCGGTCGGGTAGCCTAGTGGTTAAAGCGTTCGCTCGTCACGCCGAAGACCCGGGTTCGAATCCCGACATGGGTACAATGTGTGAAGCCCATTTCTGGTGTCCCCCGCCGTGATATTGCTGGAATATTGCTAAAAGCGGCGTAAAACCAAACTCACTCACTCACTCAAACATACTTTACATGAACCTTATGAAACGGAAGTAAAATATCCCTTGCTGGTGTAAATGTACTTGAAAAAGAGAATCTTAAAAGCATTGGGATTTATTAGCGACTCTTTAGCCTTATGGTACACTCGGTACGGATAAGAACGGGGTCGTCCAGATAACCGAGGTTTCACTGTGTTGAATCTATATTGTTGGTTGGTTGGTTGTTTAACGCCGCACTCAGCAATATTCCAGCCATATGACGGAGGTCTGTAAATAATCGAGTATGGACAAGACAATCCAGTGATTAACATCATAAGCATCGATCTACGCAATTGGGATACGATGACATGCATCAACCAAGTCAGACAGCCTGACCACCCGATCCCATCTCTTACGACGAGCATGGGTTGCTGAAGACCAACTCTTTCCCGGATCTTCACGGGATCCACATTTGAGAATATGTTTGAACATACATCATAGCAAAATTACAATACTTTAAACAGGGTCATACCATGCCAATTTAGCAGTAATCTATTCCCTAAAATGCTTGGAACAAAAACATGTGTCCTACTGGCTGCTCTGTTAGATATTTTCTCGTGGATTAGTGAGTGAGTGAGTGAGTGAGTGAGTGAGTGAGTGAGTGAGTGAGTGAGTGAGTGAGTGAGTGAGTGAGTGAGTGAGTGAGTGAGTGAGTGAGTGAGTGAGTGAGTGAGTGAGTGAGTGAGTGAGTGAGTGAGTGAGTGAGTGAGTGAGTGAGTGAGTGAGTGAGTGAGTGAGTGAGTGAGTGAGTGAGTGAGTGAGTGAGTGAGTGAGTGAGTGAGTGAGTGAGTGAGTGAGTGAGTGAGTGAGTGAGTGAGTGAGTGAGTGAGTGAGTGAGTGAGTGAGTGAGTGAGTGAGTGAGTGAGTGAGTGAGTGAGTGAGTGAGTGAGTGAGTGAGTGAGTGAGTGAGTGAGTGAGTGAGTGAGTGAGTGAGTGAGTGAGTGAGTGAGTGAGTGAGTGAGTGAGTGAGTGAGTGAGTGAGTGAGTGAGTGAGTGAGTGAGTGAGTGAGTGAGTGAGTGAGTGAGTGAGTGAGTGAGTGAGTGAGTGAGTGAGTGAGTGAGTGAGTGAGTGAGTGAGTGAGTGAGTGAGTGAGTGAGTGAGTGAGTGAGTGAGTGAGTGAGTGAGTGAGTGAGTGAGTGAGTGAGTGAGTGAGTGAGTGAGTGAGTGAGTGAGTTTGGTTTTACGCCGCTTTTAGCAATATTCCAGCAATATCACGGCGGGGGACACCAGAAATGGGCTTCACACATTGGAACCATGTCGGGATTCGAACCCGGGTCTTCGGCGTGAGGAGCGAACGCTTTAACCACTAGGCTACCCGACCGCCCCCCTCGTGGGTTAATAAACAAGGGGAGACGTTTTCATGTCATGTATATAATGGATAGTCGGTTAGCCTAATTGTTCGATTACCCACATAGGTACAACACGTGAACCTCACTCTTTTTCCCCCGCTTTGGTATGCCTGAAATATCACTCAATAAACATTAATAGAGACACCCTACTGAATTCTCTGTTAGTTTGTTTGCTCTTTAACGCCGTGCTCAGCAAAATGCCATCTATATGACGACGGCCTGGAAATGATCGAATCTGGACTAAACAATCCAGTGATTCATTTTGTGAGCAATGACCCCCGCCGTCGGGTAACGAGAATCCAGTGATTGATAACATGAGCATCGATCCACGCAATTGGGATCGATGACATGCTTCAACCAAGTCAGCGAGCCTGACCACCCGATCCATTTAGTCGCCTCTTACGACAAGCATAGGTTGCTGGAGACCTATAACCCGAAATCCCCACTTTGGCTCTGTTCGTATACTGTGTAAAGCCCATTCTTGGTGTACCCCGTCGTGAGTGAGTTTTACGCCGCTTTTAGCAATATTCCAGCAATATCACGGCGAGAGACAACAGAAAAGGGCTTTACACATTGTACCCATGTCGGGATTCGAACCCGGGTCTTCGGCGTGACGAGCGAACGCTTTAACCACTAGGCTACCCGACCGCCCCTACCCCGTCGTGAAAAGGTAGCCATATTGATAACAGCGGCGTAAAATGTTATAAGGATAAATGTGATCACATGAATAAACAATAACATAGACGTCCTACCTGATTCCGAATTCTCTGTAAACTCCGTCTCATATATAACCTTATCAAATGAGGGTGGGTTGTCATTCACTCCCACGACCGTGATATATATCTGTGTGCTGGAGTTGTGTCCTCCCAGATCTGTGACTGTCACGGTCACATTGTCAAGATACTTCCGCCCCGTTGGTCCGTCATAGTCCAGCCTCTCCCGCATCCTCATCACACCAGATGCCTCATCAATGCTGAAGAAATGAGCGTCATCTCCTGTAAAAGAAGATTGAAATCGTGGCTCCTTTGAGTAAGTGAGTTTGGTTGGTTGATTGGTTGGTTGGCTTGTTGTTTAACGCCGCACTCAGCAGTATTCCAGCTATATGACGGCGGTCTGTAAATAATCGAGTCTGGACCAGACAATCCAGTTATTAATGATATGAGCATCGATCCGCAATTGGGATACGATGACATGCATCAACCAAGTCAGCGAGCCTGACCACCCGATCCCGTTAGTCGCCTTTTACGACAGGCATAGTCACCTTTTACGGTAAGCATGGTTGCCGAAGATCTGTTCTACCCCGGAATCTTCACGGGTGAGTGTAATTGGATTAACGCCGCTTTTATTACTAAGCGCGTCGTAAAACCATACTTACTCGCTCTAAGCGAATGCGGTAGCTACGCTGATACACAAGACACAAATCTAGAGCAAAGAGTGAGTGAGTGGGTTGGGTTTAATGCCGCTATGAACAGTTTCTAGTTATATCACGAAGTGTCAGCTTAACGTTAGAGAAAAGCCCGAAATGATGCAGGACGTTTACCACTTCGGTGAAACCCACGAGCACGGGTATGGTGCTGACATAAGAAACATAATCAGGCTGAAACTGGATTCGAACCCGTGTCTGCCACGCCTTAGGGGCGCGACTCTGCACAGCCTTAGATGACTTGACCACCCGTGCCGCCTTAACAGGACATAAACTTGCTGATTTATAAGTTTAACTACACCGCGCAATATAGGGACTATTCTGCCTTTATTTAATTTTATGATTGGAACAATTTGATTGAAAATTCTGTCGCAAGACATTCGAACCAGTACCTACATAGAGCTAAAGAATATCTTTTGTCACGGCGACATGGAAGTGAAAATTAAATAATTTATTCACTAACATCAAGACTAGTTGAATGTAAACAATCAGTATTATATACAACACTGAACTACCTGTGACTTTGTAGCTTTTCGTTATAAGAAACGCATGGAATTAAAGAGTTCTCTTTTCTTGATCACTGCAATGTTTGCTCAAAATAGGCCCATCGGCACGGGCAAGTCATATTTATGTGATTGATTATGATAATGTGATGAGGTGTGTCATACTTACCCCAGGTAGGTATTTCATAACCTGACTCAACAAACAGCGAAGTGCACGTGCGAAAGGCAATCGGAACATATTTCATGTGCTTCACGTGGAGGGAACACACATACAATATAAAAACAGTGTTGTCTAAACATTTTTAAGTGCCCAGGCTCAATGCTTGTTGACAATAGTTTAAGTTAGTTTGACCGAGGGTAGAGCACTCGAACCACTGATAAATGTCCAAATGATAAAACTCTTTAGCTCAGATTTTCAACTAATAGATCTTGCCTTTAATGAAAACCCAATATGTTCAAAAACGTGAAATAAATAATAATTTCAGAATAGGTATATATTTTTCTGATTTTTATTGTCAAAGTGAGAGTACGAAGGACGCAATATAATTGGTGTTCGGGTTTACATGTTCACATGACCAAAACAGTATTTTTAGAAAGTAGAAATCTCTTAGAAAATCATGTTTCTGATCTTTATATCCCGAACTGTAGCCCAGATTATCCTTTTATAAGTAAAGGTCCTTGTCGTTTTAAATAGACTTTATTTCTTATTCAGGACTATGGTCGATATATAATTCTATTTTTGCCAAAGGATAATCGTAATACTCCAGACTGTGTGTACCCAACGTTTCCCTCGTAAATACATATAATTACTCAAAGTTTGTTACCACAGAAACACAAGACAGGAAAACAACAGTTTCGGCGTTAAAAAACAAAAATAAAACAATTACCTTCTAATGTATAATTATGCCTGTCGTCGATGTCCCCATCAGTAACAACAAAGAATTTTGCCGTCAGAGAACCGTGAGGAAGCTCTTCGTTGAGAGAGGCATTGGTTCCGGACAAGCGGGGTGGTTCATCAAAGACATTCAGTACCCGTATCAGCAGTGTTGTGTCATCAGACTTCTCCCCGTCGGACACACTTTATACAAAACACTGGCATCAGATAGGTGCATCAATATACAAACAAAAATGTTCAAAACAATGCCCTCTAAAACACGACTCCTTAACATTGAGCTATAACGCTTGAAGATCCGGGTGATAATTGGTCTTCATGCTTGTCGTAAGAAGCGACTAAAGGGATCAGGGGGTCAGATTTGATGACTTGTTTGATGAATGTCATCGTATCCCAATTGCGTAGATCGAAGCTCATGATGTCAATCACTGGATTGTCTGGTCCAGACTCGATTATTTACAGACCGCCGTCATATAGTTGTGATATTGCTATGCGTGGCGAATCGCGGCGCCTTGGACGACTGGGCCACCCGTGCCCCCATGTCAAAATGACTGCCTACTTCAATATCCGTTGTCTTGTTTTTCACTCAAGACAAGTGTAAAGACTCTGTATTCCGGGTCTGTACGAATGAAAGTCGGTAAGATTCATCCGTTGTCAACGAAAGCCCGAAGTGATGAGACCGTTACTCTTACTGTATTACTGTATTACTTTATTCAATATAGTATTACCTCACGTTATTTCCACAGTATTCAAGATGTATTACCTGACCGCTACTTCCACAGTCTTCAACACACTATTACCTGACCGCTACTTCCACAGTATTCAACATAGTATTACCTGACCTCTACTTCCACAGTATTCAACGCAATATTACCTGACCGCAACTTCCACAGTATTCAACATAGTATCACATGACCTCTACTTCCACAGTATTCAACACAGTATTAATTTACCGTTACATAAAAGTTTTCGAAATAGTATTATCTTACCGCTACGTCTAAAGTATTTGCCACAATATTTACTTACCGTTACTTCCACAGAATTTAACATAGTATTATCTGACCTTTACTTACACAGTAATCAACAAAGTTTTAATTTACCGATACTGTACGTTATTCAACTTACATAATATTACCTCGCCATTACTTACACATTATTGAACAAAATACTACCTCGACGTTACTTCCACATTATTGAACAAAATACTACCTCGCCGTTACTTCCACATAATTGAACAAAATACTACCTCGCCGTTACTTCCACATAATTGAACAAAACACTACCTCGCCGTTACTTCCACATTATTGAACAAAATACTACCTCACCGTTACTTCCACATAATTGAACAAAACACTACCTCGCCGTTACTTCCACATTATTGAACAAAATACTACCTCGCCGTTACTTCCACATAATTGAACAAAAAACTACCTCGCCGTTACTTACACATTATTGAACAAAATACCACCTCGCCGTTACTTCCACATTTGTGAACAAAATACTACCTTGCCGTTACTTCCACATTATTGAACAAAATACTACCTCGCCGTTACTTCCACATTATTGAACAAAATACTACCTCGCCGTTATTCCACATTATTGAACAAAATACTACCTCGCCGTTACTTCCACATTATTGAACAAAAAACTACCTCGCCGTTACTTCCACATTTGTGAACAAAATACTACCTCGCCGTTACTTCCACATTTGTGAACAAAATACTACCTCGCCATTACTTCCACATTATTGAACAAAATACTACCTCGACGTTACTTACACATTATTGAACAAAATACTACCTCGCCGTTACTTCAACATAATTGAACAAAATACCACCTCGCCGTTACTTCCACATTATTGAACAAAATACTACCTCGCCGTTACTTACACATTATTGAACAAAATACTACCTCGCCGTTACTTACACATTATTGAACAAAACACTACCTCGCCGTTACTTACACATTATTGAACAAAACACTACCTCGCCGTTACTTCCACATTATTGAACAAAATACCACCTCGCTGTTACTTCCACATTATTGAACAAAATACTACCTCGACGTTACTTACACATTATTGAACAAAATACCACCTCGCCGTTACTTCCACTTTATTCAACATACCGAACTGTTATCGTGTGAGTGTCCTTGTCTTCGAAGTCCAGCCTGCTGACCAGCACGAGATTCGCACCAGCAAATGAGAAGAATTCCTTCCCGTTATCCGTGATGTTAAATGTCAAGTTGGCATTTTCAAGATCATACACTGTCAGGTTGAGCAACGGCTGGTGGAGCGGACTGTCTTCGGAGATGTCGAACTGATACAAGTCCTGAAGGAACCGTGGGGGTCTATTGGAGGACTCAATATACACTTTCATTTCTCCCTGTATTGATCTGAAGGGGTCACCTCTGTCCCGAGCCTGGAAGGTTATGTTGTAGGTTGTCCCACTGGCAACACCGAGAAGTACGTTGGCCAGAAGGAGTGTTCCTGTTCTTGCACTTATTCGGAACAACTCGTTTGCATCATTGCCTGAATCTGACAATAAAATGAAATACTAATACCATAACTGTTATGTGCACGTGATTGACCATTTGATTTTCGGGGGGGGGGGGGGGGGGGGGGGGGGGGGTGTGTGTGTATTTATTGAGAGTTGATTTTTTGGATAACACACGCACACAGACGAACTCCCTCACTCCCTCACTCACTCACACACACACAACACAAACTCACTCACACACACTATCTTTAACGCCGTACTCAGCAATATTCCATCTATATGACGGCGGTCTGTAAATAATCGAGTCTGGATCAGACAATCCAGTGATTGACATTTTGACCATCGATTCACGTAATTGGGATCGATGACATGCATCACACCAAGTCAGCGAGCCTGACCACCCGATCCCGTCAGTCGCCTTTTGCGACAAGCAGAGTTACCTTTTACGGCAAGCATGGGTTGCTGAAGACCTATTCTACCCCGGATCTTCACGGGTCAATCTCTGTAAGAACATGTTTCTGGGTTAACCTTTGCGTTTCAAACTGCAAATTACCATCTAATAGAAGATTGATTGAATATGGTTTTACGCAGCTTTTAGCAATATTCAAGCAATATCACGGCAGGGGGACACCAGAAATAGGCTACACACATTGTACCCATGTCGGGAATCGAACCCGGGTCTTCGGCGTGACGAGCGAACGCTTTAACCACTAGGCTACCCGACCGCCCCTCTTATAGAAGGAGATTAGTATGATAGCTTAATGCAAAAACATAAATGGCCTTGATCTTACCATCAACGACACTCAGTATTTCATACTGGACAATGCCATCATTCCCCCAATCTTCATCCGTGGCTTCAACACTAGTGACAATGGTACCGATATCATCCGAGTCCAGTAATGTCTTATTCAGGTATATCTTCTCGCTGCTGTTGAACGGGAGGAGCCAGAAAGGTGTGAACTCATTTACTGGAATCACCTGAAAGGTATACTTTCTAAATAACATGACAATAAGTTTTCCGTCACTTTTAAAACAAAACGAGTCCCACGGCTTTCTTATTTCACAACACTTTTTTTCAGGACATGATTTATTTGTTGCTTAAAGCCGGACCAAACAATCCAGTGATTGACATCATGAGCATTGATCCACGCAATTGGATCAAGCAAGTCAGCGAGCCTGACCACCCGATCCCGTCAGTCGTCTCTTAAGACAAGACCCGTGAAGATCCGGGTTAGAATAGGTCTTCAGCAGTACATGCTTGTCGTAAAAGACGACTATGCTTGTCGTAAGAGGAATATTGCTGAGTGCGGCGTTAAACAACAAGCAAACAAAATCTTTAGACAAGCATAGTTGCCTTTTACGGTAAGCATAGGTTGCCGAAGACATAGTCTACCCCGCATTGAACATGCGAACAATTATCGTTATCAATATTTTCTGAAACATTTATATTTTCAAAACAAATTTATATTATCCCACAGCATTAATGGTAGTGGGTTATTTTCAAACTATACCAGCGACAAAAAAATATGGGAACTGATGAAATGACAGTGGAGGTGTAATAACGATGACTGTCTGCAAAATTAATTTCGGGCGTGTAGATCACCATAGTGATACTGTCCACCATGTTGGGCGACACATGCACGACACCTTGATGGCATACTAATGATTAACTTGGGTATGGTTGCTCTTGGTATTGCCCGCCATTCTGCCTGAAGAGCTACCCCAAGCTGGGACAGGGGGCACGGGTGGCCCAGTCGTCTAAGGCGCCGCGATTCGCTGTGCAGAGTTGCGTCCCTTGGGCACGCCAGAAACCTATGATTGTGGGTTCGAATCCCGGTTCGCCCCGATTATGTTTCTAGGTTTGTCAGCACAATACCCGTGCTCGTTGGTAAATGTCCGAGACCTGCATCACTTCGGGCTTTCCTCCCACATTAAACTGATACGCCGTGATATAACTGGAATACTGTTAAAAGCGGCGTTAAACCCAACTCACTCACTCACTCACTCACTCACTCACTCACAAGAGTAGAAGGTGTGAAGCCCCAATCTGGTGTCCCCTCTACCTTGATATTTCTGGAATATTGCTAAAAGCGGCGTAAAATCATTTTCATTTACTCACCTGACTTGATTGGTTATTTATAGTTAAATCTTTTAGAAATAGATGACATGTGTAATAACACAAAGTATCACCAAAAGTGCCAGGTTGGTCCAGACCGACAATCCAATGTGAAATGCTGATATTCAGTAGGCAAGGGACACCACTCTGCATAGTAAATAGCAATCACTGGACCACCCGTGCTCTTCAGTATGTAGAGACCCTAATGATAAGTAATTATCCTTCTACCGAAAGAAGTGTCGCAGACTAAGACTTACGTTTATAAATAGAAACGACCCACCAACCCTGGGTCTCCCATACGGGTCAGAATCTTGTACTAGAATTGGGAGGACGTATTGCGTCTTCGTGTTGGTCGTGGACTCGCAGTCGATCAGCTCTCCATTCACTGTGATGACATTTCCATCGACAGAAAATATTCCGAGTTCATTACCAGATCCGAATACAATGTTAAAGTTTGAGATGTTCGAGTGTGGAATGTCGGCATCGCTCACATTAAGCGATAACAGCTCAGTATCTGAAATAGATTTGGAATCATGTGATGTTATTCTGTTCTTTTTAATTAAAATGTGTTTTTGACGAGGTGTGAGACAGAGGATTTGTTTGTGTTTTTTAACGTCAACATCGAGTGGGGACCAGACAATCCAATGACTGACATTGTGAGCAACGATGTACGCGGGGGTTTACCGGGACACCATGCCACACAAGCAACCAAGCCACCGAGCCTGACCATCCGATCCATTAAGTCACCTAGTACATAGGTTTCTGGGGGCAAATTCTCACCCGCAACTCCAGATAGGAAGTGACGTACTCCTTTCAAAAACAACATATAGTATTATCTTTCCGACATTCGACATTACTACTAAGATGGCACTTAAATCTATTATTTTGAATTTAATTCTTTTTTTAAATATTTCTTCCATCGACCCAATTGGTAAAAACAGATGCATTATATTTCTGACTGCAGCTTTAGACAATATGATATAAATAAAAACACTTTTCCTGGAACAAACGGAATATTGACTGAACGAGTGTAATACCACATCAGGAATAATATGATAGCAAGTGCCCCAAAAAAGCAATCCAGCTCCACAACACAGGACACCATCCACATCCTAACCTAGCCCTCCAGCTCCACAACACAGGCAACCATCCACATCCTAACCTAGCCCTCCATCTCCACAACACAGGACACCATCCACATCCTAACCTAGCCCTCCAGCTCCACAACACAGGACACCATCCACATCCTAACCTAGCCCTCCATCTCCACAACACAGGACATCATCCACATCCTACACTTGGCCCTCCATCTCCACAACGCAGGACACCATCCATATCCTAACCTAGCCCTCCATCTCCACAACACAGGACACCATCCACATCCTAACCTACCACTCCATCTCCACAACACAGGACATCATCCACATCCTAACCTACCACTCCATCTCCACAACACAGGACACCATCCACATCCTAACCTAGCCCTCCATCTCCACAACACAGGACACAATCCACATCCTAACCTACCACTCCATCTCCACAACACAGGACACAATCCACATCCTAACCTACCACTCCATCTCCACAACACAGGACACAATCCACATCCTAACCTACCACTCCATCTCCACAACACAGGACACCATCCACATCCTAACCTACCACTCCATCTCCACAACACAGGACACAATCCACATCCTAACCTACCACTCCATCTCCACAACACAGGACATCATCCACATCCTAACCTAGCCCTCCATCTCCACAACAAAGGACACCATCCATATCCTAACCTAGCCCTCCATCTCCACAACACAGGACACAATCCACATCCTAACCTACCACTCCATCTCCACAACACAGGACATCATCCACATCCTAACCTAGCCCTCCATCTCCACAACACAGGACATCATCCACATCCTAACCTAGCCCTCCATCTCCACAACACAGGACACAATCCACATCCTAACCTACCACTCCATCTCCACAACACAGGACACCATCCACATCCTAACCTAGCCCTCCATCTCCACAACACAGGACACCATCCACATCCTAACCTAGCCCTCCATCTCCACAACACAGGACATCATCCACATCCTAACCTAGCCCTCCATCTCCACAACACAGGACATCATCCACATCCTAACCTACCACTCCATCTCCACAACACAGGACACAATCCACATCCTAACCTACCACTCCATCTCCACAACACAGGACACAATCCACATCCTAACCTACCACTCCATCTCCACAACACAGGACACCATCCACATCCTAACCTACCACTCCATCTCCACAACACAGGACACAATCCACATCCTAACCTACCACTCCATCTCCACAACACAGGACATCATCCACATCCTAACCTAGCCCTCCATCTCCACAACAAAGGACACCATCCATATCCTAACCTAGCCCTCCATCTCCACAACACAGGACACAATCCACATCCTAACCTAGCCCTCCATCTCCACAACACAGGACATCATCCACATCCTAACCTAGCCCTCCATCTCCACAACACAGGACACAATCCACATCCTAACCTACCACTCCATCTCCACAACACAGGACACCATCCACATCCTAACCTAGCCCTCCATCTCCACAACACAGGACACCATCCACATCCTAACCTAGCCCTCCATCTCCACAACACAGGACATCATCCACATCCTAACCTAGCCCTCCATCTCCACAACACAGGACATCATCCACATCCTAACCTACCACTCCATCTCCACAACACAGGACACCATCCACATCCTAACCTAGCCCTCCATCTCCACAACACAGGACATCATCCACATCCTAACCTAGCCCTCCATCTCCACAACACAGGACACAATCCACATCCTAACCTACCACTCCATCTCCACAACACAGGACACCATCCACATCCTAACCTAGCCCTCCATCTCCACAACACAGGACATCATCCACATCCTAACCTAGCCCTCCATCTCCACAACACAGGACACAATCCACATCCTAACCTACCACTCCATCTCCACAACACAGGACACCATCCACATCCTAACCTAGCCCTCCATCTCCACAACGCAGGACATCATCCACATCCTAACCTACCCCTCCAGCTCCACAACACAGGACATCATCCACATCCTAACCTAGCCCTCCAGCTCCACAACACAGGACATCATCCACATCCTAACCTAGCCCTCCATCTCCACAACACAGGACATCATCCACATCCTAACCTAGCCCTCCATCTCCACAACACAGGACACCATCTACATCATAACCTAGCCCTCCAGCTACACAACACAGGACACTATCCACATCCTAACCTAGCCCTCCATCTCCACAACACAGGACACCATCCACATCCTAACCTAGCCCTCCATCTCCACAACACAGGACACCATCCACATCCTCACCTAGCCCTCCATCTCCACAACACAGGACATCATCCACATCCTAACCTAGCCCTCCATCTCCACAACACAGGACACTATCCACATCCTAACCTAGCCCTCCATCTCCACAACACAGGACACCATCCACATCCTAACCTAGCCCTCCATCTCCACAACACAGGACACAATCCACATCCTAACCTAGCCCTCCATCTCCACAACACAGGACACCATCCACATCCTTACCTAGCCCTCCAGCTACACAACACAGGACATCATCCACATCCTAACCTAGCCCTCCATCTCCACAACACAGGACACCATCTACATCATAACCTAGCCCTCCATCTCCACAACACAGGAGATCATCAACATCCTAACCTACCCCTCCATCTCCACAGCACAGGACACCATCCACATCCTAAACTTGCCCTCCAGCTACACAACACAGGACATCATCCACATCCTAACCTAGCCCTCCAGCTCCACAACACAGGACACCATCCACATCCTAACCTAGCCCTCCATCTCCACAACACAGGACACCATCCACATCCTAACCTACCACTCCATCTCCACAACACAGGACACCATCCACATCCTAACCTACCACTCCAGCTACACAACACAGGACACCATCCACATCCTAACCTAGCCCTCCATCTCCACAACACAGGACACCATCCACATCCTAACCTACCACTCCAGCTACACAACACAGGACACCATCCACATCCTAACCTAGCCCTCCATCTCCACAACACAGGACATCATCCACATCCTAACCTAGCCCTCCATCTCCACAACACAGGACACCATCTACATCATAACCTAGCCCTCCATCTCCACAACACAGGACACCATCCACATCCTAACCTAGCCCTCCATCTCCACAACACAGGACACCATCCACATCCTAACCTAGCCCTCCATCTCCACAACACAGGACATCATCCACATCCTAACCTAGCCCTCCATCTCCACAACACAGGACATCATCCACATCCTAACCTACCCCTCCATCTCCACAACACAGGACACCATCCACATCCTAACCTAGCCCTCCATCTCCACAACACAGGACACCATCCACATCCTAACCTACCCCTCTATCTCCACAACACAGGACACCATCTACATCCTAACCTACCCCTCTATCTCCACAACACAGGACACCATCCATATCCTAACCTACCACTCCATCTCCACAACACAGGACACAATCCACATCCTAACCTACCACTCCATCTCCACAACACAGGACATCATCCACATCCTAACCTACCCCTCCATCTCCACAACATAGGACAACATCCACATCCTCACCTAGCCCTCCAGCTCCACAACACAGGACACCATCCACATCCTAACCTAGCCCTCCATCTCCACAACATAGGACAACATCCACATCCTCACCTAGCCCTCCATCTCCACAACACAGGACACCATCCACATCCTAACCTAGCCCTCCATCTCCACAACACAGGACACCATCCACATCCTAACCTAGCCCTCCATCTCCACAACAAAGGACACCATCCATATCCTAACCTAGCCCTCCATCTCCACAACACAGGACACCATCCACATCCTAACCTAGCCCTCCATCTCCACAACATAGGACAACATCCACATCCTCACCTAGCCCTCCATCTCCACAACACAGGACACCATCCACATCCTAACCTAGCCCTCCATCTCCACAACACAGGACACCATCCACATCCTAACCTAGCCCTCCATCTCCACAACATAGGACAACATCCACATCCTCACCTAGCCCTCCATCTCCACAACACAGGACACCATCCACATCCTAACCTAGCCCTCCATCTCCACAACATAGGACAACATCCACATCCTCACCTAGCCCTCCATCTCCACAACACAGGACACCATCCACATCCTAACCTAGCCCTCCATCTCCACAACACAGGACACCATCCACATCCTAACCTAGCCCTCCATCTCCACAACACAGGACACAATCCACATCCTAACCTAGCCCTCCATCTCCACAACACAGGACACCATCCACATCCTTACCTAGCCCTCCATCTCCACAACACAGGACATCATCCACATCCTAACCTAGCCCTCCATCTCCACAACACAGGACACAATCCACATCCTAACCTAGCCCTCCATCTCCACAACACAGGACACTATCCACATCCTAACCTAGCCCTCCATCTCCACAACACAGGACACCATCCACATCCTAACCTAGCCCTCCATCTCCACAACACAGGACATTATCCACATCCTAACCTAGCCCTCCATCTCCACAACACAGGACATCATCCACATCCTAACCTAGCCCTCTATCTCCACAACACAGGACACCATCCACATCCTAACCTAGCCCTCTATCTCCACAACACAGGACATTATCCACATCCTAACCTAGCCCTCCATCTCCACAACACAGGACACCATCCACATCCTAACCTAGCCCTCTATCTCCACAACACAGGACATTATCCACATCCTAACCTAGCCCTCCATCTCCACAACGCAGGACATCATCCACATCCTAACCTAGCCCTCTATCTCCACAACACAGGACATCATCCACATCCTAACCTAGCCCTCCATCTCCACAACACAGGACACCATCCACATCCTTACCTAGCCCTCCATCTCCACAACACAGGACATCATCCACATCCTAACCTAGCCCTCCATCTCCACAACACAGGACACAATCCACATCCTAACCTAGCCCTCCATCTCCACAACACAGGACACTATCCACATCCTAACCTAGCCCTCCATCTCCACAACACAGGACACCATCCACATCCTAACCTAGCCCTCCATCTCCACAACACAGGACATTATCCACATCCTAACCTAGCCCTCCATCTCCACAACACAGGACATCATCCACATCCTAACCTAGCCCTCTATCTCCACAACACAGGACACCATCCACATCCTAACCTAGCCCTCTATCTCCACAACACAGGACATTATCCACATCCTAACCTAGCCCTCCATCTCCACAACACAGGACACCATCCACATCCTAACCTAGCCCTCCATCTCCACAACACAGGACATTATCCACATCCTAACCTAGCCCTCCATCTCCACAACGCAGGACATCATCCACATCCTAACCTAGCCCTCTATCTCCACAACACAGGACATCATCCACATCCTAACCTAGCCCTCCAGCTACACAACACAGGACATCATCCACATCCTAACCTAGCCCTCCATCTCCACAACACAGGACATCATCCACATCCTAACCTAGCCCTCCATCTCCACAACACAGGACACCATCTACATCATAACCTAGCCCTCCATCTCCACAACACAGGACACCATCCACATCCTTACCTAGCCCTCCAGCTCCACAACACAGGACATCATCCACATCCTAACCTAGCCCTCCAGCTCCACAACACAGGAGATCATCAACATCCTAACCTACCCCTCCATCTCCACAGCACAGGACACCATCCACATCCTAAACTTGCCCTCCAGCTACACAACAAAGGACACAACCACATCCTAACCTAGCCCTCCATCTCCACAACACAGGACACCATCCACATCCTAACCTAGCCCTCCATCTACACAACACAGGACATCATCCACATCCTAACCTAGCCCTCCATCTCCACAGCACAGGACACCATCCACATCCTAACCTAGCCCTCCATCTACACAACACAGGACACCATCCACATCCTAAACTTGCCCTCCAGCTGCACAACACAGGACACCATCTACATCCTAACCTAGCCCTCCATCTCCACAACACAGGACACCATCCACATCCTAAACTTGCCCTCCAGCTGCACAACACAGGACACAACCACATCATAACCTAGCCCTCCATCTCAAACTTAGTGTAAAGTAGTGGCTTGTGATCTGAACTGTTAACTTTGGGGGGGGGGGGGGGTTTGCGTCCTAAACTGTATTGAAATCATGGTTTGTGTCCTAAATTGTAAATTAGGGGTTTGTGCCCTAAACAGAATGATTGAACACATTTACATGTGTCTTTGGTATATTATTAGATGCAAGACATATGTAACATCAAAAATTATTTCTGAGGGATTCTTTCACGAAGAATCATACGCGCATTCTCATTGGTTTGTCCTATTTTTGCACATAACATTCATCGATAGGGGGGCGAGTCTTCTTGCAGGTTACGGAAAGGGGCGAGTGGTGACGAATGTAGTAGTTATTATCTGCTAATTTCAAGAAGCCATTCCAAACCGGACTTCTTTCTCATCTGTACAGTGTGCCAACCGACATACTTCCACCCGAGTAGCACCTACACAGCATGTCACCTACCTTTAGGCGAATTTTCCTTGATGCCGACATAGAAAGATGCTTTCCCTAGGCTCGGTGAGTTGTCATTAACATTGGTGATACGGATGGACAAGTTAGCCGTTGTGGTCAGCCCTCCACTGTCGGTGACCACGAGTGTGATGTTGTCTAACATCTTTATGCCCTTGGGACCATCGGCGTTCATCGCCCGATACACGGCCAGTAGGCCCGTGGTACGTTGGATGGCGAAATAACCGCTGTCTGAACCTGTAGTGAGTGAGTATGGTTTTAAACCACTGAAAGCAATATTCCAGCAATATCACCCTACATCACTACTAGCATAACGGCTGGTGATCATACATTGATTTATCTTGGCGTTTCGAGTGGCCAATATTTAGATCCAAATGTACCTCAATAGCATTCCAGGGGGCACGGGTGGCCCAGGCTTTTAACAGTATTCCAGTTATATCACGGCGTGTCAGCTTAATGTGGGAGGAAAGCCAGAAGTGATGCAGGTCTCAGACGTTTATCACTTCGGTGAAACCCACGTGCACGGGTATGATGCTGACAAACCTAGAAACGCAATCGGTTCGAACCGGGATTCGAACCCACAATCATAGGTTCCTGGCGTGCCCAAGGGACGCAACTCTGCACAGCGAATCGCGGCGCCTTAGACGACTGGGCCACCTGTGCCCTCGGAGGAACATAGAAGTGACATAACTCGTAATAGGCGTTGCGATCGAGCCTAGAAATTCATGCCAAGCTCGGCAAGGGTGGAAACTGGACTTTTGTAGTCAGTTAACTCCCTTGCCTCGGGAAGATGTACCACATGAATCTAACACGCCACGATTTACATGAGTTAAAGCGGCGTTAAGCCAAACCCATTCATATTTCATAGGATAATGATTGCTACATGTATATATTATTCTTACAAAGAACCCCCAATTACTTGCAGGCATAAAATATATAATATATAACTTATCCTCACACAAGTGTAGAGATACCAATGGTTTTGTTTGGTAATTTTAACATCGAGAAAATAAAAAACACTGTAGATGGCAAGACTAGAAAAGGTGTTAATACTCTCATCTTACCTATCAGAGAATAATGTAATTTGTCGTTAACGTCAGCGTCTGTGACAGAAAACAGGCTTCCGATAATCGTCATCAACGGCAACTCCTCCGGTAAGCTGTTGTGTTCTTTAACTGTGATGACGGGTGCTTCATCGATGACATCCTCAACTTGCAAAAGTATCCGTGTCATTGAGGAGCCTCGGCCGTCTGTTGCTCTGGAACGTCATCGCATTCTGTTACTTATAGAGTGAGTAAGTGAGTGAGTGAGTTGGGTTTAACGCCGCTGTTGTTGGTTGGTTGGTTGTTGTTTAACGCCGCGCTCAGCAAAATTCCAGCTATATGACGGCGGTCTGTAAATAATCGAGTCTAGACCAGAAAATCCAGTGATTGATGTCACGAGCATCAATCCACACAATTGGGGTTGATGACATGCATCAACCAAGTCAGCGAGCCTGACCACCCGATCCCGTTAGTCGCCTTTTACGACAAGCATAGTCGCCTTTTACGGCAAGCATGGGTTGTTGAGACCAATTCTAACCAGGATCTTCACGGGTCTAACGCCGCTGTGAACAGGATTCCAGTTATATCACGGCGTGTCAGCTTGAGGTGGGAGGAAAGACCAAGTGGACGCAGACATTTACCACTTCGGTGAAACTCACGAGCACGGGTATGGTGCTGACAAACCTAGAAACATAATAGGAGCGAAACGTGGTTCGAACCAACGATCATAGGTTTCTGGCGTGCCCAAGGGACGCAACTCTACACAGAGAATTGAGGGGTTTTAGACGACTGGTTCATCTAAGCCCCCGTTACCCAAGAGATTAAAGAAGAATCATTTGAGGATGACTTGAGACTTTGTTTTAAATATTCTGTTCCCGATGCCGGAACACACAGTTCGTCTTCAGCTTTACACCAAATAAGAGGGGCGGTCGGGTAGCCTAGTGGTTAAAGCGTTTGCTCGTCACGCCGAAGACCCGGGTTCGATTCCCGACATGGGTACTATGTGTGAAGCCCATTTCTTGAGTCTTCCGCCGTGATATTGCTGGAATATTGCTAAAAGCGGCGTAAAACCATACTCACTCACTCACCAAATAAGACATCGTCCACTGCACATCTTAAAAGTGATGTGTTGTAGGTCATATAATTGTTTCAGCTCTTGCTTATGAAGAAGAGAATTGTCTGTTTTGAAGCTCTGCTTGTAAAGATATTCTGTATCCATATTTTATTAATATCTCTGAAAAAGGTGATGACACCAGGTGTTCGCTAAAAGGTAAGAATGTTCTGCTCTAGCGGTAGCACGCGCTACTAACAGAAAACATTAAAAGGAATTCATTAGATTTTTAAATGGCCATAAAGTACGCATCCTTTGAGTCGGATTCTTACAGTATATGCACACAATACAATTTAAGACTTCAAACTCACTCTGTAGTAAGAGAATGAGCGATAGTCTTCTCGTTGTCTTGGTTTTTCAGGGGGCACGGATGGCCCAGTCCTCTAAGGCGCCGAGATTCGCTGTGCAGAGTTACGTCCCTTAGGCACGCCAGAAACCTGTGATTGTGAGTTCGAATCCCGGTTTGCCCGATTATGTTCCTAGGTTTGTCAGCACCGTACCCTTGCTCGTGGGTTTCACCGAAGTGGTAAACGTCTGAGACCTGCATCACTTCGGGCTTTCCTCCCACATTAAGCTGACACGCCGTGATGTAACTGGAATACTGTTAAAAGCGGCGTTCAACACAACTCACTCACTCACTCACTCACTCACTTGGTTTTTCAAGAGTACCAAGCTTTCATTTAGTTGGGACTCATTTTTACATTATTATATGCATACAGTACATATTCAGATTTCAGACTCACCTCACTGTTAGAAGGTGAACTCTCGTCTTCTCGTAGTCTAGTTTTTTCAGGAGTACCAAACTTTCATTTTCAAAACCAAATATCCTTTCTGACTGATTAAGCGCCACCTGTTCTTCAATTTCTAGTGTATGATTATCTCCCCCTGACCACGTGATCGAGAGGTTGAGCAGAGGAAACCCAGTAGTAGTATTCTCAACAGTCTTCAGCGTGTACACTGACTCGCTAAATGTCGGACCTGCGTCAACCTTTTGGGGATCGATAAAAATCTTCATGAAAGTTTGGACATTTTTTGGTGGTTGTCCAGAATCTGCTGCTCTTAGTTCTAGAGTGAAGTATTTGACATCTTTAAATGAGGCATCGAGGAATGAGGATTCGGTTTTAAGAATTCCGGTGTCTTGGGTAACGGAGAAGATGCCGCGGGTGATGCTGCCTGCGTCTGAAACAAGATAACGTTGACAGCGATGTCATCAAACCTATTGAGCTCGTAACACTGCTAAAACCGATGAATACTTCATATATTTCATCTCAAGTTTTGTTTGTTTGTTGTTCAATGCCACACTCAGCAATATTCCAGCTATATGACGGCGGTCTGCAAATAATTGAGTCTGGACCAGACAATCCAGTGATTGACATCATGAGCCTCGATCTACGCAGTTGGGATACGATGACATGCTTCAACCAAGTCAGCAAGCCTGACCACGCGATCTCGTTTGTCACCTCTTACGACAAGCAAAGGTTGCTGAAGACCAAATCTAACCTGGATATTCACGGTGTTCACTGGTGTACCATAATAGTGAACTCAACGACACCAAGCAGAGTGCTCGTGTTGTTATTATTTACTGATGAAATAGGTGTTCATAGAAAGATTGTGGAGTCCAGTTGGAAATATATACTAGATAAAACATTTTGTCATATATCACGTGAACTGGTAACCTGACAAAACATAAACTATCAACTTTATCAGGTCCGTCGATAAAATACACATGTTATTTACAAGAAAATACAAATATCCTCTATTTCTCTGTCGACACGTCACATTTATATAAAGACCGCCTCCGTGGTCTTGTGGTAGAGCGTCCGCCCGGAGAGCTGAAGGTCCGAGTTCGATCTCCGGCCGCGTCATACCAAAAGACGTTAAAAGATGGTACTTGTTGTTACCCTGCCAGGCGCTCGGCATTAAGGGGCTGAAACAAGGACTGGTCGGCTCGGAGTCAGTATACTGTGACTGAGTGGGGTATTCATGTTAAACTACGGCATGGTATCTCAGTGGGCTAGCACTATAAATCGGCATCAGTCTGGACTAGTACAAGCAGCCACACACACACACACGTGCATACACGTCGCTATATAAGTGTAATAATCTTGGACGCGACGGTAAACCCAATTCCACCTCACCTGATTTATATAAAAGAGGCAAAACCCTTTCCATGTTCACAAGAAAGAAGTCGATTGTACCATTCCGACTATCTCAAGAGTATGTGTCCATGAACATCCACCAAATAGTGACGACACCAGGTGTTCGCAAAAAGGTGAGCATATCCTGCCCCACCAGTGGCACCCGTCACAAACACATACAATAGCAAGTCAATTGTTCACCTGGAAAAAGGGGGCACGGGTGGCCCAGTCGTCTTAGGCGGGGCAATTCGTAGTGCAGAGTTGCGTCCCTTTGGCACGCCAGAAACCTATGATTGTGGGTTCGAATCCCGGTTCAACCCGATTATGTTTCTAGATTTGTCAACACCATACCCTTGCTCGTGGGTTTCACCGAAGTGGTAAACGTCTGACACCTGCATCACTTCGGGCTTTCCTCCCACATTAAGCTGACACGCCGCGATATAACTGTAATACTGTTAAAAGCGGCCTTAAACCCAACTCACTCACTCACCTGTAAAATACATTATTCTAATCATCTGAACCTCATATAGTTTACGAAACGGTACCGTTATTAATGTTTGGTTGGGTACACTGTGTGAAACCCATTTCTGGTGTCCCCCGCCGTGATATTGCTGGAATATTGCTAAAAGCGGCGTAAAACCACACTCACTCACTTATGTTTGGCTTCTGATGGTACATTGTGCTTTGTTCTGTCTGATCGTATATTTATATGCGCTGTCGTGGGTTTTGTTTTAATCGGTTTCACGTGTGCCTTTGATGAGATATTGATGACTACTGAGACGTTTACACGTACCTGGGTGAGTGAGTGAGTTGGGTTTAACGCCGCTTTGAACTAAGCATTCACAGTTTGTTAGTCATATCACTGCGCATGGGTTTGAGGTGGGAGGAAAGCACCAAGTGGTGCATGCATACAAGACGATTAACATACAATGTAACAGACAAGATCATTGTCACAACACGCCTCTGACAATGTGTGACGCGTGCACGATTTTCCCGCGCTTTGAGCGCCACGTGGTCTAGTCCTCACAATAACAACCGTGTACCATGTTCTTTGAGGAATCTGTTTGTTGAGGAATCTGTTTGTTCACATATTTGGATAACATTTATGGAACTATGCGTGGACAAGGCTACAGCACGTGAGTAAGAAAAATTTGACTTTACTATGACACTGCGATGTCCAACAAGTATGTGTCGCCGATCTGTGACTTAAGATCTCTTCGGGATATTTTTTAACTTTTATGGATATAACTTATTATTTATGTGAACTTTTAACATTTAACATTAAGTCGTAAATAGTCTGAAATATATATAACAAGTGATGCAGGCCTCAGGCGTTTACCAATTTGGGGAAACCCACGAGCATGGGTATGGTGCTGACGCAACTCTGAACAGGGAATTGAGATGGCTTGGACGCCTGGGCCACCAACATGTTGATTGGTTTGTTGTTTTACGCCGCACTCAGCAATATTCCAGCTACATGACGGCGGTCTGTAATTAATCGAGTCTTGACAAGACAATCCAGTGATTGATATCATGAGCATCGATCCACGTAATTGGGATCGATGACATGCTTCAACCAAGTCAGCGAGCCTGACCACCCGATCCCGTTAGTCGCCTCTGACGACACGCATAGTCGCCTTTTACGACAAGTATGGGTTGCTGGTACCTATTCTACCCCGGATTTTCACGGGTCCCACCAAAGTGTATCTGAGAATATTGCTCCCAATACAAGGACCTCTTAGACAACCGTCACTGTCGACATGTGACACAGTCTCAGCGCTTTGAACACTGTGTGTACTTCCGCCCAGAGAGAGGAAGGTCGGTGGGTCGATCCACGGCCGCGTCAGAAGATGGTACTTGTTGTTACCCTGCCTGGCGCTCTGCATTAAGAGGATAAAATAAGGACTGGTCGGCTCGGTGTCAGTATGCTGTGTCTGAGTGGGATGTCCATTTGTAACTGCGATATTGTGTCTCGGTTGGCTAGTAGTATAAAACCGACATTAATCCGGTCTAGTACATGTAGGCGCGCGCACGCGCACACACGGAAGCGCTCACTCAAACACACAAGTGTATGCACGTCGCTATATGAGTGGAATAATCTAAAACGCGACGTGAAACCTTATTCACTACACCTCACCTCACCTCACCTCACCTCACCTCACCCCACCGCACCGCAAGTCACCTCACCTCACCTTGTAGACTGCATGTCATATATATTTTTGCAGCCCATGGACGATGTCAAAATGAGCTAACAATCGAATGATGTCATTGAAATTATTACCGGAAGTGACGTTGTCCAGAAAGTATGACACCTTTCCGTCGTCGCCCAGGTCCTGGTCTGTGGCTGTTATGACTGACACCATCGTTCCTACATCGGTGTTTTTCGCAAGGTGTATGTCTGACCTTGAAGTCGCCATGCTGCCGTTTGACAGTTTCCAGGAGGGAATAAACTCATTTCTTGGAAGAACCTAAAATATCATTGTAAAATTACATAGTGAGTCTTCACCAACCCATGCTTGCCGTAAAAAAAAAACATGATCGTGGGATGGAATGTTTCTAGGTTTGTCAGCACCATTCCCGTGCTCGTGGGGTGTCACCGAAGTGGAAAACGTCTAAGACCTGCATCACTTTGGGCTTGCCTCACACCTAAAGCTGATATAACTTGAATATTGTTAAAAGCGGCGTTAAACCCAACATACTCACTCACTCCTGCGTATTATATATCTCCATTCGCCACCGACGTCACCATATCAATATCTCTTATTAATTATGCTTAACATTTTCTCTTGCTCATAACCACCTCCGTGGTCCAGTGGTAGAGCGTCCGCCTGGAGAGCGGGAGGTCCGGGGTTCGATCCCCGGCCGCGTCATTCCAAAAGACGTTAAGACCCGTTAAGATCCGGGGTAGAATAGGTCTTCACCAATCCCATTCTTGCCGTAAAAGGCGACTATGCTTGTCGGGAGAGGCGACTAACGGGTTCGGGTGTCAGGCTCGCTGACTTGGTTGATGCATGTCATCGATCCCAATTGCGCGGATCGATGCTCATTGTGTTATTCATTGGGTTGTCTGGTCAAGACTCGATTATTTACAGACCGCCGTCATATAGCTTGAATATTGCTGAGTGCAGCGTTTAAGAACAAACAAACAAGTACATGAGTCAATACATTGGGTTTTACTCTGCTTTCAACAATATTACCAGGAGGCACCAAGAACAGGCAGCCAACTTTGCACCCATGTGGGAAAGAGTAACCAGATCATCTGCGTGACGAGCTAACGTTACACCGCCTCGTTATAAGCTTCCGCACCCCGTACCAGTAAACTCTTTGTGGTACCAGTTGTATCTGTCTGCACATTGGACCTGTTGAGGACCGCCTCCGTGGTCTAGTGGTAGAGCGTCCGCCCGGAGAGCGGAAGGTCCGGGGTTCGATCCCCGGCCGCGTCATACCAAAAGACGTTAAAAGATGGTACTTGTTGTTACCCTGTCAGGCGCTCGGCATTAAGGGGCTAAAACAAGGACTGGTCGGCTCGGAGTCAGTATACTGTGTCTGAGTGGGGTATTCATGTTAAACTGCGGCATGGTATCTCAGTGAGCTAGCACTATAAATCGGCATTAGTCCGGACTAGTAGAAGCACCCTCACACCTACATACACGTGCATGCACGTCGCTATATAAGTGCAATAATCTTGGACGCGACGTTAAACCCCATTTCACCTCACCTCACCTCACACATGAGGGAAAGAGTAACCAGATCATCTGCGTGACGAGCTAACGTCACATCGCTTCGTCATAAGCTTCCGCACCCTGTATAGACTATACCAGTAGACTCTTTGTGGTATTAGTTAGTTTATTTGTTGTTTAACGCCGCACTCAGCAACAGCCTAGTAACGGTTTGATAACGTTTGTAGCATTTACAGTTAAATCCAATTCCAAGTTTATTCTTTGGCCCCGCAGGTTATTTGTTTGTTTGTTTGTTGTGTAACGCCGCATTCCCGCTATATGACGGCGGTCGGTAAATAATCGAGTCCGGACCAGACAATCTAATAATTGACATCATGAGCATCGAGCCACGCAATTGGGATACGATGACATGCATCAAATCAAGTCAGCGAGCCTGACCACCCGATCCCGTTAGTCGCCTCTACGACATGCATAGTCGCCTTCGGCAAGCATGGGTTACTGAAGACCTATTCTAACACGGATCTTAAAGTGATGTTAAGATTGGTGGTATATTGATATTCGCATTGCCTTATGAGGCTCTAGAAGGTTTACAGACACATTTAGAAAGGTAGGAATTTTACAAACCTAAAGATTTTATAAAAATGGTTTATTGAAGATCAATATCACTTTTCATGTTTGTTCAGTGTACACCGATGTTAGAGTAAACTATCTTAATATATACCAAAATCAGAATGTTAACAAAATTGTTTAAATTAAGGTTATGTGATTGCACAGAAAAGTATGTAAGTTCATTTAACATGCTATGAAACAAAGAAAGTGTTTGAATTTGTAACACACCCTAGGCCATGTTCTGTAGGACTGACATTCACATTACTCATCCTACCAGGTACCCATTCACTGCTGGATTAATAGATGCACATTTCGAACCAAGTCACGTCCCTAATGAGACAATACATGCAGCATGTGATTCCCACCTTGACCAAAATGACCGTTGCTCCTGTCCTGGGTTGGCCAGCGCTTGGCGAATCCACAGCGTGGACTGTGATGGTGTAGCTGGAGTCGCCGTCGGTGTCGTAGTCGACCGTGGTGCCGTCCACTATGAGGTTATGGCCGTCAATGTTGAAAAGTGACTTGTCCCCATCAGTTATGTACATGGTTATATTGCCATTGCCTCCTCTGTCGGCGTCACTGCATGTGAGATTCACCAATGAAATGCCTGAATGAAACACAAATATCTGATCACTGATCAAGGAGGATAGTTATTATAATTGGTGAGCATATACAGTTTTAACCTCGTGAAATGTGTGATATGAATGATTGAAAAATTAACGGTATTCTGCAATTAGATTGGTTGAAAACCGTTTTTGAATCTCGCAGACCTTTCATTGCTTATGAATATTTTTCTTGATGGATAAGTATGTTTTTCTCAATCCCAAATTTGAAAAGAAGAGTCATTATGCCTGGTGATGCTGATATATATTAATTAAATACGTTTGATGAAAAATTTCAATTCAGTTGATTTTTCCACATTCTGTATACTGTGTCTGTGTGGGGTATTCATGTTAAACTGCGGCATGGTATCTCAGTGGGCCTGCTCTATACATCGGCATCAGTCTGGACTATTACAAGCAGCCACACACACACAGGCACAGACACACACACACAGGCACAGACACACACACACAGGCACAGACACACACACACAGGCACAGACACACACACACACACGTCGCTGTATAAGTGCAATAATCTTGAACGCGACGTTTAACCCCATTTCACCTCACCACACTATGTAGATAATCATGTGTTTTCAGATTTGTGGGTGTTATTGGGGTTTTTTATCCCCGGAAATTGTAACATTTTAAAACCCTGGCAATAATGCCCCGTCGGTTCCAAATAAAATTTCCGAGCATACGTAATGTATATCTCCTAAATGTGTAGCTGATCCTTTGTCGTCGAATATATTGAATAGGATGGACTTAGAAGAAATTGGGTCTGATTTTTACATTATTTATGTTAACTTTTCCTCCACCCACAAAACCCTGTTAAGACTCACTGGACCCGTGAAGATTCCGGGGTAGAATAGGTCTTCAGCAACCCATGCTTGCCGTAAAAGGCGACTATGCTTGTTGTAAAAGGCGACTAACGGGATCGGGTGGTCAGGCTCGCTGACTTGGTTGATGCATGGCATCGATCCCAATTGCGTGGATCGATGCTCATGACATTAATCACTGGATTGTCTGGTCCAGACTCGATTATTTACAGACCGCCATCATATAGCTGGAATATTGCTGAGTGCAGCGTTAAACAACAAACCAACCAACCAAGCAACTAAAACTCACTTGTAGAATTTTCCGTGACGTTCACAGTGTAGAAGGTCTGTTCGAAAAGAGGCATGTTGTCGTTGATATCTTCAATGGTCACTGTAAGGTCAGCTGTTTTCACTACGCCTCCTCCTGTGTCTACTTGAACGGTCAGTTTATCAAGAAGGAGTCTCGTCCTGTTGTCCGCGTCAATCCTTTCCTTCACTGACATCTCACCCGTGTCCCGATGAATACTGAAGAAGTGGCTGTCGTCCCCTGGTGTAAAATAATCATCTAACTTGTAATGTCAACTGAACCTTCCACAGACCTGCAAATCATGCCCACGAGTGAGTGAGTGAGTGAGTTGGGTTTAACGCCGCTTATAACAAACAGTATTACAGTTATATCGCGGCGTGTCAACTTAATGTGGGAGGAAAGCCCGAAGTGATGCAGGTCTCAGACGTTTACCACTTCGGTGAAAACCAGGAGCCTGGTATGGTGCTGACAAACCTAGAAATATTATCTCGGTGAACCGGGATTCGAACCCATAATCATAGGTTTCTGACGTGCAAAAGGAACGCGTGTCTGCACAGCGAATCGCGGCGCCTTAGACGACTGGGCCACCTGATGCAGGTCTTAGACATTCGACCCAAGAGCACGGGCATTGTGCACACGAACCTAGAAACATAATCGGGGCGAACCGGGATTCGAACCCACGGTCATAGGTTTCTGGCGTGCGCGAGGGACGCAACTCTGCACAGCGAATTGCGGCGCCTTAGGCGACTGGCCCTCTCTTGCCCCCAGAATCTTTACTGAAAATATTTCGACTTATGAAAGTTTCTTCCAGTCTTTTTAGGATTTGTACGAGTGAAGAATAATTAAGTGACATGCATCACATTGATATAATTACACACCAGTAAGTGAATAGCTGATATTCTTGGCGGAGTCTGTCGCCATGACAACAAAGAGACTGGGCACAGGTAACCCTGCTGGGATCTCTTCTGGTATTTTGACATCGGACTTTGCGCTGACGGATACCATGTCGGACTTGTTCGGACTTTCAGTCTCGTCTCCATGAATGGACACGGCACATGACGCCACATGGACACCGTCGGATGCTCTGTAACAGAGAGAAGATCACAATTGTAAAATATTTAGCCTTGGCCCCATTAGTCGTTGGAATGAGTGAGCTTGTCTTAACGCTACAATGACTTAGTTGGTTGGTTCGTTGTTTTACGCCGCACTCAGCAATATTCCAGCTGTATGACGGCGGTCTGTAAATAATCGAGCCTGGACCAGACAATCCAGTGATTGATGTCACGAGCATCCATTGACATCCACGCAAGTTGGATACGATGACATGCATCAACCAAGTCAGCGAGAATGACCACCCGATCCCGTTAGTCGCCTCTTACGACAAGCATAGTCGTCTTTTACGGCAAGCATGGGTTCCTGAAGACCTATTCTACTCCGGATCTTCACGGGTAAGTAACTATAGAAACGAATACAGAGCAAAGAGAGAACTAAACCTCTTTTCGAAGATAAAGGATTCCGATCACAAATATGTCCAACCTTAGTTCTATCAAATAGCTTTTTCTTTTGGACAATTTATTCTTGGTCTTCAGCTTGGAATCTAAATATTCAAACAGATCCTTGTCTCTTCCTAAGATACTGTAGCTGATGGTGTCGTTGTCAACGTCTTCGGCTATGATTGTTGCCAATGATGATCCTGGCGGCTTGTCGGTGGACAATTCCAAATCTTCAAGAGTCTTTTCGAATCTGGGGACATTGTCATTAATGTTTTCAATCTTGAGGACAAGAGTTCCAGTCACTGTCGTGGGTTTGGTTCCTGTGTCTGCTGCTTCGACAACCAGAGTCAACGTATCCATTCCGGCAGCGTCGCTGTCAAAGAGGCGTACCGTCCTTAAAACACCTTTATTGGGGTCCAGTGAAAAGTATTCTGTGACGTTAACGCCAGAACCTGAAGATAAGCAGATTTAGTGTCCGTGTTATATTCCAAGGGCAAGTGCATTTTCAAAAAGAATTGGATCTAACACAATGTCCATAAATAGACATGCATGATTTCTTGTTATTAGCCGAACACTCGGACAGTGAATGGTCTTTTAAGGCTGGGTTTTATCAAAAGAAAGAAATTGTCTCAGAAATGCTTGAAAAAAATAAATATGTGTCCGACTGTTACAAAAAGAAAGTAATAGTCTGCCACCAAAAACACAATGGTTTATGAAAAATATTTAGCCTAATAGTTTTAATTAAAGAAATATCAGGTTTTGCAGATATAGCTAAAAACATATCTAGTCTAGTCGAGGGAGGGAGGGAGTTGGGCTAAAAGCTGCTTTGAAAAGTATTTCAGTTATATCACGGTTGGCAGCTTGATGTAGGACGAAAGCCCGATGTTGATGTGATTCTTCGACGATAATCACTTTAGAGCAGACCTTGACACACAAGGAGAGCACGGTGATAGGTTTCTGGCATACGAAAGGGGCGTTACTCTGCACGGCAATTGGTGGCACCTATCACAGACCTCATTGAGCCCACGAGCACACTGGTGCTGACTAACCAAAAAATATAATCTGGACTAATTTGAGATTCGAACCCACGACAAGCTAAGGGGCGAAACACCGAAGTGGGAATTCAGTGCCTTATACTATTTCGCCATGATCGTGAATTGTAATGAGAATTCTTATCTAATTCTCCAAACATTCACACCGATTAAGGGGCGGCCGGGAAGTCTAGTGGTTAAAGCGTTCGCTTGTCACGCCGAAGACCCGGGCTCGATTCCCGACATGGGTACAATGTGTGAAGCCCATTTCTGGTGTCCCCCGCCGTGATATTGCTGGAATATTGCTAAAAGCGGCGTAAAACCTCACTCACTCACTCGATTGGTAATTTCAGCCCTTCTCCGTCTCGATTTATAATGGATGCAAAACGCCAGTAAAACGTTATCCAATTGCAGTTAGAGGTCCTTGCAGTCATATTATAACAGTTTACCAGATGTTGCTGAAGCTAATGTGTACCGCACATAGCCATCAACGCCGACGTCCTCATCGCTTGCTGTGAAGAGGGCCACCTCAGAAAAGAAGCTGATGTTCTCCGGAACACTGATACCCTTGAAATTATCCTTGTCTTTCATTTCTGGGGACGTCCATGTAGGGGAGTATTCGTTCTTTGAAACTATCTGCAGCGGTGGAAATACAGAGTATTTTAGTTTTCTTTCGGCGGTTAACAAACTTATAAAAAAATTAACAGAACTTGAACGCTTCACCCTTTGTGAACGTCCCGGCCACAGAGGGAACATCACATGGTATTCCCCTGGTGATAGGTCTACAACTTATATCATTCACTCAGGCATTAATCCGGTCAGTGATGCCTGTCACTCCCATTTAATCTATTAATCTTAAACGTCAACGCCAGAGAATAATCAGTCTCGATTCCACTGGGAGTAAATGGAAAAATTGTGGTGAGAATTATATGGATGGTTCACGCCAGAGAATATTCACCTTAACCATCCACCGAAATAGATTCCATTGGACGTGAAAGGAAGAATATCGGTGAAAATTATATGAATATATCATGCTGATATCCTACAGTCAAGCAATCTCATTAAAATCAGATCTTAGTTCTCGCTACCGCTAAACAAAGATCTGAGGACATCCCATTAGGGGTCAAACCGACCTTTCATCCGACCAATCAGAGCGTCGCTTACCACATCATGAAAGTGACAGTCGGAATGTGATTTCTTATAATGCAGCCATTGAAAACTTTAAACCGGGGTATTCCGAAAGTTAGTTACGGGCTTAACGACTAAATCTATACAATCTAGACCATATATTAGCCATTCAAGAATGTTCTTTTGTTCATGTTTCAAATTTGTAAGCGAGAACTTGTCAAAATATGTTTCGAAGCGTAGTCGCCAATTTGAAATGAGTGCCGTAGAGCACGAGAAAGCTGCCTTCTAATTGGCTCACGTCGACTTCTTGTCAGTAATTCCATTGGTCGGTCAGAGTTCGCGAAAGGTCGGTCTGACGTGACCCGTAATGGGATGTCCTCAGATCTTTGTTTAGCGGCAGCGAGAACTAAGATCTGATTTTAATAAGATTGACAGTCAAGATCCTGGAGAAGCATTTGGTTCTAGGGACCAACTCTGAATTTATAACGTCAACGCCAGATAATAACCAGTCTCGATTATCCGACGAAACATTCCATTGGGTACACAAGGAGTGAGTGAGTACGGTTTTACGCCGCTTTTAGCAATATTCCAGCAATATCACGGCGGGGGACACCAGAAATGGGCTTCACACATTGCACCCGTGTCGGGAATCGAACCCGGGTCTTCGGCGTGACAAGCGAACGCTTTAACCACTAGGCTACCCGACCGCCCTGGGCACACAAGGAAGAATAGCATTGACGTTATAGAAGCTACTACTTACGGACACGTAGATACTAGCGGTGCTTGTCTTGGCGTCACCCAGTGATGGCGCATCGGATCCCTCCACAGAAAACCTCAGTATAGAGTTGGCCTCTCCAAGTGTCTCAAAATCCATTTTGTCACCATCAGCATATAGATTAATTCCTTCGAGGTGGAAAAGGTCTTTTAAATCATCACCAGTCTTTAAAGTTAGAGAAACATTCCCGTTCGGACCTTCGTCAGCGTCAAACGTTCGAATTCTTGTCAATAGTGTGTCTGTAGAAAAACAAGGGTCATAATTAGGTGAGTTTTGCATTCGAGTTGGGTTTATCGCCGCTTTAAATAGTACTTCAGTTATATTACGGCGTCTTGTAAAGTCCGAAATGGTACAGGTCTTAGACGCATACCACCTGGCGAAACACACGCCGGTAAGGCGCTAAAAACATGAAAACAAAATCAGGGCTAACCGGAATTGGAGCCCGTATGCAATGCCTTAGGCGTCTTGACCACTCGTGCCCTTTCTGGGTGACTTCTTCTTGCTTGATTATTGCTGAGTGCGGCGTTAAACAACAAACCAAACAAAGATCCGGGGTAGAATATGTCTTCAGCAACCCATGCTTGTCGTAAAAGGCGACTATGCTTGTCGTAAAAGGCGACTAACGGGATCGGGTGGTCAGACTCGCTGACTTGGTTGATGCATGTCATCGATCCCAATTACGTGGATCGATCCTCATGATATTAATCATTGGATAGTCTTGTCCAGACTCGATTATTTACAGACCGCCGTCATATAGTTGGAATATACCTGAGTGCGGCGTTAACCAACAAACCAACCAACAACAAAAACTTCTTGCTCTTAAACCAACGTCTAGGTGATCCCGGCATAGATGAAGGACTCACTCTGCACCACTCCAAAGGCCATTTGACTGCCGGGGCGGTCGGGAAGCCTAGTGGTAAAAGCATTCGCTCGTCACGCCGAAGACCCGGGTTCGATTCCCGACATGGGTACAATGTGTGAAGCCCATTTCTGGTGTCCCCCGCCGTGATATTGCTGGAATATTGCTAAAAGCGGCGTAAAACCATATTCACTCACTCAATTACTCCCAATTTGACTGCCCGTTTATGAACAAAACATCCCATGATCAATGCATCGATAAAATAGCCTGTTAACAAATACATATTAATTTTCCTTTCTACATCAAGAGGACAATGTGTGTGGTGAAAAAGCAGTATTCTTACGACTTGAAGAGTTTTCACCAACGTTGAGGTGATAGATATTCTTTTCGAAGCAAGGATAGTTGTCGTTGATGTCTAACACTTTCAAAGAGCGAACGGATTTAGCCTCATGACTGCCTGAGTCCTTGACGATGAAGGTCAGGTTGGGGAAGCCATGAGGTCCTCTTGGCAAGTCCCGGTCAATGTGGTCGATGATCCTGAGGACGTTGTTGGTGAAGTTGAAGTAGCTCGCACCATCACCTGGTCAGGAAACAACTAATATAGTCTCACATCAACTGGATTTGTTGAGATCTGCCCGCAACAGATTACATTTGTATGTTTACAAATGATCATCCGTTTCCGCAACGAGATTTTCAATACTTGAAACCAATGCGCCGTTTCTGTTGGTAAGCGCAACCAATATCTACAATATCAAAATATTAACTGCACTCAAAAATATAGAGAAACATTACAAACTAAACAAGGCACAATCTTGCTGGCCGGATAGTCTAAACTAGGTCGATTTTCAGGACACGCATGTGTCAAAGGATACACATCCTGTGTACCCGTGAAGATCAGGGTTAGAATTGGTCGTCAGCAACCTATGCTTGTCGTCAGAGGCGTCGTCAGGCTGGCTGACGGTAGTCAACGTATACCAACTGCTTAGATCTATGCTCATGATGTCAATCACTGGATTGTCTGGTCCAGACTTGATGATTTACAGACCGCCGTCATATACGTTGAATATTACTGAGTCCGGCGTTCAGCAACAAACAAAGACAAGAATGTTATGCTTCTCTACATATCAAGCTGTCCCCGTTAGAAAATAATGTAACATATCACCGTTTCTAACCTGCCGGGCAAAAGGATACACTTGGAATTGGATTTGACTGAAAAAAATACAAACGTTATCAAACCGTTACCAGGCTAAAAACAGTCGCCAAAAAACTGCACACTTGAGGTCAAAACAGACAACTATGAGACCCGTATGAAATACATCACTATCGAATAACCATTTCTGTTTGTTTTTATTTCTAGTCTCCATCAAACATAGATGTATATTTCTTTTGCCTAGCAGTTTATATTCTTTTTATATGTTGAATGTTCTAAATCTCTAAATGAGATTAAATTGTGGGAATTCACCTTGCAAAATATAAGTAAGATTGTCGTTAGGATCAGCGTCCACCGCTTTGAACAAGCCACCAAGAATGGACCCTATTGGCATCTCTTCTGGAATCCCAAGGTCATCACCGAACGTCAGAACTGGGGTTTCGTCGTTAACGTCAATAACATTGACGCTAAGAGTAACGGGAACAGTGTATAAGCCGTCAAATGCTCTGAAACAGTGGTTACAAATATACAACATGAATACAACTTACTCCATCTGGTAAATCCAGATCTATTACCTTACAAAACCTGTTGGTCGAATGGGGGTCAGCTGAGGTGGCATGGGGTTAAGGTCGCGTACAAGACTATCGCACTTAAGTGCGACGTGTTTCCCAGGTCAAAACTCATTTACAGCCCGCAGTGATTCGGCTGCGGCATAAAACAACATTTACTCACTCACAGTTCTATTTTACACCATCATTATTTTCTTAACACGTGTTAAATATATCATGCTTAATTGGTGTACTTTTTTTAAATTCTATATGTGTGTTTGTTGTTTAACGCCGCGTTCAGCAATATTCCAGCTATAAATATTCGATTCTGGACAAGACAATCCAGTTAGTGACATTATGAGCAACGCACCACGAAATCGGGGTACGATAACACGCAGTCAACCATGTCTTCCAGCTGAGCCCCATCCATTTGGTTGCCTCTTGCGACCGACCCGTGAAGATCCGGGGTAGAATAGGTCTACAGCAACCCATGCTTGCTGTTAAAGCGACAGACTATGCTTGTCTTAAGAGGCGACTAACGGGATCGGGTGGTCAGGCTCGCTAACTTGGTTGATGCATGTCATTGATTTCCAGTTGCGTGGATCGATGCTCATGATATCAATCACTGGATTGTATGGTCCTGACTCGATTATTTACAGACCGCCGTCATATAGCTGGAATATTGCTGAGTGCGGCGTTAAACAACAAACCAACCAACAAACCAACCTCTTGCGACCAGCTTAAGTTTCTGGGGACCAGTTCTAACCCGGAGTCCCCTCGGGGATATGTTAGATGGTGTAAAGTTTCTTATTGTATTAGGGGCGGTCGGGTAGCCTATTGGTAAAAGCGTTCGCCCGTCACGCCGAAGACCCGGGTTCGATTCCCGACATGGGTACAATGTGTGAAGCCCTTTTCTGGTGTCCCCCGCCGTTATATTGCTGGAATATTGCAAAAAGCGTCGTAAAACCATATTCACTCACTCACTTATTGTATTACATCAAAGTGAAAATTGAACATTTAGACAGCACCTGCACGACAACGTTTTAAGGCTTACTCTATTTTAATGGTATACCGCCTCTCCTTCTCATAATCCAGTGGACGAGTGAGTATTAAACTGGCGTTGTTGATGTGGAACAGGTCCCCATGACTCTTCAGTGAATACGTTATGTTGTCGCCTTCATTGTCTTCACACAGAAAGTGCAATAATGTCTGTTGAAGTATGATATGCTCTTAAGGATAGATATTATTAATGTACAACTTGATTTAGTCACGATATGGCTGAAATATTGCCGATGTGACTAAAATCTTAACTCACTCACTCTTAAGGATAGATGTTAATTATTTAACTCTGGGTGTGTGTTTTTTATTAGGTGAAATTGGGTTTAACGTCGCGTCCAAGATTATTGCACTTATAAAGCGACGTGCATGCTCGTGTGTGTGTGTATGGCTGCTTGTACTAGTCCGGACTGATGCCGATTTATAGTGCTAGCTCACTGAGATACCATGCCACAGTTTAACATTTATACCCCACTCAGACACAGTATACTGACTCCGAGCCGACCAGTCCTTGTTTTAGCCCTTAATGCCGAGCGCCAGACAGGGTAACAACAAGTACCATCTTTTAACGTCTTTTGGTATGACGCGGCCGGGGATCAAACCCCGGACCTTCCGCTCCCTGGGCGGACTCTCTACCACTAGACCACGGAGGCGGTCTCTCTTTGTTTGAGGTTCGACTGATCTAATATTTCCAAAATATGAAATAAAATATGCGAGAAAGCTTTCAACGTCTTTAAGAGCTTTCATGAAAGATAAATCTTCAAAGTAAGTCAAGTGGAGGTTGAGGTGTCAACATGTGGGAGATAGACCTGACGTGGTGCAGCCCTTAGACGTTTCGGCTTCTTATTTATTTTTCTTTCGTTTACTTTATTTCATTTTCCTTTACCTCATAATGCATCCCTGGATGACGGGTATGATACTGACAAACCAAGCATAGATGGGCGAATCTTGGATGAGCCAAGGAATGAGATGCATATATGTCCATGTCTGTTGATTGGTATACTTACCTTATCCGCTGGGCTGTCCTCGTGGACGTCGATCAGCGTTGATCCTGTCGGTAACGGTGCGGCAAACACAGGCGGGGTGTCTGATATAGATGATAGTGAGGTTATAACATCATACACAAAACTTACACACGAACTACGAAGAATTCATATTAGTCCAGTTCCTTTTGAATATAGACCGCCTCCGTGGTCTAGTGGTAGAGCGTCCGCCCGGAGAGCGGAAGGTCCGGGGTTCGATCCCCGACCGCGTCATACCAAAAGACGTTACCTCATTGTAATTTGAATCCGAAAGGTCTTGTATTATAAGTAAACATTGCAGTCAAAGATCAGCCTGTTTTTTAACCCAAATGTGTCTGCCATGTTTGAGATTACTTTTGTGATATTTTTGACCAATCGTAGGCAAGTTTACAATTAACGACACCAGGACTGCACTGAATATTATTTTCCGACCAATCAGATTTATCGTTTCTAAATAGATACTGTCATAGCTGGCTGTGACAAGCATGGCGTTTGCTAAACAGATTAATCAAATGAACATTAAAACATTTCTTTTGAATTAAAAGTTTTTATTGCCGTTTATACCATATTTTATTGAATTTAGACCATAAAATTGAATTTATTGAATTAAGACCATAAAATTAAAGGACAGTACATAGCATTTAAAAATCATCAGCCCGGAGAGCGGATGGTCCGGGGTTCGATCCCCGGCCGCGACATACCAAAAGACGTTAAAAGATGGTACTTGTTGTTACCCTGTTTGGCGCTCGGCATAAAGGGGCTAAAACAAGGACTGGTCGGCTCGGAGTCAGTATACTGTGTCTGAGTGGGGTATTCATGTTAAACTGCGGCATGGTATCTCAGTGAGCTAGCACTATAAATCGGCATCAGTCCGGACTAGTACAAGCAGACACACACACATGCACGTAGCTATATAAGTGCAATAATCTTGGACGCGACGTTAAACCCCATTTCACCTCATCTCACCTTTTGAATATGGTACTTCGGCAACCCATGCTTGCATAAAAGGCGAATATGCTTTTGGGAAACATTGACATGCACCTACCAAGTCAGCGAGCCTGACCACCCGATCCCGTTCGTCGTCTCTGACGACAAGCATAGTCGCCTTTACAGCAAGCATGGGGTGCTGAGACCAATTCTAACCCGGAGTGACGCCCTGTATATTCTTTCATTTGGTTGAGTTCCTTGTACTGACGTCGGATTGTTATTACATATATCCAAAGAAGGAATGTATACAATTATTTGTTTGTTTAACGCCACACTCAGCAATATTCCAGCTATATGACGCCAGTCTGTAAATAATGGAGTCTGGACCAGACAATCTGGTGACTGACATCATGAGCATCGATGCAGATGGGATACGGTGACATGCAGCAACCAAGTTAGCGAGCCTGACCATCAGATCCCGTGAGTCGCCTCTTAAGACAAGCATAGTCGCCTTTACAGCAAGCATGGGTTGCTGAAGACCTATTCTACCCCGGATCTTCAGCAACCCATGCTTGCTGTAACAGGCGACTTTGCTTGTCGTAGGGGGGGACTAACGGGATCGGGTGGTCAGGCTCGCTGACTTGGTTGATACATTTCATCGATCCAAGTTGCGTGGATCGATGCTCATGATGTCAATCACTGGATTGTCTGGTCCAGACTCGATTATTTACAGACCGCCGAATGAATACCCCACCCTGACACAGTATACTGACTCCGAGCCGACCAGTCCTTGATTTAGCCCCTTAATGCCAAAAAACAAGTACCATCTTTTAACGATTTTTGGTATGACGCGGACGCTCTACCACTAGACCACGGTGGCGGTCGCAAGTGGAATTAACCAAAATGATAAGACCTGCATCACTTCGGGCTTTCCTCCCACATTAAGCTGTCACGCCGTGATATAACTGGAATACTGTTCGAAGCGGCGTTAAACCCAATTCACTCACTCACATTTGTTTAACTAACCGGTTTACAGGACATGTTCAAAAACAGTTGGTGGTGGAATTGAGTGCCTATTTACCACTTTTCATCAGACGTGTTAAAAAAGAGCACACAAACACATGCCACTAGTTTGTCATCTGACATAATTCTTCGACATACCTATTCGAAATCTCCAATCTCCCGGAACCCCGCTCGTAAAAATGCTGATGAAATTAACCCCATACGTTTGGGGACCTTTGTAATCCAAGAGTGGATATTCACTGTGAATGTCGGTTCCATCTCCGACCTTGATCCGTCCATCTGTCCATGAGATCCATAATGGACTAAATTTGTCCTCAACGATGGATGTTCCTAATCCTGATTTATGGAATGTGCTACACGATATGCACCCATATTTGATGCCGTTGTTCCTTTGCTTCCCGTCATTGCTTGTGAAAGCAAGATTGATGCAGTAATATCTCCCCTTTTTAGGATTAAATTTGTTGGACTCGGAAAGAACTATGAATGCCCGACCCTTTCCCTTGGCCTCAAACAGTAGACGATCTGTTCCGCTGATTGGCACTCCTAGTAAATTGACCATATTCAGGTTACCAGTTCCATCAGTCTTCAGCTCTTTGAACACACCTGGAAAAGAATTAACTTTTATTAACTTTTAACGGATTAACTTTTATGATGCTGGACCTACTACATTTTATAAGTTATTTACATGAATTTTGGTTTAGCACAGAAGACTGGCCAAATTATTTGAAAAGCTTCTTTAAAATGCTTAGCTGATAAAGTACACTTAAAAGACCGACTATTTGATATTTGGAGTGGGGCCTGGATTTTGTATGCAGCCTGGTTCCCTGGGTATGCTGCGCAGTCGCTACAGTGTAACTGACTATAGAAGTCCAGTTTCCACCCTTGCCGAACTTGGCTGTTATAATGGAGTTACATTTTGGCTGGACTAACGAGTCTATGCACAGTCCAATCAAAATCGCGCAACGAAATCGAAATCCGGTTGGTAAACTGTCGTGCAGATTTCGGTCGATTGCAAGATTTGCAAAGCATGTGCACCGCCAACTCGTTGTCTACAGATATTTTCCAAGTCTTTTTATGTTTTAATCAAGGTGCTCGCGTGATTTGATGCACTTGATTCCCGACATGGGTACAATGTGCGAAGCCAATTTCTGGTGTCCCCCGCCGTGATATTGCTGGAATAATGCTAAAAGCGGCGTAAAACCATATTCACTCACTCACTCTTGCCCAGGAAGATGCATACCCAGGGAACCAGGCTGTTTTGAATGTAGATTTGATATTCTTTTCGGCTACAGCTGCAAAACCAGACATCTCTTTAATTTAAACTATGAGCCCAATTATCTTTTTTTTTTAAACCTTGCAACAAAGTATTTTTTTGTGGCAGACACTTTCATTTTTATTCTACGAAAGCGCCTTAGTACGGAAACGCTGAGGGTTATGAATATGAGAAAAAATCATTATTATGTCGTGCACGAGATAGTTAAGTGCGCGCGCGAAATAATATACAGTGCGCGCGAAATAATATACCATGCGCACGAAATGAACTGACATTATTGACATTATGACTGCATATGTCGAGTACATTTCTTGTTAATCGTCAAATCTGAAGACCAACAACAGTACATACTTGTATTGGTGTCATATCAAAAAATAAATTCATGCTTTAAGTAAGTTAAAAGATATTGTTTTAAAATTAATAAGTCAAATTTATTAGCGCATTGGTACGCAGCGGACATGTGGTGTATATACCAACGGAAAAAAAGTAACTGCTTCAAAATAAGTTCACCCGTGAAGATCCGGACACACGCGTTGCTCACGGTGTCGGTGTTACAAGTCGATACCAGATTCTCTAAACGTCGTTTGATAGAAGTTAATTGCAAACAAGTTAACATGTCAAAGTTAGGTAAGCATTGCCAAATCATACATTCTCAGGCTTGAGAATGGGCCTATAAAGTCATAAATTACACGGAGAAAGGATGTACAAGAAAATCTCAAGCATTGTCAAAAGATAACATGCCCAGACAGGACACGCACTTATCCATCGTACTACTTGTCGCGGACCACCCGCTACCCCTTTCTTCCCAATGGTACACGCCAATGGGCGGACCTCATACATTGTCATACGGGATTAATTGTTAGGTCACAACTCAACTTGTCCTGGCTTACCATTAGTTAGTGAGATACGAGTAACAATGGAAGAGATGGGGCATGAAATAGGGGTTTAACGTCGTGGTAGAGATTATTGCACTCATATAGCGACGTGCATGCACGTGTGTGCGTGCGACTGCTTGTACTAGTCCGAACTTATGCCGGTTTCAAGTGCCATACCATGCCGTGATATAACATGGTTACCTCCTTTGTTATATCCCCTTAATGCCAGGCAGGGTAACAACAAGTTCCATCTTTTTACGTCTTTTGGTATGACGCAGCGGAGGAGGAGATTGGCCTGGTCCCGTTCCACAAAACGAAAGTAGCTCTACGACTACCGTAAACCTATGTTAAAGTATGCGATCACGATCACCTTAGAGCTAAGATCGCTTTGTGGAAGGGGATCTAGGCCATTTGCACTCGGGTTTCGAGTGGAAAGCCAAATGTACGTTAGAGTGAATTGTTTACTTCGTACAGGAATGTGCTATTTGTGGCAGTCGAGGATTTGGCTGTGCCGAAATACAATGATTACACAACGGTAAGTTAACATCCAGATAACGTGCTGTGAGGAGTCCTCTACATATTACTAAACATAAACGGGGGGGCACGGGGGGCACGGGGGGCCCAGTCGTCTAAGGCGCCGCGATTCGCTGTGCAGAGTTGCGTCCCTTGGGCACGCCAGAAACCTATGATTGTGGGTCCGAATCCCGGTTCGCCCCGATTATGTTTCTAGGTTTGTCAGCACCATACCCGTGCTCGTGGGTTTCACCGAAGTGGTAAACGTCTGAGACCTGCATCACTTCTGGCTTTTCTCCCACATTAAGCTGACACGCCGCGATATAACTGGAATGTTGTTAAAAGCGGCGTTAAAACCAAACTCACTCACTAAACTTGAACGGAGAAGACTAAATATGAAACCACATAACACCTATTGTTTCACGTTTATCATGAACACGGCTATAACGAACACACGGAAATAACAAACCATGTTCCCGAACATGTTCAAGAAATATTTTGGTTCTCATTTCAATCCAAGATGGCGGACATATTCTCAAATTTCGCGAGTAACAAACAACGGATATAACAAACTGATTTTCGAGTTATTTATATCCTTGTTTTTCTGCATATAGTTATATTAAATAACATATCTTAATGATTTAATTCCAGCCACATTACGGCGGGGGGACACCAGAATTGGGCTTCACACATTCTTCCCATGTGGGGAATCGAACTCCGGGCCGGCGTGACGAGCGAACGCTTTAACCACTAGGCTACCCGATCGCCCCACTCTGTGTCGGAAGATATTCAAATTACTACTCAGGGATTGAGTAGTAGAACTTTCTTCTTTTCACCCATGTGTATGTGCCTAAATACTCCTTAAGTACCCATGGCGATTTCGGGTAAGAAATGACAATATAGGTCCTCAGCAACCGACCCGTGAAGATCGGGGGTAGAATAGGTCTTCAGCAACCCATGCTTGCCATAAAAGGCAACTATGCTTGTCGTAAGAGGCGACTAACGGGATCTTATGGTCAGGCTCGCTGACTTGGTTGATGCATGTCATCGTATCTCAATTGTTTGGATCGATGCTCATGACATCGGTCACTGGATTGTCTGGTCCAGGCTTGATTATTTACAGACTGCCGTCATATAGCTTGAATATTGCTGAGTGCAGCGTTAAACAACAACCAACCACCCCTAGCAACCTATGCTCCATCACAAGGGGCGACTAAACGGATCGGGTGGTCACGCTCGGTGACTTGGTTGATTTTATGTCATCGTATCCCATCTGCGCGGATTGTTGCTCATGGTATCAATCACTGGATTTACTGGTTTGGGTTCGATTTTTACAGATTGCCATCATACTTGAATATTGCTGTGTTCGGGATTAAACAACACATGGGCCTTAACTATACATGCTTCTGTTTAGGTCTGGAACATCTCCAGGTTGAGGTAAAGGTTACAAATATGAAAGATCCTTACCTGCTCGAATTGTTCCAAAAACGACCAATGCCACTGTCCATTTTAATATGGTGGCGTGGTTAGGACAAAACTCGCGCATCCCGACAGCTTCTAAAACAGCAGAGAAGAGAAGATCAATTTGGAACTGTTTCATTTCGGGTACATATGTTAATAGCGACCGGAAGATGGTTTGGTTAGCAACATAACAGAAGTTGACCATGTCTGGCATCGACTTATTTCGCAAACTACACACACCTCGGGGAGGCTGAGGTCGCGAGGATGGCTGAACAGAGGCGAGTATGGTGCCTTATATGATTTGTATTTTCGGATGATTGTTATCTGTAGACATATGCATATTTATGACTTTAAAGTTAAACATTCTTCATTGTAACTATCATCCAGACGTCGCCTCGATGAATCTGGACATTGTTCCACAAAGCGATCTTAGCGCTACGACTATCGTAAGCCAGTGTTAAAGTATGGGCGTTACGATCACCTTAGCGCTAAGATGGCTTTGTTGAACGGGGCCCAGGACAGTTTTTCCTTAATGAAGAAACCACACACCAGGAAAAAGACGTCATAGTAATATACTCCGTTTTGCTAATAGTTTCTCACACCTCTCTTGGTCTGCATTAGTTATTGTATTTTAGTAATACAAGTCTTTTTTCAAATATCTGGAATTAAGCAAATGTACTGTTAATTAAAATATGATCTACCTTAAATTCCAGACTTTTTCATGTCTTTTTCCACGCATTCATCGCTGTTGAAGATATAACTACGACCTTCCTTCTCCGTCTGAAGTTCAATATGCAAGATGTCAGCAATAAGTAGTCGTGTAAACTATGAGTAGATACTATCCATTTCTGACCCCTACACATTCACGAGATGCTATCTATATTTGCTTGACAGATCAGTATAAAGTGGCTGAAACGCTCTGATTTATGTTTCTTTAGCGTTTGATGGTGGTGAATACATATCAAAGATAACCAAGTCTTTTGACAGTCCTTGTGTTGACTCAAACACAATGTCTTATCAAAAGGCTGGTTCTTGTTGGTTGTATGCGGTCATACAAGTTGTATGCCCCTATTGTTTTTTTCCAATAATTATCATTGCTATTTTTTTCTTCGGTATGAAAATATAAAACGTCAAAGCCATAGAATAATCAGTCTCCATTATCTGCCTGAACAGATTCCGTTGGGCGTCCACGCAAAATAGTTATTATTAAATTATAAGGATGGATCAGTGAAAATCGGTGAAGTACCAAGTGTTCGCAAAAAGGGTAACCACGTCCTGCTCGACCGGCAGCACCCACCATCCACACAATTTGCATTAAAAAGTAAGTGTTTGTTCCTACAAACAATGAAGTCTTGACTCCAGTAAATTTGGACCAGACAATCCAGTGACACACTACTGGTTGGTATGTTGGTTGGTTGATTGATTTTTTAAACTAAAAATACGATTATTAATTTTGAATTACATATACTACGTACAAATGCAGAGTTAAAACAATAAATCCTGAGTTTTTGTTATTTTAACATTCGAAAATTCTTAGATCCTGTCTTTTTTGTGATGTGATGAACATTTTTTAGCTAGAAGTCATTTTCAAGGTGATATTTTGAGCAGAAATTGAGACTGAAAGAGGAAATCTCAACAATGTGTAGTTTTATTTTAAATTAAAATGTAATGTAATGTGATAGTTAAGCAGATTTGCATCGTTTCGTTTTCACAAACTCATTTTACATAAGTTGACATGTAGCACATATACAAACTAGCATTGGGGTACCTACAATCACACACTATCTAATCTGATTTAATAAGATTGACAACATCAATCTGATTTGTCAGATGGGTGATGTGAAATGGGGTTTATGTTTCCACGTTTGTCAGCATCATACCCGTGCTCGTGGGTTTCACCAAGTGGTAAACGTCTGAGACCTGCATCTCTCACTTCGGGCTTTCCTCCCACATTGAGCTGACACGCCGTGATATAACTGGAATACTGTTTAAGGCGGTGTCACTCACTCACTGAACGTTCACAGTTCTTACTCCTAGGCCCAAACATATCTGCAGCTACAGCTTCCATTTTGAAGATGACAGTAAAATACTGGAAGTGTTTTATGTCCTATAGAATTGTGAGGATTTTTTTTTTTTCATTTTTTTTTTATTTTACTTTTTTTTCTTTCTTTTTTTTTTTCTTTTTTTTTTTTTATTCATTTTTTTTTTTTTTTTTTTTTTTTTTTTTAGGGGGTGGGGGGGATTCCACAACGTAATAATGTGATGATGAAGTCCATCTCTTAAAGTGTTATTTGTGATTGATGGTTAAAATAATTTCAAATTGTTATTCAGAATTTTCTAACCAGTGGAGGTTTAATGTACCCACAAATTAATGGAGGTTTGATACAACCGTCCCCAGTTGTTACGATCCCCATTCATAAACTCTCTCTGAAAACTACAGACCAAGTTACCAGCCCCCTCGTGTCAGTTAGAAGCCACGTTTGTATTTTAGTAATACAAGTCTTTTTCAAATATCTGGAATTAAGCAGATGTTAGAAGCCCATTCGTCTAAGACAATTCGCTGTGCAGAGTTGCTTCCCTTGGGCAAACCAGAAATCTATGATCGTGGGTTCGAATTCCGGTTCGCCCCAATTATGTTTCCATTTTTGTCAGAATCATATCAGGGTCTCGTTCAAAAAGCGATCTTAGCGCTAAGATGATCGTAGCTCCCATACTTTAACATAGGCTAACGACAGTCGTAGTGCTGAGATCGCTTTGTGGAACGTACAGTGCCCAGGGCCCCGTTCCTCAAAGCGATCTTAGCGCTACGATGATCGTAAGCCTATGTTAAAGTATGGGACTTATGATCACCTTAGCGCTAAGATCGCTTTGAGGAACGGGGCCCAGTACTCTTGGGTTCCACCAAAGCCTCCTCTCACCTTTAAAATGACACACCGTGATATTACCCACTATAAGAATCAAACACCCTGATTAATGAAGCTTTACTATTGTACATACCACTCTTTAACTTAATCAAATTTAAAACCATCACATTGAAAGTGAAGCGTAAGTAAGAACTGAAAGAGGCAGCAATGTCGTCTTTGTTTCATGCGTGTTATCACCATCAGTATCTTTTCCCGTGACATACAGCAGAACAAAAGCCGGCGGAATGTTTCAGGTAGGGCCCGCCAGTATCTGATGAATCAAAGGCGCCGTTCAAGTTGATTTTGATTGTTAAATAACCTCCAGTTGAAATTAAACACTGAAGAAAAATCATTTATTTTCTCCTAACTGTTAACGAGTGATGGACAACTTGACAAAGCGGCTCAATCAGAGATTAAGCCTGGCAAGGTCTCACCGGTCTTTTGTTTTCTAATACGATAAAGCCACAACTTGTACCGGGGCTGTATTCTACACTGTGTGTCGAGCAATATACCAATGGCGCAGGGTTTAGCGTCAACATTGCTCAATCGCTTTAGGTGATTTAGAGTTAGATGTACATTTTTTCCAATTTCATCGAAAGACTTTTTAAGTCATTCCAAACCTTGTAGGGAGACAGTCAGAGGATTTTACATGATGCGCTATGCAATCACATAATATCTGTTTTCACATCTCCTTCTCAGTGGTACTTTTTTTAAAATATAAATTGTGGTGAGGTGAACTTGGGTTTAACGTCGCGTCCAAGATTATTGCACTTATATAGCGACGTGCATGCACGTGTGTGTGCGTCTGTGTGTGTGTGTGTGTGTGTGTGTGTGTGTGTGTGTGTGTGGCTGCTTGTACTAGTCCGGACTGATGCTGATTTATAGTTCTACCCCACTGAGATACCATGCCGCAATTTAACATGAATACCCCACTCAGACACAGTATACTGACTCCAGTCCTTCTTTTAGCCCCTTAATGCCGAGCCCAAGGCAGGGTAACAACAAGTACCATCTTTTAACGATATGATATGACGCGGGCGGACGCTCTACCACTGGACCACGGAGGCGAGTCCCGAGCCAATTGAACGGTCATGAATTAACAACATCATCATCCGGTCAACGCTGTCTCAGTCGGACTTCCTCCACTTGATTGGACAAGGTGTCTTACAATTCTAACTGCGATGGTAACAACCTACATTTAGGCCTCTGTGCGTGAGTGGATGTTTAAAACACAGGTCTGAAGTTTTCCAGTGATATTATGTCAGTCCTTAATTAATCGAGTATGGACCATACAAGCCAGTGTTTGATAAAGTGAGCGACGTCACACGCAATCACGATGGCACGTAGTCAGCTAGGTCACCCTTGAAGATACGGGCGAGAGAGGCGACTAGTGGGATCAGATCGTCAGACTGCTGACATGGATGCCGCATGTCATCGTATCCCAATTGCGTAGATCGATGCTCATGATTTATATCACTGGGTTGTTTGGTCCAGACTCGATTAATTACAAACAGAAGTCATATAGCTGGAATATTGCTGAGTGTGGCGTTAAACAACAAACAACAAACAAACCAGGTATGAACCTACCTGCGCAATTCCAGCGGTGTTGTGGCAACTTGAACTCCATTACGCTGCATTCTCCACTCATGGATCCCCAAGGTAACGTTGACGGTATCGGCCGTGGTAGTGACGTTATCAGTACGTTAGTAATCAATTTAATCAAAACCGTGTTATACCTATACAAGCGCATTTACAAAATGCATCCCGTACGCAATACATGTAGTTCTAAGCCATAATTTGAAATGTAAAACAAAAAATTATATACTTCAAAATGTTATTACAACGCATAACATGACACATGACGTAAAAGAAATTCGCTGCATCAAACTGAAACGTCAGATTAAACCAACGTTTGATTTGATCACGTTATTGTTACTGGGACATACGATCTAACGTATATAAAAAAATCGCTCAGGAAATATAAGAAATCTGACACCCGTTTCGTAAAACCAGTAAGACACGTATGATCATATTATAATCTCTATATCCAATCAAAACTTAAGGATTATTTATCACGCGAATTCATCTCTTCAAGGCTTGGATTTACGTCATCCTTCGCATTGGTTGCGATGTTCAGTTCTTCCTCGTAAATTACTTATTCTGCGAATCTGACAACACAATAATTCTTCTTTAAATAAGTAAATACATTCCTTGGGTCCTGTTAGCCCTAATCTTTTAAAGCCTTTGCTTCAGAAGCAAATGATCAAACGTCTACAGGCCCTGGAAACCGCTACCATGTATATGTTGAACACATGCGTGTCCATTATTTCTTATATACCATTTTAGAACGAACCTCTCTTAAACGGACACACGTCTATTTCCTTATAACGAGCATACAATTATTTATCTACAAACAACACACCTCTATCGCCCAAAAACGATCAAAGATCTATTCATCTACAAACAACACACCTCTATCGCCCCCAAAAAATCACAGATCTATCATCTACAAACAACACACATATATTGCCCAAAAACGATCACAGATCTATTCATCTACAAACAACACACCTCTATCGCCCAAAACCGATCACAGGCCTATTCATCTACAAATAAACACCTCTATTGCCCCCAAAACGATCACAGATCTATTCATCTACAAATAAACACCTCTATTGCCCAAAAAACGATCACAGATCTATTCACCTACAAATAAACACCTCTATTGCCCCAAAACGATCACAGATCTATTCATCTACAAACAACACATATATATTGAACCAAAACGAACACACATCTATTCCTTTGAGTCACACACATGTACACAGCCATACACAACAACTATAGCATACGACGTCTTCTCACTTGGATATCGACTGTGATAGATGCTGTGCGGGGTGGACCGCCATCGGGGTGGTCAGTGGTCAGAACGGTCAGTTTGTACCCAAACTGTTGGTTACTAAGTCCTTCATAGTCAATGACGGTACCGTCAGCCGTCAGATCGGACCCTTTCATCTTGAAGATGTTGGTCAGTTCAGTTTTCAACTGGATGGAACAGTTGCCGTTCTGACCTTCATCCGGGTCCTCGCAGGTTAGTGAGGTCAAGACTGTATCTGAGTTCATGTACAGAAAGCAATGCGTCAGCTGGGTCGTTTGACAGTATTCTGGTTATATCAGGATGTGTCGGATTAGTCAAAATTCATACAGGCCTTAGATTTGTAATCTTTGGCGAAAACCATGCTTGTTGGTACGTTTGACAAAGTCATCTGAGAGCAATGACCTAGTCCTAAGCCATTTTCACATCTATTACCGAATTACAAATTTCTTATTTTCATGGTTTCACGAAATACATACCGATTTCATCAATTAAATGTCATTAATTCTTCTGATGTTACAAAAATAAGTATCACTTATATCATTAAAGAAAAGTTTTATCCTTTGACCTAAACATCATCGTTTTGTTCTACAGACTGCCTCGTGGTATGGCTTCATTCTAACGATGAGTGGAAGGTAAGTAGTATCATCTACAACGTTAAAACGTTTCATCGATATCCACCATAAATATGATCACTGAGAGATCATTGTCAAAGTTGTCAGCATCACACCCGTGCTCGTGGGTTTCACCAAAGAGGTAAACATCTAAGACCTGCATCACTTTCCCCCCACTTCAAGCTGACACGCCCTAATATAACTGGAATACTGTTCAAAGTATAAAACCAAACTTACTCCCTCGTCGTTAGAGGTACGCTTATGGCATGAATGGCACCATCTCCCCGAGGCAAGGGACTTAACTGACTTCAAAAGTCCAATTTCCACCCTTGCCGAACAAGGCTGGAATTCCTGGGCTCGATCGTAGCGCCACCAGTGGCTATTAAGAGTTATGTCCCTTCTATGCCGCTCCAATGGACCAATCAGATTCCACCTCTCGTATCGCTTGCATTTGCTTCAAACAAAACGGCGGCGCCCAGTCAAGACGATCTGTTCGATAATCAAGATCTATATTGTGATAAAACGAGTCTTACATCGCGAAGTACATCAAATCACGTGAGCACCTTGATTAAAAACATGAAAAGATTTAGAAAAAAATATGTTGACAACGTGTTAGCGGTGCACATGCTTTGCAAATCCTGCAGTCGACCGAAATCTGCATGATAGTTTACGAACCGAATTTCGATTTCGTTGCGCGATTTTGATTGCACTATGCATAGACTCATTACACCGAAACGTCGCACTTATTGTAATAAAGAAGTTGTTCATCCATAGAACTCGTCTTACTTCATCACACCGACTTCTAAATGCCACTGAAAGAAGTTATGCATAGACTCGTTAGTCCAGCCAAATGTAACTCCATAATACCAGCCTAGATCGGCAAGGGTGGAAACTGGACTTTTATTGTCAGTTAACTCTCTTGCCTCGGGAAGATGGAATGGCACATACGCAGGCACATTGAGGCCTCAGTAAAGCAAAATGTTTTATGGTAGACATGTGGAGAACATTTCCAAATTTGAGGCATTAGTGACCAAAATGATGTCCACTGTAATTCCCTATTTCGCCTTGTACCGTATGTTATCATGTGTATGTGTTTTTTTCATGTGCACACTTGACTTACCTTTGCATGTGTTTGTGACGGATGCCTTTTGGCAGCCCCCGATATTTGTTGGTAATTCACACACATATGTTATATATGATATAGTCGGAATTGTAAAATGGACCCTGCGATAGCGGATAATTCTTATGATTGTGGACAGAGCGTTGTCACTCATGATTAAACCTCAGTTTGTTCAAGCTGACCTATGTGATATATACAGCATATGCAGCGAGGAAAACAAAGATCTACAAGAAATATTACCATTTACACAATACAGGAGATGATTTCTTAGATGCAATACTGTTTCTGTTAGATACAAGGACAAACTGTAACCGACCACGATATTATTCATTTCGAGAAAATCAGATGAATTCTAATACCTAAAGGGTTCTGGGCACAGGGAATAATAAATCTCTGAATGAAATAAGAAGAATTGGTGTGTTTTTCATATTCTTATGGGGTCTGTCTAAATAAAACCCTTTTTCGGTCGTTTTTTTTTTTGTTTACACAAGACAAATAGCATTTATCAGTTAACTGCGTGTGATATTTCATTGCTCATTGGCCTTCAAACTCTGTAACTTAATACCCCGATGACATCAGACGTTCATAATGCTGTCAACCACTGGTTTGCCTGTTTTTTACACGTGATATACGTGGAATGTTGCTGACTGTAGTAAAAAACAACTACAACCCAAACAATCATTGCGCAACGGCAGTTTGTTTTATTAGATTTGATTTTAATTTTCTGACTAAAATCCAACCCATCTAACTTTTAGAATATGCCCAGAAGATCCTAGCGCCCTCCCACCAGACAAAGACTCACCACTGGTGGAGTTTTCTGTAATGTTCAGATTTACACCACCGTTCCCTAGCGTCGGGGTGTTGTCGTTCATATCAAGTACGGTGAGGTTGAGAGTGGAATTAGTCGTCAGCCCTGCACGATCCGTGACAGTCAGCGTCAGTTGGTCGAGCAGATGGACGCCATCTTTACCGTCCCGATTCAGTGTTTCTTTCATCGTCAGAATTCCAGTTTCCGCGTTAATGTCAAAATATTTGGCATGATCACCTGGAACGATCAACATATCGAGCTATAGGTTACATCTCACGAACATGGAACTAAATTCTCCAAATCAGAGTTCTTCAAAAATTGAGGATATTGAGCCAGGGAAATTTATATCTTGTACATTGATCAATGAAGTTACAGCGAAGGGGGGGGGGGGGGGGGGGTTACAGCGTTCGCTCGTCACGTCGAAGTCCTTGGTTCGATTTCCCACATGATATACTGTGAAATTCCCTTTGTGATGTTGCCTGCTTTGACGTTGCGGGAATATCACTTTAAGCGGCGTAAAACCCACTCACTCATTCACTCACTGACACTCTGAATGGCTCAATAATAATAATAATAATAATAATCAATTTTATGGCGCTTTTGTCATGCTGAATGTCATGCTCAAAGGATCAGTGATTAGTGATCAGTCAACAATCATTCTCAGCTCCCTTGGGAGTATACAACCCAAGCTCCCTATGAGGCGCTTGAAGGTTAACAGCCACATTGCCATCTCATCATACATGAGCACATATGTATTTTATAGATCAATTCAAGTACCATCCAATATCACACAAAGAATACTCTGAAAGAACCACATTTCGGGCGTCACCGGTTGAGATGATGAGGCCGCCCGTAAGAATACCTGTTAGTTGGTATGTAAGTGTATCGTTGTCATCGCCGTCAGTGACCCGAAACAGACGGCCGACCACAGAAGCGGGGGGTAACTCCTCTGGTACTGATGACGACAAGACTTCTATTTTGGGAGCCTCATCTGGAACGTCATTTACACTGACTGCCATCACCGTTGTTTCATCTTTAGAACCGTCGCTTATCCTGAAGAAAACAGAGTGAGTGAGCTTTATGTTACGCCGCTTTAGCTTTAAAAGGGTTTCACACATTGTATCAATGTTGGGAAACGAATCCGGACGTATTCGTGACGAGCGGATGCTTTGCCAACTAGACTACCCCACAGCCCTCGGGGTTTCCAGTATATGTGCGCCAATTACAATGGCAAAGTTCTAGCTGTAGCCAGCTTACAGGCACATCAGATACAATCAACGTTACCAGAGAACATAGAAGTATTTATATAGGACAGAGAAATATATATATGTTATATGTATAGACCTACAACAGTCGTAGCGCTGACATCGCTTCCTGGATCGGCACCCAGACGTCAAATCTAGAGGTTCTTGGTGCAGTGGGTATATTGCAAGGTTGAAACCATGTTTACTAAGATACAGATATGATTTTATTACTTGCCCGTGGAGAGATCACCCGTTTGATAAACATACAGCTGTATTACACATTGTGTAATACCAAAACGCGTGCTTATTACTCTCGGAACACGTTTTTCGCTCGTCAGATACCACAACTATTCACTCGTTTCATAAAATTGGTATTACACGGAAGCTCGTTTAGTATTCTATATATATGGCATGACTGTTGTGGATAGGTTTAGCTCAATAAAAAGTGTGAGATCTCTATTTGTAGTAGACAGAGCATATGAATATTTGGTTCGTTCCCAGTGAAATTGTTCTGGATTAACGGATTACGATATGTTTGTTTGTTGTTTAATGCCGCACTCAGCAATATTCTAGCTATATGACGGCGGTCTGTAAATAATCGAATCTGGACCAGAAAATCCAGTGATTGATATCATGAGCATCGATCCACGCAATTGGGATCAAGGACATGCATCAACCAAGTCAGCCAGCCTGACCACCCGATCCCGTTAGTCGCCTCTTACGACAAGCATAGACGCATCTTACGGCAAGCATTGGTTGCTGAAGACCTATTCTACCCCGGATCTTCACGGGTCTCATGCTAAGTAGAAATATTCCTTGTATTGTATACGTGTTTAAAAAAGTATTTGTCCGGAAAATGGGTTTTCCAGATAAACGAGGTTTCACTGTAATAATGTATGTGTTTTTAAGTAAATAAAGTGACAGAAAACATTTCCATAGTCATAAGAAAAGTCAATGTACGATACCGATTATATTATAAGCATGTGTTTATGAATCACCATTTAGTAGGGATGATACCAGGAATTCGTGAAAGTGTGCGGTATGATAGCCTTGTGATTCAAGCATTCGCTCGTTACGCCAAAAGCCCGGGTTCGATACCCAAAGTGGGTACAATGTGCGAGGCCCATGGAGATTCCCCGTCGAGATGTTGCTGGAATACATGTTATGCACTTAATAAATATCCAATTGCAAAGGATAGAGACGAATAGCATCCATAATTATCTCGACGTTATTACTCATATCATGGTTGAGAAAACCCTATAACACCAGAAACATGAACCATACCTGATGTCAACAAAATGAATGCGTGTATCTTCATAGTCTAGCTTCTTCATCAGCTTCAAGTTGAGGCCATCGAACTCAAAGGTATCGTTCCACTTCCCCGTGACCTTATACTCCGTCTTCTCCGCGGCGGGGAAGGCTCCGGTGAAGTTCTTTACTACATCGCCGACCGACGCATCCTCAGCGACCTTGGCCACGAACTGCGACACAAAGCGCGCCGTCTTGATCAGCTTTGACACCGTCTGCGTCACATCGATGATGACACGGATCTTCCCCTCGGCGGTCTTCGGCGGGGTTCCCCGGTCGGCGGCAACTACGACGACGTCGAAATAGGAACTTGGCGTCCTCGCGCCGCTGTCGACATGGACCGTCGTCAGCAAGACGCCGCTGACGGGGTTGACTGTGAACGCACCTGTTACGTTCTCGCCGTTTTCTGTTGAATGGATTATGTGGGAGTGAGATGGGTTTAACGTGTGATTGAAGAGCATTTTCTTATGGAAGGGGTGGGGTAGCCGAGTGGTCAAAGCGTTAGCTAGCCACGCCGAAACCCGGGTTTGATTCCCCACAAATAGATGCAAGAAGCACTTTGAGTCTGTGAGTGAATGAATTTAACACCCAGTTAAACAATATTTCAGTTTTATCACGGCGTACCATATTTTAAGGTCATTTGGTATGACGCGGCTAGGGTTCGAACCACCGACCTTCCGCTCTTGGAGCAGACCTTATATCCACTAGACCACGGAGCGGTAGTTATTATGAGAATCAAAGTGTTTTCTTATACCTCTATGATGAATCATTGAATTTCATTGGTTAATACTTATCACGAAACGGTAAATTCCAGTGCTGACCTAACAATGGAAACGTGTTTTGTTAAATCAAGTGATTGATATATTAACTTGTCACATGATCACCATTGACCTGTCACGTGATTGTTATTGACTTCGTCTGCTAGGAAACGACATGGTGTCTGTTGGTGTCAATACGGGTCCCCGATCATTCTGAAGAATATTTCTTTAAATGTTTGAGAACAGAAAGGTCAAATGAAGGTGAAATTAGGCTTATTAAACTAATTTCGGAATTAGAAAACAATCGATTGCACTTGACGAATTTCTTATGCGTAAACAAGGAGTCGGACATCCTCAGAAGTCCGGTCCTCGAGTTTAAAAGTTCTTATTTTTGTGATCCTGGTAGTCACCCATGTGTTGAACATGCGCATGAGGGTAAGTTTGCAAAGTGGACGCAACACACTCCAGAACCAATATTTACAGGTAATTTGCCCTTGGACGCAATTCGTGTCACTCATTCATATTTATTGGGATCATTGCCATTCGTCACAACTCTCCCCTTTCCGTAAATTGCAAGGACGCTCGTCCATTCGTCACCACTCGCCCCTTTCCGTAACCTGCAAGAAGACTCGTCCCCCTATCGATGAATGTTATGTGCGAAAATACGACAAACCAATCATAATGCGCGTATGATTTCAAGTTCTTCGTCAAAGAATCCCTCAGAAAAAAATTCTGTTTTTACATATGTCTTGCATCTAAAAGTATACCCAAGACACAGTTAAATGTGTTCAATCATACTGTATAATTTCGCATGTCCTGATGTGCTTTTAATTGGATCTGAAATATAAATGATATATGGGGAAATATATGTGAACCATTGCGCAACGAGTTGACAATTGTTTTAGGTATGCCCGTTTGCAAAAATGGCCACGAGAGGGGCACGAGTCGCTATTCGGCTTGTCCCGGAATAACACGAGTTGGTCACGAATGAACGCTCGTCCCCTAACGATCAGTTTTATGTGCAAAAACACAACCAACAGGAAGTTCTTTTGTGTCTTTTGTGAATTATTGCTTTTTCCTATAGTTTTAGACATTTGTAATTGATATATTTACCAACGTGACTAACACAACAATTGTTTCACCATACTCAATGTCAACTGTGTGATATTAAGAAAAAAATCAATCTAAACTTACAAAGCAATGGCGGGGAAGTTGACTAATCAGGTCGCTATTCCAGCCAGCGCGGGGACGAAACCACTTTGATAAAATGGCCACGACAGGGGCACGAGTCGCCATTCGGCTTGTCCCCGGAATGACACGAGTGGTCACGAATGGGATCACTACGCGAGTCTCGTCATCGCTACTGTGTACGTTACCTGTGACAGCTGAAGTCAGGGAATAGACCAGGTGCCCGTCTTCGCCGCCATCTTGGTCTGTGGCAATGAATGTGCCCACTTCGGCCAGAGGCGTGTCAACTCCGAACAGCGACTTGTTGGGGAAATTGCCACCCGAATCAATGTCGGGCGAGCTCCAAACAGGAACATGCTCATTGTGAGATATAATCTAGACATAGAAAAGGTAAAAATAACTTATTGTACATATAAAACGCCCGAGCTAACAATTTAAGCTGGGTAACATTGACAATATACACCACGAGTGTGAGGAAAGCCAGCGAATCCTCAGAGTGCCCAATTTGCAAACCAATAGCAAAGTTTCTCGTTTGAACGAATAAGGTTCAACGCAACTTTCAGACGCAATCAAGCAATATCGTTTGTTTCTGTTGTTTGTTTGTTGTTTAACGCTGCACCCCAGCTATATGACGGCTGTATGTAAATAATCGTGTCTGGACCAGACAATCCAGTAATTAACATCATGAGCATCGAGCCACGCAATTGGGAACGATGACATGCATCAACCAAGTCAGCGAGCCTGACCAACCGATCCCGTTAGTCGCCTCTTACAACAAGCATAGTCGCCTTTTACGGCAAGAACGGTTGCTGAAGACCTAATAAGAGAACATCATAATGGCCTTCATTCATTGTACCTATGAGGGAAGTCGAAACCATATCTTCACTTCAGTCACGAATCCCCAACCTTCCCGGAGAGTTTTGAAGTGAAATTTATGAACAAATACTATAACCGATATTCATTAAAACTCTGCAGACAATAAAACCTGTGAGTATATACTAGAACTTATATCATAAAACATCAATATATGACTGAATCTTGTTTAATGATGCCAGTAAAGAACCAGTAAACATTAACACATATTAGAATATTTAACCATAAGCACGGATTGAACCATGATGAATGATGCCGCCCTGAAACACGAAAAGATAATAAAACCAGAAAACTATATCATCATCATTAAACATGAACATGTGGAGTTGCTTCCCTTAGTTGTGGCAGCTCCTACGATCGCGGGTTGGAATCCCAGATTCGCCCTGATTACGATCCTTGGTTTTTCAGCACCGTGCCATGCTCGTGAGTTCATCAAAGTAGAAAACGTCTGAGATTTGCATCACATCAGACTCTCCCCACACACCAAGCTTGCAAGCCGTGATACAGTAAACTACGTTTATAACGAACACGCTTATAACGAACTGACCGATATAACGAACTTATAATCTAGTCCCGGTCATTTGTTGTATATATTCTGTACATACACTTATAACGAACTACGGTTATAACGAACTAAAATTAATGTCCCTTTGAGTTCGTTATAACCGTAGTTTACTGTACAACTAAAATACTGTTTAAAACACTGTTTCAGTCACTCACTCAGTCACTCTACTTGTGGCAACTGTCCCTGACTACAAGTGTTCTTGACTACAACTGTGCTTGACTACAACTGTCCTTGACTACGACTGTCCTACTTGTGTGTTGACCCGTGAAGACTCCGGAGTAGAATAGGTCTTCAGCAACCCATACTTGCCGTAAAAGGCGACTATGCTAGTCGTAAAAGGCGACTAACGGGATCGGGTGGTCAGGCTCAGGATCCCAATTGCGTGGATCGATGCTCATGATGTCAATCACTGGATTGTCTGGTCCAGACTCGATTATTTTACAGACCGCCGTCATATAGCTGGAATATTGCTGAGTGCGGCGTTAAACAACAAACAAACAAACAAACAAAAACTTGTGTGTTAGCGTACAAGCACTACATCTGTGGAGCTGTGAGTCACGCTGACACATGTTCTGACTCATTCAGAGGAAACTGAACCATTCCTCTCACCTTGTGCCAGTCATTACAGCTCTTCTGGCCATGTTATTGGTCCTACCTTAACGACTACCACTGCCTGTCCTGTCTTGGCTTGACCACTTTGAGGGTGGTCCACCGCTTGAATGGTCACAGCGTGTTGATGATCGGGGATGCCGTCCTCGTAGTCCAACTGAGTTCCGTCTACATACAACTTGTCCCCTTCCAGGCGGAACAGAGGACTAGTGCTACTTATCTGTAGGGTCACGTTGCCATTTGGGCCACGGTCAAGGTCACTGTAGGTAAGCTGGGTCACAAGCACATCTGACCAAAAGTGAATTACAATATTAGATATCTGCACCTAGTAACATAGAGTCTATGTAAGCTGACACTTTTTTTAAATTAGAGTCTATCTAAGCTGACACTTTTTTTTAAATTAGAGTCTATCTAAGCTGACCCTTTTTTTAAATTAGAGTCTATCTAAGCTGACACTTTTTTTTTAATTAGAGTCTATCTAAGCTGACACTTTTTTTAAATTAGAGTCTATCTAAGCTGACACTTTTTTTAAATTAGAGACTATCTAAGCTGACACTTTTTTTTAAATTAGAGTCTATCTAAGCTGACCCTTTTTTTAAATTAGAGTCTATCTAAGCGGACACTTTTTTTAAATTAGAGTCTATCTAAGCTGACACTTTTTTTAAATTAGAGTCTATGTAAGCTGACACTTTTTTTTAAAGTAGAGTCTATCTAAGCTGACACTTTTTTTTAAAGTAGAGTCTATCTAAGCTGACACTTTTTTTTAAATTAGGGTCTATCTAAGCTGACACTTTTTTTATATTAGAGTCTATCTAAGCTGACACTTTTTTTTATATTAGAGTCTATCTAAGCCGACACTTTTTTTAAATTAGAGTCTATCTAAGCTGACACTTTTTTTATATTAGAGTCTATCTAAGCTGACACTTTTTTAAATTAGAGTCTATCTAAGCTGACACTTTTTTTTAAATTAGAGTTTATCTAAGCTGACACTTTTTTTATATTAGAGTCTATCTAAGCTGAAAGGTTTTTGTATTAGAGTCTATGAAATCTGACAGTCTTTTTATATCAGGGTCTTTGTAATTTGACACTCTTTATATGTCAGAGTCTTTGTAATTTGACACTTTTTATAGATCAAAGTTTATGTAATCTGACACTCTTCATCTGTCAGAGTTTTTTTGTAATCTGTCAGTCTTTTTGTATTAGAGTCCTTGTAATCTGTCAGTCTTTTTATATCAGAGTCTATGTAATCTGACAGTCTTTTTATATCACAGTCTATGTAATCTGGCACTTTTTTATAACAGTCTATGTAATCCGACGCTCTTTTTATATCGGAGTTTATGTAATCTGAAACTCTTTTTATATCAGAGTCTATGTAATCTGACACTCTTTGGTATGTTAGAGTAAAAGGAATCTGAGACTTTTTAATGTCAGAGTTTATGTAATTTTGACACTCTTTTTATATTTAGATCAGTCAATGTAATCTTAAGAGTTTATGTCATCTCGGTAGTTCTTACTTTTTGTTGAATTTTCAGTTGCATTTGCTGATATCAGTGTCTGATCAAACTCGGGTACATTGTCATTGACATCAATAAATTTTATGGTGATGTTGGCTTCTTTCTTCTTGGCAGCTGAATCCTTGACCGAGACCATGAGGCTATCCAACAAGGTCTTCGTAGTGTTAGACTCAATGTCCACCCGCTTTTTAAGTTGCATCACTCCTGTGTTCGGTTCAATGTCAAACAGGACACTATCGTCACCTGTGCAACAGTGAAATCTCTGTACTTAATAAAAGACTACATCATTCGTGATGATATAAAGATCGAGTGTAACCTTTCCGATGTTTGCATTTTAGCTATTCTCAATGCTGATTGGTCTGTTGAAGCGATATGACGTCACATTGCTTCAGACAGTTAAGTGGTTGACATGATGGACATCGATCTACGCAATTAGAATACGATGACATGCAACAACCAAATCAGCGAGTCTCACCACCCAATCCCGTTAGTCGGCTCTTACGACAAGCACAGTCACCTTTTACGGCAAGCATGGGTTGATGAAGACCTATTCTATCCCGGATCTTCACGGGTCCCAATGTTAATGATGTCGTCATCTGAACAGTGAAACTTGTCTGCGAGGTTGACATTTCATGCGTTTTTCTTCATTTTCCTTCTTAAAGGGATTATAAGAAATTAAAAAAATAATCTGCTTGAAGCTCTGAATTACGGAAGATATGTCCCTCGGAAACGAATGTTGTAAGTCCCTCGCCGAAAGTCTCAGGGGTTGTACACCGTTCATTCACAGCTAACCAGCAAATCCTCTAAGCTTTTATGTTTACATTTCACAACTTTTGAGGTACAATCGAACATGCTCTTTCTGCCAAGATTTCAAAGAGCGTCATACAACTCTTGCTAAGAAGTTGTTTGATCAAGGTTACAACATTCAAGGCCTCAGTAAAGCTTTCAAAAAGGGTTATGGTGGACATGTAGAGTACATGTCCAAATTTGACACATCTATGACAAATTTATGTCCGATGCAAGTAGTAGTAGGAGTAGTAGTAGTAGCAGTAGTAGTGAAATACGTTTATATTTCTTCAAGGATCTATCTTCACGGGGACGCTACATGTGTAGTAATCACTAAATACCAATGCAAGTCTATGAGTGAGTGGGTATAGTTTTACGCCACTTTTAGCAATATTCCAGCAATGTCACAGTGGGGGACACCAGAAATGGGCTTCACATCTTGTACCCATGTGAGGAATCGAACCCTTCGGCATGACTAGCGAACCCCTAGGCTAACCCATCGCCCCTGTAAAGTCGATGAAAGTCGACAGTTTCACGTTAAAGATTGTACAGTCACAGACTACACCGCAAATCACTTAACAAGATTGTACGCGTGTCCTTTGAAGTCGTTTCATGTGTTTGGATAAAATAGAAAGAAGAAAGGCCCAAAACGTTCTTTCCCACTGAATATATTGTTCATTGCTAAGGAGAATTTTCAACTTAATTGAGCCATAATTTAGATTCAAAAGAAACCGTTTAGTTTATGCAAAACATATGAGGTGCAACGGGAGAAGCGAAAGCAATTAACATCTTTAAATTACAAAAATCTCAAAAGAGGAGTTCATTAAAAATCACAAAATGGTATAACAAAATATATATACAGTTCCATATTTCTGCAAGCAGGTATGAGTGAGTAGATGAATCTGATTCTGTCCACGGTAATGACAAACAGATGACCAGATAGCATGTGACCTCATTTACTTCAAGTAGTCACACATACAAATACTCTCCATACCACAGCATGTAGAATCATATACTCCTACTTTATTGTAGTATGGGCAATCCATACTGAACCGTTGTCACCATCTTTGAGCAGTCTCATACTCACAAGACACTGACGACCTTATTGCCTAGGAGATGAATTAGTGCTAGTTTGGTCAGAATAAAAATCCAATCTCCGTTATTAATTGATACATCATCAAGTATTCTACGAAACCCCTTTTCTTGGTCACTGTGTCAATCTCCGTTATTAATTGATACATCATCAAGTATTCTACGAAACCCCTTGCTTTGTCACTGTGTCAATCTCCGTTATTAATTGATACATCATCAAGTATTCTACGAAACCCCTTTGCTTGGTCACAGTGTCAATCTCCGTTTTTAATTCATACATCATCAAGTATTCTACGAAACCCCTTTGCCTGGTCCCTGTGTCAATCTCGTTATTAATTGATACATCATCAAGTATTCTACGAAACCCCTTTTCCTGGTCACAGTGTCAATCTCCGTTTTTAATTGATACATCATCAAGTATTCTACGAAACCCCTTTGCTTGGTCACTGTGTCAATCTCCGTTATTAATTGATACATCATCAAGTATTCTACGAAACCCCTTTGCTTTGTCACTGTGTCAATCTCCGTTTTTAATTGATACGTCATCAAGTATTCTACGAAACCCCTTTGCTTTGTCACTGTGTCAATCTCCGTTTTTAATTGATACATCATCAAGTATTCTACGAAACCCCTTTGCTTTGTCACTGTGTCAATCTCCGTTTTTAATTGATACGTCATCAAGTATGCTACGAAACCCCTTTGCTTTGTCACAGTGTCAATATCCGTTATTAATTGAATAAGTGACATACATCATCAAGTATTCTACGAAACCCCTTTGCTTGGTCACTGTGTCAGTCTACAATATTTACCAGAGAGTTCGAACGTCAGCGTATTATTCACCCCTCCTCCGAGTACAGTAAAGGGACTTGGTAGGGGGAGTCCAATGGGGTATTCTTCGGGTAATTCAAATCCTTTCCGGGCCTCCAAAACAAGCTCTGCACTTCCCCCTCCTCCGACTCCCCCTCCTCCGACTCCTCCTCCTCCTATTCCTCCAGCTCCTGCTCCTGCGCCCCCGGCTCCTCCTCCAGCACCCCCAGCTCCTCCTCCCACTCCGGCTCCTGCTTTTCCTCCAGCTCCTGCTCCAGCTCCAGCTCCAGCTCCAGCTCCAGCTCCAGCTCCGGCTCCAGCCCCAGCTCCGCCGGCTCCAGCTCCTCCCCCAGTTGTATTTGCGCCCCCTGCACTGCTGTTCTGGTCAGCTGCCTTCCCTATGATGGCCGTTGCTGCTACCTTGTGGACACCGTCCGATGCTCTGATGAACATACGGTCAACTCTCGTTAAACCAGTCTTCTCGTTATTTTGTTTGGCTATATATGGGTCCTTAATAAAATACGGGCATTCATAGCCCTTCATTTAACTGGCGACTCGGTGTCTTTCTTTGGCCACATAAACAAGATTAGCACTTTCCAGAACATGGTGTATTCGAGTGTCGGTGTGTGTCTATTTAAACATTCGTTATGATTTGGAATATGTATTTTCACAACGAAACCTTATTATTAGATCGGGTCTTTTTGTTCGATGAGTTTATTGTTCACGTCAATCACAAAAAGTCTACATGTGACTAGCTTTTCAGAAAACTGTCCTGTTGTACTATTTCGATTTCTTTAATATTTTATATTCATTTACAGACTCTTTCAGATTGAATTGATGAAGGAATGACACGAAGTAACTTTTCCCTCCAAATTATAGACAACTCAATATAACAAACATATATAAAGAGTTCCGTCCTTATACATTCCGTCCACACACACACACACACACACACACACACACACACACACACACACACACACACACACACACACACACAACCGGCCCGCGTTCCACAAAGCGAGCGTAGCGCTACGACTTCCATACGTCTATGTTAAAGTATGGGTGTTACGATCACCTTAGCGTTACGATCGCTTTGTGGAACAGGGCCCTAAATACACACACTGTTTAAGTGCCTTAAAAATATCATCTAAAATGCCATTTTACGACATCAACTGATTTATTTTCGAATATGGGCCCACTTTTTATTTCATATAATTTGAAATCGCCATACTCGAAAGTAATCGTAAACCAAAAAAATGGATAACTCTAATTCTAGTTATTATTCTTTATAGATGTTTCATAGACCTATCAGTAATTCATTTCTGAATATATTACAGATACACAAATACCTCAATATCAAAACGTAAGATTTCCCACTGGCGATCGTACTAGCCGCCTTCAAGTCCTTGCCATCATACTGAAACAGGTCTTTGTACTGCCCTCCAAGGGTGAAGGTCATTTTGTCACCATCCGCGTCAGTCGCAGTGAAGGAGGCAACAACGTCTCCTTTACTCATGCTTTTCGTCAGAGGCAATTCAATCACGGTGTTGTTGAATGAGGGTGGGTTGTCGTTGACGTTAGAGATGCTGATTCTAACAGATGCGGTAGTATTCCTGGGAGGGTTACCTGCGTCTGCCGCCATGAGTTTCAGATCATAGTACTCCTCCCCACCTGGTAGAAAACATAATGGTATGGTGACAAAGATGGCGAGCGTTATCGTCTCTTGAAAACCAAAATCAAGCATTTAATCATCGTCAATACTGCGCAGGTTTGTCAACAGAACGTTCATCCATCACCTTTGAACACCCCTTTGCATAGTCGCTATTTTTAACCAACGAATGCAAACATGGTCTGGTTACAGCTCTATGGCAACCAGCAAGAATTCTGACCAATGAGCGCTCAGATAACATTCACAGACACTAGTATTACTCTTTACGGATGTGTCTATACGCACGATATCGTGTACATAAAGAGTACATATTCCACAATATGCACGACATCGTGTAAATAACAGACAATTTATTACAATATGCACGACATCGTGTAAATAACAGACAATTTATCACAATATGCACGACATCGTGTAAATAACAGACAATTCATCACAATATGCACGACATCGTGTAAATAACAGAACTTTAACCATAATATGCACGATATATCGTGTAAATAACAGACAATTTATCACAATATGCACGACATCGTGTAAATAACAGACACTTTATCACAATATGCACGACATCGTGTAAATAACAGACAATTTATCACAATATGCACGACATCGTGTAAATAACAGAACTTTAACCATAATATGCCCGATATCGTGGGAATAACAGCACACGATACTCACACGTTATGGTATCACGGGTTATATTATTCGATCTATCAGCAGCGATTACGAACATTATATACAAGTACATGTTATCTTTGGGGGGTTTTCAGATTATGATGAAAATTATATTTTTGTGAGAACTGAGTCATTTTGCAAAATGACCAAGAATACTGCTGTATTATTTTTGTAAAGAAGTTTTGTTATTTCATGCTACTGTATATTTTAGTTGTTTTGGATGTGCTTATTTATGTTCTTTTAGCAAAAAACATTCTTGATCATCTTTATCATAACAAAGAACTGTCTTCAGTATGGGATCTTAGTATTTCAAATTTAAGGTTGAGTAAGATTGGATACTTACCCTACATCTTAAGGCTGTCTCAAATATTTAGAAAAGAATGTTCAGTCATCTTATGGAGCCAAGAAATTGAACTCTTAAATTGAAATCAAAATGACAGTGCGACTTACAGCCGCCTTGCTATTTCCTCGGCGCATTCAATATGATGCAACGGTAGGGTTCACCAAGCATTCATGCACGGAGTGGGATAGGATAGAGAGGATAGAGCTTGGGAAGAGGGCCAATCAGTATTGCCCGTTTTTCAACCTTTGTCTGATGGTTGTAGAATGTGATTTTGTATTGATAATGACATCATGTTTTCGTATCAACTTGTTGGAATATAGGTCGTATGGGGAATCATCCACGACGGATCTCTAGCAATTGTTAGTTATGAAATGCGAGATCTAAACATTTCCCAATATCTTGGCTGTTTGAACCAAGGAAAACGCTTACCTGTCCCCGTGTCGCTGTCGAGCACAGCTGCTGTTTTCAACTCGCCAGTCTTCACGTCTATCCAGAATGTGCTGTTGGTAGTCGAGCCTGACGCTGGAGACAGCAAGCGGTTAGGTGAAATAGGGTTTAAGGTCGTGATAATTGCACTGAAATTGCGTGTGTGTGTGTGTGTGTATGTCGCTAGCCCACTAAGATGCCATGGCACAGTTTAACATGGATAAAAGCATTATCATGACTCCGAGCCGACCATTCCTTGTTTAATCCCCTCAATATATTAATATTTATTTTCAAAACAAATTTACAGAAATTACAGAAATCAACAACTTAAACATTTTAGATATATTTTTGTTTGTCTAAAGTACTACACGAGAAAAGGTGGGTTTGTAAGTACCTAGGTAAAACGAAGGTCATTCTTCGTTAAGTTTTGAATATTTTGAAAAAAAACTCGAATTCTCCCTTGAAAAAAGTCCAAAACAAGGGATATTTCAATTCCTAAAATGTTTACAACGCGACAATGTCCTTTTGTTCCAATGTTAGTATTGACAGTTAGCTTACCTGTGGTAATAGACAATATGCTGTAACTAATTTTCCCATCCTCTCCCTTATCCTCGTCATTGGCTGTAACTATGACAACGGGGGACAGAGGAGCCGCATCTTCCGATAACGTCATATCCGGGAAGGCATTGCTGCTGTTTAATTTCGGAGTAGACCAAACAGGATCGTATTCATTTTTTGAGATTATCTGAAAACAATTGTCGTTGTAAGATGAATGGTATGTGACCGATACTCGTGCAGTAAGCGCTATTTACTGGCGTTAGAATTCACTAATACAATATGACACACTTGCTCGTATACTAATCTCTATGTATCACGTGAGTTTACTCTGTTAGCTTCACAATGCTTCTTGTAGGAGAAGTATGTCATAACTGATTACCTTTAAACGAATAGTGGCTGATCCTGTTTGAGGTTGCTCGAAGTCAGGCGTATCGACGGCCATAACCGTCAGCATCAATTCGTCATTGCCTTCCTCCATTGTTTCCAAGTCAATCATATCCCCGTTAACAAACAGATCAGTGTCATTCAGCTTGAAATACTTTACAGTCTCGTTCTCGCCAGCCAGGGAGTACACAACGTGGCCATTTCCACCGTAGTCGTTGTCGCTCGCCGACATTTGAAGCAGAAATGTCTCTAAATTGGAAAATATTGCTGTCAGTCATTGGCTGGTTATGTTAGTATGGACTATCACTGTGGCGAGGGGAGCACAAGTGGCCCAGTTGGCTAAGGCGCCGCCATTCACAGAGTTGCGTCCCTTCGGCGTGCCAGAATCCTGTAATCGTGGGTTCGAATCACAGACTCACCTTGATAATGATCCTTATTTTTGCATCACCAAACCGGGGTTCCACCAAGTGGTACATTACGGGTGATACACTGCATGTATCGGTTGGATTAGATCAAGCGATATCTACACGATATCTACGATATCTAGCTGCAATGAAATTACATCACAATGCTTTGCAGACCATTGTGACGACACTGGTTACCATGACGTCACAATCAAATTACATCACTAATGGCTCTGCTACTGAAGCTGTTAGCAGTACTTTTTACACTGAAGACACTGCTAATTACTGTCTACAAATTGAAAAAGTTGGAAAAATGATGTTGGATGATAAATAAAATCGTTGATAAAAGTGGCAAAAATCCTCGGCAAGTCTCGGAATTTTTCCACTTTTATCAACTCGTGTTGATATATTTGATATCAAAAGACACGTGGGTGAGATTCTCTATTTAAATGGGTGTTTGACCAAACTCATTCAGACACGGTGGTATGCTAATTTGCCCCTATGTTAGACTACTAGGAGTGACTGAATACGGTTTAACGTCGTTTCTAGCAATATTCCAGCAATGTCACGGCGGGGGACACCAGAAATCATCTTCCCGAGGCAAGAGAGTTAACTGACTATAAAAGTCCAGTTTCCACCTTTGCCGAACTAGGCTGGTATTATGGAGTTACATTTTTGCTGGACTAACGGGTCTATGCAGAGTCCAATCAAAATCGCGCAACGAAATCGAAATCGAAATCCGGTTCGTAAACTTCCGTGCAGATTTCGGTCGATTGCAAGATTTGCAAAGCGTGTGCACCGCCAACTCATTGCCAATAGATATTTTTCAAATCTTTTCATGTTTTTAAACAAGGTGCTCACGTGATTTGATGCACTTCGCGATGTAAGACCCATTTTATCAAATACAGATCTTGATTATCGATCAGATCGTCCTGACTCGGCGATACGTGATACGAGAGGTGGAATCTGATTGGTCCATAGGAGAGGCTTAGAAGGGACATAACTCATAATAACCACTGGTGGCGCTACGATCGAGCCCAGGCATTCCAGCCTGGTTCGGCAAGGGTGGAAACTGGACTTTTAAAGTCAGTTAACTCTCATGCCTCGGGAAGATGACCAGAAATGGGCTACAGACATTATACCCACGTAGGGAATCGAACCCGGACGTCTGGTGTGACGAGCGAACGCATTAACCACTAGACTACCCCACTGCCCGGGACTACTAGGATGCTCCATGCATACTTCTCTTTACATATTTATTCCTCATAGTATCTGGGAGCAAAGGGGATAGTGAAAAACGGCATAATGCCATGTGGGGCTAGCTTATTTATTGCCAGTGGTTAAAGCGTGCGCTCGTCACGCGGAAGACCCGGGTTCGAACCCCGACATTGGTACAATGTGTGAAGCCCATTTCTGTCCCTCCCCGTGATGTTGCTGGAATATTGCTAAAAGCGGCGTAAAACCATACTCACTCACTCACTATTGCAATCATTGCAGTAGTTCAAAAGTGTACGTTGATATGAAAGAACACAGAGAAGGAAGGTGTAGTGTAACATAATGGCTTTCCTTGGCAGTTCTTTAACATCAGGAATATCTCTTAAATGATTCAATATGCGTACGGTCATTCACTGCAGCTACTGGTATCTGGTATTTGACAAAGAATACGATTTCTCAGAATTTACGAATTGAAATGGGAAGAGCATTGCCAGACATGACCGATTCTGTATATAGTAAACTACGGTTATAACGAACACGCTTATAACGAACTGACGAATATAACGAACATACTTTTTAGTCCCGACTATTTGCTGTAATTATGCTGTATATATGCTTATAACGAACTACGGTTATAACGAACTAAAAATTATAATCCCTTTGAGTTCGTTATAACCGTAGTTTACTGTATATTGAAAATCAGGGTACACAGAGGATGAGTGTCCGCCCGGAGAGCGGAAGGTCCGGGGTTTAATCCCCGACCGCGTCATATCAAAAGACGTTAAAAGATGGCATTTGTTGTTAGCCTGTCTGGCGCTAGCCATTAAGGGGTTAAAGCAAGGAGTGGTCGGCTCGGAGTCAGTATACTGTGTCTGAGTGGGGCATTCATGTTAAACTGCGGCATGGTATCTCAATGAGCTAGCACTATAAATCGGCATTAACCGAACTAGTACAAGCAGCCACACACACACATACACGTGCATACACGTCGCTATATAAGTGCAATAATCTTGGACGCGACGTGAAACCCAATTTCACCTCACCTCACCTCTTTTCATACTTGTCTGTTCAGTATATTCTGATCTGAGAGAGAAATATTTGCCATTGAATTATGTAACGATGCCGTCATTCAGGAAGCTTTATATATTAATGTCAAGTAAGCAAGAAGGTGTTGGTAATAGTATTATTAGTTATGGTGTCTTATGGTAAACCTAATATTGTCTCTGCTAACCTAATATAACACCGATACGGCAACTAAAGACACCATAACGAATTTATTATGCCGAAAAGTTTACACTATTTGGTATCTTTGTCGCACATGTCATGTCAAAACCTAAATCTCAAAACTTAAAACTTACAACCTAAAACGTTAAGGGTCAAAGGGAGACTACTCTTCAAACCTCAGAGGCCAAACCTCGTTGATAATTTTATCTTTATATAATCTTTATTAAAGTCACGCACGTGATCCAAAAGACCAATCAGAGAGCAGAACTATTGACCCTACATATACATGAGGCTGCATACCGTCAGTATAAATCCAAGAGGGTTGTTACTGACCTACTATGAGACCGTATACCGTCAGTAACAGCCATCTTTGATTTTCAAACAACACACCACATATTTCTCATAAATATTCTGGTACAGAAATTCTTGCTTCGACACTGTTTTGTGTTTTAATATCATAACTTGTGATGTGCAAGGACATTAACCTTCTTCAAATCACGTTCGCGGCTTTATTCATAAAGACTATAGAAAACAAATGTCTACATGTTTGGCCTCTAAAGTTTGAAGAGTAGCCTCCCTTTAACCCTCAACGTCTTTGCACTGGGTTTAGAAGAGTAGTGCGATATAGATACCATATAGTGAAAACTTTTCGGCACAATAAATTCGTTATGGTGTCTTAAGTTTCCGAATACGGTGTCATATTAGGTTAGCAGAAAATATTGGGCACTCTCCTGTGAGTGAGTGAGTGAGTGAGTGAGTGAGTGAGTGAGTGAGAGTGAGTGAGTGAGTGAGTGAGTGAGTGAGTGAGTGAGTGAGTGAGTATGGTTTTACGCCGCTTTTAGCAATATTCCAGCACTATCACGGCGGGGACCCCAGAAATGGGCTTCACACAATGCCAGTTGAGAAAAAAGAGTGATGTGGTAGTTTCAGTATCTACAACCAGTCAACTGCTCACTGGACCGAGGGACTGGGGGCTATTCGTTTTAAATGACTCATTCCTAAATTAGTGGGATTACAAAGAGAATATTATCCGCAGTTCACGAATGCCGTTCAGGCGCAAACAATGTGATATTCGGGGAGGGGGTTGCAGGGATTTTGTAAGGAAACTACACATTCTTTCAGCAACAGATGCAAAACCGTTTAATTTTCATATATATAAATGGCCCTAAAAGGCTTCCGTAGGACCTTGAAATTTCAAGATTATTCACTTCAAACGCATTTTACATCTTAGGATGTTAACTTATTATCTTAAAATTTCAATATATTATCTTGAAATTTCAACTTCGTTTCTTGAAATTTCAACTCAGTATCTTGAAATTTCAAGATAGTATCGAAATAAATGGCCCTAAAAGGCTTCCGTGGGAACAATTTATTTCTTCGATAAAAACCCAAGGCCCCCCATCCCAAGAACCCAAATTTAGGGTTCATATTGTGTGGGCATTTTCAGGGTGTCCTTAACTTCGTTAGGGCTGCTTTTTTTTTTACCCATCTAGAAACATTTGTAGATGTGATTGGTCATTTAAGTTTTATTAAAAATCCAAATATACCAAAAGACAAATGGATCAAATAATTACTTTCTTGTGTGTGAACATTTTCAAAAGGCATCAGTGATTTATCATCCAGAACAGGCTCCCACAGGAGATACCGCTTGGATGAGATCAATTGTAGATATCGTTGCAATGAAATTACATCACAATGCTTTGCAGACCATAGTGACGTCACTGGTTACCATGACGTCACAATCAAATGACATCACTAATGGCTCTGCTATTGAAGCTGTTTGCAGTAATTTTTACACAGAAGATACTGCTAATTACTGTCTACAAATTGAAAAAATTGAAAGAATGATGTTGGATGATAAATAAAATCTCACCCTCGTGTCTTTTGATATCAAATATATCAACACTCGTTGATAAAAGTGGCAAAAATCCTCGGCAAGCCTCGGAATTTTACCACTTTTATCAAAACGTGTTGATATATTTGATATCAAAAGACACTCGGGTGAGATTCTCTATATAACGAATTTATTCTGAATATCATCGTTACTTTGAATGATTATTTTATGGCCCAATATGCTCCTCACCTCGCGTGGAGTTTTCAGTGATGTTCAGTTTATATATGTACTGTGAAAACTTCGGCGTGTTGTCGTTCATGTCCATGATGGTGATGTTCTTGGTGATGTTGCTCTCGTGGTTGAGGCTGTCAATTACCCGAAACGTCAACCCGTTCAGAGAGAGGTGTCCCTGGCTGCCGTCATGGTCGATGCGGCGTTGAACCCGAAGAACGTTGTTGGACAGGTTCAAGTACTCGCTTTCTGGACCTTCAGTGTGTGAGAAGAGTTTAAGAAAGTGTTGTTTTTTTTCAGTGTAGCATGATTAAAAGTTAGTACATAAACCGAGTAGCAAAAGAAACTATACCTCTCAGATCATGTTATCCTATGTTTGAGTTTCAATTTCAAAGAGAATATTAATTCCACTTAAATATGAGTGAGTATTGTTTTACGCCGCTTTTAGCAATATTCCAGCAATATCAAGGCGGGGACACCAGAAATGGGCTTCACACATTGTACCCATGTGGGGAATCGAACCCGGGTCTTCGGCGTGACGAGTGAACACTTTTACCACTGGGCTACCCCACCGCCCCAATAAGATGTGAATGAATGAGTGAATGAGTATGGTTTTACGCCGCTTTTAGCAATATTCCAGCAATATCACGGCGGTGGACACCAGAAATGGGCTTCACACATTGTACCCATGTCGGGAATCGAACCCGGGTCTTCGGCGTGACGAGCGAACGCTTTAACCACTAGGCTACCCGGCCGTCCCCAATAAGATGTGAACTGTACTGACGCTTATTCAAAGAATATATTTACATGGTTTCAGTTTTTAATATTATTTGATTTCAAACCTTTAAAAAAAAAATTAAAAATGGTCTGCTGGTGGATATTCTTTGACATCTTATCTTTGAAAATAATTTCAAACATGGTAGAAGTCATGTGGTTGCAAACATTAATTCATTTCTTACCCCAGCCTTCATCGAACCAATCTATTTTTGCACAAAATTACCCTGCCACAGAATACTTTTTAAAAGCTGTTGCAGGAATGAGTGATGGTTGTACAGGCATTGAGCACAATTTAACAATTCTTTCAACATTTGGGGGCACGGGTGGCCCAGTCGTCTAAGGCGCCGCGATTCGCTGTGCAGAGTTGCGTCCCTTGGGCACGCCAGAAACCTATGATTGTGGGTTCGAATCCCGGTTCACCCCGATTATGTTTCTAGGTTTGTCAGCACCATACCCGTGCTCGTGGGTTTCACCGAAGTGGTAAACGCCTGAGACCTGCATCACTTCGGGCTTTCCTCCCACATTAAGCTGACACGCCGTGATATAACTGGAATAATGTTCAAAGCGGCGTTAAACCCAACTCACTCACTCACTCACTCTTTCAACATTTAGTTACATAACAAACAAACTCGGTAGGCTTTCTATTGTCCCTCAGTTTATGATCAAATTACAGCGGTTGACAGAGGGTTACATCTATCCTAACGCGTTCTACAGTGAGTGAGTGAGTGAGTTGGGTTTTACGCCGCTTTTAACAGTATTCCAGTTATATCGCGGCGTGTCAGCTTAATGTGGGAGGAAAGCCCGAAGTGATGCAGGTCTCAGACGTTTACCACTTCGGTGAAACCCACGAGCACGGGTATGGTGCTGACAAACCTAGAAACATAATCGGGGCGAACCGGGGTTCGAACCCACAATCATAGGTTTCTGGCGTGCCCAAGGGACGCAACTCTGCACAGCGAATCGCGGCGCCTTAGACGACTGGGCGTTCTACAGAGCAATGTTAGAGGTGGGCTTGAACATTTATGAGGGGCAGAATATCACTTTTTGCTCATTTAAGTTTTCGGAAACCTTTTTTTCACAACCCTCTCTTCGGAACATCCAGCATGTTCAACGAGCAGTTTCTTTTTTTTCTCGTATAACATGAGACAAAATTATTTTTTGCAGTATTCTCTGAAAAGTTATTAATGTCTTTCAGTAGATGATTTTTGTCGTTTTTATTTCTATACATTCCCAGGCCCACTCTAATTATTGATATCATAAAGTTTCTGGGTAGTCGAAGAGTTGTGCCAACGAACTGTCGCATTTGTATCAGAGCTTTCTTCCTTGGTAAAGGTACCTATCAAGTGTTCATTTCAAGCTTCGCTTCATGCGAAAACGAGGCTTAAAATATTGCAGTGTTTAACCTGTCTGAGGTGTTTTCTGTCGATACGATCCTGTTTTATAATTTGTGTATCGCTCGCTTTCTTTTAAAATACATCTTATCTTATGTTTGTTTATTTCTTTGTTTGTTTGTTGTTTAACGCCGCAGCAATATCCCAGCTACATGACGGCGGTCTGTAAATAATCGGGTCCGGACCAGACAATCAAGTGATTGACATCATGAGCATCGATCCACGCAACTGAAATACGATGACATGTATCAACAAATCAGCTAGCCTGACCACCCGATCCCGTTAGTCGCCTTTTACGACAAGCATAGTCGCCTTTTACGGCAAGCATGGGTTGCTGAAGACCTATTCTACCCCGGATCTTCAAGGGTCATCTCATATGTAATATAGTAAGAATTATTTACCTTCTAGCATAAACGTCATGCTGTCATTCATGTCTTTGTCTGTTGCACTGAACAACCCGCTGATGACGTACCCAACCGGCATCTCCTCGGGGACCTTGACCTCATCATTGTAATTGAGTGTTGGCGGTTCATCGTTGACGTCGGTCACTCGCACCGCCATGGAGGCGGGGACAGAGTTAAAGCCGTCACTTATCCTGGCGATGACAATGTTGACATGTGAGATCCGTTTGGTATTTGTGAGTGAGTGAGTGAGTGAGTGAGTGAGTGAGTGAGTGAGTGAGTGAGTGAGTGAGTGAGTGAGTGAGTTGGGTTTAATTATGATAGTCCAGTTATATCGCGGCGTGTCAGCTTAATGTGGGAAGAAAGCCCACATGAGTATAGATTTAGGCCGCATTTAGCAATATCCCAGCAATATCAATAGCAATATTTCGTAGAGGTTTTAAGGCTCATAAGAACCCGAAGGGAAATGTTGTATTTTACTTAAAAACCGAAAGAAAAATCTGAAACAACATTAATCAGCACTTATATATTTCAAACACTTTCAATGAAACTATGAAACTACATGTATGAAACTTAGGAAACGGACGTATCTCTTGGTGGCGTACTTGAAAAAATATATTCTTATAAGCAATGGTTTGCAGATAAGACGGTTGAAAGTTCGGTCCACTGAAATGTATAATCAACGGTGTTTTGTGTGCGAAATTTGCGGTATTCTGTGCGTAAAATGGGATGGATTTTACATATAAAATCCTGGGTATTGCACAAATTGGGGATTTAAGGAGACATAAATACAATGACAGGATAATCCGATGACGTCACTGGAGGTTTATGAGATCAGCAGACTGGGAATGGGAGATGGAGAGGGAGTTGGGATGCGACTGTCGGGAGCAGGATATAAAGAGTATGCGTTTAAGAATGAACGCAATGCATTAAAGCAGTGATCTGTTTTCTTAACATTCACCACACCAATATTCTTTTGAAACAAAATAGGACATACGATATTTCTATACTGTAGAACGACTGTTTCTCATAGTCCAACATTTTCTTCAGCATGAGGCTTGATCCGTTCAACTTAAACACATCCGTGTGCTGTGTGCCCAAAGAAAAAACAATTTTGTCGGCTTCAGGGTCCCATGCTTTGAGCTTGAAGATCTCCTGGAAGAGGACGCATCGTCATGTTCAGGCAAAACTCTCTGTAATCAACGCACATTATAGGTGAGGTGAAGGTGAAATGGGGTTTAACGTCCCGTCCAAGATTATTGCACTTATATAGCGACGTGCATGCACGTGTGTGTGTGTGGCTGCTTGTACTAGTCCGGACTGATGTCGATGTATAGTGCTAGCCCACTGAGATACCATGCCGCAGTTTTAACATGAATATCCCACTCAGACACAGTATACTGACTCCGAGCCGACCAGTCCTTGTTTTAGCCCCTTAATGTCGAGCGCCAGACAGGGTAACAACAAGTACCATCTTTTAACGTCTTTTGGTATGACGCGGCCGGGGATCGATCCCGGACCTTCCGCTCTCCGGGCGGACGCTCTACCACTAGAGCACGGAGGCGGTCCAACGCACATTATAGAATATTGTGGTTCACGTATTTAACCGAGGTAAAAACTAAAACACTTTGTTAAATAATCTGTTTAATGTTCTTTATGTAGATTATGGATGTGCAATGACCAGTAGTACTAGAAACATACTAGTACATACTTTATCAATAACTGCATAACCTACACTCAACACACACCAAAAATATTTTATCAATAACTGTATCCTCTACACTCAACACACTCACTTAACTTACTTTCTCAATGACTATATCATCCGCACTCAAAACACACTAAACTTACTTTGTCAGTGACTGTATCCTCTACATTTAACACACACCTAAAATACTTTGTCAATAACTGTATCCTCTACATTTAACACACACCTAAAATATTTTATCAATAACTGTATCCTCTACACTCAACGCACTCACTTAACTTACTTTGTCAGTGACTGTATCCTCTACACTCAGCACACTCACTTAACTTACTTTGTCAGTGACTGTATCCTCTACACTCAGCACACTCACTTAACTTACTTTGTCAGTGACTGTATCCTCTACACTCAGCACACTCACTTAACTTACTTTGTCAGTGACTGTATCCTCTACACTCAGCACACTCACTTAACTTACTTTGTCAGTGACTGTATCCTCTACACTCAGCACACTCACTTAACTTACTTTGTCAGTGACTGTATCCTCTACACTCAGCACACTCACTTAACTTACTTTATCAATGATTTATCATCTCTCTCAAAATACACTTAACTTACTTTGTCAATGATTGTATCATCCGCACTCAACACACGCTTAACTTACTTTATCAATGATTTATCATCTCTCTCAACATACACTTAACTTACTTTATCAATGATTTATGATCTCTCCCAACATACACTTAACTTACTTTGTCAATGATTGTATCATCCGCACTCAACAGACACTTAACTTACTTTATCAATGATTTATCATCTCTCTCAACATACACTTAACTTACTTTGTCAGTGACTGCATCATCCGCACTCAACACACACTTAACTTACTTTATCAATGATTTATCATCTCTCTCAAAACGCCTTAACTTACTTTATCAATGATTTATCATCCGCTCTCAACATACACTTAACTTACTTTATCAATGATTTATGATCTCTCTCAAAACACACTTAACTTACTTTGTCAATGATTGTATCATCCGCACTCAACATACACTTAACTTACTTTATCAATGAGTTATCGTCTCTCTCAAAACACACTTAACTTACTTTGTCAATGATTTATCATCTCTCTTAAAACACACTTAACTTTCTTTGTCAATGATTGCATCACCCGCACTCAACAAACACTTAACTTACTTTGTCAATAATTAATCATCTCTCTCAAAACACACTTAACTTACTTTGTCAATGATTTATCATCTCTCTCAAAACACACTTAACTTACTTTATCAATGAGTTATCATCTCTCTCAAAACACACTTAACTTACTTTATCAATGATTTATCATCTCTCTCAAAGCACACTCAACTTACTTTATCAATGATTCTATGATGTACACTCAACACGCACTTCACTTACTTTATCAATGATTTATCATCTCTCTCAACATACATTTAACTTACTTTGTCAATGATTGTATCATCCGCACTCAACATACACTTAACTTACTTTATCAATGATTTATCATCTATCTCAACATACACTTAACTTACTTTGTCAATGATTGTATCATCCGCACTCAACATACACTTAACTTACTTTATCAATGATTTATCATCTCTTTCAACATACATTTAACTTACTTTGTCAATGATTTATCATCTATCTCAACATACACTTAACTTACTTTGTCAATGATTGTATCATCCGCACTCAACATACACTTAACTTACTTTATCAATTATTTATCATCTCTTTCAACATACATTTAACTTACTTTATCAATGATTTATCATCTATCTCAACATACACTTAACTTACTTTGTCAATGATTGTATCATCCGCACTCAACATACACTTAACTTACTTTATCAATTATTTATCATCTCTTTCAACATACATTTAACTTACTTTATCAATGATTGTATCATCCGCACTCAACATACACTTAACTTACTTTATCAATGATTTATCATCTCTCTCAACATACACGAAACTTATTTTATCAATAACTGTATCCTGTACACTCAACATACACTAAACCTATTTTATCAATAACTGTATCCTGTACACTCAACATGCACTAAACTTACTTTGTCGCGCATACGTGACTTACTTTATCTCTCTCAAAACACACTTAACTTACTTTGTCAATGATTGTATCATCCGCACTTAACATACACTTAACTTACTTTATCAATGATTTATCATCTCTCTCAAAACACACTTAACTTACTTTATCAATGATTTATCATCTCTCTCAACATACACTAAACTTATTTTATCAATAACTGTATCCTGTACACTCAACATGCACTAAACTTACTTTGTCGCGCATACGTGACTTACTTTATCAATGGCTGTATCCTCTGCCACCTTGATCACTGTCGCGCCATGGCCAAGTGGTGCAGTAAAATGGGGCGGACTGTCTGGAAATTGTGTAAATCAGCTCTTTAACAACCAATTACCCAGACGAATTGTTATTATGTTGACGGATGTTGTTAATGTATACAATAATTCGTACCATAGTAATTGTGTCAGAATACTATATAGTAATAAAGTGATAAAAATCGGAATGCACAAATGTGGCTCAGCTTGGCAATGGATGGTTGGAGCATTTGTGCATTCCTAATTTGGTAAGGGTACATGCCGGAAAGCAAAATGGTACAAAGATACACGTGTGATGTACTCCATTCGAAAATGATCCCTTAGTTTACGCATTCACAGGTACGAGGGGCGTTCAATAAGTTTTGCAACTTCAATATAAGACCAAGTCGCAGAATATCTTTTAAGCTTCTTTTTTTTCAATATAATCACCATTCATTTCAATTCCATTTGTTCTTCAAGCTTAAAATACCACTTTTATAGATATTCTCAGATTGGCCCTCTAACCAAGCCTCTGTGGCAGCCTTTATGTCCTCGTCATCCTGGAAGCGTCTTCCACGTAGGGCAGATTTCATTGAAGTTGCAAAACTTATTGAACGCCCCTCGTATGTCACACAAATCATACTCACATTCCAATCACAATTTGATACGATTAAACTTAAATCACGTTCACAGGGAAAACATAGTTTTGAAAAGAATTGTTCAACAAATTAGATTTTAATCCTGACGGGGCAGCTTGAATAAAACAAATGGTCGGTCCCTAAGGAAATTCCTCTCTCAACTTTTAAGAGTGAGTGCGTGACTATGATTTTACGCCGCTTTTAGCAATATTCTAGCAATATTCTAGCAATATCACGGCGGGGGACACCAGAAATGGGCTTCACACATTGTACCCATGTCGGGAATAGAACCCGGGTCTTCGGCGTGACGAGCGAACGCTTTAACCACTAGGCTACCCGACCGCCCCTGAACTTTTAAGAATTGTACTTACCAACTCTGAATCTCCACGTTACATTCGCCTTCTGTGACATCACGTTGAGAATATTTACTGAAATCTTAGTTTTGCTCTGGTAATGAAGGAAGTTTTCTTTCGTGACGTCTGTTCCTGAGCCCACATCGATAGAGCCTCGGTTATCCCACTTGGCGTAATAGGCGTTGAAGCCGGTGCAGTTCATGGTCGTCTTCACAGCCGTGGCGTGGAACGTCTGACACTTGAAGCAGCTGTCTTTGATGCCGTTCATACGTCTATTTTTCGTCGCCCCAAGCATTATCATGAAGTAGTTCTTCTCTTTGACGAAGTTGGACGTCTTTGATAAAACCATGAATGCGTTCATGCATCCTTTAACCTCAAAGAGTACGTGGGTGAATCCGGAAATAGGAACACCGTAGCTATTCATTGGTACCAGCTTAAGATCGCCATACGTTTTTGTTTCGATTAGACGACCTGGAAATGAAGAATATACTTGGTAACACCACCGTTATTCGGTTGTGTAGTTATCAGGGGTGACTGTTGTTTTACGTCGTGGGCAAAAATACCGATAAGGGCTACATCACCATGGGGTATCGGTAACCGTGTCGGGGCTACATGAGTGAGTGAGTGAGTGAGTGAGTGAGTGGGTGGGTGGGTGAGTGAGTGAGTGAGTGAGTGAGTATGGTTTTACGCCGCTTTTAGCAATATTCTAGCAATATCACGGCGGGGGACACCAGAAACGGGCTTCACACATTGTACCCATGTCGGGAATCGAACCCGGGTCTTCGGCGTGACGAGCGAACGCTTTAACCACTAGGCTACCCGACCGCCCCTCGGAACTACATGAGCTACTGCTACAAGGCGTCCGACCTCGGATGGGATGTTCCGTGGTTCAAATCTTATCATGCAGGCACATGGCACTAATTAGAAGTCCAGCAAGTGAGTTGACACAGGCACCAGACTGAAGTAGTAGTAGTAGTAGTAGTAGTAGTAGTAGTAGTAGTAGTAAATGGAGTGGAAGTAGTAGTAATAATAGTAGTCGTAGTTGTAGCAGCAGGAGTAGTGGTAGTGGTAGTAGTATTCGTAGTAGTAGACAGAAGCAGGAGTAGTGGAAGTAGAAGAGGTAGTAGGTGTAGTAGTAGTAGTAGTAGTAGTAGTTGTTGTCGTCGTAGTAGTAGCAGGAGTAGTAGTAGTAGCAGCAGCAGGAGTAGTAGTTGAAGTGGTAGTGGTAGTAAGAGTAGCAGCAACAGCAGGAGTAGTAGTAGAAGTAGTAGTAGTCGTAGTTGTAGTAGGAGTAGTAGTAATAAAGTAGTAGTAGTAGCAGTAGTAGTAGTAGTAGTAGTAGCAACAGTAGACGTAGCGACAGTAGTAGTGGTAGTGGTAGTAGTAGTAGTAGTGGTAATAGTAGTAGTAGTAGTAGTAGTAGTAGTAGCGGTAGTAGTAGTGGTAGTGGTAGTAGTAGTAGTGGTAATGGTAGTAGTAGTAGTAGTGGTAGTGGTAGTAGTAGTGGTAATGGTAGTAGTAGTAGTAGTAGTAGTAGTAGTAGTAGTAGTAGTAGTAGTAGTAGTAGTAGTAGTAGTAGTAGTAGTAGTAGCAACAGTAGAAGTAGTAGTGGTAGTGGTAGTAGTAGTAGTGGTAATGGTAGTAGTAGTAGTAGTAGTAGTAGTAGTAGTAGTAGTAGTAGTAGCGACACGTTCAGTGTTAGTGTTTCTACTTCAGTGATAGTAAATACGTTGAAGAATGATTATTTTCTACACTGTTAACGAAAGTTGACGGAGTCCATGGTTTCCTAACTGAACATGTTGTCCGTTCATTAATTATTATGGGCTTGTTTCATGGAGACAAAAAGCATAAGGCGTTTCACAAAGAACAGTTATGAGCCGATCATTAATGTATACTGGCCGGGGGACCCCGGAATATTGTTATTGTCTTTGTCTCTGCTTCTGAAAGGAGGGAAACACGGGTGGCCCAGCCGTTAAAGGCACAACCCCGATAACGTTTCCAGGCTTGTCAGCACCATACTCGTGGTTAACGTCAGAGACCTGCATCATGTCAGGCTTTCCTCCCGCATTAAGCTGACATGCAGTGATATAACTGAAAAGCTGTTCAAAGCGGCGTTAAACCCAACTCACTCACTCACTCACTCTAAAAGAAGGAGCCCAACAAGTGTTTAGGTCCCTAATAAAACGTTATATTAGTTCTATCATCACTGTAGATGGTAAATACAATTCAAGTTGCAATGTAAACAGTACCCACCTGCATAAGCGGTTGTCATGGAAACCAAAAGGATCCATAGTCCAGTAAGTGGCGCCATTTTCCTTGTCATTGGTCACCAACCATGAGCCCACTGCAATAGTCAGAAACACGAAGACAACTAAAGCTGACGATAATTGATGTTAGGCCCGGTACACATAGAACAGGGTATATCTCCATTTCAAAGAGATACCATATACCGACATATGATATCAGATATCAAATGGCCAAAAAGAATTAGAAAGCAAGATGGCGGCTCTCACGAAATTGCTTCCGGTTTTAGTTTTCAAGCTGAAATTTTTACTCAAATCATTACTTATTTTCATTGAGATAAGGAATGTGTTTGCGGGGAGACGAGATAAATGGAGAGACATGTGGATGGTTATTATGATAAGTTGGACTTTGGGGGATCGTTGACACCGGAACGCTAATGGTCGTGCTTCCCTAAGGCGCGCTACGATTCGCTAAAGATGAGTTCGAAATCTAGGATCGCCCCTGTGATGACCAAACTGATAGAACTGAAATCTGTTTCAACACGACGCCTATATACAAACGACCTTCTTACTCGGAGGTCAGACCCGTGAAGATCCGGGTTAAATTGGGTTTTCAGCAACCCATGCTTGTCTCCTCCCGTAAAGATCCGGGTTAGAATAGGTCTTCAGCAACTCATGCCTGCCGTAAAAGGCGACTATGCTTATCGTGAGAGGCGACTAACGAGATCGGGTGGTCAGGTTTGCTGACTTGGTTGGTGCATGTCATCGTATACCAGTGCGGCGTTAAAAACAAACAAACAAACAAACAAAACACCCGGGGGACGCGGGGGTGGCCCTGTCGTCCTTTAGGCGTGGCAGAAACCTTTGATGGGTTCGAATCTCATACTCGCCTTATAATGTGTCTAGTTTGTCAGCGCCACACCTACGCCTTCGACGATCGTCTAAAATCCATATTTACGTTAAGCCACGGTTTCAATCCTCTTCTACGGGAGATGACGCGCATTTCTTCAGCATTGATGCTTCATCTGGTATGATGAGGATGTGAGAGAGACTGGACTATATGACGGACTACTTTCGGGGCGGAAGGACACATCTTGACAAAACTGACACGCCCTAATATGACTGAAATACTGTTCAAAACGACCTTAACCCAACCCACTCACTCACACATATGTGACGTCATTGCGATTAAAATGGTTAAACAAATTAAAAACCTTTCCGACGTGTCTAACCCATTACAGCGTTGTGAGAGTATGCTTTCTCCGGAACAGTCTCCATTGCAGTTGTTCTATAAGTACAGTACACTCGCGCAGTATTCATTCACAGAGATGTTAGCTGAATTTCGACAAATCACACAAAAATGAAATTAAACCTATATTTGAAAATTATTATAAAATCCATAACCTGAAATGATTTCAATGGTTAACACGATTTCTAAATGTAAAGACAAAATTTAGTTGCTAGTTAATAAGTGCTAATGACTATTAAAATATATCTTTTTGTAGAGTTGCATGTTAACTTATGAGAGAAAAATAATGAATATTTTACGAGGAGAGATATATATTGTGATAAATGTGATTATCAAGTTATAGACGAAAAGTGCCTTTTCTTGTAAGTTTGTCGCGTATTGTAGAGTTTCTTCAAACTTTCATAGTCAGAATTCCTCACATTACCCTCAAGTGATAAATATAATTTGCTTATTTCAAATTATATTTTTATCCTAATGAAAAAAACATGCTATTTATTTTAAGTAAACTGTTGACAAGACATGACTAAAGAAAACGTGTAACTTGTTATGTTATCTGACAACTTCGACACGTTTTACTCGTACAGCCTGTGTTCGGTGTATGATAAATATTTCGTGCGTAGTATTTATCTAAACTGCCGGGTAAATGAAAATTAGATTTGACCAAAAAATGCGAAACGTTACTTGGCTGCAAACTGTCGCCAAAACACTGTAAACTATGGAATACTGTAAGGGACATTCTCGCGATCTCGCATTCTCGTGATCTCGACCTTTGGAAACGAGGTAAATATGCCCAAAACACGAGAACGCGAGATTTGGTCGTTCTCGCGATCTCGCATTCTCGTGTTTTGGGCATATTTACCTCGTTTCCAAAGGTCGAGAATGCGAGATCGCGAGAATGTCCCTTACAGTATTCCATAGTAAACTAAGGTCTAAAACACAGCTATGAAACCCTATCAGTCACATCATTATGGAATAACCATTTTTTCTTTGTTTCATATGTAGCCACCATCAAACATAGATGGAAGCTTTCTTTTGTCCGGTAGTTTATAAATGAAAATTAGAATATACTTTTGACCACGGTTCCGCACAAACATGAAAAAAAAACTGGAAACAAAATTATATTTATTCAGCACACCTCGCCAGTGCTTATGTTATCAACCTAACTGATAAACGCTCTACTTACCGTTGGTGAAATGAACGGACCTCGAGCTTAAATGATTGGTATTGATCACTTCCAATCATATAATCGATACCCCTGCCATATCCTCTGCATCCCGCTTGTCTACATGTCCATACGTATGTAAGACGCTATGTTATTTGCGCCTTACATCTTGATATTGTTTAATGCGTTGGGGGTAAGCTCGAGTGCCGTGTGAACTGAAATCTATGTGACCGCTTCCATTGTACTTTTGACACGTGTTAAATAGCAGAAAGGCAGGGGAACAACGGTTCTCATTTATCACTGTGATTGCTCTTAAGCTATCGTGAGACCAGTGGTGAAACTATTGTCGATATTTCCGAGCCATCCATGTATATGTTTCATGTTTTAACGGATGGCTGGTTGGATATTTTGAAACACATAAATCAAGTGTTTTAAATTATTTAATTTCAAAGAGGGCTTTTGTATCGGAATGGCATAGAGGTAGATCGTGTAAGTTATTGTGTCGTTTAGAAGCTGGAATAGTATGATTTACTTTTATTATGATTGGAACCCCCGCGAAAACTATTTGCAAATGAAGTCCCGCATTTCATAAAACTAAAAGTCCGTCTGAGGATCCACGGCGTTTATTCCAAGACCTTCACATCAAGTTTGACTCTCCCATCTCAATTCCAAACTGCCATGTTCTCGCTGGTGTTTGAGTGAGTGAGTGAGTGAGTGAGTGAGCGAGCGAGCGAGGTTTTACGCCGCTGTAAGCAATAATCCAGCAATATCCCGGCGGGGGAAACCAGACTTGGGCTTCACACATTGTACCCATGTCGGGAATCGAACCCGGGTCTTCGGCGTGACGAGCGAACGCTTTAACCACTAGACTACCCGACATGAGCCATCATGAGCTACCCATCATGAGCATCGATCCACGCAATTGGGTGAGGTGAAATTAGGTTTAACGTCGCGTCCAAGATTATTGCACTTATATAGAGACGTGCATGCACGTGTGTGTGTGTGTGGTTGCTTGTACTAGTCCGGACTGATGCCGATTTATAGTGCTAGCTCACTGAGATACCATGCCGCAGTTTAACATGAATACCCCACTCAGACACAGTATACTGACTCCGAGCCGACCAGTCCTTGTTTTAGCCCCTTAATGCCGAGCGCCAGACAGGGTAACAACAAGTACCATCTTTTAACGCCTTTTGGTATGACACGGTCGGGGATCGAACCCCGGACCTTCCGCTCTCCGGGCGGACGCTAGACCACGGAGGCGGTCCAAACTTATGAGGGTAACGGTTATTTATCGTGCGTACTTATCGCAGGTTATCTCGACCTCTGATCATATCTGTTAATTCTTTGGAAGTTCATTTGGTCAAGAACTCTTGGCCGACATTTTAATTCGTGGACCCAATGACGCTCAAAGATCAGCAGCAATAAACACTTTAACTCTGGAAGAATCGATGGTTGTGACCTGACGATCGTGCATAAGTACATAAATTTAGTATGATGTTATATGTGTCACTAGCGGGATGTAACCCGTGAAGATCCGGGTAGAGAATTGGTCTTCAGCAACCATGCTAGCCGTAAGAGGCGACTAACAGGATCGGGTGGTCAGGCTCGCTGACTTAGTTGATGCATGTTATCTGGTCCCAATTGCGTTGGACCCGTGTAGATCCGGGGTAGAATAGGTCTTCAGCAACCAATGCTTGCTGTGAAAGGCGACTATATTTGTCGTAAGAGGCGGCTAACAGGATCGGCTGGTCAGGCTCGCTGACTTGGTTGATGCCTGTCATCGTATCCCAGTTGCGTAGCTCGATGCTCATGATGTCAATCCCTGGATTGTCTGGTCCAGATTTGATTATTTGCAGACCGTCGTCATAAAGCTGGAATATTGCTGAGTGCGGTGTAAACAATAAACCAAACCTAAAAACCTAGTGCGTAGATCGATGCGCATGATGTTAATCACTGGATTGTCAGGTCCAGCCTCGATTATTTACGGACCGCCGTTATACAGCTGAAATATTGCTGATGCGGCGTTAAACAAAAAACAAACAAACTAGCGGGGTGTACGTTGTTATTATTGTTACATGCAGGGATGAGTACGAGTCGATATTGTATTCAGAAAGATATGCAATCCAGGTGCTGTTTACACGTGGTTTTCTGAATACATTGTCGACCTGTCCTCAACCCAGTCAATAGTTTTAGTGTGCAAAACAGACAGCTACTGTACACATTTCTACGTTTTTGAACACACGTTTGTTTGTTTTTCTTAAGTAGGCCTGAAGCACATACCAAGCCCTTGGTATATGGTCTCTGGTCGAAGGAGTGAGTGAGTTGGGTTTAACGCCGCTTTTAACAGTATTCCATTTTAATGTGCCATTTTAATGTAGGAGGAAAGCCCGAAGTGATGAAATATGAATTTTGATAACTGTACAATAGTAGGTTCTATGATTAGAACACATCAGGCGAACAAAGGATTCCAGTGACGGATTTACAAAGTATTTAGGATCAATGTATCGAGATCTTAAATCATTAAAAGCAGGGCATGTGCAAAATGATATTCATTATCCACTAGACTAATATTTAATCGAAGACAATATCTACACAAGCGACATTCTGGATCGATGCCATTGCGTCTGCCCATTTCGATCATCAACTGATGACAGCTGCATATGAATCTTGACAGCGCGTGTTTCAATAGTGTAGAGTCGACTTGTGTAAGATATAAATCTCCCTGTTTAAACATGCTGCGCCTTGTACATAAATACGATCTTGTCTATGATTACATAGCTAACTGTAATGTTCCCAGAAAATGTAAATGGACTAGTCTTGTGAATGAAAAGATAAGAAATGTAGATTCTGTAAGGCTTTTGAAACAAATGTGCGACCGACAGGACGTGTTAAGATGTACTGGTATCAGATCAGAAAGTCAACACAGGATTTGGCAACTTTCTTTACGATTTCCTTCAAAGTTTTATGTTCTGTATAATATGGTCAAAATAGGATGCTCCAAGATAGAATCACGAGAATGTCATTGCGGAACTGTAGCCCATGACATAGTCAAACACATTTTTATGTCACGTACTATTAATATGCAAGAAAGAAATGAAATGTTCGAAAATATCTTTGATATCACAGATGCGAATTCCTTTGTTGACCTTTGGTCAAATGATGATGATGTTATCATGTCTTTCCTCTTAGGCGGACTGCCTGATTGCATGAAAGACCTTGAGCTTGAGATATGGGGCGAAACTATGTTACTCGTCTCTCATTACGTTATCAAGTGGCAACACTAAGTCTTGTTCATACCCCCTTCACTATGAAATGTAATTATTTGTTTAGTTTTAATCTAATTCATCTATCTACAATGTATCTTATATAATGTATCTTCAGTACTGGAGGAAATAAAGACAATCTATCTATCTATCTTCGGTCTGTAAAACTGATTTGTAGGTTGAATATGCCATTATCTTTGGATGTGATGATATTGATGAATGCCGTCGTTGGATGCTGTAATCGGATACACGTTGCTTAAACTGAGACATAAAAAGATAAACATTTCCAACATCTTGCATAATCCAGGCGTAGCTAAAGCCAAACTGGAATAAGATGCTATGAACCAGAACCATGCTATCGAAAATCTTTAGTGCAGTCGTAATTGGTAAGACACGGATCGAGTCGATACTACAATAGTTTGGATGTGAATTTATTTTTTCGTTCACTTGGATGGGTCGTAGCGAGGATATTCGTGAACGAAAATGCATTCAAACCCTTGATCTTTCTCAATGTCTACTGACTCGAAGATTAAAGGTTCTAAATTATCAGAAACAACGATTCTGTGTGTAGTCGTGCTGGGGAATTCCCATGGGTTTCCCCAGGAATGAGGAAGTAGTCCGTCAGTGTTTACGTCATTTCAAGAATAAAGTCTCTTGAAAAACATTTAAACGACAAATTGTGTCGTTCATACACTTATGAACTGCAATTTCGCGGTCATGTGACCTACCTCTCTGGAGAAGCCGTATATCGCGAAACTTCAAATAAATAAATTATATATGAATAATAAACGGTGTGGTGTTTCAACGTACGTTTTCAATGGGCCATTGCCTATTTAGCGATAACAACCTGTGTAATATTGTTCGAATTATCACCAGTGCGTGAGTGAGTTTGGGTTTCTATCGAGTTTAACCATATTGTTACAGAATAAAGGTAAATGCTTAAACTTAGATCATTTTATAGTTAACAGATCTGAATATCTTTAAACATTTCATTTGTAAAACAACGAAATTTGAAATAAAATACATACAATTTATCATTTGGAGGATAATTTTAAATAACAAATATAATTAATGTTATTGTATAAGAAATTTAAACAGCGAATGTGTCCAACTTACAAATTATTAGTTTGGCTCCCACAGCAATTAGCGATACATTTCATTTGTTTAAAATTCATGTGCGAAATTTGAAACTAACAAAAACTAAGACATATAAGGGAGAGGGGCGTCAAAAATAGGCTTCACATACTCGGTACCCGTATGGAATCGACATGACTCGATAAGTAAAAGCTTTAACCGCGTTGGACTACTCCAACGCCATGGCTTCGTCGGTTAAGATTATTTATATAAACAAATGTCAAATCAGGTCAGACGTGTTGTATATTTCACGCAGGTGTTCGCCAGAGTTGTCACGTTAGTTGTCACGTGTCATGGTTAGCCAATCGGGACACACTTCCGCTGCACGAGTTTTTGGTGCGCGTAATCCAGACTCAACGGATGGAAGCAGACGTGACTAAATTTATTCCAACAAGCTTTTTAGAATTCATTCAAATCGATATTAGATTGAGCTTAGTCTCCGATTTCTTATGTTTGTAGTATTTACGCGCAACGGTGAACGCTGCTTTTTAAATTTCCGTATGCGATGAGCATTATCACAATGATTGTGTATGAAGAAACGAAAAACCATTACCAACGTGATGTTTTGCTCGGCCGTAATTTTTAGTTTTGAGGGAACGTTGAACAAATGATAAGGTAAGTGTTTGAATATGTAATTAAACTACCTGTCGGTGGACATACATATAACATATTCACTTATTCTACAACTGTAACGTTCAAAGTGATAGTGAATTAATTTAGTGTAGAATAGGTCTTCAGCAACCCATGCCTGCCGTAAAAGGCGACTACGCTTGTCATAAGAGGCGACTATTGGGATCGGGTGGTCAGACTCGCTGACTTGGTTGATGCATGTCATCGTATCCCAAATGCGTGGATCGATGCTCATGATGTCAATCACTGGATTGTCTGGTCCATACTCGATTATTTACAGACCGCCGTCATATAGCAGGAATAGTGTTTAACGCCGCTTTGACAGTAACGATTCAGAGATTCACAGTGAACGTATATCCTGATGTTACACTAGTATTCGATACAAAACCGTATGAGGCTTTGAGGAGTCTTCTTGCATGTTAATTGGTCCGATACAAGATACCGCATATTATCACTGACTATTTTACTCTGAAAATAAGTTCTTTTACTATTATCATATCACCCGTTTACGTAAATTGTTTATGAGCTACGTTCAATATGTCTGTGAACCTTGAGCTCGAGCTTTCATTGGACATTGAAATGTACAGCTTATTGCTGTGGGAGCCAAACTAATAATTTGTAAGTTTGACATATTCGCTGTTTCTAATACAATAACATTAAATTTGTTATTTAAAATTATCCTCCAAATGATAAATTGTATGTATTGTATTTCAAATTTCGTTGTTTTACAAATGAAATGTTTAGAGATATTTAGATCTTTTAACTATAAAATGATCTAAGTTTGAGCACTTTGGACTACCTTTCATTCTGTAACAATATGGTTAAACGTTAGAAACCCAAGCTCACTCACGCACTGATGATAATTCGAACAATATTATACAGGTTGTTATCGCTGAATAGGCAACGACTACACACGGAATGCGCTGGGTGCCATGAAATGTTCATCTAGTGCTTTCCAGGGTAGCCACCATACTAGAATCGAGATATAACAACAACTCCTTTTGAAAACCAAATGTTTTACCTTAAATTACTGTCTTTAATCATTAAATCTTTATTGAGTGAGTGAGTATGGTTTTACGCCGCTTTTAGAAATATTCCAGCAACATCACGGCGGGGGCATCAGAAATGGGCTTCACATATTGTACCCATGTCGGGAATCGAACACGGGTCTTCGGCGTGACGGGCGAACGCTTTAACCACTTGGCTACCCGACTGCCCCCGAAATTTCAACATTGAAATATTGATATACACGCACTAGATGAACATGTCATGGCACCCAGTGAAGCATTCAGAGTTCGCCACCCTCCTAAAACAATGAAATCGTTAGATATGATCCAAAATCTGGGTGCATCCTGCCCTGCCTTTCCAAGGTTTGACAGTGCCTTCTACATACACCGCAGCCACGGCATCCCCAGACTGCGAGATGTGAATTCAGTGTGCTTTCCAGTCCACTGAAACCTTACCATCTTCAAGGCAAGAAGACTATAGAAGTCCAGTCAGTTAACTTCCTTGCCTCGGGAAGATGAAACCTTACATGGATGGCACATTTTTTTCCTGTCCCACAGACAAGGTTCTAACACATATAACCTTTATCATTACTCGTAATAAAATCCAGCTATCTGATAGGTTGGTCATCGTGTGGTAATATTATGTTTTTATAACACGTTGTCGCGACATTGTACCTTCTATGATTCCATACAGATGTGAGTGAGTTGGCAATATTCCAGCAATATCACGGCGGGTGACACCAGAAATGGGCTTCACATATTGTACCCATGTCGGGAATCGAACACGGGTCTTCGGCGTGACGGGCGAACGCTTTAACCACTTGGCTACCCGACTGCCCCCATACAGATGTGAACATATTCGGGTACTCAAGTTAAAAATCCTACACTTGGGTACCTAGATAGCATGGTAGCGTTGGATCAAAGCTGGCGACTGGTTGGAACCGTTGCCATATTGTTTTATGTGTAAAACAAATCATGACACACCATGTTTTCTTTGACTTGGCTTTATATACGGTACTAATCTAATTCGGCGCACTCTTTTAATGCAATTACTCACTAATAAGAAACTTATTTTACAAGTAAATATTGCTTATTCAAGATTTGTTTGTTATCGTTCCGATTGTGTATTCATTTTAAACCACTTGAAAATAATGTGACCTCATTCAGACATAATATGTGACGTCATGACAGTGACATGTCTGATATGGCGAGTACTGACAAGGAACGCCAGGCCCAGCGTAAAATGTTTCTTTGTTTGTTTAACGCTTCACTCAGCAATATTCTAGCTATATGACGGCGGTCTGTAAATAATCGAGTCTAAACCAGACAATCCAGTGATTGACATCATGAGAATACGATGACATGCATCAACCAAGTCAGCGAACCTGACCACTCGATCCCTCTAGTTCGCCTCTTACGACAAGCATAGTCGCCTTTTTTGCAAGCATTGGTTGCTGAAGACCTATTCTACCCCGGACCTTCACGGGTATTGTTCACTAGGATGGGTTGTATCGATGATATGCGTGAACGATCGTGCAGTCAAACCCTGAGGTTTCTCAATGTATATGTAAAAGCTGACTTCAAGATTAAAGGTTCTAAATGATCAGTATGTATTCGTGCTAGCGAATTAACGAGGCAAGGAAGTTAACTGACGGGGCTTCTATAGTCTATTCTACCCCGGATCTTCACGGGTCGCGTAAAATGTAAGTACTCTATGATAACCAAAAAACCCTTAATAGCAGGTTTGAGTGATAGCCAATACTTGAAACCAATAATAGTTTCTAGTGTTACGTCATTCTGACCTCACGTAGCTTTCTTTTCAGAGGCATCTACCATTACCACGTACTCCTACTCAAAAGTATAACTGCAGTGATATAAATTCAGCGTTTTAATATTAATAATGTTCATATGTTTTTTTTCTACAATTTTTTGTAATTTACCTTTTCAGGCAAATATCAATTTTAAAAATTATTATTTGTGTTTTTAGACATAATTTACATTATCGAAACATAATTCAAAACCCCACAATGTTTATTACCTACAAGGGCAAACCTATCGGGGTTCATAGAATTTCAAATCATTATCATCCAAAACTTGTTACCATGACGTCACAAGCAAATGACATCACTCATGGTTCTGCTACTGAACCTGTAAGCAGTACACCCTTCCACCATGACAGAACCGGCTTTCATCCGGTGAAGACGACCCTCTGTCAGTCATGTCGCCACCAAGCTGACGCACCACTTACTCTTATAACACACCATTTCCTTTTATAATGAATTGGTCTTATGTTTCAGCTCCAAGTTAAGACGAACCACTCGCTCTTATAAAGAATAGGTTTCTTAGTGTTACAGGTCCATTGGAGACGTGCCACTTCTTATGATAATGAGTTGGTCTCTCATGCTTTAGCGCCAAGTTGAGACGCACCACTTGGTCATATAATGAATTGGTCTTGTAATGTTTTAGTTTCAGTTGACACCTGCCACTTGCAATTATAATGAGTTGGTCTCCAACGTTTTGGCTCCTAGTTGAGATGCAGCACTTCATATTATAATGAATTGTCTCTAATATTTCAGCTACAGTTGAAACGCAATTTACAATAATAATGAGTTATCTCTAGTGTTTCAGCTCCAGGTACGATGGGCCATTTCGTATTATAAGGAGTTTGGTTTCTAAGGGTGTGGCTCTAGTTGAAACACTCCATCATCGAATATCATGATCTTGTCTCTCATCTTCAGCTCCAGTTGAGACGCGCCATTTCCTATTATAATAAATTGTCTCTAAAGTTTTAGCTCCAGTTGAGACGTGCCTCTCATTTGAATGAGTTGCTCTCTCGTGTAATAGCTCCTAGTTGAGATGCGTCACTTGCTGTTATAACGTATTTTAATGCTTAGCTCCAGTTGAGATGCGCCACTTCATATAATTAGTTGTATATAATGTTTCAGCTCCTGTTTAGACTCGCTACTTGCGCTTATAAGGAATTGGTCTCTTATGTTTTAAGCTCAAAGTTAAGATGCATCCCTTGTTTTTTTAATGAATGGGTCTTTTCATGTTTTATCTCCTGTTGAGACTATGCAGATTTTTCATCTAGACCAAATAGTTATCAATATTATGGTTTAAACATGGCACTACCTTAACTCGATATAGTTTCGATAGTCACGGTCACGTTGATGGACTTTAAACATGTCCGACCAGATATGCAGGTTTTAGACGACCAAGGTGCCTGGACATGGTTTGCACATTACAACTGTCCGTGGTCACGTGGGCTCCATTCTGAGAAAGCTATGACATGCTGGACTTTCCCTGTGAAGAATGTGATCAGTAGATATAGGGGTGTATTTTGCTGGTCAGAATGTTCCGAGTAGCGGGGAAAGTATAACCTTCCGCATTCATGGTGAAGTGTAAGAATGAGTTGCGGGTGCTGTCCACACCCAATGATACCCAAGTTACCGTAGAAAGGCAGTTGTAGTGTCAGCTGAGGTCGTCTCGAAGTCTGCTCTCGTTTGTTCATCATATATTGGTAGATATTGAATAGTTCTATAAGCTACCGTTATAAACGGCCAGATAAGCTATCGCGAATTGACTATAAATTTAGCACAGTAGTCAGTGCAAATATTTCGATTTGTGGACCTGCCTTGTGGATACTGCTTCCAGGAATTAAGGGTGTAGAGGTTTATGACGATCTGCGTATCAATACCAAAGAATTATTGCGAGAACAAAATTAAGACTCTATATTCAGACACGCAGCCTACTATCATAATGAGTTGGTCTTTTAATGTTACAGCTCTAGTCAAAACGCGCCACTTCATTTAATTATGTTTATCTCCAGTTTAGACGCGCCACTTCCTTTAATGAGTTATCTCTCATGTTTCAGCTCCAGGTGAGACGCGCCACTTCCCTTAATGAGTTGTCTCTCATGTTTCAGCTCGAGTTGAGATGCGCCACTGCCTTTAATGAGTTGTCTCTCATGTTTCAGCTCGAATAAAGACGCATCACTTCCTTTAATGAGTTGTCTCTCATGTTTCAGCTCCAGGTGAGACGCGCCACTTCCCTTAATGAGTTGTCTCTCATGTTTCAGCTTCAGGTGAGACGCGCCACTTGCCTTAATGAGTTGTCTCTCATGTTTCAGATCGAGTTGAGACGCGCCACTTCCTTTAATGAGTTGTCTCTCATGTTTCAGCTCCAGGTGAGACGCGCCACTTGCCTTAATGAGTTGTCTCTCATGTTTCAGATCGAGTTGAGAGTTGTCTCTAATGTTTCAGCTCGAGTTGAGACGCACCACTTGCCTTAATGAGTTGTCTCTCATGTTTCAGATCGAGTTGAGACGCGCCACTTCCTTTAATGAGTTGTCTCTCATGTTTCAGCTCCAGGTGAGACGCGCCACTTGCCTTAATGAGTCGTCTCTCATGTTTCAGATCGAGTTGAGAGTTGTCTCTAATGTTTCAGCTCGAGTTGAGACGCACCACTTCCTTTAATGAGTTGTCTCTCGTTTCAGTTCGAGTTGAGACGCACCACTTCCCTTAATGAGTTGTCTCTCATGTTTCAGCTCGAGTTGAGACGCGCCACTTCCCTTAATGAGTTGTCTCTAATATTTTAGCTCCTGTTGAGACTCGCCACTTGCGCTTATAAGGAATTGGTCTCTAATGTTTTTGCTTTAAGACGCATCTCTTGTTTGTTTTTTAATGAATGGGTCTTTTCATGTTTTATCTCCTGTTGAGACTATGCAGATTTATCATCTAGACAAAATAGTTATCAATATTATGGTTTAACAACAAACCAAACCAAACTAAAAACCATGCCACAGTTTATCAATTTCACTCCCTCTTAGATTTTTGCACTTATATACCTATGTACATACACGTGTGTGTGTGTTTGTACTAGCTGGTCCTGATCTATGCCGTTTTGTAGTGTCAGTCATCTTTGACTCCATGACACAGTTCAACATGGATTCCCCACTCAGACACAGTAAACTGACACCGAGCCGACCAGTCGTTGTTGAATCACGTTAATGCTAAGCGTCAGACATCTGTTATAGTAGGGCGGTTAAGGCTAAAATTGTGCACTTTGGGTTAAAAGCACCAAACTTGGCACACTTATACATTGAACCATTCCAAACATTTTTGGATATGGATCCATCTCAGCAGCATGATCTACCTCCATGCTATTCCGATACAAAAGCCCTCTTTGAAAATAAACAAGCATGAAATACTCATATCCCCCGCCAATATGACAGGTCCGGTTGTGTGCAATGCATTAGCTCCTGTGAACTATGTTCACTGGGCCTTTTTGTAAATGGCCTAATTGCAGCACTAACAACTTGTTGCCATGGAAACGTAAAACATGAAAAATTATAAAACTCCTAAATAGCAAAAGGCACCAGTTCAGTATGTCTGGTAAACATGCAAAGTTTTGTAAGAAATTATTTAACGGTTTTTGAGTTACGCTCCGGAAACGAACACCACCCTTATAGAACCTAAGTTCAACTTGTTGCAAAGGAAACGTAAAAAATAAAAATTTATAAAATTCCTAAATAGCAAAAGGCACCAGTTCAGCATGAGTCTGTTAGACATGCAAAGTTTCGTAGAGAAATATTTAACGGTTTCTGAGTTATGCTCCGGAGACGATTTCGGGACGCACACACGCACGCACACACACAGGCACGCACACACGGACGGAACTCATTTCTATATCCCCCGCCATCTTCGTCCAAAGGGGGCGGGGCAAGGATAATAATCTAGAGAGAGGCTGATGTTAATATTCTGCTGTCATCCAGCTTGGCGCTTCACACGGATGCAGTAGAGGTGTGGAAGCTTCTGATGCCATCTAGGGGCTGTGAGTACTGCTGTCTAGAGTTTTCGTTAAGGATGCCTGGTTTGAAACTGTCTTGGTCAGGGGTTGTCACAGGTGGGTGGCCACCACATCTCCGTGATGTGGTGGTTCTGTTGATGACATTGCTATGTGTCATATGGTGTTCCATAAATTAACCTGCGATGTCATGCACCCTATCCAAGCATTGCTATGGGTCGTCATGGTGAAATCTCATCAAAACAGTCAAAAGTGTTGCTTTGTGAAATGTGCACTTCATAATATTGAGGAAGTTTGATGCATTTTCTCCCCAAATTATTGTTTTTGCAAAAACTCCCCATGCAATGCCAGCAACAGTTAGTTGGTTGCATATCTTCAAGATTTTTCATAAACATTTTGCCTGATTCAAATAAATAATAACAAAATCATACAAAAGTTTGTACATGAAAAAATTATATGTCACAATAACTTTTAAAATTGAAATGAAATATCCTGTATAAAACAAGGATGACCCACGTGTCATTTATTTAAAGACTATTCATACCAGCCCTATGCCAAGCATAAAATAGTGCCATTCTTGCACCCCTGGTCCAGTGCTGCTGTATGTGTTTAATGGTGCATTCATCAATATTCCAAGTAAATGATGCCTGCCTGTAAATAATCAAGTCTGGATCAGGCCATCCAGTGATTGATATTATGATTGGTTGGTTGCTTTGTTGTTTAACACCGCACTCAGCAATATTCGAGCTATATGACGGCAGTCTGTAAATAATCGAGTCTGGACCAGACAATCCAGATTGATATCATGAGCATTGATCCACGCAATTGGGATCGATGACATGCATCAAACCAAGTCAGCGAGCCTGACCACACGATTCCATTTGTCGCCTGTAACAACAAGCATAGTTGCCTTTTACGGCAAGCATGGGTTGCTGAAGACCTATCCTACCCCGGATCTTCACGGGTCTGATACGAGGAGCAACAATCCACTTGGTCTGGGTATAACCCCATCCATTCAACGAAGTCCATTACCTTGACTCGTACAACCAGCATTGATTACTTCATACTTTGGATGAATGGCACATATGGAATATGTCTTCATGAACAAATAACAAAACACTGTTGATAATAGACTGTTTATATAAGATAGTAACAGTACTATAATTGCACATACATACTTGGGCCTTTGGTTAAATATCAGTCTGAGGATATTTTTATCATGGAATGTACAAATATTGACAGTTTATACAGGTTAAGCATCTGAATACATACTACTAATTACTGGCATAATAATCATGTATAACTGACACTGGTTGCAGCTAATCTATTCTAATATCACAGAAATGCAATGTGTTAAAATTTCACAATGGTGTTGCCACAATAAGATCTTTGCAAAACCTTTTCCCAGCATTTTGAATATATCAAAGTAAATTAGGTTTTAAGTCGCACATGATTTTTCAGAAAACAAACAAATCAATCAAAATCTGAGGCTTTAGATCACACATGATTTTTCAGTAATTAAAATGTTCAGCTCAGGTTCTAACTGTCTAGCTCCTGAATGCAAGTTATAGTTCATAAGCCCAGTGTTTTCAGAGTGAGGTAAAAATAATGCCACACAGTAGATTGTTCTTGCATTCTGAAGAAGGGTCATACAATGTGATATGTATGTACAATGTGACAGCAAGTACTACACAAAGGAGTGACTTGAGCACCACTGATCAGTCTTTCAGTTAAAACACAGTTGGAGGATCATAATCAGCGTGATGCTGAGATTCAAACCCACAGGGATCCAAGAACAAGTAAGCTGTTCTAACCTGGGAGCACTGGTGGCCCAATCATCTTAGGCATCGCGATTCGCGGTGCAGAGTTGCGTCCCTTGGCCACGCCAGAAACCTATGATTGTGGGTTTGAATCCCAGTACGCCTTGATTATGTTTCTAGGTTTGTCAGCACCGTACCCGTGCTCGTGGGTTTCACCGAAGTGGTAAACGTCTGAGACCAGCATCACTTCTGGCTTTCGTCCCACATTAAGCTGACACGCCATGATATAACTGGAATACTGTTAAAACAGCGTTAAACCCAACTCACTCGCTTACTCACTGTTCTAACCTACTTCTAACCCAGAATCCCCATGAGGTTGGGTCCTAAGTGCAAAAAATAACAAGAACTAAATTTTCACTATGGTCACCACATAGTAACCATAGTGACTATGTTCTTGACCAGTCTCTTACATTCTGCCATCTTTCAGTACATTTACTCCTGGGTATCAAATTACAGGTGTGGTTTGTGAAATGACCTGATGATACTCAACATGGACCCAGTAAAACTATACACACCATCCCCAAATGAAATATTTTAGGCTCGAAACCATATTCTGTGATCACAATAGTTTTATCACAAAACATGATTCTGACTGAAGCACAGGGGGTAGACACAGCTGAAAGACGAGGGCAAGACTAGCAACAATCGAGCCCTTTAGTTCTTTCACATAACATATCCGAAATATGCTGTGGACTAGATGGAAATGACGACTGGTGTCTATCTCTGACTAATATCCCATAGAAATCATGAATAGAGCCAGCTTGGGCATTTTCATCAGAGAGGACAGTCATAAGCTTACCAGGACGAAATCAACCCTCTTTGAACATTCTTTTTTTCCCAGTTCATAATTTGTGTACTTTACTATTTCTTCATAAATCATTTTGCATATAATAATGTTATTATCTGCTACATATATTATACTGTTATCGAAACCATGGAATATGTACAGCGTTCCTAGAGCGAAACAGGGTCAGCATTTGTAAAGCTGCAAATATACATCTTGAATCCCAGATTGTCTGTTCAGTCTTAACAAGCTGCACAACCAGTAGACATATCCCCATTGTGCCGTGGAAAGAATAAGAGATTTATGAATACCTCGGTATACAAAAGAAGATTATTACATGTCAAGAATTCTCTCTCCAAACATGGCAAATATATGTTCTGTGATTCTCCATGGGAAAGTTCACAAATAACATGCATAGACAAACCTTAACACTTAGCAAATTCAGAGGGTGAGTGAGTTTATTCTGCTTGTGCAATACTCCAGCCACACCGCATCAAGAATGGACTTCACAAACTGGACCCATGTGGACCCACGTGAACTGAAATAGTAACCTTAACATTTAAAAGAACTTTGGCAAACAAAATATAACTATTAATGTGAGATAATACACAAATGGCTTCACATGTGGACTAACGCACCTGTAGACATACAAATCATTTGTATTATTGTACATGTCCACATCTCTGAGAAGTGTTATTTCAGCAATATTCCCAATATACGATGGCAATCAATTCTGGACCAGACAATCCAGTGAATATTATGAGCAACGATCCACGCTGTCAGGGTTGATTGACACACCACCAACTAAGTTACCTAGCTTCACCAACCTAGTGATTAAAATTCACAAAGTCAGTGAGTGAGTGAGTTTGGTTTTCACTCCACTTTGAACAGTATTTCAACCATGCTTGATTTGGGAGAACAGCCCTAAGTGATGCAGGTCTTCGACGCTTACAACTTTGATAAAACAGATTCCAAATCACAATCATAAGATTCTGTCACAGCTAAGGGACACAACTCTGCACAGCAAATTGTGATGCCTTAGATGACAGACTTAAAGTAGAACCCTAAGATGATTGGAAGGTGCTTGCTGGTCGGTGTGCATCAGGAAAATCCTCAACAAAATATGAAAAAAAAACTCTGTAGAAGTGTGTAAGGAATTTAGGATCATGAAAAAAGAACAAGTGTAAGGAGGAGAAACCTGTCTGGCACAGATTTACTTTTCTACATCACTGAGTACCTCCCCTACACCTCCCCAGTTCAATATCAAGCACAAACGATGGGGTCCTTGTCATTAACCTAATGTTACAGTGTTCCCTCTGGCTGTTGAAACTGGCAACTGGTGAACTGGCAACTCCAAAAATTACCAGTCCCCCCTAATTGTTGTCAATCTCAACTTTCAACAAATAAAAAAACTTGTGAAAATTACCTCGTTTTAACTCTTCCAACATCATGTTCAGTGCACTGACATCATCTCTGAACACATGCTAAAGTAACTTAGATCTAAAGTCATTCACACAAACTTCAGCAACAATTTTCTCTTGTTTTTGAATATTTCGACACTAAGTGCTACAAATATATATTTAACCTTGAAGCAAAGCTAAATTTTATTTTCTTGCACTAGAAATATGAATATCACCGATGTTTTGTTCAACAACAGATTTAAAAGATACTTTATTTGCAGGTCCACAGGGACTGGCAGTCACATGAATTACCGGTCCAAGCCTAATTTTACCAGTAAAAAACTGGTAATTACGGTAAACGGGAACACTGTGTTAAAAGTTTCAGATTTAGGAGTCCCTAGATCAAAATACCCTAGGAGAAGACCTCAAGATACCCCAGGACACCCTTAAAAATTCGGACAGTGCTTAAAGTGGAGTAAAGACACTCTTCACAATCGAACAGTGGTTTGAAAACTTTAAACATCAAACACAGTCAACAAAACAGCATATACACAACATGAGAGTATCAAGATATTATGCAAAGATATAACAAAGAATCAGACATATCACTCCTGCCCCTAATGGGGACAGGAAAAAAAGTGAAGCTGACATGTGAATGTCTGTAACCTTTGATTATCATAAGCAGCGTTAAACTACAACCCTTTATGTGTCTATGTAGCTATATGTAATATGTGCATGTTCAGTCAAATCCTGGCTACATTCATAACACATTTCCCCACACCACGCTTTATCAAGCTAAAACAGAAATTACGCCGAACACTTGGCATAAAAAATCTTGTGAGTCATTCATTGGATTTAGTTTGACTAGTACTGAGCTGTATACACAGTGCCTCTGATTAATCGAGTGAGTGAGTGAGTGAGTTGGGTTTAACGCCGCTTTTAACAGTATTCCAGTTATATCATGGCGTGTCAGCTTAATGTTGGAGGAAAGCCCGAAGTGATGCAGGTCTATGACATAAACCACTTAGGTGAAACCCACGAGCACGGATATGGTGCTGACAAACCTAGAAACATAATTGGGGCGAACCGGGATTCGAACCCACAATCATAGGTTTCTGGCGTGCCCAAGGGACGCAACTCTGCACAGCGAATTGCGGCGCCTTAGACGTGGTTTGATGTTGCTTTGGTATTCCAGTTCTATCACGGCGTGTCAGCTTTGTGCGAAAGGAAAGCCCAAAGTGATGCAGGTCTTATACATTTACAGCCCACGAGCATGGGTTTAGTGCGGTCAAACCCGAAAACATAATCAGACTCTTCCATTACTGACATCACTGGGTGTTCAATTGGGTAAAGTGTACAGGTTCTCATTTCATGAGTGCATGGTAACTGAATCAGATTGAGAAATGTGTGCATTTTGGAAGTAAAGTTTTTCACATTTTCAATCACTGCAAGTTTCAAATAGCAGAACTGAATGCATATGTGTTGTACTGATGATGTGGAATTTTGTCATATCATTAAAATAGTATGTACATCACAGTATAATCTGTCCTTGTTTTGCATGAACACATACATCCAATTCTAACAACCATGGTACAGCATCCAGCAATGTAAAACAGGCATAAAACTTGAGAGAACCAGGTCTTCTAACAGTGACATGGACAAGAGGAAGACACAGTTATCAAAGAGTTATCTCCCCTACTGTTCAACAGCTGCAAGAATCCATATCAGCAACTGAATATTTGGAGGAAAGAAACTGACAATACCCATTCATCATTCTGTCATTGTCAATTTGTTTCCAAAATATTATACAGAGAACAGCAATCATCCATCTTCAATTCAAGTGTACCTAAGTCTAACTCTTGAAAAGTGTTCACATTTTGTGACAAGATTCTATGAATAATGGTAGTGCTTTTCACTGGATATGTGGTTCAGTCTCCAAGGTCCACCGTTACCTACATAATGACGAAGGCCCTTCTAGTTCACATCAATAATGAGGCATGTACATCTCAGTTTGGACTTCCAGAGACTAAGTGAGTGAGTGAGTGAGTGTGTGAGTTGGGTTTAACGCCACTTTTTTAACAGTATTCCAGTTATATCGCGGCGTGTCAGCTTTATGTGGGAGGAAAGCCCAAAGTGATGCAGGTCTCAGACGTTTACCACTTCGGTGAAACCCACGAGCACGGGTATGGTGCTGACAAACCTAAAAACATAATCAGGGCGAACCGGGATTCGAACCCACAATCATAGGTTTCTGGCGTGCCCAAGGGACGCAACTCTGCACAGCGAATCACGGCGCCTTAGACGACTGGGCCACCCGTGCCCCCTCCAGAGACTAAGCCTGTCATGGCACATATTGAGCAGTAATGGGAATACTAAGGCAGCTTCTTTCACCCCTCCTCTGCTATACTGTAGTCTCAATCTTGGGGTGAAACTTCCCTTTCTCCATGATGTTGAAGTAACTGGAAAGACAAAGAAAACATGGTTCTAAAAATGTTTACAACATACCTGCCTGACCACAATGTCATGTAAATATGAGGGAGTGAGTTTGGTTTTAATGCCGCTTTTAACAGCATTCCAGTCATATCACGTCATGTCTGCTTCATGAGGGAGGAAAGCCCGAAGTGATGCAGGTCTCTGATGTTTACCACTTCGGTGAAACCCATGAGTACGGGTATGGTGCTAACAAACCTAGAAACATAATTGGGGCGAACCGGGATTCGAACCCACAATCATAGGTTTTTGGCGTGCCCAAGGGACACAACTCTGCACAGCGACTCGCGGCACCTGAGACAACTGGGCCACCCGTGCCCCCATGTAAATATGATGATAAGGTAACACTACATTAAAATGTTCTTGAATGCTCATTTAGGCCAATGTGAACATCTGAAAAGTCATTTCTTAAAAATATCAATTTTGCAGTGTAGTTCCTAGCCTCCATCAACCAAGGGTTCTTTTGGAAGGCCTCATCCCTAATAAAGCAAAATTGATGATGATTTTTAAAAGCTATGTACTGTCCTTTAATCTGGTCTTAATTCAATAAATTTAATTTTATGGTCTTAATTCAATAAAATATGGTATAAACAGCAATAAAACTTTTAATTCAAAAGAAATGTTTTAATGTATATTTGATTAATCTGTTTAGCAGACGCCATGCTTGTCACTGCCGGCTATGACAGTATCTATTTAGAAGCAATAAATCTGACTGGTCGGAAAATAATATTCAGTGCAGTCCTGCTATCGTTAATTGTAAGCTTGCCTATGATTAGTAAAAAATATCACTATAGTACCGGTAATCTTAAACATGGCGGACACGTGGTTTAAAAAACATTCTGATGCTTGACTGCAATGTTTACTTATAATACACGACCTTTTGGGTCCAAATTACATTGAGGTAAGTGAAGGTGAAAAGCTTATAGTGCGCCCAGCCGGATGCGTTGTTGTATTTTAATTGCGTCATGCACAGAAATGTTGCGGGAATCCCGAAAGGCCACAGTCACAGCACAACACTGAAGACTTTGTCAGGTCACTCAATGAGATCAACATGAAGATACTAGAGACCTGTGAAGATCCAGGTTAGAAAAGTCTTCAGCAACCCATGCTTGACGTAAGAGACGACTAACGCGATTGGGTGGTCAGGCTTGCTGACTTGGCTGATGCATATCATCGTATCATAATTGGGTGGATTGATGCTCATGATGTCAATCACTGGATTGTCTCGATTATTAACAGACCGCCATCGGATAGCTCAGCTGGAATCTTGCTGAGTGCAGCATTAAACAACAAACTAAGAAGATTCTAGAAAGTACAAATATCCTCTATATCCAGAAGGGTAGAATGATCGTGTGTAATAACTTTATGATAAGTAATTGTACATGTACATTTGAGAAATTCTCAAAGCTGATTTGTCAACTGAAGCCATATGACATCACAGCACTTTATTTTTGAGAAAAATATGATGTCATCCATTGTTCATGACATCACAACTTGATTATGTTACATCATCTGAACAATAGGCAGACTTCATTGAAGTTTCTCCGTAGGGTTGACATCTAGGGCGCGTTGCAAGCCACGAATCGCTTAGAGGAAGCAAAAAATTCATCGCTCAACCCGGGGTCTGCAACAGTTCGAAGCGCTGCGCACTCTTCCAAAGTGGCGGCGCAACTACCGGTTGGTTGCCTTGACGTTTGTTTGTTTGTTGTTTAACGCCGCACTCAGCAATCTTCCAGCTATATGACGGCGGTTTGTAAATAATCGAGTATGGACCAGACAATCCAGTGATTGACATCATGAGCATTTATCCACGTAATTGGGATACGATGACATGCATCAACCAAGTCAGCGAGCCTGACCATCAGCGTAATGAAGAACGTAATAGAAGAGGCTCGATGACGAGCTGATGAAATTAATGACTATTTGAAGATGTGGAGCAGACTGAGGATGATGGTGTGTTAGCTACCTTTGGATCAACGCTGCTCATTTTCTCGTTGATCCAGTCAAGAATTCCTTGTTCCGCTGTCAAAGTAAGCCGCCATTTCGGTTTGAGAACGAAGCGACCTCAGTCAGCGATTGTTTCGCTTATAAGCGACTGAAAGTTAGCGCACTGTTGTAAGGCGAATCGCTGCACATCGCTTACAAGCGATTGGCGCTTTGCAACGCACCCCTAAAAGGTTTTTTTCTCTAAAGATGTCAATAAGTAACATACAACCTACTTGAAACTCCGAATTATGGAATATCTGTCACACATGAACCAATGTTGTAGGTCCTCACCAAATTACCAACAATAATCCATAATTCCTCATAGATCGTTGTTTATTCTCTAATTAACCTTTGAGAAGTGGAACCAAGAATTATACACCACAAAAACAGGCCACTTCAGCTGGTATGAACCCATTTGTAAGGTATATACACAGTGAACTGCACAGCGTTAGAAACTGGCACTGGTCCTGTAGCCCTTGCCAAACTGCCCAATAGTTAAGGTATCATAAGTACAAGTAGAAATGTGCCATTAGTAAGGGTTTTGCTATATTAATGTCATCATTATTCATTATAAGAACTAGTGGACTAAAACTGTTAGTTTTTAACACTGATGGATATCATGGTATGCACATAAAATATTTTTTTTGCTTTACTGAGAATTTCTTTCAAACAGTGAGTGAGTGAGTGAGTATGGTTTTACGCCGCTTTTAGCAATATTCCAGCAATATCACGGCGGGGGACACCAGAAATGGGCTTCACACATTGTACCCATGTCGGGAATCGAACCCGGGTTTTCGGCGTGACGAGCGAACGCTTTAACCACTAGGCTACCCGACCGCCCCTCTTTCAAACAGATAAGTACAAGTAGAACAGGGAACGGGGACACAGCACCATACAGGTCCAAGAAGGGTGTGGCGCCGTACCTCTGTTCCCCATACTACAGTGCTAATTGCAGGAATGTGAGTGAGGTGGTCACCTGTCTATCACTTTGTCCAGCCAGCGCCGGTGCTTGAGGTCCTGGATCCAGGTGGTGGGGATCGCGTCGAGTCCCAGCTTACATCCCAGGAAGGCCCCCGCCAGAGATGCATTAGCATCAGCATCTCCACCCTGCAACCAACACGCGGTACAACAGCTGTAGGCCCTGGAGCTCACTTTATAACTATCTTTCATTGTTAAATAGACCTGTGAAGATCCGGGGTAGAATAGGTCTTCATCAACCCATGCTTGCCGTAAAAGGCGACCATGCTTGTCGTAAAAGGCGACTAACAGGATCGGGTGGTCAGGCTCGCTGACTTGGTTGATGCATGTCATCGATCCCAATTGCGTGGATTGATGCTCATGATGTCAATCACTGGATTGTCTGGTCCAGACTCGATTATTTACAGACCGCCGTCATATAGCTGGAATATTGCTGAGTGCGGCGTTCAACAACAAACCAACCAACCAATCATTGTTAAATAAGAGGGGTGATTGACAAGTTCTGAGCCTTCCATAGAAGGAAATGGGTAATATTGAAATCTTCTGTTGTGGACATTGCATAATGTCTCCCAAGGCAAGGGAGTTTACTGACTATGAAAGTCCAGTTTCCACCCTTGCCAAACTAGGCAGGAATTTTGAAGTCATGTTTTGTCTGGAATAACAAGTCTATGCCAATTCCAATCAAAATTGCATAACGGATTTGACATGCAGTTCATAAATAACATGGCAACTGCCATGCATATTTCGGTCAATTGGCAAAACATGTGTACTGTCAACTGGGCATAGACATATTTTCCAAATCTGTTCATGTCTTATCAACTTGCACAAATGATTTGATGCACTTCGTGAGGTAAGACCCGTTTGCTTACAATATAGATCTTGAGTATCTATCAGATCATCTAGACTGGGCAGAAAGTGGGATATACAAGTAAGTAGTTGGTTGAGCAAGTTTTCCTATGTGATACTGAGTGGTGTTGGAGAATTCCTTGTAACTGTAAAATACTCGTATGTCATTGGGTAGAAGTCGGTCCTGTTATCAATCAAAGGCTGAGGAAGGAGTCAAAGATCCATGAACATCCGGGATAGAATAGGTCTTCAGCAACCCATGCTTACTGTAGAAGGTGACTATGCTTGTCGCAAAAAGGCGACTTATGGGATCGGGTGGTCAGACTTGCTGACTTGGTTGATGCATGTCATTGCATCCCAATGACGTAGATCGAAACACACAATGTCAACCACTGGATTGTCGGGTCCAGACCCGATTATTTACAGACCGCCATCATAAACCTGGAATATTGCTGAGTGCAGCGTTTAACAACAAACAAACACTCGGAGGACGTCAATGGCCCTGGTGTTCCTTAGGCATAGCAGAGTGAGTGAGTGAGTTGGGTTTAAAGCTGCTTTTAACAATATACCAGTTATATCGCGGCGGGTCAGCTTAATGTGGGAGGAAAGCCCGAAGTGATGCAGGTCTCAGACGTTAACCACTTCGGTGAAACCCATGAGCACGGGTATGGTGCTGACAAACCTAGAAACATAATCGGAGCGAACCGGGATTCGAACCCACAATCATAGGTTTCTGGCGTGCCCAAGGGACGCAACTCTGCACAGCGAATCGCGGCGCCTTAGACGACTGGGCCACCCGTGCCCCAGGCATGGCAGAAACCCATGATGGGTTCCAATCAGATACTCCCCTGATCATGTGTCAAGGTTTGTCAGCACCATACCTGTGCCCTTGGCAAACGTCTAAGATCTACATCAACATTAAGCCACTGCATCACAGTAGCCTGTTACTAATGCTACTATCACACCAAAGTAGTTTTATCCCGTTCTACCCCGTTCTAAAAAAATACTAGAACGGGCTGTGATCACGGTAGAACGCGTAGTTTGGCTTAAACTAGATGCTAGTTCGTTCATAAGCAGTCCTCAATACATCTATCTCGTTCTTAGCCAGTCTGCAGTACGTTTGTATCCAGTTCAGATCGTGTAAAAGTGCCCGTTCACCTCATCCTGACAACGTTTCAAGGCAGTTCCAGCATGTCCGTAGCCGTTCTGAACCTGTTCTTAACCAGTTCAACCTCGTCCTACCTCGTTCACAATACGTCCATGACAGTTCTAACTAATCCTTAACCCGACCAACTCGTTCGCAGTACGTCCTCATCTCGTCCCAAGTGCGTGTGTATTCGCGTCCTGGCCCGTCCTGGCTCGACTCCTATGGATACCGAGCGCGTTGAAGCCAGTCTTCATTCAAGTTCAGGGCTCTGAGCTGTACACATCATGCCTCCAAAGAGAAGTCAACCCGGTCCGTGTGCACACGTACTGAAATTTATGTCCGACTGCACCACGTCTTAACATGTCCCTAGTAGGTTCGAAGTACGGCAATTCCGTTCGAAGTACGGCAGTTCTGTTCGTAAAACGTCTTTCTCGTTTTAAGTACGTTGTCAATCTGACTAATTGCAGAACGGGATGGACAGGATAAAATTTTGAGCAGAATCAAAGTTCTAGAGCACCCTCCCTGTCTGAGCCCGCCCATGAAGTTCGTAAATAGTTGCTACCACGTCCACTACGTTCATACACAGTTGGAGCTCGTTCGACAACATTTTCACGAATGTATTGAGAACTAATGTGATGGGGGTATAAGCAAGGCATGGAGTAATGATCCAGTGAACAGGCTACAATGACACCACAATCAGTTTCAAAATGCAACAACTACGACAAGGGATAGTGGGCGCTATCTGCCCAGGACTACCCACCAGTCAGACAGAATACGGCAAGTCCACTTCCTCATCCTGCTAACAGTCTAGCTATGGCCTCACCTCCATGACAATGTCTCGTATAGCAGTACGGAAGTCCTTCTGTTTAAGAGCCCAGAACCCAGCTCCAAGGGTCTTGTAAGTGTGATTGATCTTGCCTCTCTCATCCAGCTTCAGATCTTTTAGCGATGTTGTGTACAGGATCTTCTTGAACTCCTTAATCTGAATATAACAGTTTCTCCTTAACCCATATCTTAACACTGACAATGACATTCATGTCGTAAAAAATAAATTGCAAATGATTGCTTTGCATTTGATGAGCGAAACTCATTGATAAAAGTGGAAAAACTCCTCGGCAATTCTCGGAGTCTTTCCACTTTTATCAACTCGTGATGATATATTTGATATCAAAAGACACTCAGGTGAGATTCTATTTATCTACAGGGTTTTTATTGTGTTAATGATAATATAAGCAGTCTGTGAAGTTATTTTCCTTTACATATAAATTCATAAGAATTGACTTCAATATGTTTTTCGCATTTATGGAGTGAAAAAAGGTGTGCATACCAGACTTTATGTTAATCATGTTAATACCTCCACAAACGCAAAAAAGTCAATTCTGAATTGAATTTGTAAGTTTGTCGTCATGCTCATATTACAATCCTAACTCTCCATGACGAATGCCCTTAAAACAAAACCGATTATTTTTAACATTATGAAAATATTTTCAAGGTTTATTTTGTTCAAATATATGAACACAACTGTTCAATAGACTATGTCTGAAGGAGTGGACCATGTTAGAATGGATCCCTTGACCAGTCAAGGATTACTCACGTCAGAATAAGGCTGCCCCAGCATACACCGACAGCCATAGGAGAAGGCCTCCTCAATTATAGAATCTATATCATAGTCTCCAGTCTTCTTCAAGTGTTTCTCATCTTTCTGTAGCAGAGCCGACATGACAGTTGCCACAGCAACACATGAGGCTTGACAGCTGAAATGCAACATGTTTAAATACATTTTGGGGATACAAAGGCTAGCTTTTTGAGGGATTGAACATCAGAAGTAACATTTGGATACCGGTCGTTAATTCCACATTTTCTTGTGCACAATATGTGTCATCCACACTATCTTTTTAAAAATACAGCTGTGTAGAAGGGTGTGTGTATTATCATGATCATATTAGCAACATTATTACTAGCATGCTAAGACTGGAAGAGTGTCTTAAGCCAGAGTGAGTGAGTGAGTGAGTGAGTGAGTGAGTGAGTGAGTGAGTGAGTGAGTGAGTGAGTGAGTGAGTGAGTGAGTGAGTGAGTGAGTGAGTGAGTGAGTGAGTGAGTGAGTGAGTGAGTTTGGTTAAATGCCGCTTTGAACAGTATTCCTGTAACAGTATGTCAGCTTGATGTGGGTGGAAAGCCAGAAGTGATGACGGTTTCAGACCTTTAGCATTTTGGTCAAACCCATAAGCACAGGTACAGTGCTGAGAAACGGGATTTGAACCCACGATCACGGGTTTCGGGCATGCCCAAGGGACCCTTAGAGAAGTAAACCAGTTAGTACGTAACTACACTGTATGAAAACATGTTCAGTGTATTTCAGGCTGAGAGGTGGTGAATCGAACCCATGTGGGGAATCGAACCCGGACTTTAGCGTGACAAGCAAACACATCGACCACTGGGCTACCCCACCGCCCCACACTGTACCTGGGATCCACATGCGTGATGGAGCATATATCCAGGGAGTTCTTGATCACCTTGCCCAGCACATGGTAGTAATGTATTCCAGACATGGGGGCGCGGGCCAGGGCACAGTTGGTGGCTCTCAGACTGCGACAGTCTCGCCACACAATCTCAGCTGCCTGCAGAGGAAACAACATGTGAATACAGTCTCGCCACACAATCTCAGCTGCCTGCAGTGGAAACAACATGTTAATACAGTCTCGCCACACAATCTCAGCTGCCTGCAGAGGAAACAGCAAGTGAATACAGTCTCGCCACACAATCTCAGCTGCCTGCAGTGGAAACAACATGTGAATACAGTCTCGCCACACAATCTCAGCTGCCTGCAGTGGAAACAACATGTGAATACAGTCTTGCCACACAATCTCAGCTGCCTGCAGAGGAAACAACATGTGAATACAGTCTTGCCACACAATCTCAGCTGCCTGCAGTGGAAACAACATGTGAATACAGTCTCGCCACACAATCTCAGCTGCCTGCAGAGGAAACAACATGTGAATACAGTCTTGCCACACAATCTCAGCTGCCTGCAGTGGAAACAACATGTGAATACAGTCTCGCCACACAATCTCAGCTGCCTGCAGAGGAAACAACATGTGAATACAGTCTCGCCACACAATCTCAGCTGCCTGCAGAGGAAACAACATGTGAATACAGTCTCGCCACACAATCTCAGCTGCCTGCAGAGGAAACAACATGTGAATACAGTCTCGCCACACAATCTCAGCTGCCTGCAGAGGAAACAGCAAGTGAATACAGTCTCGCCACACAATCTCAGCTGCCTGCAGAGGAAACAACATGTGAATACAGTCTTGCCACACAATCTCAGCTGCCTGCAGAGGAAACAACATGTGAATACAGTCTTGCCACACAATCTCAGCTGCCTGCAGAGGAAACAACATGTTAATACAGTCTCGCCACACAATCTCAGCTGCCTGCAGAGGAAACAACATGTGAATACAGTCTCGCCACACAATCTCAGCTGCCTGCAGAGGAAACAACATGTGAATACAGTCTCGCCACACAATCTCAGCTGCCTGCAGAGGAAACAACATGTGAATACAAGATGGTCAAAATTGAGACATAACTGAATGTTTTTTTCAGAAAAGTCATCTCTGAAAAGGTTGGTCATGACAAATGAAATGCAAGCCAATGCAGAATTTGATCTGTTCCTTGAATGACATAAAAACAGACCCTTCTTTATCCACGTGGATTTACTTTTGAGTATGGCTTGTTTTAACTAGATAAGTAGAAAAGGACTCTTTTTTAAATTTTACTAATACCGTATTCGACGTAATAAACACCCCGCTCTAATAAGCGCCCATGGCGATATTTGCTAATATATTGGCAACTGAACAATCCCAATTAGCACCCCTTCCGATTTATCAATGTAATTTCTTGAAAAATATATGTGTCGTGTATAATACGCACAGACTATCTTTTGTATCATTTCGAGCTGTCAGCATAAACCACAAAATTTACGATCTTTCAACTCTGGCATTTTTTTTCACCAAAATATATTCTAATAAGTGCCCCCTATTTCTTATTTTGAAAGCGCCCTGGGCGCTTATTACGTTGAATACGGTATGTTGGATAGTCAGATCTATAAATCAAGTCTGAAAGATATCATAACTTATCAATCATGTTTGTTTGTTTGTTGATTACATGATTAACGCTACACTCAGCAATATGACGGTGGTCTGTAAACATTCGAATATGGACCAGACAATCCAGTGATTGGCACCATAAGCAACAATGAGCAACAATCTATGCTATTGGGATGACATGCATCGGACAAGTCAGCGGTCTGACGATCTGATCCCATAAGTCGCTTCCCTCAACAAGCATAGCTTGCTGAAGACCAATTCTAACCCGGACAATCATGTCAACAGCTTAGCTCTTCATGAACCAGAGAAAATGTTGACTACATTCATCAACTATGCCAGATAAGCTTTTCGTGTTGTGGGTATTTTACCCATGCATTTTAAAATCATTGGGTATCAGTAATTCTATCTGGGTATTCAATTTTCTGTTACACACTAGTTTTTACACATGTGGGTATTTAAGTTAAATATTTAAAAACACTATTCATCTAGTCCCTGCAAACTGGTGTCGTCTGGGTACGAGAGCTTTATAGGACTCAAAAATACCATACTTCCACAAGAAAGTGTGATGGCAAATGATTATGATGTAACTGTCATCGTGGAGTTTGGCAAGGTTGATGGAATGCCCGTTTATAATTTCAAAATAAGTTGCTGATTTGCTAATCGAATACGCAGGGTTACTTCACAATATTTTGATGATACACACAAGTTTTATTTTTGTAGCGTATCTGTAATGTTCGTTGCGTATTTGATACGCTTGGATTTTATTTTACTGCATATTTCTGCATTTCTGATGTGTATTTTACGCAGATATGCAGCTTATCTGGAGCTCTGTATGCCACACACTGTTTGCTGTTTAATGGCATGTCCAAGGGCTACAACTCTGCATTGTCTTGTTCAAGCAAGACTAGCTACAAACTGAGGACTAGTGAAATATGGTTTACACTAGTCATCTGGACTTGTCTTTAAAGAAGTAATTCTTAGGTTGCATCCCTGTCACTGATATTAATTCTCTCTACCTTGTCAGGTGCCTCTGAGAACTGTGGATGGTTGACAACATTCTTGGTGAAGCTACACAACCCAGGGCCACACACATCTCCCAGCTCCGGGAAGCCACGCTCCAACCATTCCATCAACCGCTTGGCTATGTCCTCGGGCACCACCTGTGTACAATGATCCAAGGGTGCATATAACACATGAGTGTGTATTATAGGCAAATAAATAAGTCTTGTGTCAGTGTTTGCGTTGTGTTCCAAAATAACGGGGTCCCCTGTGATGCGGTAGCCGTGAGCGCCATAGGCGCGAAGCTATCTAGGGGGGTTTTGGGGCATGCCCCCCCACGAAATTTTGTTAAATGTGGACCTGAAATGGTGAACTTTAGGCCATTCTGAGCATAAATAAGTGTGTGGTTAAAATCTTTAAGTCTCAGTTTTTATGTGTGTACACAAAACATCTTTGAAATCTTCATAGATTAGCCACTTGACTCTTTCAACACCAGTCAACCAGGAGCTTTATCTGCTGTGACACCAAGTTCCCAGAGACTCTTGTGTGATAGATGAAGCCAACATTTATCAAGGAAAATATCTGCTTGTAAAACATTAGTCCTGCACCATGACTGTGGAATATATATATTTTGTGAAAACAACACCAATCTAGAAACGTATACAAAAGCAAGTCAAGCCAGCTCTAGCTAGGAAATCAGCAAAGGGGAAATTATATATTTATTTTTAGAGTCGAGAAGGGTATTGTGTAATATAAGATTTCATAGACTAAATGTTAGTCTAGTAAAACATCTTTGCAACTACATGTTATACACCATTTGAAAGGTCTAATCCTACTGTTTATACATATTTATGTTTATCCCATTATTTAAATAAAGCATTTACAACTTGCGATCGCACGAAAAGATTGAAATAATAACTTAGCTGTAATTTCGACAACTTATAGATATATTTTGGTTGATGTTATTTATCACTTTGTATACTAGATTTAAAGATTTGCTTGAAACGTCTTTGTTTTGCTCTTTGACATGTTCGATGTGGACCGTTGTCGAAGTGTGTGTCCGAGAATTTCATTTTCAATAACATTGCGGGAAATAGTGAATCATTTAATCTTTCGATAAAAAATGATAAATTGAAATGGAATACGTATTTCAGACATTGTGAAATGTGATTGATTTAATAAATGAATGATATGACAGGTAGGTTCATAAAATTATATAGATCTAGCCTTTATTTTGACGTGACTACGACATGGCTGGTCTACCGGCCTATGGTGTTGAAAGAGGATATTGGCTCTTCAAGCAAACTTTCTTGAAACCTATTTTTCTTTTGACAAAGTTTCGGGGATGCCATTTGGACTTAAATACTGTTAACAGGGTCTGCGATTGGCTTACATTTCTATTTCCGTTTTGTAAACCAATCAGCGATGCCATTACGGACACGACATGGAAGAGAAACGCCATCGGATACCTCTCAGTTTCCCACCGAAATCTGGCTTGCACCGGAACCCAGCGAATATTGGATACACATTATCACATGGGTTTTGGGAGCGAGAGAAACACAAAACAAAACAACAATAAGTTATGCGTGAAGTGAACTTTTTTCAAAATAAAAACGCGTAAGGGGACGCGTGAAGGTTGGTTTTTTTGCGTCCTATTTTTTTTCAGTGCGTATTTTTGTATATGGGACGCCGTAAACGCAAACACTGTGTGTACATTGATCAATCGGAAGGGGTGCTAATTAGGATTGTTCACTAGCCAGTATATTAGCAAATATCGCCATGGGCGCTTATTAGAGTGGGGTGCTTATTGCGTCAAATACGGTATTACATTTACTGTGAATCCTTTCATAGCTTTGTTTGTTGCAGAGTCTAGTGGTGTGTCATTTAATTGAAAAAAGAAAAGAAAATAAGAACAAAGATTCCACAACAGCCTTAGACTGATATTGTACAAAGTTTCTATTGTACAAAATTTCATGGAGAAGTACATAACAGAACTGAGATAAAGTAGTTAAGATTGCTTCCATTCAATTTAAGTCTAAATTTATAAAATTTATATCAAAATCAAAATAATTGGGGGAATCATAAATAGCAAAAGGCACATCAACACTATTGTAGAGTGAATGTGTTTACCAAGTTTCTAAATGATACCTCTAAATTAATTTTCCAATTCTACTCAGGAAATGAAACTCACTGTTTTCATTCAGTCCAAGTTTCAAAAATCTATATAAAATATATGAAAATTGCAGGGGAAACCTCAATAGCAAAAGGCACATCTACACCATATGGTGAATGTGTACCAAGTATTGTAATGTTATCTCATGGTTTCCGAGTTCTGCTTCAGAAACTAAGCATGGCGGACGGACAGGTGGAGCCCCTTTCTAGATCCCCCGCCAACTTTGTCGAGGCGGGGGATAATGAATACATTGCAAGTGATTCCATGGCACCCTTAATTATGGGCAATTAAATTCTGGAAAAATATATCTGTCGTATATAAACATTTCAGGCTGTCAGCATAAACCACGAAATTTACGATCTTTCAACCAAATAATAAGAGCCCTATTTCAAATTTTGAGAGCGCCCTGGGCTCTTATTACGTTAAATACAGTTATCATGTTAGGAGCAAGTCGGCTCCTTCGGGAGCCTTGCAAAATCCCTGGTGTTTATCCCAATTGTTGTTAAACGCTGCACTCAGCAATATTTCAGCTGTACCTGCTATGACAGCAGCCTGTAAATAACAGGCAAACCAGTGATCGATATCATAAACATCAATCTACGTTGTCATGGTATTATGACATGTAATCAAGCAAATCACCAAGCCGGACACCAAATCCAGAGTCATCTCGCAAGACCAGCGTCGGTTGCTGTGGACTTACTCCAAGTTGGAATCTACAGACTGTATACAGCAGAGTTGCTTACCTGCCCCTTGTTCTCCACCAGGGACTGAATGAGGAGGATCATGTGATCTGTCTCGTCTGTCCAGTCATACACATCCCACTTGCGACGATGTGCATCTGCCAACATTTTCTTGTGGACTAGCTGGAACTTGTTGCACACAGGCCCATATAGCTGTAATAGAAAAATCATCACAGTTTGTATGGTGTGTATATGTTATTATACCATGAATTTGCAAAATACGCAATTTTGATTGGTCAATCAGAGGTAACAAATCACAATAAACCCCCTCGGATTAAAACAGCATATTTGATGGCCGCATCACCGTGAAGGCTAATATTTTGAGAATAGTCCTTCTTTTACAGTCATTGTCAGTAGGCATATTTAAATAATCATATGTACAAATATAGGCAACAAAATGCACAGTTGCAGTTACCGCAATATTCAAAGTATGTTTGGCAATACATTTAGTGCAGAAAACACAATAGAAATCTGCAAAGAGAATGTATTTCATGTTTTGAGGACAACAGAGAGCTTGCTATTTGGTGCTTTTCTATATAGGACTGTGATAGATGCATGGAAAGTTCTAAGCATTAGTGAGGCAATATTGAAGTTTCACTATCAGAACAGATTTATCAACATCAAGTCTGTAAGAGAACTATTGCACGAAACAATATTCCTGTATATAATCAAGTCTGGATCAGGCAAGACAGTCATTGACACGATGAACAACAATCCTGGACATTTGGGTACATAAAGACAAAAAATGAGCCAAGTAACTGTGCCTGACCACGGGATCCATTTGACAAGCAAAGGTTGCTGAAGACCTATTACAACCAGGTGAGTGAGTTGGGTTATATCACAGCGTGTCAGCTTAATGTGGGAGGAAAGCCCGAAGTGATGCAGGTCTCAGACGTTTACCACTTCGGTGAAACCCACGAGCACGGGTATGGTGCTGACAAACCTAGAAACATAATCGGAGAGAACCGGGATTCGAACCCACAATCAAAGGTTTCTGGCGTGCCCAAGGGACGCAACTCTGCACAGCGAATCGCGGTGCCTTAGACGACTGGGCCACCCGTGCCCCCTATTATAACCAGGAATCCCTGGTATTTCATAACTGCGTAACCAGCATCAGCCCTCAAAGTAGCGTCCATTTTGGTGGCCAAATGCGACTCAAAACAATGATTGGTGACATAAATTTATAAACTGCTCGCAACTTGGCTACCTAATAGTAAGCATAACTGGTGACATTATCTGCCTAAAATATCTGTTGGCTCCTAAAGACTTAGGTTTGTCTCTGAAAAAACTTAGAGGGTTACATAGTAGCTTCTAATAATTTCTTTATTACAATGTCACACAATTCAAATCAATATCAAATCAGGGAAACGTAATGTTATCATGTATACATGTTCTTAATCGTAAAAATGGTAAAGTCATTAACACTACATACCTTTTTAGCCTCTTCTTTAGATTGAGTTTCTGTCAATAATCCCAGGGCATCTCCAACGCATTGACCATATATAGCTGCGTAAATCCGATCATATACTCGACATGCATCTCGACGTATAACCTGATAAACCAAAACCTCAGACTTCACATGAAGAAAACAAACCTTGTAAGCATGATCTTGATGATAAGTATTGGTCTTAGGACTGGATATCATATTTTGCACCACACCACACCCATTTTATCTGTTAACTTTATGTAACACTTTTCATTTAATTGAACAGTTGTCAGTAGTGAAATACAGAACAGGAGATGTGCATTAGCCAATGGTAAAGTAGGAGGGAGTGAGTTGGGTTTAACGCCGCTTTTTAACAGTATTCCAGTTATATCACGGCGTGTCAGCTTAATGTGGGAGGAAAGCCCAAAGTGATGCAGGTCTCAGACGTTTACCACTTCAGTGAAACCCACGAGCACAGGTATGGTGCTGTCAAACCTAGAAACATAATCAAGGAGAACCCGGATTAGAAGCCACAATCATAGGTTTCTGGCATGCCCAAATGACGCAACTCTGCACCGCGAACCGCGGCGCCTTAGACGACTGGGCCACCCGTGCCCCCTGGTAAAGTAGGAAAGGTGTGGGCAGGATAAAACTTGGTGTAACGGTGACAATTTGATTTAGAGTTTGGGCAAGTTTACAATCTTCGGTTTTCACCTTACATGTTCATGATGTTTACATCAACATCATAATTATGATCAGGTATTTGAAAGGTACGATTAAAGTGAAACAAGCATTGGTTTACACTTTTCTTGAATTTCAGTGTCCATTTGCGAGTGGGTACGAGTCTAATCCAACCGTCAGTACCGCTACCAACGAGGAAATATGATCACAAGTGTCACTGTCAGTGTCAAAATCGTTTCAAAGGATAACGACAACTTGTTAAAACTATGACGTTCTTCATCCAAATATGTCACAAAATGATCAAATTACACATGCTTGAGGTAAAATACATACCTTGTATGGCTGACACCTTGGTGAATTAACATCACGTCGACTGCGATCAGTTTTCTTTTTCAATTTCCCGCTCAGGATAATACCTCTCCCTGTCGTCGCCATTTTAAATTTCCCACCGTACTTTTCTATAGGAGTAATAGGACCGTCCCCACTGGCTTCACTCGAATAGGCAACATCCTGAGTTATCTCCCTTAGTTGTACAAACGCTCCTGTGAATGCGCAACCGTGTTTTGACCCCGAACATAGTGGCAGAAGAGTGAGTGAGTGAGTGAGTGAGTGAGTGAGTGAGTGAGTGAGTGAGTGAGTGAGTGAGTGAGTGAGTGAGTGAGTGAGTGAGTGAGTGAGTGAGTGAGTGAGTGAGTGAGTGAGTGAGTGAGTGAGTGAGTGAGTGAGTGAGTGAGTGAGTGAGTGAGTGAGTGAGTGAGTGAGTGAGTGAGTGAGTGAGTGAGTGAGTGAGTGAGTGAGTGAGTGAGTGAGTGAGTGAGTGAGTGAGTGAGTGAGTGAGTGAGTGAGTGAGTGAGTGAGTGAGTGAGTGAGTGAGTGAGTGAGTGAGTGAGTGAGTGAGTGAGTGAGTGAGTGAGTGAGTGAGTGAGTGAGTGAGTGAGTGAGTGAGTGAGTGAGTGAGTGAGTGAGTGAGTGAGTGAGTGAGTGAGTGAGTGAGTGAGTGAGTGAGTGAGTGAGTGAGTGAGTGAGTGAGTGAGTGAGTGAGTGAGTGAGTGAGTGAGTGAGTGAGTGAGTGAGTGAGTGAGTGAGTGAGTGAGTGAGTGAGTGAGTGAGTGAGTGAGTGAGTGAGTGAGTGAGTGAGTGAGTGAGTGAGTGAGTGAGTGAGTGAGTGAGTGAGTGAGTGAGTGAGTGAGTGAGTGAGTGAGTGAGTGAGTGAGTGAGTGAGTGAGTGAGTGAGTGAGTGAGTGAGTGAGTGAGTGAGTGAGTGAGTGAGTGAGTGAGCTTCATCGAAAATGTTTCGTAATCATGCCCCAACTAATTGTTGATACACCTATATATAACACCTCCAACAACCCCTTAAAAATGATTTTAATTTTTCAAGGGGCTGGCCATTGATATTTAAAGATAAGAGGGGGGCCCGGGTTTTGGGGTAGAGTCATAGGTTGTTGTTTTTATTGTAGGAGCTGAGATTTTTTTTCTTCTAAAAAGAGAACTGAGATCATTTTTACGGCACATATCGAATTCAACCTATGGAAAGAATGTTAAAATGTTCTCCCTGTTCACTTAAACATAATAACGGTACAGACGTAGGTGATTTTGAAAGAGAACAATGAAAATAGCAGCATGATAAAGCATTTTTTTTAAATAATTAAAAGGACCAAGGACCAACATGTGAAGCAAATCCCAGTCAGCTTGATATGTTTGTACTCACATCTACAGAGGAATGTACTCAATTACAGTAAACTACGGTTATAACGAACACGCTTATAACGAACTACGGTTATAACGAACTAAAAATAGTAGTCCCTTTGAGTTCGTTATAACCGTAGTTTACTGTACTAAGATTGAGGATGATGGGCATAAGTGCAATAACTTTTGATGTCAACTGAGGAAAAATAGAAACATTACCAAACTGAAAGTTGGACACCTTTGGTCAAAACCCCGAATAATGTTACAAAATAGTTGAGAATCAACCGCCCAAACACAACAACAACAGTTTGCTGAGTAAAGCAGTGCTACATTACCCAGATCAGTGGAACTCGAGTTTGAAGTGAAACGTTTGCTGCACTTGCAGCATTCCAGCCTACAAAGATCTGGATGTAAAAGGAACGATGAAGTGTTCATTCACACCCAAACCGTTCGACAGTGACAAATAACATGCTGAGAATAAGGATACGACTGAGAGAACTAGCTATTGGTATGATACATCAAGAAGCAACGCATGACCATGTTGCAAGGAGTTTGGGCTGTAGCCGAATGACAGTCATCAGGCTGGTGGTCCCTTATAAGCCTCTCTGTCATTAAAGTAAAACATATACCCAAAAACACTCTCAGTCACAATATGTGTCAGCCAGCGCCAGCCGGATTTGTTCACACTGTGACTAAATCTTTGAGGCTGTCGATTGCTCGATTATTTACAGAGCGTAGTCATTGAGCTGGAATATTGCTGAATAAGGCGTTAAACAACATACAAACACAATCCTTGATCTGCCTCCTGACTCTTAATAACCTTGCTGCAAACGGTGAAGAAATACTGATATGGCATCCAAGCTGTTTCATCGTATCCCTACTACAAAGGACCGCTGCAAAAAACAACGTTCCTGTGAGTCGAAATCGGCACACACAAATTATAGTAACGCACACCATTTTTGTCATTTCATTACCAGATTGTGTAACGCCTATGCAAAAAAACAAACATAATTGAATTAAAGAAATAAACCGTACCTTAAGAAAAGTTTGTTTAGATAGGGTGTAAATGACCAGAAGTCGTATCCCCAATGTGCCGTAAAGCGGCCTTTATCGAACAAGGATTGAGTCAGAAAATATACTGTTGGTAAATACCACAATTCTATTCGTTAGCCTCGATGTCACATGTGCGAGTGAAACATGCCGAAGTGATGAAGACGCCGATTCTGTTTAAGTAGTCAACAGTATATGGTGATTTAAAGAATAACAGATAAAAAATGTCTATGTTCATTTAACAGAAAAATACGTATTGTTGAAGTGACCTTGCTAAGAAAATGTTGCCGGTTGCCACTGACGGCCAGACGACGGAAGTCTTTGGAAAGTTGTCAAGTGAGGACCTACATACAACATTGATAAATCTTTTTTTTTAAGAGTCTTTTTTCGTATGAATTATATTCCTTACTTCAACGGATAATTTTAGGTCACAATATTTTGTTAAATTATGATATATGTTTTCTGCGAAATTATGTAATAAGAAGAGGATTAAGCCACATGTTGATGATGTAGCCTATAAAGAACTATTTCTTTCAGGAATTATTTTACCATTTGTTATTTGCCAGAGAGTTGCCTGTTACGTTCTCCCTATTAGTGAAAGTAGCTGTTTCTATGCATATCCTCCACGTTTGCTACATATTTGAAGAAATATGATTGTAGGCTATATGAAATCATGTTTCATTATCAAAGTATCATCTAGCTACAGGCTAAATTTTCATTACCTAACTGAATATTTGTCAGGTCCACTTATTTTGGAGGTGGAACCAGTTGGTCGCTGGTTTGAAGCGTATACTCAGCGTCTCCAGAACAAGCATTCAGTATCTCATCATTCCCGGTCCAGCTCCAGCTCTTCCGAGAGTGAGACAGATATCTATGATGATGATGAATTCAGCGAAGCACTGCTACTGGGTTTAGACCCAAAAGAGTGGAAGGTATGAATGTCAAGATAAGAAATGACAAAATTAATAAGAAACAATGACAATAGCTTCCATTGTCTATTGCTAATCACCTATCAGCACCAATCATCTGTTGGCTTCCCTTGTTAGTTTCTATCCTTTGTTATTTTCCACCTTTTGTTATCTTATTAATTTTGTTGTCCTTACATGTACATATACCTGCTCTCTGCCTCATGGCATTCATTCACCTGATGAAGGAGTAGGCATATACTCCGAAACGTTGTGTTCCTCATAATAAAGAATTTTACATCCATATATTGTCTTCCTTATGTGTATTACTTCTAAATGCCTTTCAAAGATCTTACATGAACAGGGTTGAGATTTTCTTAAGATGAAAGATGAGAAAGATTGGAAAGGAATTGGCAATAGATAGGACTAGCCCGTTAGCAGGGATCAGTTTTGTTATGTAAAGCATTACTAAAATTCCAAATATTTTTGGGGGTATTGCTGTTTTACCATTCTGGCAAGTCGACCTTTCTGGTTAATTTCTATGATGTATATTAAAGAATTTCAGGTTGTGTGTGTGTAATATGTCAATAAAAATAATAGAGAAAGGGTATTCTTGATGTCAATTCAAGTTTATCCTAACCCCTACTGATTGCAGCATCAAGATCACTATGCAGTGTTAGGACTGAAGAATCTTCGCTACAAGGCATCAGAGGATCAGATAAAGAGGGCATGTAAGTATTGGTAGGATTGACTACTTGGTGCTTTTTTGCACCATATTTGCCATAATAAGTGCTCTGCGTGCTTCGAAAGTTGACAAAGGGGGCAGTTATTAAACCAATGCACAGGAAGTTAAATTTGTTTTCAGAGATAGAATGATAGTCAAGTAATTAAGTTCAAATGTTGATAAAACTAAAATATTTTTAATAATAGTTACAATGCAATCATACATGTTATATGACCCTTCTACACTACTGTCTTCGGTAATGTACACATGAAAGAAATGACTGTCATGTACATTTTCCGTCTTAGCACAGGGTGCTTATATAGATTACGTATAGATTGGTCTAGAATTTAGTCTGGGGGCATCTATTGGAGCAGGCCACTTAACACCACAAATACGGTAACTGTAATCATGTGTGGACATAATACGTCTGTAAGCGATATGATGCATATCTCAATAGTAAGGTAAGTTCATACCATTTTACATGTCACCCCGACCCGTGAAGATCCCGTGGTAGAATAGGTCTTCAGCAACCTATGCCTGCTGTAAAAGGCGACTAATGGGATTGGGTGGTCAGGCTCACTGCCTTGGTTGATGCATGTCATCAATCCCAATTGCGTGGATCGATGCTCATGATATTAATCACTGGATTGTCTGATCCAGACTCAATTATTTACACAGACCGCCGTCATATAGCTGGAATATTGCTGAGTTCTGTGTAAAACAACAAACCAATCAACCAACCAACCAACTTGTCATCCCAGGGATTTATCTTGACCTGCCCTGAGGCCAAATATTGGACACCAGTCTGAAGCAAATGTCAGTTAGTTTTCCCAAATAGGAATTTACAGTTTCCCAATTTGTGTTATAGCCACAACTAATATGATGGCTTGGAAGAGGGGACTTGTTTTTCACCAATAGCAGACGTCTGGACCAATAAAGGAAAGGCATTAATTTACATTCTTGCAATGAATGCAATGCTAAATACCTCTGAACTTAAGAAGAAAGAACTTTTAAGAATTCTCAATTACAAACTTTTTATGTATTTTTGTTTCATTTTGCATCGAGACATGACATAGCTGCACAAATTGAGTTATACCAGTATCATAGCCGGGTGTATTGCAAGGCAATGAATATTTGGTAAATGGTTACCGCCCTTGATTTAGTATTGTGATATCAAGTAGCCATGGTCATATTGCAATACATTCATAATACAGATAACTATAAGAGGTGACTAATGTGATCGCGTGGTCAGGCTCGCTGACTTGGTTTGATGCATGTCACCGTATCCCAATTGCGTAGATCGATGTTCATGATGTCAATCACTGGATTGTCTGGTCCAGACTTGATTATGTACAGACCACCGTTATATAGCTGGAATATTGCTGAGTGTGGCATTAAACAACAAACAAATCTATTTGTTAGGTTTTTGGTAGCCAATGGTATATCATGCAGCTCTTGGTGCATTAACCTTGAGAGATAAAACAATGCCAAAGAAAGTGAACGTTTACCATGTTTACAGATAAAAGGAAAGTGTTGAAGCATCACCCTGACAAGCGGAAGGCGAGAGGCATGAAGGTGAAGGATGGTGAAGATGATTACTTCACATGTATCACCAGAGGTATGTGTCCTTAACACAGTCGGGACCCGTAAAGATTCCGGGGTAGAATAGGTCTACAGCAACCCATGCTTGCCGTAAAAGGCGACCATGCTTGTCGTAAAAGGCGACTAACGGGATTGGGTGGTCAGGCTCGCTGACTTGGTTGATGCATGTCATGGATCCCAATTGCGTGGATCGATGCTCATGATATTAATCACTGGATTGTCTGGTCCAGACTCTATTATTTACAGACTGCCGTCATATAGCTGGAATATTGCTGAGTGCGGCGTTAAACAACAAACCAACCAACTAACACAGTCGGGGTGAAACGATGCATCGGTGCACTGGTGCATGATGAGTTTTCATGTGACGAAACGATACAAGATACGTTTTTCTCTGTATCGATACAAGACATACACTTTCTGAAATAAATTACTTTCTACTCGTTTAATTACCCCTATTGTTTTTATCACTCAGATTCAGGAAAATGTGTTGTAATTTGCGTTTCAAGTTCACTACTAAAAATAGCCATTACGAACATGTGTCTACAGCTAGCTTTTCCTTTTGAACCTGCTCTGAAATATTTATAGTCAAGAAGTTTCCATGTGATTTGACGTAAATATGTGTATCGCGATACGTACCGTATTGTGACCTATGTGTCGCGATACGTATCTTATCATGACCTTGCAGCATTGTATCAAAGGTCAATGTATGAGCTGTGATGTATTGGATGTTCACTATCATAGTATTATGGCTGAAAACATCCACTGATGCCTTGCTGTATGGCACTGAATGATACCATACAGAAGACACTTCATTATGTATTGAGGGGGCACTGTGGTCTTGTACTTTAAGGCACAATTCTCTGTGCAGAGTTGCGTCCCTTTGGTGTTCCATGATCCTATGCTTGTGAGTTTGAATCCCAGATTCGCCCTGATAACTTTTGTGGGTTTGTCCTAAAGCTAGTGTAGGTGATGCATTCACATTTCAGTTTATTCCCAGAGAAGCCTTTATTACCAACAGTATTGTATACAGTGTCACTGACAGCTTCAGACTAAAATGCTTTTGGGTCATAAACATTATGACATGAAAATATCCGTGTGGGGATTTCTGGGCAAACTAGGTACTTGGTAACCCATGTTTGATTCAAGAGCGAACCAATGAGCATGATATGGATCAGGTTAAATATCCGACCTCGCTGATTGTTTCAGTGTTAACTTGCAGGGGTATATTTAACAGCAAATCTGTATGTAGCCAGCAGGGCTTGCTCCTTTGAAAGTTATTGGCCCTTCTCCAAACTAACTAGCCTACAACTAAAAGGTGGAGACCGCGAAGTGGCCAGGCATGAGGTCACGTAGTCCCCTGGCAGGACTCTAAAAATTTTAGAACTCCTCACCCCTAAAATGCTTTTTCCTGCGCTCTTGAGATTAAACCGTGGCTTCCATTTGCCTCATTTTGTGGTGATTTATGAGCAATTAAAGATGTTGTACAGAACATTACGAAATGGTGGCCAGTTGTCATTCAACTGGGGGGCACGGGTGGCGCAGTTGTCTAAGGCACCACGATTCCCTGTGCTGTGTTGCATCCCTTGGGCATGCCAGAAACCTTTGGTTGTGGGTTCGAACTCCGGTTCGCCCTGATTATGTTTCTAGGTTTGTCAGCACCATACCCGTGCTCGTGGGTTTCACTGAAGGTGTAAACGTTTTAGACCGGCTTTCCTCCCACATTATGCTGACACGCCGTGTATAACTGGAATACTGTTAAAAGCGGTGTTGAAAACAACTCACTCACACTCATTCTACTGAGATGATCAAATTAAAAAAATGAAACATACACAGAGAAGGGGCGGAATTTTGACTACCCAGACGCACCATCTACGTTTCAGCAAGCCCTTTGTAATTTTAACTGGCCATGGGCCAATGGGCCAGCAGTTAATCTACCCTGCCTTGCATTGTAGATCATTGCTCATGCAGTCAACCACTGGTTTGCCTGGACCATGCTTCCATGATATTGCTGGAATATTGCCAAAATATTACTGACATTGGTGTCAAACAACATGCTCTCAGAAGTGTTTGAAATTAGCAGGAGTTTGCTAGTCTGACACCATGTCTGGAACTAGTAAACGGTAAAATTCAGGAAGAACTCTGAAGCAGAAATATTTTGTGGAATAGTGAAAACAAAATATAATTCCTTACCCTGGGAGCTCCATTTGCTCATGTGCGAAGGATGGTTCTGGTTTCCCATACTGTGCTACTCAAAGGAAGTTAAAGAACATCCAATTCTTTCATATTACTATAGTTAATCTGGCATGAGACCGCCTCCGTGGTCTAGTGGTAGAGCGTCAGCCCGGAGAGTGGAAGGTCTGGGGTTCGATCCCCGGCCGCGTCATACCAAAAGAGGTTAAAAGATGGTACTTGTTGTTACCCTGTCTGGCGCTCGGCATTAAGGGGCTAAAACAAGGACTGGTCGGCGCAGAGTCAGTATACTGTGTCTGAGTGGGGTATTCATGTTAAACTGCGGCATGGTATCTCAGTGAGCTAGCACTATAAATCGGCATCAGTCCGGACTAGTACAAGCAGCCACGCACACACGGGCATGCACGTCGCTATATAAGTGCAATAATCTTGGACGCGACGTTAAACCCCATTTCACCTCACCTAATCTGGCATGACATATATCTGTAGTAATATGAAAGAATCAGGTGGTCCTTAACTTTTTTTAAGTAGGATACTTAGAAATGTGTCATGTGTCTTTCCCAGAATCACAAATGACCCATGGCCCAAGCAATGTTAAGCAGTGCTTGTTTAATGCTATTGTGTTTAACTGTGTTAGTGTTTGAGTGAAGTCAGGTGACTACAGAGGCTGTATTGGTGCTTGTTTCAGCCTATGAGGTTCTGGGTACTCCCTCCAAGAGACGAGCGTATGACAGTGTTGATCCTGAATTTGATGATTCAGTACCATCAGCAACAACAAACTCAAAAGAAAACTTCTATGAAGTCTTCACATCAGTGTTTGAAAGGAATGCAAGGTTTGTATTTCTGAAATGTGTCTTTGACCTGTCACAATTTGACAATACATTTACCAGATGGATGGTTCAAAATTTTGTTTATTACCCATATGGGCTCAAATATGCAGTGTAATAACTTTTTGATATTTGCACAGTGTGCAATTAGTGATTCTCAAAGCTCGGAACGTAAAACATTAATTTCACTCGTGACATATTTTCCGTAATCACTCGTACCTCGTGGGTTATTCTATAAGTCCTGCATCATCTGCAGGTGTGGCAGAACAGCCGGCCAGATCAAGCTAGTAATTTCATTGTACATTTCAGGTGGTCAAACAAGAAACGAGTGCCCTCACTAGGAGATGACAAGTCCACATTTGATGAAGTCAATGACTTTTATGGTTTTTGGTAAGTGGTTTATATCATTGCTGTACTAAGTTGTTTCTTTTAGCTGTATGCTGTTAACACTAGAAGTTCCATTTTGCAGATTGCAGCCATATGTCTGCAACACTGTAGGCTGTTATCACCTACCTGAAATGTTGTAGACCACCTCCGTGGTCTAGTGGTAGAGCGTCCATCCGGATAGCAGAAGGTCCGGGGTTCGATCCCCGGCCGCATCATACCAGAAGACATTAAATGATGGTACTTATTGTTACCCTGTTTGGTGCTCGGCATTAAGGGGCTAAAACAAGGACTGGTCGGCTCAGTCGGTATACTGTGTCTGAGTGGGGTATTCATGTTAAACTGCAGCATGGTATCTCAGTGAGCTAGCACTATAAATCGGCATCAGTCCAGACTAGAACAAGCAGCCACACACACACATGCATGCATGTCGCTATATTAGTGCAATAATCTTGGACGTGACGTTAAACCTCATTTCACCTCACCTGAAATGTCGACCATATCCCTGAGCCATTGCAGGCCAGACCAGAAAAATTGCTTGCTGTTTTTCAGAGATATTGTGGAGATAAGACAGTAAATCTGACTCACTAATTCAGGAAACAACAAAATTACTATGTTACTGTGGGAAAATATGGCTTCGCAATGTCTAATATGTTTGCCAGAATAGGAAAATCGTAATTGTGAAAATACCAATCAAAAACCGCTCTTATGCTGTAGAAAATATTAGTCTTGGTTCCCAGGCTCCGCCGCATCATCATAACGTCTGCCACATATTTCATTTTTATTTCCATTTTCCCCCCCAAAAGAATCTTTAAATATTCTGCATCTCAAACACATGACCCTGGCAGTGAAATGCTAGAGTACTTTAAGAACATCATGATTTCACAGAAATTATTGTTAAGAAAATTTGGTTACATACTAGCTTGAACAACCGAAAAAAACAAAAACCTGCACAATGTTTTAAAAGCCATTGCCTGAGAACCTATTCTTTTATATATTTTTTTAGCCTTTATGTGGTACGGTATTTCTATCTCATCATCATATCCTATATTCCAGGTATGAATTTGATTCATGGAGAGAATATTCATATTTAGACGAAGAAGAAAAAGAGAAAGGTGAAAAGTAAGTATGTGTGTCATCAGTCGTAAGGAATATTGAGCTTGTTCCTTTTCCATCCTTACGCAACATGGAAAGAATTGAGGATATTATATGAGTGTTCACTGCCTCCATGGTCAAATGGTAGAGCGTCCGCCCGGAGAATGGACTGTCCGGGGTTCAATCCCCGACCGCGTCATACCAAAAGACGTTAAAATATGGTACTTGTTGTTACCCTGTCTGGGGCTCGGCATTAACGGGCTAAAACAAGGACTGGTTGGCTCGGAGTCAGTATACTGTGTCTGAGTGGGGTATTCATGTTAAACTGCGGCATGGTATCTCAGTGAGCTAGCACTATAAATCGGCATCAGTCCGGACTAGTACAAGCAGCCACACACATACATACACGTACATACACGTAATTGCACGTCGCTATATAAGTGCAATAATCTTGGACGCGACAGTAAACCCCATTTCACCTCACATGAGTGTTCATGTCATACTATTTAGATTTAGGCATGAGTGCCGTAAACATAGTAGGACATGAACACGAATATAATGTCCTATTTATTACCGAAGAAGATGTCTGTATAGAGACGAATTTAGTCTTTACCTACCTATAAGGACAGCAAGTTGCAAGAGCAGCGGAACCACAATTGGTCGAATGATGTAAACAATCTTCAGCTATGATGTCGTTTCTAGGGTGACGTCATTCCAACCTTATGTCACAAAAAGATTCGAATGACATCAACAATGCCGTCCCGATGACGGAAACAATACACTGGTTTTTTTTGTGACATGACAAGACCCTAGGGCACATATGATTTTTATGAACCCCGATATGTTTGCCCATGTAGGTAATAAATAGTTTTTTTTAGTCTTTACGTTACACTATATGGCTTCCAATATGATATGGAAAGTTGCTAATGCTAAGGTACCGAGGTATTTATTCTGACTTTGTCACAGCAGACTTTTGGTGCAGTATGATTGCACAATACTCAGTGGTATGACTTTAATTTCTGTGTCACAGTCGGGATGAAAGAAGATGGATTGAAAAACAGAACAAGGCTGCTCGACAGAAGCGAAAGAAGGAAGAAGTTTCAAGGATAAGATCGTTAGTTGGTGAGTCAACTATTCATTTGGGTATACTGGGTTGGTGTTCACATCGTTTCTTTTATCTGTTTTTTGTAAGAGGTGACTATTGGGATTGGGTGCTCAGACTCGCTGACTTGGTTGATGTATGTCATGATATCCCAATCGCGAAGATTGATGCTCATGGTGTCAATCACTGGATTATCTGGTCCATTATTTACAGATCGAGGTCATATAGCTGGAATATTGCTGAGTGCGGCGTTAAACAATAAACAAACTTCACTGCATCATCAGTACTTCATTGCATTATTAGTACTTCACAACAATGTCAGTATTTCACATCATCAGTACTTCACAACATCGTCAGTACTTCACAACGTCGTCAGTACTTCACAACATCATCAGTACTTCACAACATTGTCAATAATTCACATCGTCAATACTTCACAACATTGTCAGTACTTCACAACATCGTCAGTACTTCACAACATCGTCAGTACTTCACATCGTCAGTACTTCACATCATCAGTACTTCACAACATCGTCAGTACTTCACAACATCATCAGTACTTCACTACATTGTCAGTACTTCACAACATTGTCAGTACTTCACAACATCATCAGTACTTCACAACATCGTCATTACTTCACAACATCATCAGTACTTCACAACATCATCAGTACTTCACAACATTGTCAGTACTTCACAACATCATCAGTACTTCACAACATCGTCAGTACTTCACAACATCGTCAATACTTCACAACATCGTCAGTACTTCACAACATCGTCAATACTTCACAACATCGTCAGTACTTCACAACATCATCAATACTTCACATCGTCAGTACTTTACAACATCGTCAATACTTTACAACATCGTCAGTACTTCACAACATCGTCAGTACTTCACAACTTTGTCAATACTTCACAACATCATCAGTACTTCACAACATTGTCAGTACTTCACACCATCAGTACTTCACATCATCAGTACTTCACAACATCGTCAATACTTCACAACATCGTCAGTACTTCTCAACATCGTCAATACTTCACAACATCGTCAGTACTGCACAACATCGTCAATACTTCACAACATCGTCAGTACTTCTCAACATCGTCAATACTTCACAACATCGTCAGTACTTCACAACATCGTCAAAACTTCACAACATCGTCAATACTTCACAACATCGTCAGTACTTCACAACATCGTCAGTACTTCACAACATCGTCAATACTTCACAACATCATCAGTACTTCACAACATTGTCAGTACTTCACATCATCAGTACTTCACATCATCAGTACTTCACAACATCGTCAATACTTCACAACATCGTCAGTACTTCTCAACATCGTCAATACTTCACAACATCGTCAGTACTGCACAACATCGTCAATACTTCACAACATCGTCAGTACTTCTCAACATCGTCAATACTTCACAACATCGTCAGTACTTCACAACATCGTCAAAACTTCACAACATCGTCAATACTTCACAACATCGTCAGTACTTCACAACATCGTCAGTACTTCACAACATCGTCAATACTTCACAACATCATCAGTACTTCACAACATCGCCAGTACTTCACAACATTGTCAGTACTTCACAACATCTTCAATACTTCACTGCATCGTCAGTACTTCAGAAAACATCTTCAATACTTCACTGCATCGTCAGTACTTCACTTCATCATACACAATCTTCATAAAGGTGGAGTGATAAGTATGAAATTAACAGGTATTAGCCCATCCAAGAGTTGTGTGAGGCAGAGATATGACCACAGCCCTCTATGTTGTAGACAACAGCTATGCCTGTGATCCCCGTATACAGAAGTTTAAGGACGAGGAGAAGGAGAAGAAGCTGGCAGCCAAGCGGGCCAAGCAGGAAGCAGCCAGGTTGAAGGCCGAGGAGGAAGAAAGAGTAAGTGAAATATTGTGACAGGAATTAACTTGTATTTCTAAGATGATTAAACTGGCTTCATCAGTATTGTTATCATATTACCGTATTCGACGTAATAAGCGCCCTGGGCGCTTTCAAAATTAGAAATAGGGGGCTCTTATTAGAATATTATTTTGGTAAAAAAAACAGAGTTGAAAGATACATTTTGTGGTTTATGCTGACAGCCTGAAATGTTTATGTACGACAGATATATTTTTACAGAATTTAATTCCCCATAATTAACGGTGCATATAACACACGAGTGTGTATTATATACAAATAAATAAGTCTTGTGTACATTGATCAATCAGAAGGGTGCTAATTGGGATTGTTCACTTGCCAATATATTAGCAAATATCGTCGTGGGCGCTTATTAGAGCGGGGCGCTTATTACGTCGAATACGGTATACATTTATATACCACAGGTATCCAGGTACTAGTTTCTGCTCAAATGCGGTTTTATTTGTTCCCCGACCTGTGGATCCATTTGCATTCCAGTTATCATTCTCAGCTCCCTGGGGAGTATACAACCCAGGCTGCCCAGAGGTGCAAGAAGGTTTTTACATCCACCTCACATATCGGGTACCCATTCCCTGCTGGGTGAACAGAGGCACATTTGAACTAAGTCACTTGCCCAGGGTGACACCACACGATTTGACACTTGTGTTTTTGGTGAATGTACATATTCGTGTTTCCACTATCTGGGTGGGTTCTATGAGTGCACAGGGTGTATGTACTGTACCCTAGGGGTAGTGACAACACTGTAAAGACCTGTAAACATTGTTGGTCCCTAGGTTGAATATCAACCTGGTCACTAGTGGGATACGATCTCAGCACCTGGCGCTTGCTAGCATGGCGCTTTTGTCACTTGCCCACTCCCTCCCCAGAATAGTTTGGCTTGGAGGTTACAGGTCAGAATAAGTTCCTTATCTCCATGCATACCTAACCCAGGATTTTCATACCGTAATGTTACTTAATAGGTGGGTTTGATGTCAATGATTGCAAGTGCATTATCAACATATACAGTTCTAATGGGTTTTCTGTAGCCATTGTTAATTGCATCAATATGTATGATATCAATAGTTCAGCATATAAGAAATTGGCGTTACTCACCTTAGTGGGGGCACGGGTGGCCCAGTCGTCTAAGGCGCCGCAATTCGCTGTGCAGAGGTGCGTCATTTGGGAACGCCAGAAACCTATGATTGTGGGTTCGAATCCCGGTTCGCCCCGATTATGTTTCTAGGTTTGTCAGCACCATACCCATGCTCGTGGGTTTCACCGAAGTGGTAAACGTCTGAAACCTGCATCACTTCGAGCTTTCCTCCCACATTAAGCTGACACGCCATGATATAACTGGAATACTGTTAAAAGTGGCGTTAAACCCAGCTCACTCACTTTTGTAAGAGGCAACATACCAGACGGTCAAGCTAGATCTCAAGGTTGATTGTATCATACCCTTATAGTTGTTCTTAATGTCAACCACTGGTTTGTCTGTACCAGTTTATTTGCAGGACATCGCCATATAGCTGGACTATTGCTGAACATGGCATTAAATAACAAACAGAAGCTTCAGTAAAAGCAAACATTTTTCCATGGGGTTAAATATTTTGACTGGGGTTTATCTGTCTCAGGTTCGCAGAGAGGCAGAAGAAGAGGAGAGGAAGAAGAAACAGGAAGAAGAGGATAAAGCTAAAGCACAGGTACGTTAAAGGTGTATTGTTTCAGCAGCGGAAGAAAGCGTGCATTAGACACCCCTTCCAGATCACTGCTGAGGGAGGCACTGACCTACTTACACCACATGGGCTATGAACACGATGTACCTTACACAATAGTGCAAAACCCAGAACCATTGCTTACTCCCCTCTAATCTAAATGGAATCATCCAACCTCGGCATATACACATATAGCATAGTTCCAAATGTATGTGTGTTTCATTGTCGTCCAGTACTGTGGCATGCTGTCGTGTGGTGTCACATTCGAATTTTCATTCCACTCTCGACTGCGTCGACTGGTTTCTCGTACCACTCTCTCCTTCTGGCTCCGCTTGATCAGGCATATTTCTGCCTGTGACGTAAAATAACATTCGTTATCATATACCTATCAATGATATGACGCATTTTGCATATGAGACAGTCATATCACAGGGGGTGTTGATACCCAGACCCATATTACACCCAAATTATGTTTTTAGGTTTGTCAGCACCATACCCGTGCTCGTGGTTTTACTGAAATGGTAAATATCTGAGACCTGCATCACTTAGGGCTTTCCTACCACATTAAAGGGGCACTGATCTAACGCAATTCCCCGGGACTGGTTGTTGCCTTTGTTATTGTTTTTCCCCAGTTAGTACCCGGATGTTTAGCAGAAATCAAGACTAGTACATTTCTATGTTGTTTGGCTTCTAATCCTACATAATAATCTGTTGTGATGTTTGTAGGCCCTTTTGATCGTCATAATCAATCCGGACAGATTTTTAAGTCAAAATGACTGACATATTTACACATTTTATAAATTGCCTGAGAGAATCACATTTTACAAATTGACGGTAATATATACACGCTTACAAAGGAAAAGACCTGTGAAAACAACGTCTATCGCGCATTGAAGAATTTCCCAACCAAGACGTAGAGAAACAAGAACGAATCGGTTCAAATGAAGGCAACAAAAGGCATATATCATAATTACAACCTACCAAATTTATGTGTATAAATTTTAGGCAGCTTCCTTGTTCAAGGAATGTATCCGTGAATATCCACACAAAGGAACAATATCCCACTCGTCTGCAGCTGTACAAAGAAACTTATTCGATGTCACGTGTCTCTGTAACAATCAAATATTTTAAAAGATGTATATCGTTTCGGGATATTATAACCCGTGTTCGTTTCTCAACTGATCACTTGGATTGTTTCGGGTGTTTTACATAGATGTCAAGTCTCAAAGGCCCACGTGACAACGTCCACGGTTCCTAAAAAATCTATTGAGTGATAGATAACAATGATCAATCAATCAACGTATTATCAGTTAACCCTTTGAACAAAGTATGTTGTTTTTACATCGGCACTTCACGCCATGATATAAGTGTATTCCCTTTGTTTTAGTAAACCTACACATGTAAACACTCACTTGTGACATATCTACTGTGCAAGATAACAGTGATTAATCAATCAACGTATTTTCTGTTAATCCTTTGATGACTAGGAACTATCTGTTGATTTACAAAAAAAAGTAAATCAACTGATCATTCATCTCTTGCTGGGCTGCCACGTGCGTATTACATAACACACATTTCACCTCACTTCAAACCTGGATTTAGATTGAATAATTACCCCAGACACAATAAATGCCAAATGGGAACCTTTGTCAGGTAATCTAAGTGGTGCTACCACTAATTGTACCTGTAATAAATTCATTAACTGAGCATCAAGTAAATGACGACAAATACACAAGTGTAGGGTTTTACGAGAAAACGTGGAGTAGTAATCGTATTATCGACGCAAGCCGGAATCCGAAAATGCTTTCACTGCATGGATACTTTTTTTAGTATTTCCAAATGACGACATCCGATGAGCTCCGCCGTTCTTTTTGTCTGTTTGTTTAGCCTGAAGAAATTAATTAGCATACGCCCTTTGTCGAAATCTTTATAGATCACAGTTAACCAATCAGTGTTTATGCAAAAATGCGTAAAACAAATATTGCCTCCAGCCTCCAAGTTTATTTGGCTGTCCTTGCAGACGGTAGCAAAGTCTCTGGTCACGCTCAGTTGCGTTGCGTGTCATCCGGGTACTCACGGGGGAAAAAACAATAACAAAGGCAACAACCAGTCCGGGGAATTGCGTTAGATCAGTGCCCCTTTAAGCTGACACGCCGTTATATGACTGGAATACTGTTAAAAGCGTCGTTTAACCCAACTCACTCACTCACTCACTAGTGCATCGACTACTCTGCTAGCTTTCCCAAGGGAATGTCTTCCAAACAAGGTGAAAATGTGTTGCATTCACTTGCAAATGTGATGTTATGATATATAATGAAGAGGTTATAAGTTAGTTTTCCTATTATTCCCCATATCAAGCCAAGAATCTCATATCAGCCCAAGGGCTGAGTATGGTGAAGGTTACATGTGTTGGATGTAACTTAGTAACAGAGACACTAATGTCTGGTTAGTGTGATGTCTCTCATGTTCCTCTGTGTTGCAGGCTGCAGCAGCAAAGAAGGAGAGAGAAGTTCAGAAGAAGGCGCTGAAGAAGGAGAGGAAGACCCTGCGAACTGTGATAAAGGTCAGTCAGAGGCAGTCAAGTAAACCTTAAAGTTTTTAACCTTTAGTGACTGCTTGATGCGCATCCTATGAACCTCTGCTTTGCCAGGACAAGACTTTGACCAGTTTGAAATTTGTTAGCAAGATGTCTCCAGAACCTCTGGATTTGCTTCAAATTGTGTGCCCCAACAAGTAGATAATTGTGACCTTGACCTTATTTTCAAAGTCAATGGAAAAATATTTGACCAATTTTGCTGATGTGTCAATAAACAGTGTACTGTTTAAAGATATTAGATTAACCTTCTGACCTTGAACATGTATTTTAAGGTCTTGAAAAGGTTATTCCTTCTTGCTGTTTTGCTTGTGAAGTGTCTCAAGATTTATTTCATTGATTATGTTCATATGAGGTCATTTAGGAGATTTGGCATACTCAACTAGATTTGGTGACATTGACATTATTTTCAAGGTCACAGATAGCAATTGACTGATTTCGATTTTGAACTTATTTGCGTCACTGATTGGTGCCTCATGCAGGTGCCATCACAATAATATTGTTAAGCAGACATGTGCTTTCTCCAGACGTGTCATTGTACCAATTACACAAAAGGGATTATAGATGAGGATCAAGTTTTGTCAGCATTCTCTCTCAAAATGTATCTGCTCTAAGTCAGATGCCTTTGGAAATAGTGGAGCTTGTTATTTATACCTGATCATGATTTTTTTACTCTTGTTTCATATTATTTTTGTTAATGAACTATCCAATTGAGAAAAAGCCATAAGTTTCAGACCTAGTTGATGTTTCAGTGTGGCGACAAGGTTTATTTTTAATTACTCCATGAATTTTTCCTCACAGATGAGGTCAGATCAAAATATCTTTTCAAAGAAATGACTTGTAGCGTGTGGTAATACACATGTAATACTATTCCTACGTGGCAAATACATGTTTAATGAACAGTGCTATATTCCATCGTTGCAGGACTACGAGTATTTTGCCAGTGATGAGAAAGAAAGGTTGGACTACATGACGGAGGTTGACAAGCTATCTGAAATATTGTCACTCACAATGTAAGTGGGTCTTGCATGATACACTGTGTGGGGAGTTCAGGGTTGGGCTAACCCTCAGAAATGTGGGTTTCGGGTGGTCTACATGGCTGGATGGTGATTCTGCGTGGGTACTTGGCTGTACTTGCCTTATGATGCAACTTAATGGGTGATGTTGTAAAACTCGGTGGCTGGGTTGATAGCCTGTCAATGTACCACGCCGACATGGATGTTTGCTCAGAATATTAATCACTGGTTTGTCTGGTCCAGATTATTTTCATTCTACATGCAAAAGGATGAATAGTCCTGGATGTGGAGTTAAATAACAAACAAAAACTAACTGGACCCCTTGGCAGCGTTAGAAACTAACAGTTTTTGTCCACTAGTCCTTATAATGATAACATAAAGCAAAACCCTTAAAATGGGCGAATTTCTACTAGTCCTTAGGATACCTTTACTATTGGGCAGTTTGGTAAGGACTATAGGACTAGTGCCAATTTCTAACGCTGCTTGGATGATGAGCTTGTCAGTAGCATAAATCTTTCTCGATTGTCCTATATGTGGCTTAAAAAATGTCCGTTTCAAGGATTCCTGTAATTATTAAAGACAGGAACTCACATACGTTTGTACCCATAAGACAACAACCAAGAAAAGATGCGATGCACCTACATCAAAGTTGCCTGATGTTTAAACTAATTCCCTTCAGAGGTTAATTTATCAGCTGGCCATTTGTTTCCATTCACTTGGCCACATAGTGGTTGAGACGTTGACGTTGACGATTTCTATCCATGTTACAGAGGTGTGCTGTTTCGGAGTCTATTCTTACCATACATCTGTATGTGCCCTCCTTATGCAAATGATTAGGGGCCACATAGTGTTTGAGACGTTGACGTTCTATGATTTCTATCCATGTTACAGAGGTGTGCTGTTTCAGAGTCTATCCTTACCTTACATCCGTATGTGTCCTCCTTATGCAAATGATTAGGGGTGAATCGATACATCAGTGCTTTCATGCGACGATACGATACACTACACGTTGTTTACTGTATCGATACAAGATGAGATACTTGCTAAAATAAATTACTACTCCTGAGCCCCTCAGCGACTTTGTCAGTTAAATATCGCAAAATGTATTGTACTGAGCTTTTCAAGTTCACTGCTAAAAATAGACGCAATGAATACATGTCTACGGCTAGCTTTCTCTTTTGAACCTACTCCGAAATACTGAAAGTCAAGAAGTTTCCACGCGATTTGATATCGTATCGTATTGTGACCTTGCTGTATCGTGTCACCCCTACAAGTGATTCTTGTCTTACCTGTAGGTTACAAGCCCTGAATGAATCTCTTAACTGTGGGGACAAGGAGAAAGCAAAAGATGCTTTTCTGAAAAATGTAAGTAACATAAACAGCACAAACAACAGAATATGTGTCTCTGGATGAATACCCTTTGTGTGTGTGTGTGTGTGTGTGTGTGTGTGTGTGTGTGTGTGTGTCTGTGTGTCTGTGTGTCTGTCTGTCTGTCTGTGTCTCTGGATGAATACCCTTTGTGTGTGTGTGTCTGTGTCTGTGTGTCTGCCTGTGTCTGTGTCTCTGGATGAATACCCTTTGTGTGTGTGTCTGTGTGTCTGTGTCTGTGTCTGTCTGTCTGTGTCTGTCTTACAGAGACAAAGGCGCAGTGCAGTGGTCTAGAGGTTTAAGCATCTTATTGTCCAAAGAAGACCCCTGTTTGCTGCCCCACATGGGTACAAAGTGTGAAGCCCATTTCAGTGTCAATTGGTTGGAATAATACTAATACTCACAGACTTCAGAGGGGCGGCGGGTAGCTTAGTGGTTAAAGTGTTTGCTCGTTACATCGATGACGCGGGTTCGATTCCCCACATGGGTAAAATGTGTGAAGCCCATTTCTGATGTCCCCCACTGTGATATTGCTGGAATATTGCTAAAAGTGGCGTAAAACCATACTCACACACTCATGCACAGACTTCAGAAATGATACAGAGGAGAAAGAGTCTTGGTGGCTTGATTATTTACGTGACTTGTACCCAGATGGCATGGATCCTTGCTCATATGTCAATCACTAGATTGTCTGCTCCAGACTCCGTTATATACAGGCTGCGGTCAGAGTGTGGCATTAACAAACAAAGCAGAGGCTTCTTGAGAATATGTGTCAGTGACTGCCGCTATCTTTCTATACATCAGTATCATGGATGAGGATAGATGGTATGAGCCATGGCTTACCTGCTTTCGCCCTAATCACATCCACTGCGTGTTGCCTTGATAGAGCTGAAAGTTTGCACACTGTGGCACAGAAGTCACCTTCCTCATCAGTTGTAGTAATAACTTTATTGTCTGATTACAACGATGAGTGTGACTTGGAACGCTTTTAAGTTTCTGTGTATCAAAGAAATAATATTTAGATAACTGCATATATGGACTAATTGTTCAGGTAAAAGATGTGAATGATGGCATCGAGCGTGAGAAACGTGAACAGATCGAGGCCATGTCTAAGAGCAGTGGGAGCGACAGTAACAAGGGCAAGAAGACCTGGACAGAGGAAGAGTTGTCTTTCCTTATCAAGGCGGTCAATCTCTTCCCAGCAGGAACTAAAGACAGGTTGGTAGTAACTTGCTGGAGAATCTGGTATTTCAAATCATTCAGGGAGACGTGTTTGTCAGTTGTAAATGTGGGCGGTCAGGAAGCCGAGTGGTTAAAGTGTTCGATTCCCTGGGTTCGATTCCCGACATGGGTACAATGTGTGAAGCCCATTTTTGGTGTCCCATGCCGTGATATAGCTGGAATATTGCTAAAAGCAGTGTAAATACTCACTCACTCACTCACCCACCCACCCACCCACTCACTCACTCACTCACTCACTCACTCACTCACTCACTCACTCACTCACTCAGAGGCACGGGTGGCCCAGTCGTCTAAGGCGCCGCGATTCGATGTGCAGAGTTGCGTCCCTTGGGTACGCCAGAAACCTATGTTTGTGGGTTCGAATCCCGGTTCACCCCGATTATGTTTCTAGGTTTGTCAGCACCATACCTGTGCTCGTGGGTTTCACCGAAGTGGTAAACGTCTGACACCTGCATCACTTTGGGCTTTCCTCCCACATTAAGCTGACACGCCGCGATATAACTGGAATACTGTTAAAAGCGGCGCTAAACCCAACTCACTCACTCACTCACTGTTGTAAATGTACTTTGTCGAAGTGCAGGAGATGCTGATGGTTTGTTCTGTCATGTCTATACTCCCACATCTTCCCGAGGCAAGGGACTTAACTGACTGTAAAAGTCCAGTTTCCACCCTTGCCGAACTAGGCTGGAATTCCTGGGCTCAATCGTAGTGCCACCAGTGGTTATTACGAGTTATGTCCCTTATAAGCCTCTCCTATAGACCAATCAGATTCCACCTCTCGTATCACTTGCATTTGTTTCACACAAAATGGCGGCGCCGAGTCAAGACGATCTGATTGATAATCAAGATCTGTATTGTGATAACATGACCTTACCTCGCAAAGTGCATCAAATCACATGAGCACCTTGATTAAAAACGTGAAAAGATTTGGAAAATATCTGTTGACGAGTTGGCGGTGCACATGCTTTGCAAATCCAACAATCAACCTAAATCTGCACGACAGATTACTAACCGGATTTCGATTTCGGTGCCCGATTTTGATTGGACTATGCATAGACTTGTTAGTCCAGCCAAAATGTAACTCCATAATACCGACAAGGGTGGAAACTGGACTTTTGTAGTCCGTTAACTCTCTTGCCTCGGGAAGATAATACTCCCATGACTATGACTGATGTCTGCTTGGATCTCCCCATCATTCTGTACACATGTGTAATATACTGTTATTCTAACCGGGCACGAGAAGTGCCTCTGATATTTTGTAAAGTAAAGATACAGCTTGAAGTTTGTTCTTACGTTAATATGTTCTCACAATGCTCTCAGGGACAGGAATGTTTCATTAAGTTGTCACAACAAAGATGTGAGTCTTCCTGATTGTTACAGGTGGGAGGTGATAGCCAAGTTTATAGGGCAGCATGTGTCTGGTAGCAATAAGAATGCCAAGGATGTACTGGGCAAGGCCAAGGATTTACAGAAAAATGGTAAGTTGCAGGACACCCATGCCTTCAGTTCTAATCCACATGCTTTTGCTTTGTACCCACGATCGCCTCTGTTGTCTAGTGGTAGAGCGTCCACCTGGAGAGCGGAAGGTCTGGGGGTCAATCCCCGGGCGCATCATACCTAAAGATGGTACTTGTTACCCTGTCTGGCGCTCAGCATTATGGGGCTAAAACAAGGACTGTCGGCTCGGAGTCAGTATACTGTGTCTGAGTGGGGTATTCATGTTAAACTGTGGCATAGTATCTCAGTGAGATATCACTATAAATTGGCTTCAGTCTGGACTAGCACAAGCAGCCACACACACGTGCATACATGTTGCTATATAAGTGCAATAATCTTGGACGCGACGTTAAACCCAATTTCACCTCACATTGTACCCATGACAAGGTAGATAACTCTTCAGTGTTTCATCCTACTAGTGGACAAGTGGCCACCCTGAAAGTTGAATTGGTGATGCAACTTTGCCCATTCCTCCCCAGGTTGTACTAGTTAGGCAGGGTACAAGAGTGTTTGCTTAAATATGCACAGATGCACTGAATATTACAACATGCACACATGAAACAGTGATATTAACATCCTCCTTAACCCTATGGAATAGGTCCCCAGCAACCTATGCTTGTTGAACGAGGCAACAAAATGGATCAGGTGGTCAGGCTCTGTGGTTTGGTTGATTATGTGTCTTCGTACAACGACGATAGAGGATGCTGCTCATAAGGTCAATCACTGCTTTGTCTGCTCCAGACTTGGATTATTTACTGGTCACTGTTATATAGCTGGAAAATTTCCAAGTACAGCGGTTAACAAACAAACAAAACTTTATCAATATTATTAGGCTTTCAGTTGTTTTTGGTACCTGTCCAACCTTATTTCTGTTTCAATTCACGCACGCACGCACATATTTTTTTTAAAGAAGCTGAATTTTTTTTAATCATGTTAATAATTTACATGTTATTTGATTTTGGCATTTAAATTGATATGGCTAGAGGTGACCCACAGCCTACACAGTGGATCCTACACACTCCTGACCCATCATTTCAAGACAGACCCGTGAAGATCCGGGGTAAAGTAGGTCTTCAGCAACCCATACTGGCCGTAAAAGGCGACAGTGCTTGTTGTAAAAGGCGACTAACGGGATAAGGTGGTCAGGATCGCCGACTTGGTTGATGCATGTCATCGATCCAAATTGTGTGGATTGATGCTCATGATGTCAATCACTGGGTTGTCTTGGCCAGACTATACAGAAATCCATCATATAGCTGGAATATTGCTGAGTACACCATTAAACAACACACAAACAAACGTTTCAAAACAAGTAACTTTTTATTAATATTCTGCAAAGAAATATTTGATCTTCGGCTGTTTTAACACTGGTCAGATGGTATGAAATGATGACAAAGAATAATATTTGGTTGTGTGTGGTTCAAGTGGTTCGTTTTTTCCAGACTCCTTCTTGAAGGAGGAAGCCCAGAAGAAGGCGTATGAGAAGTTCCTTCACGACCACAAGGCCGCCCCAGCTGGAGTGCAGGATAACCCCAGTGAGAGGATGGAGAGTAAGTCCCCATGTATTTATACAGCAGCAGGCTGCTAGAGTAGCCTAGTGGATGAGGCATTCACCTGTCTTACTGAAGGCCTGGGTTTGATTCCCACCTGCTTACAATGTCTGAGTGAGTGAGTGAGTTAAGATTTAACGTCACATTGGCACTATTTCAGCCATTACATCGTCTGAAACTCATTTCTTCGCCATAATATACTCACCGCCAAAAGAAATGCGAACCATGGAAACATATAGAAAAGTATGTACTTTAAGAAGAGATGTTTCCAATGTGTACCAAGTAATGACAAAACTAACAATCAGTTAAATGTTACCTCAGAGTGTCTTTATTCATGATATGCTGCGAGGGGCGGTCGGGTAGCCTAGTGGTTAAAGCATTTGCTCGTCACGCCGAAGACCCGGGTTCGATTCCCGACATGGGTACAATGTGTGAAGCCCATTTCTGGTGTCCCCTGCCGTGATATTGCTGGAATATTGCTAAAAGCGGCGTAAAACCATACTCACTCACTCATGATATGCTGCATGTGATTTCCAAACTTTACACGATAATTGAATCAAATGGTGCATCTCGAGTCTTGGATCTATCACGTCACATGTGATGTGTTCATGAGCGTCGGTTTGGGGGGTGGGGGGGAGCAATTCAATTGTTTTTAGTTTTCTGCTTCACTACAAGTCACCTGGTATAAAAAAATTAAAAAAATGGGAGGAGAACCTGCAACAGAGTTCTCTTAATTAATTTTTTTTCATTGCAACAATTTTGGGTTGGTGGATCCGTAAAGCAAGTTAAAAGTGTGTGACCCTATATTAGTGCAACTATCTTGAACTCAAAGTTGTACTAATTGTTAAAGTGTTCACACTAACCTGGGTTTCACTTCCGATGCTGGTATAAATACATGTGCCACTCTTAGTGTTCCTCCAAGATGTGGTTGGAATATTGCTGAGAGCAGCATTAAACACAATTCACTCATGCCATCATCTGTCTTCTCCACCCAGGTATTGCCGAGCAGCAGATCCGGGAGACCGGCGCCAACCCTGCCCCCTGGACCTCGGATGAGCAGAAGCTGTTGGAGCAAGCCCTCAAGACATTCAACGCCAGTACGCCCGACAGATGGGAGAGGATTGCCGAGTGTCTACCTGTACGAAGCAAGAAGGACTGCATGAAGAGATACAAGGTAATAACAGATGTCCTACTGGTTTGGTTTCAACATTAGAGTGTCGCATTAAACAACAAACAAACATGTACTCCCATAGCTGTCAGGATGCACTTAGAGTGGGTATTTATAAACGCTAACGCTGCATAGTTAGGGGCCTCTGTTAACAAACTCGACCTGAAATCCGCTATTTCCGAACACATCCTGTAGAACAAAAACCATAACATCATGTGGGAAGCCACCAAAGTCCTGTCTACCAACAACAAGAACAACTGGCGACAAGAAAACTACAAGAAGCCATTGACCAGGGAAAATATCTACCTTGTTTTGGCTTCAATTTCCCCCCTCTCTCTCTCTCTCTCTCTCTCTCTCTCTCTCTCTCTCTCTCTCTCTCTCTCTCTCTCTCTCTCTCTCTCTCTCTCTCTCTCTCTCTCTCTCTCTCTCTCTCTCTCTCTCTCTCTCTCTCTCTCTCTCTCTCTCTCTCTCTCTCAATCAATCAATCAATCAATCAATCAATCAATCAAATGTTTGATTTTATTATTTGGATTTTGTGAGTAAATATGAAGTTTTTCATCTTTTGAACTTATACTGTTTTTGACTTCAACATTTGTGCGAGCTGCAACTTGAAAACTACTTCATGGCGATTAGGTGCCTCACTGGCAAGTGTGGGTTCGAATCCCGTACTTTACTAAGAAAGTGTTATAACAAATATAACATGTTTCACTCACCCTTCAATGGAATGTGACTTTTTTTCTTTTTTTTCAGGAATTATGTGAAATCGTTAAAGCCAAGAAAGCGGCACAAGAGGCAGCGAAGGGGAAGAAGACATGACGACAGTGTCCGCTAGATACCGATGTTGTCTTGTGTCTGCTGTGGATGTACAGTCTCATAAATGTTTTGGACAATCCCTGAGTGTACCAGTGTATACTGTCAACGCTTGATGCTACTTGTAAACATGAGTGCATTGCCGTACACTATCGATACCCATTTAGATCCTCCTTTGGCTACAAAAGCCAAGCACAAGACATCTGAGGCTTTCACTAACAATACGATACCGAAACAATCAAACTAGTGAACTTTGTATTACATATCCGAAATACACATGTCTACAAAACATGGGTTTCGCAATAATCATCTCGTTATTTTGTTTTCGTGAACTTTAAAAGTTGAATTAAAAAACAAATATGCTGTTTTGATTAAATTTCAAAATTAAATGGTTTAAAGTTGAAATATTACTGGTAGTTAAATACAAGTATGTAGTATAGTTTCAAATATTTCGATTATAAAAACAATGATGAAATCATTTACAAAGTGTGCTTGAAAATGTTATGTTGAAATTGTTTAAGAATGTAATGCGAGCCTTTATTCTTGTTCATGTGGCAATGGATATTCTGTCCCTAATATACTGATGTGTTGTGTTAGTGAATGTGTAGCTCACCTAACAAGCATAATACATGTCCATGAAAAGGGTTTCCAGGGAACTTGTTTTTTTGTGGTGGATGTTAGGGTTCGTCTCTGTTCTGTTCATGTTCATATGTCCATGTGTGCAGGAACTACGAAAACTTCAAGCACTCTGCTGAGATAAACTTATCTGGTCCAATGTATGTGTTTTTTAATTCATTTGAGGTATTGTGATCCTCTGTGTAAAGGTTAGTTATATACTGAAACACTTTGAAAATGCATTTTCAAAGTTTTGTAATATTTGAAAGGGAAAGGGCCTCCCTACATAAATGCATTCATTGATGAGTAAAATACTGGAATAAAAGTTGGACTTGGAATATTTAAGGATTTTTTTTATATATTTAAAAAAAAAAATTGAAATAAAACCGAAACGTGCGGCAAACTTTATAATGATGCGGGCGGTGCCTGAGAACCAAGTCTTTTTACCAAGTATTTTTTTTTAACAATGTTATTTTGTCACACTTTCATCATATTTTGTCATGCAAGTAAAATATTTATTGCTAAAATTGAGGTAAAGTTGTTTGTGCGTTTTCAAGGGTGTTTCAGTATATGTGTTTTGTTCGAGTTGACTGAAATTGGATATCATCTCATAGAATGTAGTTATCAGCAGTAGTACGGGTAGCATGTACGTATTCGCTATTTTTATGTACCAGGGTGCCGTTGTACAAAACAACCTTTACTAAGGTTGAACTTAGTTACTAAGGTTAATCTTAAGGTAACCTTATCAAAAAGTTACGCCCGTTGCACAAAACTACCTTTGGACAACCTTAACGTGGACAGGATACTTAGCGGCAACCTTAACTAAGGTTGAACTCTTTAGTGTGGGAGACTCAATTATGTCCGTAGTTACGGTTGAGAGTTATCTCCCCTGCTCGCATCTGCAGACGACTAATATTGCTACTTCAACATGACACAGCCGTCTACCAGTGCACAGAAACGGTGTCGGCAATCAAACTTTACATCAAGTGAGCTGACACTCTTGGCCGATGGAGTCAAGTGTCGCAGCCATGTTTTATTCGGCGCATTTTCTTCAACAATCACCAATCAATCCAAAATGAGGGAGTGGGATGCAATAGCCGCAAAGTAAGTTTTACCATACATTCAACCTAGCTGATGCAGCATCGTTACTTTGTAAATGAGATCAAATTTGTGTATCTATCATTCCTCACACATCAACAAGAAAGTAGCCATGTTGAAATTCAATGAAGTATCAACCTTAGCGTGGCTAAGGTTGGGTCTGACCAACCTTAAAATTTTCATCTTAGCGTAAGGTAGTTTCATGCAACAGGGGGTCAACCTTAGTAAAGGCCTAAAGTTAAAACTGAAGGATATAAGGTAACCTTAGCGCTAAGGTTGTTTTGTACAACGGCACCCAGCCCAGTGGAGGTTACATGTAAGAGTCTAGGTCCCCAGCAACCTAGGCTTGTCATAAAAGGAGACTGAAAGGATCGGGTGGTCAGGCTCTGTGACTTGGTTGATTGCAGGTCATCGATGCTCATGATGTCAATCACTGGATTTTCTGGTCGAGGCTTGATTTGTTTTAGACTGCAGCCATACAGCTGGAATATCATTGAGTGCGGTGTTGAACAACAGACAAACATACCATGGCAATTGATCAAGTATTTCTGATAATAACAGTTACGGATATGAGTTGCGAAGGGGCTTATCCATTATTGTGTCGAATACGAAGGGTGATTATCAAGGGCAAGGACCAGGGAAGTTCATATCTCCCAAGCAGGGATTATGTGCCTTGTCAATCACATTCAGGACACACGGGGCCCGTGGGGTAGCCTCGTGGTTCAGGTGTTTGCTGGTCACGACCTACCTGGGTTCGGTTCCAACGTAAGTTAAATGTGTGAAGCCACTTTCTGGTGTTCCCCTCCATGATATTACTAAGAAAGGCATAAAACCATACTCATTTGCACACTCAGGGCACAGGTCCTTGATTTGGGATGGTGTAAATCATGCTGACAAATAAATATGATACTGGTAATGTTTTCTCTTCTAAGTATTGAAGGGGGCACGGTTGGCCCAGCCGTCTAGGGCGCTGCGATTCGCGGTGCAGAGTTGCATCCCTTGGGCACGCCAGAAACCTATGATTGTGGGTTCGAATCCCGGTTCGCCCCAATTATATTTCTAGGTTTGTCAGCACCATACCCGTGCTCATGGGTTTCACCGAAGTGGTAAACGTCTTAGACCTGCATCACTTCGGGCTTTCCTCCCACATTAAGCTGACACGCCGTGATATAACTGGAGTACTATTAAAAGCGGCGTTAAACCCAACTCACTCACTCTAAGTATTGAAAGTACTTTGATCCATGAGTCCCATTATACACAGGAACACTGCTCAGGGCATCACAGTACTAATTAGGGGCTTCAGTCTCAGCCTCGATTATCCAGGGTATTATATGTCCATTCTATTGCAATAAACATCCTGGACCCATTAATCACCATCACTTTATTTCAGAAGTGATGTCACTATCTTCATCTATCCTATCACTATCTTAGCACATTACTTGTCTTGCTGATGAGAGTTATTTGATTGGATGGCTATTTTTAGTGTCAATCCATTTGAATCAGGCTTGAAATGAAGGTATGGTAACGATGGGTGCAAGATATTTATCGTTATACAGTAGATAGGCCAAGAGCATTAGACAAAAGATAACAACCTGAAAAAATGAGTGAGATATTAGCACTTTTGGACAGCGTGTCGGGTTACAGGAGCAAACATAATACCATTTGGGAGGTAAATCTCATAGTATGGTTTGTGGTTAAAATTAACAAACACATGTGGTGGGTTTCAATTTTAACGATGTATGCATGTCTGTTAAAAACTTGTTAAATAATGCTTCAAATGCTCATAAAACCAATCCTAATTATAGCAAAAGGTTGCATCAAGTAGTATGTGAAAGCCTTTAAAAAGAGCTTTCATTTGATATATTGCATGATATCCTGAATGTAACACTATAAAATTTAATATTTTAAAAAATATTGGTGGCCATCTTGGAAATGGTGGCCATTTTGAAAATGCCACCAGGGGGAACTTTATGCCAGGGTCATCAGTATGACCCTCTGAAGGTCTCCAGAAAAATTCGGCTTTCTACTATTTTTTCCCAGGTTATACCTTATGCTCTTGGCCTAAGAGATAGGATACCCTGGATAGTCAAGGATGTTTCTGCAGCTTGACTTATGTTGATAACAGGAGGCCCTATGGTTTCTGTGATAAGATTGGAGCTATTGATACATATACTTTTAATAAAAATGGAGGATTAGTGGGGATTAATAATGCACATTTCTTGCACTGGATTTGTTTGTATGAAGTCATCAAGTAAATGATATTGTGTTTAGCTCGACTGAACAGAAGAGCTATTTGAGCTTATGGGACTGGAAGCCCTCACTGTTGGTATCTTTGAACTCGTAGTACCAGTAACGCCACAGTTGCTTGATTGGATTGAGTTGAAATTTGCCGTAGGTGTTTCTGATCACATGTGCAGGTTCAGAGTGGGGTTCACCCCTGTTCCCCACAGCTGGATCTGCATACAGATGTACAAGCTTTTGGATATACAAAGCCTTTATAACTTCGGACATTTTAGGTGATTGGGTATACTAAAAGTAAACATATAACAACAATGGTTTATTTGATATATTTTCAACAAAATTCTACGATTACTGAATTTCAACTGCCAAATCACAAAATGCACCTTCCTATTCTGACTTGGATCATTATAGGATTCGAGTTTGTTACAGCCATCCAAGTTAAAAAGTCAATATGGCTGCCAGTTGGCCATCTTTGATTTTGATTATTGGATTCAGAATTAGCAAATAGTTTTAGTATGACCTTAACACATGAGTCATTTAAATAGTAATGTACTGTGGGGAGGTGATCTGACAGCTGATTGGATGACATAAATAGCTGTAATACCTAAAATGTTCACCTTACTGCATCAAACTATATGCTAATGCATTATGAAAGATAGACCGAGGTCAGTGTAACCCGATTGCTTGAACTTCAAATGGCTACAACTTCTAGATATCAACCAAGTAGTACTTAATTTGTAAATATCCTTATTCTGTCAGTGTCTATGCATTTCCATAGTTTGAGAAGGAAAATATTCTCATCAAATCAACTCTCTAGTGATGCACTCTAGCTACACAGCCAAGTGCATCTTGTATAATATTCCTGTCATCAGCAAACACTACCAGACTTGACTGATAAGCCTACAGTGATTCATCTTCATCATCATCCATATGTCTGTGACAGCCGTGTTTGTAACTTTGAAATGAAGTAAATGTACTTGTCCGTGTCAGAATAACTAACTGTGGGAAGACAAATCCAACCTGCATCTTGGGTTGTTGAGGATGAACTCACAACTCAAATAAAAGTGATGAGTTTCATTTTGTTTGATTTCTTTTTTAGTCAACTGAATCCTTTCGATGGCCGAACCAGGATTGAACATATTGTTTTTGCAGCCCTTGAATTGCTGGTGTGCTTTTCAACAGGACAGCCAGTCCCGAATTAATAATTGCATTCGCACTAAGCAAGGTACCTTAGGTGTTTTCCGATTGATTTCTCAGTGGGCTACATGGAAAATAATTGCCTGTTTCTTAACCAATCAGATGCTAGTATTTAAGTGAGTGAGTTGGGTTTTAACGCCACTTTTAACAGTATTCCAGTCATATCACGGCATGACGGGACCTATGGCATGACAGATTAACACAAGTAATATGAAAGAATCTGGTTTTCTTTAACTCCTTTTGACTGGTATATTGCTGTAGACACTTGTTGAAGATGCATTTGTGAAATGAAATATTCACAGCTGGCAGCCAAATGCATGATACAGGTGACCACGAGATAATAACTTGAACCCTGCCAATCATTCATATTCACTGGGGTCAGACAATAGGTGTTCTGTGAGAATTCCATTACAATAGGGCCTCTGCAATATATGCTGGTTTTATGAGGTGAACTAATGGATCAGGTTTGTTTGATTGTTTAACACCGCATTCAGCTATATGACGGTGGTCTGTAAATAATTGCGTCTGGGCCAAACAATCCAGTGATTAACATCATGAGCATCGATCTACGCAATTGGGATACGATGACGTGCATCAACCAAGTCAGCGAGCCTGACCAACCAATCCTGTTAGTCGCCTCTTATGACAAGCATAGTCGCCTCTTATGGAAAGCATGGGTTGCTGAAGACCTTTTCTACCCCGTATTGTCAAGGTGGTCAGATTCCAAGACTTGGTTGATGGCGTGTCATTATACCCAAAAGGACCCTCGATCATAATATCAATCACTGGATCTTCTGGTTTGGACTTGGTTATTTACAGGTTGATGTCAAGCTCGAATATTACGGAGTGCAGCATTAATCAACAACACGGGTCTCGTTAACGCGTATGTCTCCTGTGTGGTCCAGTACGGTATATTTTGCTGTGGATGGAACAGGTATAATATACAACAAAGTCGGAATCATTTTTCTGAGTTTATTAACCACTGATGGTGTGATCCCTCATGTACTACATATAGATCGCATAAGCCATATTTACATCACAAATATACATCCGACCACAAACACAGCCAGGCTGCTAGAGAAGGGAGTAAATACCCACTAGAATAAACATCTTCCAAATCTAGTCAATGTCCTCTTACAAAATAAAGACGAGAAGGATAGATCAACAACTCATAACAAGTACGTAATAGCACATTTCAGTTGCTGAAATAGTCTGGCATTAGATTAAGATCAGTACACGGTAAATAGTATTTAATGACATGATTAGCAGATGATGGGAACTGACTAAATGATTTCTTGAATATCAGTAAATTCACATATGAACAAGTTTTGTTAAAGTGACATGGATCAAGGAAATTTGAGATCATTTACTTTTGAGTATAATTGAGATTCATTATGAGGTTAGTATACAAGGTGCTCATTCATTGATATTCATCACTCATCCTGTCCAGGTACCCACTATTCAACATGTTAACAGTTGGACTGCATCAAGCCATCAGCACTGTGAATGTCGTAACTGCTGTACTTTAACATAGACCATAGTCACAGTGGTAAGATTGGTTTACAGAACATGGCGCCTTTGTACAAAACAACCTTAGCGCTTCGATTGTCGTAAGTCTATGTTAAGGTATGGAGTTACGATCACCTTAGCGCTAAGATTGCTTTGTACAATGGCACCCAGGGCCCTGTTGCACAAAGAAATCTTAGTGTTCAGAGTGAGTGAGTGAGCTGGGTTTAACGCCGCTTTTAACAGTATTCCAGTTATATCACGGCGTGTCAGCTTAATGTGGGAGGCCCAAATTCTCAGACATTTTCCACTTCAGTCAAACCCACGAGCACAGGTATGGTGCTGACAAACCTAGAAACATGATCAGGGCGAACAGTGATCTGAACCCACAATAATATAGGTGTCTGCCATGCCCAAGGGACATGTTTAACACCTCACTCAGCTATATGACGGCAGTCTGTAAATAATCCAGTCTGGACAAGACAATCCAGTAATTGACACCATGAGCATCGATCATGCAACTGGGATACGATGATATGCTTCAACCAAGTCAGCGAGTCTGACCACCCGATCCCGTTAGTCGCCTCTTACGACAAGCATAGTGGCCTTTACGACAAGCATAGTGGCCTTTACGACAAGCATAGTGGCCTTTACGGCAAGCATAGTGGCCTGGATGAAATGAAGTACCAGCAGTGACACTAAATACAGGACACACACAGTGAATGGGTACCTGGCAAGATGAGACGGTAATATGACTGTAAACCTTCTAGTGTCTCCTACGACAGCTTGGTTTGTATACTCCCCAGGGAGTTGAAATGAAATTTGAGCGCACGCTGATCCGAACACCAGGGTGACTATGAAGTAGCGCCTTGAGTATTCACTTGGTGAATAGAATCACATGCATCATAAATAGGCATATCGGTATTATTTACCTGTTCCCCTACTTCTTTCCCTCAGTATATAGAATTGTAATGCAATGATACATTTCTGTGATTTGGTGCCCTGTTTGTATTGTACACAGGGACCAATACTTCAATCGTGTCTCCATGTCCCCATCACGAAACAAATGAAGCAATTTTGGCTCATAGCTTCACTAATTTCAATTCTTCACAAGTAAAAATAGTCTGATATGCTTGATGAAAATCCCTTTTCATATATTTTTTTTAATTACCGTATTCGACTCAATAAGCGCCCAGGGCGCTCTCAAAATTAGAAATAGGGGACTCTTATTAGAATATAATTTTGGTGAGATTAAAAATGAGGTTGAAAAATTGTAAATTTGTGGTTTATGCTGACAGCCTGAAATGATATAAATAGAGGTTATCACGCGAGTGTGTTTGGGGATGGTAAATATCCTGCATTAGGAATAAACATTGTATTTAGCGAGCCTTGGCGAGCTAAATACATAGTGTTTATTCCTAATACAGGACATTTACCATCCCCAAACACACAAGCGTGATAACCTCTTTATCATATAATGTCATTCTTTAATTCTGTGCTTTAAAATCGCTTTCCCTCTCTCACAAACATTACCGAAACATTGCGAGTTTTCTTGGAATGCGCGCATTAATATTTATTACGTCACAGGGTAAGTAGGACTGTGACAGTAGCCAATATAGTTTCAACTGAAATCTGTTTCATATACAGTGGCGAAGCAACTTATTCGCAAAACAACAGTTGTTTTTAATTGCCTTTCGTGGCAATCCATCGGTCTGTCCGCTAGAGTAACTGCCCTTTGTCAAAGGGAAGCTACTCTAACCCTAGTCTATGAGTCACGGCCACGGTCAGACGTTGTTGACAGTCGGTCTGTCCTTTCATAACGTTAAGAAGTGTAGTCAGATGTACACACAGCGACAAATCGAAACAAGGTAACAGTTCAAACATATTTCGGCCGAATCCAACCATTTTGATTTGTGGAGAAGGTTTCAAGCCACAGAGGTCTACAAGCAGAGATATGGCTACTGATCCCGCTTGGCTAGGCCTCGCGCCTTCGCAGAGTTGTTTCGAAATTTATATCTCGAAAGTTGCCAAAACTTATAAAATGCCTTAGCTACGTCACGGTTAGACACTGATTTTCAGTATATTAGACTGTTCGTTTGATAATGATAGCAATTATCCCTGTAGTTTATCCAGATTCACGATGGTTAATTCTGACTCGATCGCCGAATGGCGAGGGCGACGCCATGTTTGTTTATAAACAGTGAAAGTAGTCCTACTTGACCTTTGGTATTTGCATCTCTATCCGCATATGACCCCAACGGATATCGTTTTTATCCGTTGGCTTTATCCTGCCGAGAAACCTACCCATTATATGATAAAAGAAGAATCTGTGTGTATTATACACGATAGATATATTTTTTTCCAGAATTTAATTGCCCATAATCATGGGTGCATATAACAAACAAGTGCGTATTATACTTGAATAAATAAGTCTTGTGTACATTGATCAATCGGAAAGGGTGCTAACTGGGATTGTTCACTAGCCAATATATTAGCAAATAACGCCGTGGGTGCTTATTAGAGCGGGGCGCTTATTACGTCGAATGCGGTAGCTTAACAATATGAGCAACAATTTGTGAGGTTTGCCACAAAACCTCAGGGTGCGTTGACGATCCACAAACATACTCTTTGGCCTCTGGATTTCAGGTTTCTACAACAAATTATCAACGTAAAAAGTTTCCCCATTGACAACAATCAGTAGCACCTAGTGTTGCAGATACATGAAAACGTGAGCAATTACAGTCTGATAAATAGGAATACTTCATTGCACACAGAAGAATTGCGTGATTATAAGATCAGAAATGTACAGTCCAGATGCCAACTTGAAAAAAGCTTAAGAAAATTGTATCATGAGAGCATCCAAAAGAAAAAGGCAAGTGACATAAAATCATGTCCGTGTGTCGAAACAATCATGCGAACACACTTGAAATTCATTTCGTCATTATATAATGAAAACAGGTTCTTTCTTAACAAACACATCAAAACAGTAACACCCTTTTTGTAAACGTTCATCCGTATGAAGCAGAGTGCACCATTTAAAAAAAATTCATGTTCTTCATTTTTTATACTCCTTGCTCTTTTTCAGTAGAGGTGGGAAAATTCATATTTTCAAATCACACTGAATCATGGTGCTAACCTTTGACCTTGATCATGATGTAGCATTTGATTTTTCGTAAAATATCTCACAAATCAACAGGCAGTTTTCAGCCAAATAGTTTTCTCCTTAACCTTGACAACGATGCTGTTTCAGCTTATATTCTAACTCTAAAACAACACAAACAGTGAATAAATAACTAAACACCTACTTTAACTTGACAACACTGAGCAGCACCTACAGATGCAACAGACTAGATTTGGCTTGTAGTATTCCTTAAACAACCGAAGTAACAATAATATAATCTATTCTCTCTGGGCTGATAATACTTCATGTTAGAATGTATACACGTCTCCTAATGACTATACAAGATATACTACTAAGGGCAGACCAATCTAATTACTTCTTTTAACAACCCTCCTGTCATATTTTAGCCGTTTTTTAACAGAAAATAAATTTAACAGTTAAATAATTGTGACGAGACTGAGACTAGTCCAATTTACATAACATTGGCATTTTGACTATGAATAAAAACAATAGTCGTTACACTCTCGGTAACATCGCTGCCACCAGTGTGGGCGCAGCCATTACAAGAATCTTGAAATTTGCCCTCTAACCCCAAATGTAGTAACGTTTATACTTTTGTTTAATTCTTTGGGAATGCCATCATATTTCATTTTGAAAAGGTCTACGAATGACCATGTTTTTCAGATGAATTTACTTTGTTGTTTTAATAATCAGATTGGTTCAAGATTACAGACTAAGGGAAAATCAACCAACTTCTCCCTTACATTCTTACTATATAAATTACATGATAGTTTTAATGAAATAGAAATTCAAATTGACCAACAAAGAAAGTAATTTAGCAGGGGTAAGTGTATTGGGCGTCACGACAGTCGTCACTTTATTGTAAACATAACGGTCATTCGGTAGCGAGATCAACTCCAAGCATGGTTGTGGTCATCTATCACTGTTGGGAGTTTTGACTGGTGGCAGCGATAGTATTAGAAAGCTCCGCGGACGGGATATCGCTGTGAGGAGCTTGATTCAGTACAGACAATTGTAACTTTGTTTTTCTGTGATTGAAGGTCTTGTGAAACTATTTTTGTGCTCTCTCTTTCATTAACCCTAAATGAAAAGATAAACAAAATAAAAAACCCATTTACTTAAAAAGGTGAGTGAGCTCGGTTGATAGCCATCTTGAACAGCATTTCAGTGATATCACGATGTTACATGTTCATGTGGGGGAGAGCCCAAAGTGATGTAGGTCTGACTCATTTAGCACTTTGATGAAACCCTAAAGCACGGGTGTGGTCGGTGCCAACACACCAAACAAAAGGGGCGGTCGGGTAGCCTAGCGGTCAAAGTGTTCGCTCATCACGCCGAAGACCCGGGTTCGATTCCCAACATGGGTACAATGTGTGAAGCCTATTTGTGGTGTCCCCTGCTGTGATATTGCTGGAATATTGCTAAAAGCAGCGTAAAACCTCACTCACTCACAATCATAAGTGTGTGTCACATCTAAGGGATGCAACTCCGCACAACGAATTGCAATGCCTCATAAACTGGGCCCCTCGTACTTAAGAAAACTGATAATAAACCCAATCAGTCACTGATTTATTTATTTTTTCTCTTTGAAAGTATTTCTTAGTGTTTTTATTCCCCGGCCTTTGGACTATCTCCAAGGTCTAGTGGATAGAACATCAGCCCTGAGAGCAAAAGGTTTGTATGATCCCCGTCTTACCAAAGGCGTCAATAGATGGTACTTCTTGTTACCCTGTCTGGCATTCAGCAAGAATGGAATAAAACCAGGAGTGTTCAGCTCGCAGTCAGTATACTGTGTCTGAGCAGAGTGTCCATGTTAAAGTGTGACATGGTACCTTAGTGGGCTAGTATGATAAAACCGGCAATAGTCCGGACTAGTACAAGCAGCCATACACACACATGCACACTTGATGCACGTTGCTATAAAAAATCAATAATCTTCAACACAACATTTAACGCATTAGTGCAATAAAGCCTATTTCACCTCACCCCTACCTTTGGGTACTTTGGGGACCCCAAACTGTAAAACAAGTAATTAAATTGGTCAAGCCTCAACTAGGATCAATGTACCTTCAATCTCTTCAACAGTTAGGCTGAAAAAAAATAACAGTCTTGGTTCTCAGGCACCGCCCGCATCATCATAACATCTGCAGCTCGTTTTGTTTTTATTTCCATCCCATAAAACCCTTATACTTAAAAACGTGATCCAATATAGCACGCACTTACTTCCCTTTGCATGCACACTGCTTTAAAGCGCATCTCATGTTATGGTCATCGCGGCAGTAGGAGTTTGTGTGCTTGTTTATGCAGGGAGGCCCTTTCCCAGGTTGATTGTACACAACTGTTTATTTAGTTACATACAAGTTTGAACAAGCAAAACAAAAACAAACAAAAACCGCTGCCCACGGCACTATATTTATAAGTCTTTGCCTGAGAACCAATTCTTTTATTGTCTTAAGCCTTATGTTATCAAGACTGTCAACTGATATCACCTTTGAGTAGAAATACAATCATCTCGTTAGTTATAACGCAAAACTATCACAGGATTCTAACAGACACTGACTGGGATTCCACACAGGAACCAAACAATCAAGATCTCGCTTCTAACTCTCCTAATCATGATACTACCTGATGATGAATAACAGTGTCAGGCCGACCTTAGAAACCAAAACCAAAGCAGCGAATCTGAACCTACAACGGAATGACACACATTCCATACGACCATAAGTCCAGTTAGACTTGATTAATTAACACATGCCTGCTAAATGGTTGTTTGTAATTTGGGATTGTTACATATCATTGAAGATGGACTAAACTGACTTAGGGAACATATTTATTTTTATATATATATCTATATATTGTGATGTTAAGGAACACTCGATTTTTTTTCACATGACTATAGTTAATCTTTCATTGTAACGTTTGCATTGTAACGTTAAGGAACACCCAAATTTTTCATATGACTATAGTTAATCTTTCATTGTAACGTTTGCATTGTAACGTTAAGGAACACCCGAATTTTTCATATGACTATAGTTAATCTTTCATTGTAACGTTTGCATTGTAACGTTAAGGAACACCTGATTATTTCACCTGACTATAGTTAATCTTTAACTGTAATGTTTTCATTGTAACCTTAAGGAACACCAGAGGAACACTCAATCTTTTGATGTGATTGTAGTTAATCTGTCATGTCATGTCATGTCATGTCATGTCATGACAGATTAACTACATTCCCATCAAAAGATCGAATGTTCTTCAACTTCTTTTGTAGTATATGTATATTTTGGTTATTTTTTGGTGCTGACAAACCTAGAAACCTAATCAGGCGATTCTGGGATTCAAACCCACAATCATAGGTTTCTGAAACATTTCTGATTCAATTCTGCACAGCGAAATGAGGCGCCTAAAACGTTTTCAGCCTGAACCTTGGCATGGCTGACAGGAGGCCCAAAACAGGTCGTATAAGGATCTGTACCCAATTATCGCCTTTACGGAAAAAAAGAAGTTATCCATAAATTGAGTCCACTTTGCCCAAAACAGGTGTTATTATTGTGACCTTAGCTAGAAATTCAATTTCTTGACAAAATAAAAACTAACCCGTAAATTATATATTCCTTCCACACATTGAGATCCCTGACCTCGCTGCTGTTTGTTTCCAACTCTGAGGCAGGCCTGTTGATGCTGTATTCTGATGTTTGGCATGTTGCAAAGCGATCATGTGACCTGAGTAGAGTGGAACTGACCGTATCGTTGATAAACTCAGATATGGAAACTTTGATATACTCAGCTGATGACAGTGACAAGTTGTGAGAATAATGTCTGCATATCAATAATGTCTTTCATAATATCACCCCATAATATCGCATCCCACCAACCATTGACTCTTCTCTGGTCTCCAGTTTAAGACACAAAAATAAGCCAGATCGAGCAGTCATCAAATGCTATTTTAGCATAGCAAATCAATTGTTACACTTTCATATGAAATCAAAACAAACAAATTGAAAAAAATGTACTCATTCGTATTTCATATGATTCTGTGTTGTGTGAGTGAGTGGATTCAACGCCATTTTGACAGTATTTCTGTAATATTACAGAACGTCAGCTTCATGTTGAAAAAATCCCAAAGTGACCCACTTTGTAGATATTTACTATTTGCTTAAAACCATAAGCACAGGTCTGGGTCTGACAAACAAGGATCTTAACAGGAGCAAAACAGGATCTCCAGGATCCTGACTTGGCAAAGGGACACAACTCTGCATGGCAAACTGTAGTACCTGAGACCACTGGGAAAAAGTGTGGCTCCTTGAGAAAGTGAGTGAGTGAGTTGGGTTTTACGCCGCTTTTAACAGTATTCCAGTTATATCGCGGCGTGTCAGCTTAATGTGGGAGGAAAGCCCGAAGTGATGCAGGTCTCAGACGTTTACCAGTTCGGTGAAACCCACGAGCACGGGTATGGTGCTGACAAACCCAGAAACATGATCAGGCGAACCGGGATTCGAACCCACAATCATAGGTTTCTGGCGTGCCGAAGGGACGCAACTCTGCACAGCGAATCGCGGCGCTTTAGACGACTGGGCCACCTGTGCCCCCCTTTTTGAGAATGAGTTGTTCGTCTGTTTCCACATACTCTCTTTCAACGGGGAGCTTGCAAGTGGAATAATATCCTCGGAACTGCATTAATTAATATCATTCGCTTGACTGATTCAATGCCGTGTGTTAAGTTAACATTGCTACAGTTACCAGATCCCCCACAATTAATCTGTTCTTCATCGATCTTATTTAAGAACATATTGGAATTTCATTATTCCCTGAAATAAAAAAATGGAAACTGAAAGAAATTGGCACAAAATTCACATACAGGATGCTTGTAACAACAACCGCAACCCTGATGGCACAGAAAGAGAAGCTGGACTGCACCTCGGCCAACGTCCAACCCCAGTGTGATTATGACGTCATCCAATACTGAATGTAATTGCACAATGAGCTGCTTCCCTCACTTGGCGAATGTTTCGTAAAAAGCTATTTTCACTCTTTCGATATGATGACACAGCTTTATGGCGGGCCCCAGCTTCAGGTCGAGGTGTTCCTGTACTGTGGGCAGGGTCAGAAGAAGGAGGGCCTGCCCGTCGATCTCCTGGGGGTAAAAGGGGGAAGTAGAGATTATTGAGTGAATTTTGGTTTAACGCTGCTTTGAACAGTATTTCAGTTATATCATGGATTGTCTGCTTGATGTGAAAGGAAAACCAAAAGTGATGCTTGTCTTAAGACATTTACACTTTGGGCGAAACCCATGAGCATGGGTATGGTGCAAACCCGGAAACATAACTCATGAGTTTTGGTTCCTGGCATGCCTAAGGGGAGCAACTCTGTAGAGCGAATTGGGGCACCTTATATGACTGGGCCACCCATACCCATACCCATACCCCTTCCACAATGGGAGTTACAACTTATGATTGTAAAAATATGTTTCTATATTTATCACATATCTTACCAAGTCTCCAAGTAATTCTTGGATCAAACAAGTGAATGGCTGTCTTATGCCTCATTCAGCAATATTTCAGCAATATTCCAGCCATATAATAGCAGTATGTAAACAAGAGGCCCATAGGGCCTGAATAGGTCACCTGGATATTTACGCAATCATGACAAAATATACATTTGCATTGTACATGTATATAATACTGCAAATATTTCGTAATTTTGACTCCGTCAGCATCTAAAAGGGGTGGATGGCAAATCTGACAGCATGAACGTGTACTCTAGATACAAATGTAGCATAAAGATCTGAACCGTTTCCATGTAATGATCTAAGTTTCCAGAGGCAAGGCTGGACCCCAGGGTGAATCCTATTGGCATAGTTGTATTATTCTCTTCATAACAAACAAATGTATACAATGTATCTGTTTATTATAGGGTGGGGATAAAATCAGTTTGCATGTTATGGTCAAGGTTCTTACTCCTTTGGGAGTGCCAGACAGATGAACAGAAGGACCAGTCGTGGTATCATATGTGTATTTGTCTTGTTATACTAAGCAATTACATGTATACATGTATATGGTAATAGGGTGGGGATCTCAACTATTTCCAAGTTTTCACCTGAGAACTTAATACTTATGGGTATGGCAAGACCACAAGCTCAATACTAATATCATGATTGTGTTTGTCTCTTTATGCCCAGCAATTGTATATATGGTTATGGGGTGGGGATCTCAACTGTTTGAAAGTTATGACCCAGGGGTTAAGTCTACAGGGGTGGAGCAATCCCCTCCCCCCCGGGCCACACTGGCAGCATATGTGCATTCCTCTCATTATACTAAGCAATTGTATATATGGTTAATATGGTGGGGATCTTAACTGTGTCCAAGTTAATAAACTCTTTTTAACCCTGCCTCTCAGGCCCTGGGGGGTGGGGGGTGGGGGGTGGGGGGGGTTGGTAAGCCTTTCTATTTGTACAATTTTGAATCCTCACCACCAGAGAATGCTTCCAACCAAATATGGTTGATATCTATCTTTTAGTTCCAGAAAAGAAGTCGTTTAATTCAATATAGCCAAATTACCCCCATTTGGCCCTGCCCCTCAGCCCCTGGGGTGGGGTCAGCCCTCCATTTGTACAATTTTCAATCCCATTTTAAAATTTCACTAATTTCCAATTAGTGGTCCAGAAAAGAAGTCGTTTGAACAAAATTGTTGATGTACGGATGGACGGACGACGGATGCCATGGTATGGCATAAGCTAACCCTGGTCCTTTGGACCCGGTAGCTGCTAGTAGACAAACCAGTGTTTGAAATTGAGTAACATTCAACAACAAGCATAGATTTCTTGGGACTTATTCTTGGGTCAATCAGTTCTTTAACAAAGGTCAAGGTCAACTCATCCACTGGAATAAGTGAGTGAGTGAGTGAGAAACACACTTGCTACAAAGCCAGCCAGTTCCTGCCAACTCACCTGTTCCTTGAAGAGCCTGGCTAGGTGAGCACAGTCTGTTGTTTTGATGAATTCTACCACATCACTCAGTGACCACTTCAGTGGGTTCTTCTCCAGTCGGAGTATTTCCTCTTTCTTCACAGATGAATCTTGATGTTTCTAAAGTGAACATAACGATACATAATAGCTACTGATTCAAGGACTGTTTCTGAGACTGAATTAATTCAACCAACAACTGGTGCACAGTGTAATTAAACAATTTTTCTTTGTTTTAATGCTACACTCGGCATTATTCCAGCTATGTGACAGTGGCATAACAATACTGAAATCTGGATGGGTCAAACCAGTGATTGATATTGTGAGTGAGTGAGTGAGTGAGTATGGTTTTACGCCGCTTTTAGCAATATTCCAGCAATATCACGGCGGGGGACACCAGAAATGGGCTCCACACATTGTACCCATGTCGGGAATCGAACCCGTGTCTTCGGCGTGACGAGCGAACGCTTTAACCACTAGGCTACCCGACCGCCCCGATTGATATTGTGAACAACGATCCACACCTCCAAGATATGATGACACGCAATCAACCATATCTGACCTTCTGATCCATTGAATTGCCTCTTACAACTAGCACAGGTTCCTGGGGACCTATTCTAACCAGGGCCCACTTGCACAAAGCGATTTTAGCGCTAAGACTATTGTAAGCCAATGTTAAAGTATGGGAGTTACGATCATCTTAGCGCTAAGGTCGCTTTGTGAAAGTGGGCCCAGGAATGATGGGAAACTATTGCATTGGAGAGCCAAAAATAACATTAGCATTTGACATGAATAACTCATTTTGGAAATTATGTCTCAACCTACATCATTTCAAAATTAAAATTACCTCAAAACAGTGTAGTGATACGTATAATATCTTAGAAAAAGTATAACACTACATATTAGATCCAGCTTCATGTGTCATTCCTCCAACACTTGAGATGCGAAATTACATCAGAAACAAGCATGAACCTCTCATATCCCCCACCAATACCGCCATTTTCAGCCATAGTCAAATGAGTTGCCATGGAAACTCGAAAATAATTTTTGAAAAATCCCCAACTATCAAAAGGCACCAGTTCACCACTAGGCCTATCTATGTGCCAAGTTTGGTTAAGATATCTCTCATGTTTTTTTAGTTCTGCTCCGGAAACGATACGTGACGGACAGCACCCATTCCTATATCCCCCTTCCACTTCGTGACGGGGGATAATAAATAATACAAAATCTACTAACCCGGGACATCCCGCTGCCATGTTTAGAGTTCATCCCAAGTCCAAGTGCACTTTGAGACTTGGTCACGATTGAGCTGTTGCCATGGTGATGTGAGGAACCATGATGGGATGTGAGCATGATTTTTTTGTGAGTCCTTCGTTCGAAGCTATATTTGGGCAGTTTGGCTCCCCGAGTACGAATGTCTGAGGGCGGGGGCACGTGGTGCGTGTACTTCCGTTTAATCCGCAAGCCCTGGCTTTGTTTCAAATCTAAGTCTTTATCTTTGGAACCATTGGTGCTGGTGCTATCTACAGTCCTGGTGTCACTGTTAACACTGTCTTTGTCATCATCGATGCAGTCATCGTTCTCATCCTGCGACGTCCGCACTTTCTTGGTAACAAAGTTGATCTTTTTTCTTTTCCGTCTTTTGCCTGGTTTCTTGGGGCCGTCCTCCAAGTTTGTGTGACCGCCAGGGGGACGTCCTACCTTCTTCTTCTTCTTGCCATAGTAATATGCTGCATAAACACACAACATACATTTGAAATACAGATGGACTTGCTGAAGATCTCACAATTTGTCTTGTTTAATACTAGGGTTGTCACAATAAATCGAAATATCGATATATTGCTATTGGTAAGCACTTAAAGTCAATAAATCGATTGTTAAATCAGTTTCCGATCAATAGCATCGATTTCAGTTAGGAATATCGATAGTTCCGATTGTATTTACCATATCAATAAAATACATGCAATGCTGTTCAAATTTGTTTTTCTTTTGATCATGAATGGTAGTAATTTACACATGGTAATGTGGAAGTTTCTTTTTCTTAAATTATTAGGGTAAAGAAAAAACAAATCAGTCATATCTCAAACTTTACTTTTTATTTGTTGTTATAACATTCAAAGGAAACTTCAGTTCCAAGGTTTAATTCACCTCCATCTAATTCAAATCCATCTAAAATGATACACTGAAAACTATCGATATTTATTGCAATAGTTGCTTGCAATATCAATAGTTATCGCAACAGTGATTTCCAGACCAATAATCATCCCTATTTAATACCTCATTCAGCTATATTCCAGCTGTATGAGAGCAGTCTCTAAAAATCAAGTCTGGATCAGACAATCCAGTGATTGATAAATGAGCAACTGTCTACACCATCAGGGTACGATGACACTCATTGATCCAAGTCATCGCGCCTGACCACACAGTCCTTTTAGTCGCCTATAAGTCAAGCATAGGTTCCTGGTGACCAATTCTAACTGGGAAATGCTGACTGGTTAATCATAAAGTCATCTCATAAAGAGAAAAAAAAAGTAGGATGTTAGTGAGTGAATGAGCTTCATCCAACTGTATGGAGTTATAATCAGAGTTGAGAATTATCATAATATATATGAAGTTAATGCCGAGGATGAGCATAAACTTTTCCTACTTAATTACTAATGTAGCTCCCAGCAACTTTCACGGTCTTTATTCAAATTAAGTCAAAATAATACATATCTCAAAATTATCCTACTATCCTTAATCACTGATGCCTGACACAGTCCAACAGGATCTCAGCCAGTGCTGGCAGGAATTCATTGGAGGTCAGGTGAGGTGATTTATAGTGCTAGCCCACTGAGATACCATGCCGCAGTTTAACATGAATACCCCACTCAGACACAGTATACTGACTCCGAGCTGACCAGTCCTTGTTTTAGCCCCTTAATGCCAAGCGCCAGACAGGGTAACAACAAGTACCATCTCTTTAACATCTTTTGATATGACGTGGCCAGGGATCAAACCCCGGACCTGGAATTCATTGGATAACGAGTGTCATGCAAGAGACTATCATGACAACTAATGTCACTGTTCAATTTGTTTTTGTTTACTTTTTACTTCAAATCAAAGTGTGTTTTCCTAGTTTCAGTCAGGCACATTTTCCTTAACCTGTCTTAAAAAATGGCCATCATATTATTCAAACAACATGCGGTTGGAATTTGGCGTTAAACGGTGAATTCATACAATATCCCTACTCCACTGGTGACTGGTCGTTGTGTAAGTATCTCCGGACTAGTGATGAAGCAGACTGTTGATTGCAATCAAAAATGTCCTAACGATATCCAACACTTTTGGTCATGGTGTAGAAGAAATATAATCAAAATATGACAAAATTAGGAAATTATGTCCTAATTGTGAGATGGAATGGGGTTTAACGTCGCGTCCAAGATTATTGCACTTATATAGAGATGCACGTGTGTGTGAGTGTGTGTGCGTGTGCGTGTGTGCGCTTGTACTAGTCCTGACTGATGCCGATTTATAGTGCTAGCTCACTGAGATACCATGCCGCAGTTTAACATGAATACCCCACTCAGACACAGTATACTGACTCCGAGCCGACCAGTCCTTGTTTTAGCCCCTAAATGCCGAGCGCCAGACAGGGTTACAAGTACATCTAAACATCTTTTGGTATGATTTGGCCGGGGATCAAACCCAAGACCTTCTGCTCTCCGGAGGACACTCTACCACTAGACCACGGAGGCGGTCCTATGTCAAAATGATAGTTGTCTAGCAAAGTCACTACTTTGAAGACAAATGCAGAATACTGGGCCTCTTCCATAGGCTCCCTTCTACCCATTTATATTTTTATTCATTAAGAAGCCAGTGAACTGACTGAATGTGTCAAGGATAGCACTAAGATAGCTTCGAGGAATGGGGCCCTGGGCTGTTTGTTGTTGTTTGTTGTTTTACGCCGCACTCAGCAATATTCCAGCTAAATGCCGGCGGTCTGTAAATAATCGAGTCTGGACCAGACAATCCAGTGATTGACATAATGAGCATCGATCCACGCATTTGGGATACCATGACATGCATCAACCAAGTCAGCGAGCCTGACCACCCGATCCCGTTAGTCGCCTTTTACGACAAGCATAGTCGTCTTTTAAGGCAAGGCAGTGGTCTGGAAACAGGCACAAGACCATGGAGTCCCCCTTCAAGTTTTACAATAGTGGTTTGGTCAGTCCAAAATGAGCACTGAAACCTTAAGGTACAAGTTGGCACGAACACAGCTGCTCAACCAATAGCATCGGAGAACAGAGGGGGGTCAAGGGTCAGCTGGCAACATTCCTTACTGTATTTGGTCTTGGTGAGTTGGGAGCAGATTTCTGGACATTCTGTGGTGAAGAGATGCGGGCTGATGAGGTTGGGGCAGCATTCCAGCTTGATGCAGATCTGTCGACAGAACTCCTCCAGCTGCGACGTGCTCTTGCAGATCTCCACCGTCGCCCGGTAGCTCTTCCCCTTGTACCTGCACATCATGAACTTATACAGAAACCAGGGGAGATAACCAGTGTCTGACACATATCTACAAGCCACTAAAGATTAACTGGGTAATGCAGATTTATGTTGCATATAAGCAAATGTGTAACTTATCTTTATTGCCATGTAAAGTGATGTTATATTTACATGTTGTTCATCACTGGTCTTGTCCATTGTCCATGGCCTGTGCTTTCCGTTCAATCACGTCAAAATACAGTGTAAAAAAATTAGAATAATTCAGTTCAGTGGATGTAATACAACAGTATAATTTCCATGTGTGTCCTCATTTTAACCACTCAATTACAATTCTAACCATGTCATTGGCACCTAAATACAAGGAATTTCAAACACTTGGCATCGTCAAAAATGAAAAAAGAAGAGTTTAAGGCTTAAAAAAATAAAAGATTTGGTTCTAAGGCAATGACTTTTGAAAATATAGTGCGGGCATGCGGTGGTTTGTGTTTTTTGGCTTGTTCGAACTAGTATGTAACTAAATAAACAGTTGTGTACAATCAACATGGGAAAGCACACAAGCTCCTATTGCAACCATGACCATGAGATTAGCAGTGAGTGAGTGAGTATGGTTTTACGTCGTTTTTAGCAATATTCCAGCAATATCACGGCGGCGGACACCAGAAATGGGCTTCACACATTGTACTCATGTCGGGAATCGAACCCAGGTCTTCGGCGTGACGAACGAACGCTTTAACCACTAGGTTACCCGACCGCCCCTGAGATTAGCAGTAGAGCAGTGTGTGTGTAAAGGGAAGTAACTGCGTGCTATATAGGATCACATTGTTTTTAGGTATAAGGAGTTTTTTTTATATTTTCTTGAAAATGGAAATAAAAACGAAACGAGCAGTGGATGTTATGATGATGCGGGCAGTGCCTGAGCACCAAGACTGTTATTTCTTTTTAGCCTAATAAAGGGTTCCTGCTATATGATTTGGCTGGTTGGTTTATTTATTGTTTAATGCCACACTCAGCAATATTCCAACTATATGACGGCGGTCTGCAAATAATCGAGTCTGGACCAGACAATCCAGTGATTGACATCATGAGCATCGATCTACGCAATTGGGATCAATGACATGCTTCAACGAAGTCAGCAAGTCTGAACATCCGACCCCGTTAGTCGCCTCTTACGACAAGCATAGTTGCCTCTTACGGTAAGCATGGGTTGCGGAAGACCTATTCTACCCCGGATCTTCACAGGTTTTGAAAAACAGTTAAAACATCCATCATGATAACTCACTTGGCCTTCAACACTTGCTGATGCATGTTGGGATTTGGCGAGCCCTCCATCTGAATCTCGCGCAGCACCCTACAGGACTTGTAGGCCACGTTGATGAGCATGGACAGCACCTCCTTCATGACCAGATTGATGGGGCCGGGACCCACACACTTGGGCAACTCCGAGATGCGTCCCTTGCTCAGATAGGGGCCAGAGAAGCAGCGATGATTGAAGTAGATCTTCGGGCACCAGCCACTGCCTACAGGGGGGCAAGATGGAAGTCATTTATCAAAGGAAAGTCGGATCAATTGTCAGTCCAGGTTGGATTCAAGTCATCAAACTTCACTTTGTTCTCTCACATGTATGATGTGAGTGAGTGAGTGAGTGAGTGAGTGAGTTGGGTTTAACGCAGCTTTTAACAATATTCCAGTTATATCGCGGCGTGTCAGCTTAATGTGGGAGGAAAGCCCAAAGTGATGCAGGTCTCAGACGTTTACCACTTCGGTGAAACCCACGAGCATGGGTATGGTGCTGACAAACCTAGAAACATAATCGGGGCGAACCGGGATTCGAACCCACAATCATAGGTTTCTTGCGTGCCCAAGGGACACAACTCTGCACAGCGAATCGCGGCACCTTAGACGACTGGGCCACCCCTGCCTCCATGTATGATATGAACAGGGCTTGTTCAGAGCCTGATGTTCAGCCCCCAAGACTGCAGAAAATGTCAGTAAATTTGAGTTACAAATTTCCCAATTCATGTTTATAGTGAGTGAGTGAGTATGGTTTTACGCCGCTTTTAGCAATATTCCAGCAATATCAAGGCGAGGGACACCAGAAATGGGCTTCACACATTGTACCCATGTCGAGAATCGAACCCAGGTCTTCGGCGTGACAAGCGAATGCTTTAACCACTAGGCTACCCAATCACCCCAATTCATGTTATATATTAATAACGAATGTTATGGGTTTGAAGAAGTGTCTTAATTCACTGACCATTTTGAGCAATATAATACCTTTTTCAAAATTGCATGCTAAGAGCAAGAATGAATCCCTGGTATATAAATATCAATCTAAAAAACATATACATGACGTTTCACATATTGAACTAATTACACCATCTAGACCCGAGAACTGTGCCACCAAGCGATCTTAGTGCTGCTTCCAAGTCTATGTTGGGTAATGACAATCGTGCCGCTAAGATAGCTTCAAGGAAGGGGCATTGGAGTCCATCTTTCAAAATCTCAAGGCAAGTGAGTTAACTGACTATGAAAGTCCAGTTTCCACCCTTGCCGAACTAGGCTGGTATTATGGAGTTACAATTTGGTTCGTAAACTGTTGTGCAGATTTCGGTCGATTGCAGGATTTGCAAAGCATGTGCACCGCCAACTCGTTGTCAACAGATATTTTCAAAATCTTTTTATGTTTTTAATCAAGGTGCTCACCTGATTTGATGCATTTCGCGATGTAAGACCCGTTTTATCACAAAATAGATCTTGATTATCGAGCAGATCGTCCTGACTTTTGTTTGAAGCAAATACAAGTGATACGAGGGTAGGAATCTGATTGGTCCATAGGAGAGGCTTAGAAGGGATATAACTGGTAATAGCCACTGGTGGCACTAAGATTGAGCCCAGGAATTCCAGCCTAGTTCGGCAAGGGTGGAGCCTGGACTTTTAAAATTAGTTAACTCTCTTGCCTCGGAGAGATGTCTTTCAATAGCGTGTATGGTTTGGTCGGTCCACCACCCATTTCAAATGTCAGGAACGTCTGTCTCATTCGGACTGCTAACCTTTTTGAGGTTGCATGATTAGAGAACACATTCAGACTTTCACTCTCCAGATCTCTTAAACACAACATGAAACCCCATTTGTATACTCCCCAGGGAGCTGAGAATGATTGTTGAGTGCACACTAATCCATTGACTGGGGTAATAATGTCTAAGCACTCAGAGCATGCCCTCCTTCGTTGGGCAGCTTCTGCAAATGATAATGCCCTGAAAAATAGAGTTACCCTTATAATACTATCACAGCATTCCAGCAGATCCCAATGGATCCCAATGGATCCAAGACCTACCTCCAGACTCCCCATTCTTCACCTGGGAGTAGGACTCACTCTTGTTCTCTTCATTCCATGGTCCCTCGGCAATTCTGAAAGTATGTACGTACCAATAAAAGTAAAACTGCATAAAGAGAGAATAGGTCGGCCATAAGTCTGTAAGTGTGTGTAAGTGTGTGTAAGTGTGTGTGTGTCCACACTTTCAGTTTGTTTGTTTGTTGTTTAACGCCGCACTCAGCAATATTACAGCTACATGACAGTGATCTGTAAATAACTTGTCTGGACCAGACAATCCAGTGACTGATATCATGAGCATCGATTCACACAATTGGAATACGATGACATGCATCAACCAAGTCAGCGAGCCTGACCCCCTGATCCTGTTAGTCGCCTCTTATGACAAGAATAGTTACCTTTTACGACAAGAATGGGTTGCTGAAGACCTATTCTAACCAAGATCTTCACAGGTCTGCTGCTTTCAACGTCATTTCATTACATCACAGCATGTCAGCTTTATTTGAGAGGAAAAGCAGACGTGATTCAGACTTTTACCACTTTCATGAAACTGCTTTCAATGTGATTTCATTACATCACAGCATGACAGCTTTATTTGAGAGGAAAAGCAGACGTGATTCAGACTTTTACCACTTTCATGAAACCCACAAGCACTGGCATTGTGCTAACAAACCTAAAAACATAATCAGGTCGAATCTGGGATTCAAACCCACAATCATACGCTCCTGACACATCTAAGGGACACAACTCTGATTGTGTCACCTTGAGTAACACACTCTAGTAACACTATCATGGTCAACATCAAACTTACTCCGGCTGAACGACGGCAACTCGTTTCTGTATCGGTCGCTTCAAGCCGAGTTTCCGTGGGGGTTTCAGCTGGTAGCCATTGCTTTCACACCAACCAACAGGGAACAGGTTCTGGGACTCAATACTCTCAATGTGACTGGCAACAATCTTCATACTGATGTCCAGGTGGATCCACATCAGGCCATCTACGATCTTCGTGATGGTGGCTGCGCAGATCTGATTCTGATTGTCGGGGTTTACAGCTTCTAGCTTCATGCCCTTCTCAAACTCATGCACTGGGGGAGTCTGGAAAATGATTTCAAACATTTTATCACCACAGGGAAGGTTGGCCGAAGCAATGGCTGTTTGGGCTTTGACAAGCCAAGGGGTAATTGATACATTAATCAAATTGCCAAAATTGGTCCTGGACCATCCTACCGACAGTCCCTCCTTAACGTTGCCGAATATTTAATAAGTTCAGAATTCTGTACTGGGATTTGAAGTATTCAGCCCTTACAACAGAGGACTGGGATTGGAAGTATTCAGCCCTTACAACAACAGAGTGCTTGGATTTGAAGTATTCAGCCCTTACAACAACAGAGTACTGGTTTGAAGGATTCAGCCCTTACAAAAACAGAGTGCTGGGATTTGAAGGATTCAGCCCTTACAACAACAGAGTGCTGGGATTTGAAGGAATCAGCCCTTACAACAACAAAGTGCTGGGATTTGAAGGATTCAGCCCTTACAACAACAGAGTGCTGGGATTTGAAGTATTCAGCCCTTACAAGCCGATACTGAGCAGATTTTAGAGACATCATAGCAGGAATAATTCATACAAAGTTTCAGCCCTATAGGCCTTGTAGTTTCAGAGTCAAAATCGTAAATAATGCACTAATGGTAGAAAACACGGGGGTACATAAAAGACAGACGTCCAACAGGAAGAAAATTGAAAACATGCTAAGTTAAGGACATTTAAACCCTACCAATTGTTCCTCTCCACAACTTACCAGATCAAACATTGCATCAGGGGCTGACTGAGCATTACAGTAGGCCAGGTATTCTGACCAGCTGAAATCAGGCTTGGACCAGCCTGAAATACAGAAATAGCGTAAATATGTGAGAATGTGGAAAATATGTGATAAATGTATATAGAATCATATTTGAATGAATTTGTTACTAAAAGTCAAAATGTGGATCCTCCCTGATATCATATTCTAATTTAACAAGAGTCTTCAGGAGATGACATATCCCCCCAGTCTGGTGCAATTCAGAAATGGAGTTTGGCTTCTTAAACCCTACTTCTGGTTCATTGCCATTGGATACCTTTATTTTGATGATCAGTGATGAAGGAAAGAATAATCAGGTTCAGTATTAGCCAATATTGGCAATCATCAAACAGCCCCAATTCACCACTAGACTGATCAGTAGGGCAGGTTCATCTCGAAATATATTCAATGGTTTTGGAGTTGTGCTTCCGAAACAAGCACTTCCCTCATTTTTAGCATAATTCCAACTTAAAAAAAATATAAATCCCCAATTAGGAAAAAGCACCAGTTCCCCACTAGGGTGTTTCAACAAGAAATATTCAATGGTCTAGGAGTTCTGATCAGCAAACGGCAACACATGGAGGGCCGACGGACAGACATGCTGATCGCAGTTTCCTTGTTTTGAATAACAGTAGGATAAAAAAAAAATATGGATTAATTTGCATCCTTAGGCCACAAAGAATTAATCATTAGCTTTCAATCCATTTGTTTAAAATGCAAAGCAGGAGGGACTTTATTTTATATATATATTTTTTTTTTAATTAAACAAACTGTTCATGGAATCTATATACATCAACCATGTTCAGTAGTGATGTGTGCATGCGTGTGTGGTGTGTGTGTGTATGTGTGTGGTGTGGTGTGGTGTGCATGTGGTGTGGTGTGGTGTGGTGTGGTGTGGCGTGGTGTGGCGTGGTGTGGCGTGGTGTGGTGTGCATGCATGCGTGGTGTGCATGTGTGTGGGGTGGCGTGGTGTGCATGTGTTTAGGCGTGGCGTGGGTGTGGTGTGGTGTGTGTGCATGCGAGTGGTGTGCATGTGAGAGAGAGAGAGAGTGTGTGTGTGTGTGTGTGTGGTGTGCATGTGGTGTGCGCATGTGGTGTGCATGTGTGTGTGTGTGTGTGTGTGTGTGTGTGTGGTGTGTGTGTGGTGTGTCAGTGCATGTGTGTGTGTGTGTGAGAGAGAGAGATATTATACTAGTCCACACTCATTCCGATTACATAGCGCTAGCCCACCGAGATACCATCCCGCAGTTCAACATAGATTCCTTACACAGTCATAGTTCTTGTGGTAACACCATAATGCCAAGCTTCAGTGATGTGTAGTGATGTGGATAAAAATAATGTGGACTTCCACAACTAGACAACCAACCTGCAGGGTGCGTGAGACGGAGCCCTTTGCACTGGCACCAGTGGATGGGGAAGATGTTTGGGCTGTTGGCATGACAACTGAACTGTACACGTTTACTGGAATGCCTCTCCAAGGAGTCTATCTCCACCAGGAAGTACCGGCTGTTGAAGATTTGGATGATAGTAGCAGGACAGATCTGGTTGCGGCTCAGTGGATTCAACCCCTCGATCTTCCAGCCTTTTTGGAATTTGTGGGTGGGGATTTCCGGCTGATCCTAGTGACAGAGGGAAGGTGTCGTGACTTTGAATGCACAAGTTACATATTCGTCCTCAAGTCCGTAGCAAACGTCAGTAAACAATTCCTCAGAATTAGCAGTAACATTAAAAACACCCAATTTTGAACAATATTTTCCCAAGTTGCCTGCCGAGGTACTGAGTTTGGAATCCCAGATAAATCCCTAAGTTTGTATTTGACAGAATTTAAAAGAAATTACTCTGATTTTTACATTTATTTTCCATATTTCACTGTTTTAGGACAGATCGATAATTATTTGAATAGATTTGTATTATTTATTTCAAAAAAATTATTTTTTCTTTTATTTATCAACTCGGTGACATTTGTAATTGTCCTCACCTTGAATATGTCTGCAGGCAGTATCTGGTCCTGTGTCATCTTCAGGCCTTCTTCCAGAATCTCGTTAATCTCAGCCTCGGAGCATTTCATGAAGGACTTTTCTACTTCTGAAACAAACATGTTCATTTCACATCAATATACAATATCAGTACATTGGACCAACTTGTTATTAATATATGACACGAGACATCATCTAACTGTTTTCATCCATACCTAATATTTACATCAGACTATTCCCCGGCAAGTACTTTAAAGTAAATCATGACTTACAATCCCCCTGTTGAGGTACAACAATCGTAGATTCTACAACTAGTTTGTATATTGCATATATCTTGCATACTGCAATGTTATAGTCTGTAACAATTATGAACACTTATCTTGCAAAGTAAAAAGTCTGCAACAATTATTTTGCAATGTGACAGTCTGCAACAATTATCTTGCAATGTGAAAGTCTGCAAAAATTATCTTGCAAAGTGAAAGTCTTCAACAATAATCTTGCAATGTAACAGTCTGCAACAATTATCACCAATAATCATGCAAAGTAAATCTGTAATAATTATCTTGCAACGTAACAGTCTGCAACAATTATCTTGCACTGTAACAGTCTGCAACAATTATCTTGCAATGTGAAAATCTTCAACAATGAACAACACTAATCGTGCAAAGTAAGTCTGCATCAATTATCTTGCAATGTAACAGTCTGCAACAATAATCTTGCAATGTAACAGTCTGCAACAATTATCTAGCAATGGAACAGCCTGCAACAATTATCTTGGCATGTAACAGTCTGCAACAATTATCAACAATAATCTTGCAAAGTAAGTCTGTAACAATTATCTTGCAATGTAATAGCCTGCAAAATAATCAATTACTATCTTGCAATATAATTCTGTAACAATTATCTTCCAAAGTAAAATTTGCAACAATTATCAACAATTATCTTGCATTGTAATAGTCAGCAACAAATATCTTGCAATGTGAAAGTCTTCAACAATTACATGTGTCAACATTTATCTTGCAAAGTAAAACTCTGAATAAAGATATACTGTGAGATCTGTAACAGTAACAGAGGCCAGTTTCTCTACCTTTGGGAGGCTTGTATGTGTACTTCATCTCCTTGGCCCAGCCAATGGGATGGAGGCTCTCATTCAGGTAGAACATCCAGAAGTCATGTGTGCCTGACTCCACGCCTTCATAGCGCAGGTAGAGCCTGCCTCCAACGTTCTCGATGATCTGTACGACCCACACGTTCGTGGGCTTGCAGACGTCCTGGATCTCTAGTCTCATGCACTGTTTCAGCTGATCTACAGGTGTCGTGCCCGTCATCTACAAGGGGACAAACAGTTCAAGCACAAAATATTCCCTTCACCATAACCCCTAAATATTTCGTTATTGTTTACTTCTGGATTCTGGCATAAGAGTGAGTGAGTTGGGTTTTTACACCGCTTTTAACAGTATTCCAGTTATATCACGGCATGTCAGCTTAATGAGGTAAGAAAGCCCAAAGTGATGCAGGTCTCAGACGTTTACCACTTTGGTGAAACCCAGAAGCATGGGTATGATGCTGACAAACCTAGAAACATAATTGGGGCGAACCAGGATTCGAACCCACAATCATAGGTTTCTGGCGTGCCCAAGGGACGCTACTCTGCACAGCGAATCGCGGCGCTTTAGACGACTTGGCCACCCATGCCCCCGCTGGCATGAGAAGGCACAACACTGCACTGCAGAACACTGATTATGTCCCTCATGTCCCTTTCAAACCAGAGGTGAGCTGAAAGGGGGTTTAACATCGCACTCCATATTATCACACTTATAATATAAAGCAACATGCACGCACATGTGTGTAGCTGCTTGTACTGAAATGGGGTTTAACATCACATTCAAGATTATTGCAATATAGCAACGTGCATGCTTGTGTATCTGCTTGTACTAATGCCAGGCACCAGGCAGGATAACAACAAGTATCTGGTATGACACGGCTGGGGATCGAACCACCAACCTTCCGCTCTCCGTGCTGACACCCTATCCCTCACACCACAGTGGCCGTCTTTACAAGCCAGACCTCAGGCTAGCATGTCAAGTGCTGTACAACTGTCATGGAGTTTCCCACACACAGCAATGTTCCTTACCTTATCCAGGAGGTATGGAGGGGCCGTCCTGGCCCCCGTTAGAGATGCTACTACAAACTCCTTCCAGTCGCTGAATTTGTCTTTAATGGCTGAAGACAAAATTGAAGGAAACATCTTTTCAGAGCAGTCTGTGACAAAAACATTTCTAGATTTCCGTATTTGACGTAATAAGCACCCAGCTCTAATAAGCACCCACGGTATTATTTGCTAATATATTGGCTAGTGAACAATCCCAGTTAGCACCCTTTCCGATTGATCAATGTACACAAGACTTATTTATTTGTGCATAATACGCACTCGTTTGTATTTGCACCCTTAATTATGGGCAATTAAATTCTGGAAAATATATCTATCGTGTATAAAACACACAGATTCTTCTTTTATATCATTTCAGGCTGTCAGCATAAACCACAAAATTTACAATCTTTCAACCTCGTTTTTAATCTCACCAAAATTATATTCTGATAAGAGCCCCCTATTTCTAATTTTGAGAGCGCCCTAGGCGCTTATTACGCCGAATATAGTAAACTTGACATCAATTTCAGGTGCTGGAAGATCATTACTATATGAATTATTGTTAGTTGAGTTCTCTTGTTTGTTTGTTTGTTTATTTGTTGTTTAACACCGCACTCAGCAATCTTCCAGCTGTATGACAGTGGTCCGTAAAGAGTTCTCTTGACAGCACAGAATATTCAAAGACTTAAGCTAGAGACTATAGTGGCTTGAACTGCAGACTCAAACAGGTTGTGTTTGTTTGTTTGTTTGTTTGTTGTTTAACGCCGCACTCAGCAATATTCCAGCTATATGACGGTGGTCTGTAAATAATCGTCTGCACCAGACGATCCAGTGATTGACATCATCAGCATCAATCCACCCAATTGGGATACGATGACATGCATCAAGTCAGCGACATAGTTGGATACTCTAAAACAATTTATCATCATCATCATTTTTATTATCATTTAGGATATTTATTTACCACTAATCAACATACCATCAGGAGGCTGAAGAGTGCGGCCATTACTCGAACACCATCCCACTGGATGGATCTCGGAGGTCATAAGGTCAGCCCAGAAGTCAGCAGACCCATCCTCTTCATAACCATCATAACGTAACCGTAGCAACTGACCACATGACATGATGACTGATGCCACCCAGTATGTGTTAGGTGATGACTTGTTTGGGACTTCTAGCTTCATGCCCTTCACAAAACCACTCTGTAGACTGCACTCCACCTAGAAGCAGACATGAAGAGTTCCAGACGTCAGCTCACAAGAGGGTAACCATGGTAACAATCCGCTGAATGTTTAATCCATGTCAAGTGTCATGTCGTGTCGTGTCGATGTGTGATTCACACAATTGCCTCTTACGACCAGCTTTGGTTGATGGGGACCAATAATATTGTTTGTTTAACGCCGAAATCAGCATTATTCCAGCTATATGACGGCGGTCTGTAAATAATCAAGTCTGGACCAGACAATCCAGTGATTGATATCATGAGCATCGATCCACACAATTGGGATCGATGACATGCATCAACCAAGTCAGCGAGCCTGACCGCCCGATCCCGTTAGTCGCGTCTTACGATAAGCAGAGTCGCCTTTTACAGCAAGTATGGGACCAATAATAACCTGGAATTTCCAAGGTCATGGCGCATAGAGTTGTTGAGGAGGTCTCAGGTGGTACTATATACACCCTACCCCAACATTATCAGACACATCTGCCCCACCCCTACTTACATGGGTGAAGGCTGTGGGGGGTACACTGGTCGAGCCGGTCTCTAGTAGATATTCTTCCCAGTTGAACTCGGACTGGTCATATTCAACCGGAATACCATCTACAATATCAAATCATCAAGTCTCAATACAACCAAGGAAGTGAAGACAAAATGACATCCATATACAGGTATGGACAGGATGAATGAAATCTGTCTAGTCCATTATTCTTATCAGACTTTTCTAGGTAATATTTCTGCACTTTCCCATTAATTAGTCTCTCCTCAAAATCCTCATCCTCAGTGACTTTGTCCAACACTGCTGTGATTTCACAGGATAGTTTTTACATAATTTCCAAATTAAATGATTAACAAAATGGAAACAATTACTGCATATCTTGAAATAAACGCGATCGTGAATTTAATCCAAAAAATGTGAGTGGTCTATGCTCGCCTTAAATAACCTTGTATTTATGTCTCCAAATGACTATCAACAATAGACGTCCCCACTGCACACTTTAGACAGCGGAAAGACAAAAACGGTTTATTGAGCAGCAGTTGTAACAAGTGTTTCCTGTCACAGAGCTCCAGATAAGCTTTGGTGCCGTGGGTATTTTACCCATGCATTTTAAAATCATTGGGTATAAGTAATTCTATCTGGGTATTCAAATTTCTGTTACCCAGAAGTTTTTACACATGTGGGTATTTAAGTTAAATATTTAAAAACACTATTCATCTAGTTCCTGCAAACTGGTGTCGTGTGGGTTCGAGAGCTTTATAGGACTCAAAAATACCACGATACTTCCACAAGAAAGTGTGTTGGCAAATGATTATGATGTAACTGTCATCGTGGAGTTTGGCAAGGTTGATGGAATGCCCGTTTATAATTTCAAAATAAGTTGCTGATTTGCTAATCGAATACGCAGGGTTACTTCACAATATTTTGATGATACGCACAAGTTTTATTTTTGTAGCTTATCTGTAATGTTCGTTGCATATTTGATACGCTTGGATTTTATTTTACTGCGTATTTCTTCATTTCTGATGCGTATTTTACGCAGATAAGCAGCTTATCTAGAGCTCTGTGTCATATTATGTCAAATTTATTACCGGTATTTTTTCGCCATGACTCTCTGAAATTCAGTTGTCAACAAAAAGCATACATTTCTTATTCCAGTGATGCTAAGCATTTGAGGGAAAATGGGTAACAACAACTCACCTTCGTTGTAATCAGCCGTATCGATCATACAGAATCGAGATTTGTCATCAAGGTCATCCAAAGATTCAACCTTTGGATCCACAAGTTCTGTATTGTCCTCCATTGCTGGGTAGGGTGACTCTGCCTTTACTTCCTCCAAGGGCTTCTGTTCTGGAAGGGAGCTCTCTTCCTCCTCCTCTTCCTTCACACTGCTGGCATCAGGGGCAGCTTCCTCGGTCACGGAATTGGACTCCTCCTCCATCTTTTCAGAATCGGATGGAACAGGACTTGGTTTGGGACTTGCAACGTCTTCTACTGGTGCTGGAGAGTCTTCAGCGTTTGATTTGACATCCTCTTTGGTCGAATTGGAGTTCTCACTATCAGGCATTTCAATATCATTCTGTATGCCTCCATCATCCATGGAGGTTATGTTTAAGATAGATTCCACGTCTGCCAAGTCACCCATTTCCTGTTTGGGAGTTTCATTACTAAAATTGCTTTCGGATTCATTACCCGACTCGGCTATGTTCTCAAAAATCAGTTCTTTCGGAAGCAATGCTGGCGCTGTGATGGAGTTCAGGGAAAATGTGTTGGGCGAGGCAGCAAGTGGGGTGACACTGCCATTTTGAGGCGCTCCCATGAACGGGTTGGCCATGACTGGCTGCTGCTGAGCACTCATTATGATTGGCTGAAGTTGACTGAAGGCACCAGACAGGAACTGACCTTGACCTCCATTAGGAACAGCCAAAATTGTCTGGCTGATCGGAATCCCAAGACTTTGTGCAACAGTCGTGCAAATTTGTCCGACGGATATTGGTTGAACGAATGGATGTCCAACAGCACCAGTATTCACATTCATTGGAAAACCGAGGGTGACATTTAGCGGCGATGGTGTCCCTGGCGGAGCCTGCTGACTGGATGAGAAAGCTGACGACAAGGACGTCTGGGGAAAACAGAAGCTCTGGGGGATGGTGACGGCCCCAAGGGACTGGGCACTCAAGAGACCCTCGGGTGTGATGGGACTTGTGATGGCCGCCATTGATGTGGCTAGCTTCATCCCTTCTACAGCATCTGCTCCGGACACAGGCAAGTCTGTCATGGAATCATAAGAAATCATCAAAAAGAAACTCTAAAAAATATTTTAAAAAAACAAAAACAAATTACAACGATAATGTTTTCAGTTGACAAAACCATTTTCGAACACCATTCATGCAACCTTCAACAGGTATCCTCAAATCTTCTTACAGCAAGGCAACGCATCAGATCAAGATCTGATTTTAATGAGACTGATATAAAACCCAATCTATTCAAATTTGAAATTATACATTTTTGCCATCCTGAAAATGACTGAAATACACTAATATGTGGACCTGATAAAATTAATCATAATTAATCATATATTAATAAAAGAACTCATTCTCTACCAAAATCCTGACTTACAAGAACCTGCATCTTTTTAGTACATATTATCTTAGATATGGCAGATGAAACAATTTATATATCAGGTAAAAGAAACTAAAAAACAAATTCCATTTGCATAAGATATCAATTCAGAATACAACAGCAGAATTCAATTTTCAATTTCAGTCTTCACAAATATGTTGCGCCTTCTGCTTACTGGGTTTATTGATTTTATCCCTCAGAAAATCTCAGCATGAAAACATGAATGCTGTACAATCTGTACACAATATTCCTGTATACAATAATTATGATGAAACTGATTTTCCAAAGATTAAACATGAGTAGGAAAAAAACATAACTCTACACTCAGAGCAATTATCTATTCTTGTTTTTTTGTTTGCTGTTTATCGCCGCACTCAGCAATATGCCAGGCATGCGACGGCAGTCACCAAACAACTCAGACAATCAAGTGACTGGCATCATCAATTTACACAATTGGGATACGATGACATGCATCAACCAAGTCAGCGAGCCTGACCACCCGATCCTGGTAGTCGCCTCTTACAAGATGGTTCGACTCAATAAATTTTTCCGTTTAACAGTTTAACGCTAGTAATGTACTTGAAAGATCATTATGTGAAAGCAGAGACTGTAGTTATTACAATCCAATCCAAATGCATCAGATATATCTCAAATGACAAGACATCAGAAAGGCCTTGAGACGGTTGCCATAGAAACATTCCAGTGAAAATCTAAAATGTCTAAGCACGGATCACATGACAATGTGGCTCTAGAAACTTAACTTTGAAAAAGGACATCATGAAAACTGAATCAGAACACCATATTTATAATACCTGAACGATAAATTATCTCTAAAGTCAACAAGAAGCAAAAAACAAATTTTTTTCTGATTAAGCAAGTTCATTGTGGTTCCGACCAAAACATAAAATGAAGGCTGCAGGTGAAACATTTAGCCCTTAGTCTGTCACATCCATAAACAAGGGAGGTGACTCTTACAAATAGACCACCTCATGATGTTGCATGGTAGTTTACAGCAAAAATTATGATTAATCGTTAAAAGGTTCCGCTGGATTGCTATTTTCAATTTATAATAATGAAATTTGCGTTGTTTTCATTGTAATTCCTGCATTCTGATCTGCTAAATTGGTCACATGTTATTGCATTCATTTCCGAATGAATGTAAAAAAGTAAGCCACGCCCACCGAGGCAGACTACTTTTATTACTACGGAATGTCGGAGAATCCCAATATTACAGTTGAGTTTCTGCTCACGTGAATTGTCCTGCACAGGACGTTTAGCGAAATTCATGCATATTCATTGGCCAAACTACCCTTTGACACCAAAAGCCGAGAAGGAATCAAACGGAAAACCTCCTCGCTCGCCTGCCTTTTTCCCTGGGTAACACAAATATCATGTCTTCGGGTTTTATTTCTAACCTGCATTTTTCGAAATTGTGTCTTCCCGTTCTCAGGGAACTAATGTTTGAATCTTGCAGGAACTGACCATGTTATTTGAAACAGCCGCTTTCTCCCGGACATATTTGTTCCGGTTCGTTACAGTCTGACTGTTGCAGTTCTTCTCGCCTCTTGGCTTGATTGACAGGTCCTAGAAACTTTGTTTTGATCCTACTCTTCGTTGATTGGTTCTGACTTTGTGGGCGTGTCAAGTTATGTACATAAATTAAACAATCACCTGATTCATGTCACGCCACATTATTTATTCCTAAACCTATAATGTTTATCAATCTCGTCATGTTTGTCTGCTTTGATATATACAACTGTTTTGGACTAAATATTGTAGATAACATGTTTTCGTTGTCATATTTAATTATAAGGACTGACTGTGTAGTTTTTTCGGTTTATTGAGGTATGAATCGAAAAACCGATGTGAAACTTTTGTAAGATTCATACAGTTTGCACATCGCTTTTTTGATTCACACCCCAATGAACCGAAAAAGATACACAGTCAATCCTGATTTAAAACACTGATCATGAGTGCTTTAAATTTTCAAATTTTATAATTCATCATCACTAAGAGTGTTCTGTAAAGTGGTGCCAGTCAAAAAGCTCATCAGTGACCCAAGACCAAGAGTTGTTGATTGGATGAATGCACTGTGAACAAGTATACAAACAAATTATCAAAATACAGTAAACTACATTTATAGCAAACACGTTTATAACAAACAGACCAATATAACAAAATTATTTCTTGGTTCCGGCCATTTGTTGTATATGTGCTGTATATATACTTATAACGAACTACGGTTATTACAAACTAAAATTAGTGGTCCCCTTGAGTTTGTTATAATCTCAGTTTACTGTAGGCACAATTAAAACAAAACCCATCAACAGGTTTTGAATAGTTTAATTTCCCACTGTTGGAAAAATCCCAATCCAAAATATCTCTGGTTTGATGTGTGATCCGATGGCCCAAAATCTGATGCCATTCACATAATATGACGAGTGAGTGAGTGAGTGAGTGAGTGAGTGAGTGAGTGAGTGAGTGAGTGAGTGAGTGAGTGAGTGAGTGAGTGAGTGAGTGAGTGAGTGAGTGAGTGAGTTCGGATTAACACCACTTTTAACAGTATTCCAGTTATATCACAGCGTGTCAGCTTAATGTGGGAGAAAAGCCCGAAGTGATGCAGGTCTCAGACATTTACCACTTCGGTGAAACCCACGAGCACGGGTATGGTGCTGACAAACCAAGAAACATAATTGGGAACCGGGATTCAAACCCACAATCATAGGTTTCTGGCATGCCCGAGGGACGCAACTCTGCACAGCAAATCACGGTGCCTTAGACGACTGGGCAACCCGTGCCCCCACATAATATGACTGAGATTAATGTTTGATGTGAAATCAATCCTTGGACATTGATACAACAAGCAATGTTACTGGGCAAATGTTAGATACACACACATCAAAGGCAATCTGCCCAATGTAACATGAATACTTTGGGGGATTCAAATTCTTACTAGTCAACAATTTCTCAAATGCTATCATTACTCATGCAAATCTTCAGAAAAAAAACAAATTGTTCTCCTTGAATGTTATCGGCAAACTAAATCCAATATTCCTGAAAGATTTTTTTTTTTTCTTTAAAAAAATTGTAGTTGAAAACTGAGTTTGTCTTGACATAATGGCTTTACCAGTAGTTTTCATTGACTTATGAACAAGAATTTGCAGCAGCTTGCATTCACCACAGATAATTATCTCCCAATGGGTTTGTTAAGATCGTAAAACTACTATTTCTTCATTATATATGGGGCGGTGTGATAGCCTTGTGGTTAAAGCTCTTGCTAATCATGCCAAAGACCCGGGTTTGATTCCACAGTGTCACAGAATATTGCAAAATATCAGTGTAAAACCATACTCACTTTTAACAAGATAGATTTTTTCAACAAAATACAATAGGATTGCTCACATATCTACCTTGAATCTATAAACATGTCAAAAAACAAATTGAGAATTAGAAATCTCACAGCACACCTAATCAATATAAAATACAAATTCAGGTTTTAACATAATATCCACTTAGCATGCTTACAGTTTCTCTTTCTCAAGCTAATGCTTATTTCGAACCTACATGACATTGTTGTTTGATGAATGAGAATGGAACGTTTTTTTCCTAATAACGCAGAAGGGTTGTTAAATCGTCTTTGTTTTAATTGCAATAGAGCTCAGGCTTACCATGTCCTTATCCATGGCTGAAGCTAGCTGAAACGAGATCTCTAGCAACATCAATTCTAGCAAGGTAGGGAGACTTCAAACGTTGAAATCACCCTCGTTAACTTGATTGGCAGAAGTATTGTGTTTTTTGCGACCATCTTAAACTACTAATTGTATTGTTTTATCATGTTATCAATGGAAAGCATTGTAATTTCAAATACATCAAAGGACAGTATAAATCATTTATACACAGAGTGGCAGAGCCCGTAGCTCACCTAAGGGATTTATCTACGATTCTAAACTACGTACCAATGGCAAACAAATTGGAAAAGAAAAAAATCATTATTTTGTTCAAAATTCTGATTTTTTAAAAAGGAATTATTTTCCTAAATTCTGAGGTATTTTACATAGTATTCCAATCTCATTAAAATCAGATCTTAGTTCTCGCTATCGTAAGAGAAAGATCTGAGGACATCCCATTACGGGTCACTTCAGACCAACCTTTCGCAAACTTTGACCGACCAATGGAATGACTGACAAGAAGTCGACATAAGCCAATCAGAAGACAGCTTTCCTGTGCTTTACGGCACTAATTTCAAATTGTCGACTACGCTTCAAAACATATTTTGACAAATTCTCGCTTACAAATTTGAAACCTAAACAAAAGAACATTCTGGAATGGCTAATCGATAGTCTAGATTGTATGGATTCAGTCGTTAAGCCAGTAACTATCGTTCGGAATACCCCGTGTAAAGGTTTTTGAGGTTGCATGATTAGAAATCACATTCCGACTGTCACTTTCATGATCTGGTATGCGACGCTCTGATTGGTTGGGTGAAAGATCGTTCTGACCTGACCCATAATGGGATGTCCTCAGATCTTTGTTAAGCGGTAGCAAGAATGAAGATCTGTTTTTAATGAGATTGCATTGCATTCATTGCTATAATCTAAACATAAGCATAATTTCCATCTATTATTCTATTGACCCTGTCGTCAGTAATTTTATCAGGTACCTCTACAAAGCCACAACATAAGTCATAAGTATACAAACATGAATTGGGAAGTTTTCAATTCCATTTTGGAAATTTTTACTGACATTTGCTGCAGACGAGGGGCCGAATATTGGCCTTTGAGCGGGTCTAAATCAATCCCTACTGCTGGTCATATATCACTAAAGTGGTCAAGATATTTGCATTCACATTGGTCCAGGTGAGCTAAAAACTCCATAATGCCCTGACATTAATAGTCAAACTGCATCACGCAAATATCTCATTTTTCACATTATTGCTTACGAGAACAATACCCTTATCCCAGATAAGTAAATTTGTATTCATTTAATATCCTCAAGTAAATGTTCAAATGAACTATCACATAAAACTGCACCATTTTTGTGAAATGTAAATTGGCACTAAATTTCAATACCTTTAACTTTATTGGATTCAGTAATAATTAATCATTTTGAATATGACAGCCATTAGCAATTATCATATGATCAGTTTTGTTTTCTGTTTCTATTAATACAATATTATATAGCAAGATAAAGACTCCATGTAACATTGTTCAACTTATAATTACCAAACTTTTTTTTATTTTTACTGTAGATATACCTATTAATGTACAGTGAACTACGGTTATAAAGAACTCTAATTTTTGTTTGTTATAACCATAGTTTGTTATAAGCATATATACAGCAAATCGTCTGGACAAAAAAAATATGTTTGTTCTATCCGTCAGTTCGTTATAAGAATGTTTGTTACAAATATAGTTTACTGTATTTTCAAATAAATAAACTACCGTATTCGACGTAATAAGCACCCCTGCTCTAATAAGCGCCCACGACGATGTTTGCTAATATATTGGCTAGTGAACAATCCCAGTAAGCACCCCTTCCGATTGATCAATGTTCACAAGACTTATTTATTCGTGTATAATACGCACTCATGTGTTATATGCCCCCTTAATTACGAGAAATAACTTTCTGGAAAATATATCTGTCTTGTATGATACGCACATACTTTTGTTTTGTATCATTTCAGGCTGTCAGCATAAGCTACGAAATTTAGGATCTTTTAACTCTGTTTCATTTACCAAAATTTCTAATAAGAGCCCCCTATTTCTAATTTTGAGAGCGCCCCAGGCGCTTATTACGTTGAATACGGTAATTACTTTACATAATCATAGATATGGCCTCTTCCTGAGCCAAAGGAGTTAACTGACTGTAAAAGTCCAGTTTCCACCCTTGCCGAACTAGGCAGGAATCTCTGGGCTTGATCACAGCACCACCAGTGGCTATTACGAGTAATGTCCCTTCTATGATCCTCCTATTGACCAATCAGATTCCACCTCTCATATCACTTGCATTTGCTTCAAACAAAATGGCGGCGCCCGGACAAGACATTCAGAGTGATATACACGATGTATATTACCAATAAAACAGGTCTCACTTCAGATGGTTCATCAAATCATGTGAGCACCTTCATTAGAAACATGAAAGGATTTGGAAAATGAAGTTGAAATTTCAAGATGCTATGCTGAAATTTCAAGATAATAAGATGAAATTTCAAGATAATAAGGTTGAAATTATAAGATTTTAATTTGAAATTTCAACATAGCATCTTGAAATTTTAACTTACTATCTTGAAATTTCAACCCAAAAAAATAAACAAGTGGCCCCAAAAGGCTTCCATTGAACGCAATGTAAACAAACCTAAATAGTCATGATAATTGACAACGCAAACCAACCAACAACACTGCTCATCCTGCACACTTCATATCTGTGCATATGGAGACTCTCAATCATATATTTTCTGAGTCCCAGGCCTTAAAATTCAGGTTCCGGGATGACCACTCTACCAACAGCAAATAAGAGACATATGCATCAAGCCTAGTGCTTATCAAATCCAAATTCACTACCCTGGTACCCAACCCCCTATTACACCAACCTACCCGCTGTAGGTCTCAAGAGTTGGGTAAAATCTGTTTTATTGGAGCCCTGGCAAAAATTATTTAGATACACGTATGAAATGGTGTGATCATACATGCAGTGAAGTTGACTGAACCTTTATATTACCTCAAAATATAAAAGTGAGTGAGTGAGTGAGTTGGGTTTAACACCGCTTTTAACAGTATTCCAGTTATATCGCGGTGTGTCAGCTTAATGTGGGAGGAAAGCCCGAAGTGATGCAGGTCTCAGATGTTTATCACTTCGGTGAATCCCACAAGCACAGGTATGGTGTTACCCGTCCCAACCCTACATATCATCGATGGAATTTCCTTGATCATGTTGATTGAATCAACACAAAGATTGAATGAGGAAAATTTAACATGGACTGTCCAAACATTGTTATCAGACCCGAAATATTACATCATAAATCATAACATACTTTAAATTAATTAATTTCGACATTTCAACATCCATACTCTACAGAATCCAGTGGAACAGCCACTGGATTTTACATGCCTCCATTAATAATTTCATGCATACAGGAAGCAATATTTGTCATCAACTGAAAGCATGACACGATGCCTACCGTAGTTCACATCTTGAAAGGGTAACATTTCTATGACCAACATTCTTGTAATTAGTACAAATTGTCCCTTCCAACATGAAAATGTTTGCTGAGCATAAACGTTTCACATGGAGAAATGTTTTCTAACCTGTTTTCGCTCATGGCAAGGCAGCAACTAACTGGCCATGTTGATTAAATAGCAAGTGAATCAATATTTTTCAAACATGAATGGGAGCACATCACTAGCGGGATCGATTATTTTGAGCTCCTCCAACATTATGTACAGTGGCAATTTCCATCAAAAGATCCTTTAAAGCTTGTGTGTACATGTAATAAGGGGCTGGTCATTTCTGATGGGGGTGGGGGCCTTCTGGATTGGTCTTAGGACGGTCATAGTTTGCTCCCCGCCCCCCATTTTATGAGACATTTTATCACAAACCCCCCTCCCCTTACAAATGACCAGTCCCCCCGAACACTGTTCAAATGTATAACTGGTTATTTGAAAAACATAGAAGTGTCATTTCTTCAAGGCCTCCCCCATATAATTGTGATAAGTTTTACCCCCCTTTTTGGATCTCTTATTTTTTCATGACCACCCCCCCCCCCCCACACACACACACACACACATAATCATGATAATAAATCAACATAATAATTCAAAATTTATGTTCAGTAAAAATTTCTTTGCATTATTTTACACAAGCACTTCCTTGAAATAGCCAAGCTCTTCCATGAAATAGCCAATCATAATGTTTTCCTCTCTCTTCTTCAAGCAATACGTGACTCACACAGACATGTATCTAATAAGTCACAAACATCTTTGATGTCCACCAACACAGCCTTTGAAATGTTAAATTAAAGTGAACTGTCCTGATCTGATTCATTCTCTAAGGCAAACTGTTAAAAATGAAGAAGGTAAACCTCGGAACAGACAAAACGCTTCATAAAACAAAGAGCCATCAGAACTGAAACATGGCATTCTCTGATGACGGTTTGATCTGGTGGGGAGGCTCACTTCCATGGGATTTATTGACAGGAGACACAGTTTCATCAATTCAATAGTCCATGATGAGTTTCATGGCTCTGGTTGGCATGGCAACGGCATGCTTCTATCACATTTTCCAACATGTAAATTAGCCATTTCAAGGAGACGTTTAGAACATTTGCAATATATATTTGATAAGGGGGACTCCATCGATCAGAAATGTCACAGGTCTTGTGAAAACACGAAAAAAGTACTTTGCAAGACTTCTTCCCGAAGATTATCAGGTTTTCAACAACAAAAACAAATAAATGCAAATTGATCAGTTATGTCCAAACGTACAGAGTAAAAAAAAGAATTTACTTAACTTATCTTATGTATATTAAGTAATAACCTCTTTGTATAGTTAATGAATACCCAAAATAGCAACAGTACTTTTAGACTTGCAACAAGAATGACAAAATATTCCCCAGAAGAAAATAAACATGTACAATTAAATCAATGACAGATGTACAATCCAAATATTCAAATCTTGTTCCACATTGGTGACAATTTCCTGTATACAATGACATTGTACTATTGTCTCATGGCCATAAAATAAATTTTGCCTGTCCATGAAACTTTATCTGGACTATTTTAATTTTTTTTAACCATTGTTAACTGAAGAACATGCAAAAATATAAGAGTAAATTTGCAGGCATTATCTAGAATTCTAAACAAAGTGCCCATGGCAGACTAATTGGGAAAACTTGAAATGTTTGCTCAATATGGAGTTGTGTTAATAATCCCATTGTCCTAAAATCAGAGTGAGTGAGTGAGTTTGGTTTTACGCCGCTTTTTACAATATTCCAGCAATATCAAGGCGGGGAACACCAGAAATGGGCTTCACACATTGTACCAATGTCGGGAATCGAACCCGGGTCTTCGGCGTGACGAACGAACGCTTTAACCACTAGGCTACCCGACCGCCCCCTAAATTCAGAGGTTTTAGAACATTGTATTCTGTGCAATGATGTAAACCTAAGCATTAAGCCTCTTCCCTGTATTGGTCCTGCTATCAGTGATATACAAGTCACCTCTATAAAGCCATAGGACCCGTGAAGATTCCGGGGTAGAATAGGTCTTCAGCAACCCATGCTTGCCGTAAAAGGCGACTATGCTTGTCGTAAAAGGCGACTGACGGGATTGGGTGGTCAGGCTCGTTGACTTGGTTGATGCATGTCATCGATCCCAATTGCGTGGATCGATGCTCATGATATCAATCACTGGATTGTCTGGTCCAGACTCGATTATTTACAGACCGCTGTCATATAGCTAGAATATTGCTGAGTGCGGCGTTAAACAACAAACAAACCAACCAACCAACTATAAAGCCATAGCATTAATTATAACAATATTAACAAGAAATGGGAAATCCTAATTTCAATTTATTGACATTTTCTGCAGACTTGATCTGACTATTAGCCTCTGAGCAGGTCTAGATGAAACCTGACAGTACAGTAGACTACACTGTATTCTACACCTTATCTGAATATATACTTCTGATGAAAATTAAAGGAACAAAAGATTAAAATGTTTTTGTTTGTTTGTTGTTTGACGCCGCACTCAGCAATATTCTAGCTATGTTAGAGGTCTGTAAATAATCGAGTCTGGACCAGACAATCCAGTGATTGATATCATGAGCATCGATCCACGCAATTGGGATCCATGACATGCATCAACCAAGTCAACGAGCCTGACCACCCGATCCCGTCAGTCGCCTTTTACGACAAGCATAGTCGCCTTTTACGGCAAGCATGGGTTGCGGAAGACCTATTCTACCCTGGATCTTCACGGGGTCTGAATGTAGCTATCATAGGGGTGTATATTAACAATACTGTGGCAGTGCATCTGAACACAGCATCTAATCACACACTTAAAAATGCCTCCGAGACAGTATCTCAATGAACAGACAAAATATAGAATTCTCTACAATAACAGGAACACAAATTTCAACATCTACCATTAAAACCAACATGGCCACATAATCAATTAAAACTGGGCTTAACCGAATTGAAAGGCATATTATTGCAGATGACTATTATGGAGTTGTACAGGATTTCTAAATCACCTTGAAGTTTGATTTAGATAGATAGGTGACAAAAATGGCAATTTATTGTTGGAAAATATTCTGTCTCAGTAATGTAAAAATCCCTTGAATTCGTTTCATTGTCAATACAATCTTTACCTTTGGCGATATGAAAAAACTCATTGTCATTCTGATTTTTTTCGATAATTTTGTATTCTTAAGTCAGCGGATCCAGAAATCAACCAAAAACATGAAAGGCCTAGTGTATGTTTGAGACTACTGAAAATTAATTCTTAACCTTGTAAACAGCATATTTATTTACTGTGACTACAAATCAAGAACAAAATGGTTTCAATGTCATGAAGGGGGCACGGGTGGCCCAGTCGTCTAAGGTGCCGCCATTCGCTGTGCAGAGTTGCGTCCTTTGGGTACGCCAGAAACCTATGATTGTGGGTTCGAATCCCGGTTCGCCCAGATTATGTTTCTAGGTTTGTCAGCACCATACCCGTGCTTGTGGGTTTCACCGAAGTGGTAAACGTCTGAGACCTGCATCACTTCGGGCTTTCCCCCCACATTAGGCTGACACGCCGTGATATAATTGGAATAATGTTAAAAGCGGCGTAAAACCCAACTCACTCACTCAGTGTCATGAATCATGAATCATAATTGACATTGGTGTTTAGGTGGTGTTTGAAAAATAATTAGTTGCAAATGGACAGCTGTACTTGTATAACATGTGTATATACTGTAGGTGGAAATGTTTCCAAAAGGCAGGTATCCATAGCAACAGCAAATATAATGCAAAAAGGAGATGTATGCTTGATTCAAAATAATCTTTCAACCCTTGCTTCAAAACATTTTTTGGGGAAAGGAAGAGCTTAGCAACTATCTTAACCACAACAAATTTTATTCAGACCAACCAGAATGTCCTGTGAACAATATATTTTGGGGGTAAAACCTGGATAAAAAATGTTTTCAAGCATTTTCTGAAACAGAACATATTTTCGAAAAAATCTCTGTAATCCAAGGGAATAAAAACATACTCAGAGCAACCAATGAGTGAGCAAGTTGGGTTTAACGCCACTTGTAACAATATTCCAGTCAGTTTCATGTGGGAGGAAAGCCCGATGTGATGCAGGTATCAGCCATTTACCACTTTGGTGAAATCCATATGCACGGGCATGGTGCCGACAAACCTAAAAACACAATCAGGGCGAACCTATACCCCATAGGTTACTGGCGTGCCTATGGGACACAACTCTCATCAGCAACGGCACCTTAGACAACTGGGCCACCCGTGGCCCTGAGAACCGAAGAAATACACACAAGTTCTAAACACAAGAACATCTTACCAGTTGAACAACTGTTGCACATATCATGTTTCAGCTGATTACATAACGGCAAAGAGCAACAAGGAAGTTCTTGATGAGGATAATCTGTTCTGACAGAACAGAGAATGTGATTAATGCTTGGATTACCCCCCCTGGGGCAGAACTACTAAAGATAGCATAGTTTAGTCCTAGACAAATTCTGCAGTCAAATTATCAAAATTCTGCAGTCAAATTATCAAAATTCTGCAGTCAAATTACCAAAATTCTGAGGCTAAAAATTACGAACTTCTGCGGTAAAAACATAACTATTTCTCCCTCAAAAATTAATACAAACTCATTTTTTTTAAATGATAATTTTAATATCTTGCATTTAGATTCAAATCAAAATCCAAAACCAAATGATTCCACAACTGTCATCATCAACATTTATCAATGGATAAGACATAAAATTATTCAAATAAATATGGATAGTGTCACTGATATTTACTTATGGTTAGATGTAAACAAAGTTAATGTAGTCATAATACAATAAGAACGTGAGTATTTATTGTAGGAATTAATGAATTTATTGTAGGATTCATATTTTCTGTTTGATTCCTATGTAAAATGCTTGTGCATCATTCAAGTGCAAAATTAGATAAAAAAAGCTTTAAAATGATGAAAATTATTGTAATGATTTGATAAAAAAGAAGACAAATTCCAACATTTTTCAGCAATTCTGCTGCAAGTAGCATCTTCTGCAAATCTTTCTGTGATCGAAAAATCACAGAATTCATCTAGGACTGCTATTTATGATGAGCAAAATCTATTGAACATGCTCAACTTGTATGCCTAGCAACTTTTTCAAAAGTCAAAGGTTTTCTGTATCCAGCCAAGCATTCCATCTTTACAGCTTGAAAATATGGGTAAAAACTCATGATGGAGCTCGAGGATTTCACCTGTCCTTCCCTTGATATTATCATATTAAACACTAAATAATGGAATAAGACAAAAAAAAACATTAACTAAAGTACTGCTTTATTTTGATGACTGTTTCAAGACATTTTACGGAAAGCATAGAGACAGTGGTCAAAATAAAAGTAAAATAAAAATAATAATAATAAAAATGTCATAATTTGTATCTTAAATCTGTTAAAAGTATAGACTGTACAGTGAACATACAAAAACAGTAGTTTGTTTATTAAAGTAAAAAATAAGGGCTATTTCCTTTTTCATTATCGACATACTTTGAATTTGTTTCCATCAAATGTGCCGCAGAAAGAAGAAAGCATGTATGTGTGTGTGTGTGTTGCCTGTACTAGCCCAGACTAATGCCGTTTTTCTAGTGCTAGCCCACTGTTTAAGGACCCATAGGAGTACCCAGACAAGTGGATAGTCACGTGATATATTGTTTAAAGACAAAAATTATCTAGACCTGTATTTTAAACTACAAGTCACTAATCTTCACAGTTCTTTCTGACTACTACGCAAATTCCGTCTGACTTTTATATGTTGGAATAAAAACAAAACTTCCCGTCAACTTCAGTGTATACACCAGATTGTTTTTTATGTGTATCTAAACACATTTTGCCAGGCCTACGGTCAAACTTTTCTCAATCGAAAAGTTTGTAACCTTCCTCTTGAGACCTACAGCAGGTACCCGGGTAGTAAATTTGGACTCGTCCCAGCCCTTACGCTCAGTGTTCGTAACTACCGGTATGCAAGATACCGTTATGCATTTTGTGTCGCTAGATAATGCATCAGATGTGCATTTTGTACATAATTTATACAACCCAGTACAGGAACGAGCATGCTTGATGACCATTTGAAATAATTCTAAGGGATAATTTGAAAGTCTATTCATCAAAACACTGCACAGCCTGTGAAAGTAGTCTGCTATGTTTGAATTTAGCCCTGCTTGAACAAGACAAACTTGTTTACTATATTTACATTTTCTGTCCGTTTCAAGTTGTTGAAAAATTGAAGCATTGAGAACTGGTCCATAGTTACAGTAAACTACGCTTATAACGAACATGCTTAAAACGAACTGACGGATCAGTCGGATATAACAAACTATTTCTTGGTCCCGGCCATTTGCTGTATATATGCTTGTAACGAACTTCAATAAGTGGTCCATTTGAGTTCGTCATAACCGTAGTTTACTGTATAAGTCCTCAAATGCTGCTTTTTCATGAGGTTTGTTTGTCTGCTGTTTAACGCCGCACTCAGCAATAATCCAGCTATATGACGGCGGTCTGTAAATAATCGAGTCTGGACCAGACAATCCAGTGATTGACATCATGAGCATCTTATTTCATGAGGACTACCATCGTTTAATCTTTTCTTGTCCTTCAGCACAAACTAGTAGTGTAGTAATGAATCTCAAAGGCTGATAGCATGGGAATATCTGCTTTTGAACATATTGCAGTTAACCTTGAAGTATTGGACATAACCTAAAGAGTCAAATCATGCTTTCAGAAAAACAAAAACTTCAAATTGCTAGAACTATGATTAAGTATTGTTACGAAATTGCCAGCTGAATAAACCTTATTGATAAATTAATTTGGGGGGGAGCTTTTCTTAGCGTTAGGAATTGGCACTAATCCTGTAGTCCTCGCCAAACTGCCAAACAGTTAAGGTATTCTAATGACTAGTAGAAATTTACCCTTTGGACGGGTTTTGCTATATATTATCATTCTAAGGACCAGTTGGCTAAAACTATTAGTTTCTATCGCTGGTTCACTCCTAATATCATGTGAAATAAAGGTACTACCCGGTATACATCTTATTGTGAAACTTGACATATCAAGTACATGGACCAGCCATTTGTTCCATTGTTGAGTGAGTTAGGTTTAACGCCGCTTTTGACAGTATTACAGTTATACCACGGCGTGTCAGCTTAATGTGGGAGGAAAACCTGAAGTGATGCAGGTTTCAGACGTTTACCACTTCGGTGAAACCCACGAGCACGGGTTTGGTGCTGACAAACCTAGAAACATAATCGGGGCGAAATGGGATGTGAACCTACAATCATAGGTTTCTAGCGTGCATCTAGGTATGCAACTCTGCACAGCGGCGCCTTAGATGACTGGGCCACCCGTGCCCCCCGATTTTCTTGGATGAAAGCACTAATGAGATTTACTGGGTGGTGTTGTACCAAACAATCTTAGCGCTACGACTGTCATAAGTCTATGTTAAGGTATGGGAGTTACGATCACCTTAGAGCTAAGATCACACTCTACAACAGCACCCGAGTCTATTAGTCAGTCCGGACACTCGACGAGAAATCAACTAATTGCATGGAACATATTAAAAAAAAATTGTTTGCGCTGTTGACAAATATTGAAGTCTGTCTGGATCATTTGTAGTTTGTTTGTTCTTTAACAGTGCGCTCAGCAATAACAATCAAGTCAGGACCAGACAATCCGGTGATTGACATCATGATCATTGATCTATGCAATTGGAATACAATGACATGCATCACCCAAGTCAGCGAGCCTGAGATCATTTGTAGCTGGTAAATCAATTACCCTAACCTGCAGTGCAATCTGGATAACATTGTTTGTTTGTTGTTTAACGCCGCACTCAGCAATATTCCAGCTATATGACAGTGGTCTGTAAATAATCGAGTATGGACCAGACAATCCAGTGATTAACATCAGTAGCATCAATCCACGCAACCAAGTCAGCGAGCCTGACCACCCGATCCTGTTAGTCGTCTCTTACGACAAGCCTTGTCGCCTTTTACGGCAAGTATGGGTTGCTGAAGACCTATTCTACCCTGGATCTTCACTGGTCAATGTGGATTAGAAGAAATTAACAGAGATACTTTTTAATAATAACACCTCAAAGTTTTGATGTTTTTGTTTGTCACATGGCATCATATATTTTTTTATCACTTCTTTCAAACAGAACATGCAGTGAAATTGTTAATGTGCTAAGAAAATGGGATCACTGTGAAAAACTTCACGGATATATATTATTTAACACTTCCCACACACATATTTTTGGACATTTTACCCCAATACGCATCGGTTTATACATTTATATACCATATTCATCGGTCAGACACAGCTACAAACTGCTGCCATTGCCACAAGAACTCTTACCTGTAGTGTATCTTTCATAGTAAAATTACAAGTAGATGAAACTCCATTCTAAAAATATGTTACATCATTTATAATTTCACTCACCTGTCATCCCTGTACCGAAATGGGACTGACCCGGTCCGGGTGCTGTCATGGCCAATATCTAGCAACCCTGAAACAGGATGTTAACTTAAGCAACAATTTTCAACCAAGACATACCAAGTTGATCAAAATATTTTCTGGAAGAAAATCTTCTTTCAATTCAGATAAATATTTTATACCTGTACATTTACTGACTGAAATATTTACAAGTCATGCATCCATAGCCCAGTAGGAATTGACATTCTCTTTATCTATCTGAAATTAAAATCTATTCTTTTGAGTTTAAGCAAGAGGAGCTTTCATTTCTATCACTGAACCTGATGCTGTGACACAATAAATGAAACACTAACGATGAGAAATATTTGTTGCCATGTCAGGGTCATAACCTTTAGAAAAAAATTGTAAAATATTCTAATTTTTCTTTCTGACACAAAAACGTGTTGTATTGATCAAAAAGTAACACATGGCCAATCATAAAATATAACAGAAGTTAATGTGTTTATAATTCCAACTGAAAGCATGGTAGAAAAGATATATATATATCTTGGCATATCTTTCCTATTTCCTCACAGCTTTAACAAGGAATATAAATGTTGCAATCTATTGTACATGTTTCCTTATTCCTACTTGTGATTTTTGGTTTGGTTTGTTTGTTGTTTAACGCCGCACTCAGCAATATTCCAGCTATATGACGGCGGTCTGTAAATAATCGAGTCTGGACCAGACAATCCAGTGAGTGACAGCATGAGCATCGACCCACGCAATTGGGATCGATGACATGTATCAACCAAGTCAGCGAGCCTGACCACCCGATCCCGTTAGTCGCCTTTTACGACAAGCATAGTCGCCTTTTACGGCAAGTATGGGTTGCTGAAGACCAATTCTACCCCGGAATCTTCACGGGTGTCCTACTTGTGAAGACACATTCAGCAGTGTAAGAGAAGAAGATGGAATCATGTGTATACCAATAAATAAATATTTTGACTGTATCAGTGAGCATGACACAGCAACATTGAATGTGTAGAATTCTAAACATATAGTTTAAATTTTCAGTGAAGCATCAATTTTTATCACTGTTTAGTATTTTATACCAGATCTCATTTTATGCTTCATATTACAAAAAAAAACCAGCTGAATAAATTAAATTTTATTTAAAATAAATATGGTGTGCCTTATTAGACATGTAGAAGTAGTGAAACTATCATTCAGGAAAATGAATTTATCATGTTCCAAAATCTAAACATATTCATCATTTTGTAAAATAACAATATGTTTCAACTTCATTGCAAAGGCAGGAAATAAGTTTCATGTCGAAAATATGTTTGTGTTTATTTAACTACATCCAAATTGTGTTAAAATTTCTATATATATTGATGCATCACAATATTCAAATGTCCTGGAAATGACCCCATGGTATTTGTTGTAAATATCTTCAGAATGTTCAATAACCATAAGATAAGAACGTTATGAAAATACTTGTATATACGATTTCATCGTAACTATGACTGCTATAAAATTGTTATTTATAACGCTGATTGTCTTACTAGTTGAAATATACGGTTATAACACTGCTGAGCGATAACTGTAGCCTTGTTGGATCATTAGCATATTAATGGTATCGTCCAAGAGGGGGTGTCAACTCGGCAATATGGTTGAAAATGTCCCTTCTCCCTTTATTTACGTTATTCCTTCCCATTTCACACAAGACTCCAACATATATAATACCACCTATACCTGGAAAACACTACCATATATTATGTACAGCTCCAGTATTTAAATATTCACGACAAGTCGTTGGTTATATTCTGAAGGGTAACCGCCATTTTGTTAGAAAAAGTTTCCCGTTTCACAAACAAATTTGGGATGTGATGAGAGAAAAAAACAGTATGACACAAAATGTAATACTGAGAAATGAAACTTAGAACATTACCATACATTTCTGTAAAGTAGTTTAAATTTTTCATGCACGTTTAATGTGTTTTCTTTTCGTGTTAAATGTGTCTATTGCGATGGACTAGATTTGTCGCCATTGCTAGTCAAAGCACCCCCTGTTTTCTTAAATCCGTCTAGCTTGAAAATCGAAAGAAAAATTCATAAACAGTCATAACAGGACATTCTGATGGTACAGAATCGTGCACTGACAACTCCGTAATAAATATACGAGTTTTCTCCAAGCAACAACAGTGTTAAATAATTTTACGATCATATTTTTCTATTCCCCCGTGCAATGGGCTGTGTCGTTATGCATAATGGAAGAACCCCGAATCTCGATGACGTAGGGCAGGAAATAATATTTCATCTGCAAAATACACACTGAAAAAACAACGGACAAATAACAAAAAATAGCACCGTTAAATCTACGGACATCCTACTTATGAGGGAAAAAAAAGAAAATGATGCTAACCTGTTTTTTCGATGCAATAATGATGGAAATATTTGGTAAATAGTCGCCGTCGTTGGATTCACTCGCCAAGATGGCAACTGTTCGTTTGCGCATGCGTTACATTAGTATCTACCCCTGTGAATTTCACATGAGGAAAATATACATTTCGGGTGAAAGTGCGTTGCAGTCTTATGCTAAATTGGATATATTAATTGTAACTATTCACTTTCATTGTTTGCATATCAAATCAGAGCCGCAAGTGACTGAAAATAACAACCACAAAATTGTGCAAATGACGATAGTATTTCCGTAACGACATATTATTGGAAACATTCCCTTACATGCTTTTTGCGATCAGTCTACTTTAATGTGTTGAATGATAACGAATATCACAGAGATATTTTGCTATCTTGTTATGGGTTTTTTTCCCGTAATAATTTCCCATTCCCCTCTCCATACATATAATATAAACAAAAGAAGATTTGATCAAACTACTCACTGTGTATGGCCACAACAAACTATAATATTTGTTCTTCAGTTGTTGTGATTTTCTTATCATGAACGAGTAATGACAAGGCAGTAATAACCACTCCGCTGATAACAAGCATCATGAAAATCTTGGAAAAAAACACCAGTAATTGAATATCGTATTGTAGTTGTTATTCCATACATTTACAACAATATAGAAATTACGCTGTCTTCGAAAATGTCTTTACTGCTGTAATTTTCTAATGATTACATTTTATTACAATAATCATATAATGTATCAAATAATCAACAAGCTACGAGGAATTAACGGGTTCTGCCCCGGCTCAATAGTGTCAGCCCGAATTAAAATGGAGAGGGACTTGAATCATTCTCATAGGACTCATTAAGAAAATAATGAACGAGCTACGAGGGTTTTACGGATTATCAGTCGCGAGTGAATGAATGGTGAGGGATTTATCCCATTCATTCACGAGGGACAGAAAATCCGTAATTCCGAGTTTCGAATAGGTTTTTGTTTGTTTGTTGTTTAACGCCGCAGTCAGCAATATTCAAGCTATATGACGGCGGTCTGGGTCTGGACCAGACAATCCAGTGATTGACATCATATGAGCTTCGATCCACACAATTGGGTTGGTTTGTTTGTTTTTTTAACGCCGCACTCAGCAATATTCCAGCTATATGACGGCGGTCTGTAAATAATCGAGTCTGGACCAGACAATCCAGTGATTAATATCATGAGCATCGATCCACGCATTTTGGATCGATGAAATGCATCAACCAAGTCAGCGAGCCTAACCACCTGATCCCGTCAATTGTGATACGATGACATGCATCAACCAAGTCAGCGAGCCTGACCACTCGATCCCGTTAGTCGCCTCTTACGACAAACATAGTCGCTATTTACGGCAAGCATGGGTTGCTGAAGACCTATTCTACCCCGGATCTTTACGGGCCAAAATCCACATGTGCAAATATCGGAAATCTACAGGTACCATAAGTCTACACCGAAAAGACGTTATTTTTATTTCCATTCTATCATGACTAAATACAACGCGAACTCTTTGGTGTAAGCAAATAAAGGTTCCCAAATATATTGAGTGAAGCGGCATGGGTTGAGTCCAGTGTCTTGAGTTGGTTGTCAATCAGAATTTACGGAATCACCGACAACGAAATATGGCGCTCCATATGCTCGAGCAGTTTGTTTACTCCGTTATACTTCCTTAGAACATATGACAGGCACCGAAAGCATGTAGCACGGCAACTTGACAAGCTAACATGAGGTGGGCACCCAAAAAAGACGGCCTACCTTTAGAATACAGTACCACAAACTTTTCAAACACGTGACAATACCCTATACCCAATACCGTATTTGTTGCCATTCACACCGACGAAACAATGCCCTGTGACGTCAGGGTCATCGAGTGTGCATAAGCTCCTCCCAGTGATCCAAAAGACTGAGCAAGCCTTGCAAAGTTTTCGTTTACACAGACGTCACTATTATGACGTCATATCGCTCGTTGTGACGCAAAGATATGACGTCACAGTCGTGTATAGAAAATCGCCAAATATCAAGCTCTCTGTCAACGACCACGCGATGCTACTGCTGCAATGTCAACGTGACAGAGGGGTTCAAAATATGTGACTTTCGTGACATTGTACCCTTTGGGAAAATGAACTCTTATCTGCCCGATGAGCGAACTAACCACTAGTCGGTACCCAAACGTGGATGAAAATCCACAAGTAACAGGATAAGCATCAATCACCAGTATTTTTTTATATAGTAAATGTCAAGAGGTAAGTATATCAATGTTTGTGTTTGAGAGTACTTAATTTCAACAACATAGTATAAAATATTCGTCCCATCTTTGAGGAAACAGATTCGAAGATGTAATATTCATGTTGTTGTGGTCTTATAGATATTATCTAGCATACAATATATTACTACCCGTAGAGACATCCCGTGTGGGAGTCCCTCAAACAGGATTAATATAGAAAATATATGTCCTATAGAAATGTTTTAAAATATATAAAAAGAGAATCTCACCCGAGTGTCTTTTAATATCAAATATATCAATGAGTACTGATATATTTGATATCAAAAGACACGAGGGTGAGATCTTATATATCATCCAACATCATTCTTCCAACTTTTTCAGTTTGTAGACAGTAATAAGCAGTGTCTAAGTGTAAAAATCCTTCTAATATCTTCAGTAGCAGAGCCATTAGTGATGTCATTTGATTGTGACGTCATGGTAACCAATGCCGTCACAATTGTCTGCAAAGCATTGTGATGCAATTTCACTGCAGCGATATCTGCAATGTAGATATGCTTGATCTCACCCAAGCGTTAAAACACATCTGTGACGTCATTCTATTTTTTGAACGCTCAATTATTTTTAAGGAATGGAGAGTTGCTTGTCAACTGTACATTATCCTGAAGCAGCATTTGAATTTTTCAAATATTTTCAACCACAGAATATTTTGTCAAAGTGTAAAAGTAGGGATGAGTTTTAAGTAGGGGTATATCCTCGTAACTCTCCATTCCTTAAAAATAATGGGCCTCGGCCCATGCGGGGCCTCTGCTCCATTATTTTTAAGGAATGGAGAGCTACTCGGACATTCCCCTCTACATATCTCCCAGTTTTGTATGATAAAAACCAGGTAAGGTCCGCTTTTGGTCTGCTCTGTTCCTCATGACTTGCGTTAGACACAAAGTGACACAAGTGTAAGCAGAGTGTGTGTGTGTGTGTGTGGGGGGGGGGGGGGGGGGGGGTGTCATGGTGGCCCTGTGATCTGAGGCGCTTTCAGCTGTGCAGAGTTGCGTGTATTGTATCTGATAAATATTAGTATGGAGATATAGGGAGATATAATACACTGGTTAATCGAGGATGGCATGTGGGCGCCCCAGCCTAAAATTGACACTTTCTGTCATGGTGCTCACACTTAGTTACCTTTATTTCAGAAAACGCACCTTGATGTCATTATTAAAAATTCTTGAAAGTTGCCCCCATGTCTCATAACTGTTCAGAATTAGCTGATATAAGACCCTGCAGTTATGTCAGCGTTGTTACAAACCTCTATTATGTGCTGATGCTCCTAGCTATCCCCCTTCAACCAGGAACTGACTAATCCCCAGCCCATTGTGAGTACTTGATCTTTGTCCACACAACCGTAATCGAGTGTCGTATATCTTCATAGAGTTATTACACACACTTGTAACTATTTGTTATGTACTACTACTTGTGTTTGTAGGGGGCACGGGTGCCCCAGTCGTCTAAGGCGCCGCGATTCGCTGTGCAGAGTTGCGTCCCTTGGGCACGCCAGAAACAAGCTCGTTCCCAGCGCGTGACACCTTCGTTACACTCTCGGTAACATCGCTGCCACCAGTGTTGGCGCGGCCATTACAAGAATCTTGAAATTTGCCCTCTAACCCCAAATGTAGTAACGTATATGCTTTTATTTTTGTCTCTTGGAATGCCAATACAGTTATTTTTGAAAAGGTTTACGACTGACCATATTTCCCAGATGAATTTAACTTTTTGTTTGTTTGATCAGATTGGTTCGAGACTGCAGACGAACGGAAAATCACCCAAATCCCCCCTTACATTCTTACTATACCAGTAACATGATAGTTGAAATGAAATAGAAATTCAAAAAGACGAAAAAAGAAAATATTTTAGTTAGGGTAGGAGTATTCGGCGTCACGGCTGTCATTGATTGTTTGTAAGCATAACGGTCCGTCTGTTGCGAGCTCAACTCCAAGCATGGCTGTGACCACATATGACAGTGGGGAGTTTTGACAGGTGGCAGCGACAGTATAGAGAGCTCCGCGAATTAGCTATCGCTGTGAGGAGTTTGCGCCAGAAACCTACGATTGTGGGTTCGAATCCCGGTTCGCCCCGATTATGCCGGCCTAAATGAGCATTCAAGAACATTTTAATGTAGTGTTACCTTATCATCATATTTACATGGGGGCACGGGTGGCCCAGTCGTCTCGCTGTGCAGAGTTATGTCCCTTGGGCACGCCAGAAACCTGTGTTTGGTTCGAATCACGGTTCGCCCCGATTATGTTTCTAGGTTTGTCAGCACCATACCCGTGCTCGTGGGTTTCACCGAAGTGGTAAACGTCTGAGACCTGCATCACTTCGGGCTTTCCTCCCACATTAAGCTGACACGCTGTGATATAACTGGAATAATGTTAAAAGCGGGGTTAAACCCAACTCATTCACTCACACGCTTGTGTTTGTGATGTCGAGCGCGAATTCCGCTCAGTGTGTATTTGTTGTGTATTAAATGTTCAGAAATAGTGATTCCGATGATGTCCTTTTTGAGCCAATTATCAAAATTTTTAAAACGTTTTTATCAATATTTTCACCATGTTAGCTGATCGGACCTACCAAAATATTTCAAACGTGGAACAGAATTAATGTTACTTTTTGATTCCCGCAGAGTCTGTTAACAATTTGTAGAGAACACTTTCTTTTTTAAAGCCCCCAAATTATACATCGATACTGGAGGGGACGTAATTGTTTAAACTACTTTTCAATGAAACGCTCGAACCCAAGCAGGGGGCACGGGTGGCCCAGTTGTCTAAGGCGCCGCGATTCGCTGTGCAGAGTTGCGTCCCTTAGGCACGCCAGAAACCTATGATTGTGGGTTCGAATCCCGGTTCGCCCCGATTATGTTTCTAGGTTTGTCAGCACCATACCCGCTCGTGGGTTTCACCGAAGTGGTAAACGTCTGAGACCTGCATCACTTCGGGCTTTCCTCCCACATTAAGCTGACACGCCGTGATATAACTGGAATAGTCTTAAAAGCGGCGTTAAACCCAACTCACTCACTTGTTATACGATGTCACCGTTGTGCTTATTACTGCTTACACTTGTACGGTATTTCCTGCGCATCAGCTAATTTTTAATCGTTTGCATGTTATATATACTATCGTTTCATTATCCACTTATACTTCTATACGAATCAGTAACTAATAATCCTGATACAAGTATTTAGTTTGGTTTAGTGTGTGGTTTTGAGATGTATATCAGTTATATCACGGCGTGTCAGTTTCCTGTGGGAGGAAATCCCGAATAGATGCAGGTCAGATAGTTCTATTTAAACCCACCAAACCGGACATGGTGCTGACAAACCCAGAAACATGATCGGTGCGAATTCTGGATTCGAACCAATGGCCATAGGTTTATCGGATTCCTAAGGGACTCTGCACAGCGAAACGCGGCGCCTTAGACGACTTGTCCACCCTGTGGCTCCCAAATTACAGAGACACAAATACTCTATGCAGTCTAATCTTGGACTAGAAATGAATTCTCACCAAGGCCCTTTTACACAAAGTATGGGAATTGTGAGACTAGACAAAGATATCTTCGTGTATATGTGTGTGTGTGCGTGCGTGCGTATGTGCGCGCGCGTGTCTTTGTTGTTTTACGCCGCACTCAGCAATTTTCCAGCTATGTGAGCATCGATCTACGCAGTTGGGATACGATGACATGCATCAACCATGTCAGCGAGCCTGACCACCCGATCCCGTTAGTCGCCTCTTTCAAGCATAGTCGCCTCTTACTGCAACGGGCGGTCGGGTAGCAGCCTCTTGTGTGTGCTCATCTTCGTACGAAGTGGGGGCGGTCGGGTAGCCTAGTGGTTAAAGCGTTCGCTCGTCACGCCGAGGACCCGGATTCATGGGTTCATGGGTACAATGTGTAAAGCCTAATTCTGGTGTCCCCCGCCGAGATATTGCTGGAATATTGCTAAAAGCGGCGTAAAACCATACTCACTCACTCACTCACTCATCTTCGTAGTGATGACCCGTGAAGATCCGGGCTAGAATAGGTCTTCAGCAACCCATGCTTGCCGTAAAAGGCGACTATGCTTGTCGTAATATCCGACTAACGGGATCGGGTGGTCAGGCTCGCTGACTTGGTTGATGCATGCCATCGATCCCAATTGCGTGGATCAATGCTCATGATATTAATCACTGGATTGTCTGGTCCAGACTCGACGATATACAGACCGCCGCCATATAGCTGGAATATTGCTGAGTGCGGCGTTAAACAACCAACCAACCAATCGTAGTGATCTGGTTGGCAGAATGACTCTAAGTGGTGGGCTGAGTGATGGCGGTTCCTGTTTGATGAATATTGGCTATCACCCTGTAGTTTCACCCCAGACTGTCCGCTATATTTTGGACTAGGGTCCTGGTTGTTTTCTTAGATTGCGGTTGACACGGTCGTTGGTATCTTGTAGGCAGACCCTAGCGAAGTGTTCATTCAATCAACATTTCACACAATTTTTCCCTCTTGCTGGACACATCTTCCATGCGTTAGGCCCTCGTCGGTCACCACACCAGTGACATATGTCCCAGGTTCCCTTTCATTTCAGTGTTTGGTCCAAGGCACTTGTTCCTCTATACCTCTTGTGGACTCGTTAATTAGCTTGTTGGCTTTCTGTGCATATTGGAAGGCTTTTGCTTCATTGACACAACATCGGACAGTTTCTTCGTGTTGTCTGATTTCAAATGTGTCTTTAAAAGTTCAGTTCTAATATAACTGTCATGGAGACCAAGAACACATTTGTCAGGGCACATCCCACCAGCTTACCCTGCATAATCACACAAACTGCCTGCTTGCCTGACCTTGACCTCCCAACCCTGCACTGTTTCGTGTGGTAGTTGATTTGTGCCCCAAAACCAAAATCTGTCAGTCATGGGGGCGGTCGGGTAGCCTAGTGGTTAAAGCGTTCGCTCGTCACGCCGAAGACCCGGGTTCGATTCCCGACATGGGTACAATGCGTGAAGCCCATTTCTGGTGTCCCCTGCCGTGATATTGCTGGAATATTGCTAAAAGCGGCGTAAAACCATACTCACTCACTCACTCTTAATGCAACATGGGTTGCTGAAGACCTATTCTAACCCGGATCTTAACGGGTCGGTCTGTGAATAATCGCGTCTGGACCAGACAATCATAAGCAATGATCCACACAACTGGGTTACGATGACATGCAATCAACCAAGTCTCTGAACCTCACCACCCGATCCACTTAGTCACCTCTAATATACGACACGCATATAGTTGCTCAGGACACATATTCTTACCCGGAATTCCCACTTTGTGAAACGTACACAGCTTTTAAAAAGAACAACAGTTGAAATCGGTTTGGACATGAAAATACTGAAAGCATTGATACAAACTTTCTATCATGTTGCTTCAACATAAAACAGTGAAGCAGGGCCAAAACTATGATGGAAGCGTTGCTGTTTGTACGACTTTAGATCCACAATGAAGACAGAGGACAGATCAATAATTCCCGTCAGTCGTGAGAGTCAGGTCTTTTATCCCTTCATCCTAACATTCGGCGCCATTATTTCTCTGCCTCTCGCTCTGAAACCTCACAACACAATGCCGAGAAGAGTGGGAAAAGTTTGTGACAATAGCTTTGGTGAACCACTTACCATATGAAAAAAATCAAATATTTGTTTTATAAAAAAGGGTTGGACCCAGTATCAGCACGAACGAAAGACTCCCCCCACCCCAATAAATAAATAAATAAATAAATAAATAAATAAATAAATAAATAAATAAACAAATAAACAAATAAATAAATAAATAAATGAAATAACATAAATAAAAAAATAATTAAATAAAAAATTTAAAAATAAAATAAAATAAATAAATAAAAAAACCATTACATATTGTCCCTGATAATTCTTTAAAAAAATAAGTATGTTGCCTGCCACAAAAAATACATTGCAAGGTGTTTTTCTTTTTTAAATAATCAGACTCATAGTTTTTCATATTAAAAAAAACTGGTTTTGTAGCTGCGGCTGAAAAACTATCAAATCTCGATACAGGTTGATTTGATGCAAATTTCATCGAGAAAGTTATAACATCTCATGAATGAATGAATGAATGAATGAATGAATGAATGAATGAATGAATAAGCTGTCTTACATACCGCCTTGATCGATAGTGAAGTTGTAACACGGCGTGTCAGCTTGATGATGTAGGACATCCGAGGCAATGCAGATCATGGAAGTGTACCTCTTTGGTGAGACCCACGGGCGTGGATGTAGTGTCCGACATTAGTTATCTAACTTTCTGCGTTTCCATGAGATATGTTACTGTCATATTACGTCTTTCGATGACGTGGTCTTTTAGAGCAGTGTGTCGTGGACTATATAAAGTCGATCAAGCCAGGGAACACAGGAACAACATTCATTCAGACCTTGCAAAAACAAAATTATCATAAATAACCAATCCTTGGCAAGTCTAGATTTCTTGAAAAAATATTTATACTCCACACTGTTAAAAATAAAAGAAATTATCAGTCACACAATTATATTGTTGCAAGGCGTTTATCTTTAAAAGAAATTCAAGCTAACAGTTTCAATTAAAATAAAAGAGCGGGTTTCATAGCAGTAGCTTGAAAAATATCTGATCTCCAACGCAACGCACGCACGCACGCACGCACGCACGCACGCACGCACGCACGCACACACAAACATCACCCCATCTCCCAGCCCCGGTCCCTTACATGTCATGTATATTAACGGACATAAACACATAAAACGAGAAAAATACTTTTAATTTTAAATTTTAATTTAATTCTTATTATTATGGCGGGTACACAAAACAACATAGTGGGTGAGCAAGGTTTGAAATGTTACCATGTAGGAAATGTTTAGCTACCTTATATACTTTCCCGATACACCCTATACCCTGGGGGGTGAAATTCATAACCTGTACTGGGGGTAAGAGTTGATTAAAACGGATGGGTGGTCAGGCTCTATGCCTTGGCAGATTGCGTCTCATAGTACCACAGTGGCTTGGATCGCCACTCATGCCCCCAGTCGTTGCTAATAAAATCAATCACTGGTTTATCTGGTCCAGACGCAACTATTCCCAAGACGACACTGTTAGAGCTTGAATATTGCTGACCGCGGCGTTAGACAACATTAACCCAAACAATAATGTACCCCCCCAAAAAAATAAAAAAATAAATAAAAAAATAAATAAATAAAATAAATAAATAAATAAAAATAAATAAATAAATAAATAAATAAATAAATAAATAAATAAATAAATAAATAAATAAATAAATAATGTAAAAACCATAATAAATAAAATTTTATATAATAAACAAATAATAACAATTCTATCAGTCTTAATATAACCTGCCGGGCAAAACAAAGCATACTCTTGAAAATTGGATTGGACCTAAACAATTTTTACACGTTATCGAAACGTTACCAGACTGAACACAGTCGACGAACAATCCAAACTGTCCAAAACACAATTATGATACCACTATCAAATACATGACCATCGGATAACCATTTCATTGTGGTTTCTAGCCACCATCAAACATGGGAGTATACGTCTTTTGCTCGGCAGGTTATATCTCCATCAATGAAGAAGCAAATTGTGTAGTTTCCGACACAGATACATCAAATAAGGGTTGAATACAACCATGTCAGTAGCCTGCAAGGTCATCACTCATACAGGCTTGGTTTTCGGGTTTTTTTAAATACTTTTTTTTCAGATAACGATTTAAAACGTTACTGCCTGTATATCGGAGTATATACTTGCATTGTACTTCCGCTTCGACCAGATAACTACTTTTGTATAGAAGTTTTGGATATAAATACTTTTTCTATAAATAAAGACAACAACTACTGAAGGAACATGGAAGAACAAAAAACTACAAAACGTCGCTGGTTTCCGTCGCTAGCCGGATTAGACACCGGGTCTATTTCCGTGTATTTTCGAGTGACCGCGGGAACTAACAAACAAGACACACCAGCTAAACAATGCCCTGTGACGTCATCCTAGCAACATGGGGTGCGATGCGAAAAGACAATCGCTTACAAGCGATGTACAGCCTTACAACGTGGCGGTACCTATCAGCCGCTTGCAATCGCACCAATCGCTGGCTGAGGTCGCTTGTTCTCAAAACAAAAAATAGCGGCTGACGGAAACTTGAGGGGAATTTTGAGCGGAGAGAATCGAACTTCTTTCCTGGATCAACTGGGAAAAGGCCAAAAGAGTATAAATGGTACGCAGCCTCTTGTGTGTGCTCATCTTCGTACGAAGTGGGGGCGGTCGGGTAGCCTAGTGGTTAAAGCGTTCGCTCGTCACGCCGAGGACCCGGATTCATGGGTTCATGGGTACAATGTGTAAAGCCTAATTCTGGTGTCCCCCGCCGAGATATTGCTGGAATATTGCTAAAAGCGGCGTAAAACCATACTCACTCACTCACTCACTCATCTTCGTAGTGATGACCCGTGAAGATCCGGGCTAGAATAGGTCTTCAGCAACCCATGCTTGCCGTAAAAGGCGACTATGCTTGTCGTAATATCCGACTAACGGGATCGGGTGGTCAGGCTCGCTGACTTGGTTGATGCATGCCATCGATCCCAAATGCGTGGATCAATGCTCATGATATTAATCACTGGATTGTCTGGTCCAGACTCGACGATATACAGACCGCCGCCATATAGCTGGAATATTGCTGAGTGCGGCGTTAAACAACCAACCAACCAGTCGTAGTGATCTGGTTGGCAGAATGACTCTAAGTGGTGGGCTGAGTGATGGCGGTTCCTGTTTGATGAATATTGGCTATCACCCTGTAGTTTCACCCCAGACTGTCCGCTATATTTTGGACTAGGGTCCTGGTTGTTTTCTTAGATTGCGGTTGACACGGTCGTTGGTATCTTGTAGGCAGACCCTAGCGAATGTTCATTCATTCCACATTTCACACAATTGTTCCGTCTTGCTGGACACATCTTCCATGCGTTAGGCCCTCGTCGGTCACCACACCAGTGACATATGTCCCAGGTTCCCTTTCATTTCAGTGTTTGGTCCAAGGCACTTGTTCCTCTATATCTCTTGTGGACTCGTTAATTAGCTTGTTGGCTTTCTGTGCATATTGGAAGGCTTTTGCTTCATTGACACAACATCGGACAGTTTCTTCGTGTTGTCTGATTTCAAATGTGTCTTTTAAAATTCAGTTCTAATATAACTGTCATGGAGACCAAGAACACATTTGTCAGGGCACATCCCACCAGCTAACCCTGCATAATCACACAAACTGCCTGCTTGCCTGACCTTGACCTCCCAACCCTGCACTGTTTCGTGTGGTAGTTGATTTGTGCCCCAAAACCAAAATCTGTCAGTCATGGGGGCGGTCGGGTAGCCTAGTGGTTAAAGCGTTCGCTAGTCACGCCGAAGACCCGGGTTCGATTCCCGACATGGGTACAATGTGTGAAGCCCATTTCTGGTGTCCCCCGCCGTGATATTGCTGGAATATTGCTAAAAGCGGCGTAAAACCATACTCACTCACTGTCAGTCATAAGTGAGCTCCCGATTGTCCCTGTATAGAAAACCCGAAGTTTGTCCGTCCATATCCATGGTTTATTACCGCCTGCTTCAGATATCTGGGGTTCAGTTGTGTATCTGATTACCTGCAATCCTGCATCTGGCTCAGATGATCTGAGCGATGATATTTCAAGTTGTGGTTTCTTGTAATATTCTACCTTTTCGGGATCGGGGTTCTTCCCTAAATCTCTACAATCAGCTTTTATACAATACTCGTTGAACCTGACTTCAAAATTCTTGAAATTTTCCCGAGAGCTTAAGCTCCGGTCGTTTCGGAAGTCCCGCCATGCGCTTTTCCTACTTACAGTCATGGATCTCTGGTCAAAGAATTGTCAGACCGCTTTTCGGCATTCAGAATTCTAATGAGGTTTATCCCAGTTCTGACCCCAAGTTTCCTGACCACCAGGAAAGGACAAATCTCATGTCGTCAAATAATGTTGACACCTTTATACAATCCAGACATACATGCGGGTTGCCATGTTCTATATCCCGTCAGCCTCCTCGATATCCGGTCTGTCATTCAGAATTGTTCGTGTTATGCAATCTGAGTGATTCGTTGCTGATATGAGATTTGAAAAACTTGACCCTTCATTTAGGGAGTGCAAGGGAGAAACATTATCTTTCGAAGGAAAGGTCAATATTTTAGAATTTTGTCGGTGTATACATGTACGAGTATATATCGAAAAAATCTACGCCTGATTATAACCTGCATGGATATATAATAGGGATATAACATGACTATAAACAGAACAAGATAACACAATTTCGTGGGTCCGCTGGTGTCTTAAATCGATTTTGGTTGGAGTGCATGTGACTGTGGCTGCGAAAGTGTCTATGAGCACGAGACACTTGGGACCTTTTCTAACATTGGAATGACAAGATTTTCCAGTGATTGATATTAAGAGCAAGGATCCATGCATTCGGGGTACGATGACACTCGTCAACCAAATCTGGCAACCCTATCCATAATTCATTTTACCAGCATAGGATGCTTGGGACAATTCTGTTACCCAGACTCCCCACGTGAGGGAATGAAACCGACTTTTCCGGTGTGTGTTTGTTCTTTAATGTCGCACTAAGCATTATTCCGGATATATGACGGCGGTCTGTAATTAAACGAGTCTTGAAATGGGATACGATGACATACATCCACCCAGACAGCGAGCCTGACCATCCTAGTCCGTAAGTCGCATCTTACGACAAGCACGGGTTGCTAAAGATCAATTCTTACCCGGATGTTTAGGGGTCGATTTTCCGGTGAGTCACATTAGTAGTATTCGAGTATAATCATGTCATCTAAAAGTGGGTGTAAATGTCGCCTTGATGCAGGTCGTATATTTTTACACCTTTGGTGAAACCCACAAGCATAATAATGGTGCTGACCAAGAATCTGGGATTCGAACCAACGATCACGGCATCCTGGCACGCCCATAAGGGCTACAACCCGGTATAGAGAAACATCACGCATCATGGACAGGATGCCCGTTATAACAGAAGCTACGTAAACTTTAATGACCGCTTCCATATATCAGCAGCAGTAGAAACTAACAGTTATAGTCTAGTAGTCCTTATAATGAGGGGGCACGGGTTGCCCAGTCGTCTAAGGCGCCGCGATTCGCTGTGCAGAGTTGCATCCCTTGGGCAAGCCAGAAACCTATGATTGTGGGTTCGAATCCCGGTTCGCCCCAATTATGTTTCTAGGTTTGTCAGCACCATACCCGTGCTCGTGGGTTTCACCGAAGTGGTAAACGTCTGAGACCTGCATCACTTCGGGCTTTCCCCCCCCATTAAGCTGACACGCCGCGATATAACTGGAATACTGTTAAAAGCGGCGTTAAACCCAACTCACTCACTCACTCACCTTATAATGATAACGTATAGCAAAACCGATAAAAATGGTAAATTTCTGCCAATCCTTATGATACCTTAACTATTTGGCAATTAGGCAAGGACAATCGAATTCGAATCACCAGAAATGACGTCATGATAAAACATGTACTGTCGTGAAATAAACTACTCTTCGTTCTGCATTGTTCTTTGCAATATAGCTTTATTAATTGCCCGTGAAGAGATCACCCGTTTAATAAACATACAGTTGTATTACACATTGTGTAATACCAAAACGCGTGCTTATGCACTGTCGGAACACGTTTCACGAACAAAGATTGAAAGCTCTCAACATCCCCTTGCGTATCCAACGACATTGTGTGTGGAGATGATAGACCACTGCACACTCGATGACCCCAGCAACCTTGTTGCTAGGCTGACGTCACATGGCATTGTTTCCCCGATGGATCTTGCAACAAAATTCCACAAATTACGTCATCGGGTATTATTGCGACGTGATTGTAAACTTTGAGGTGCAAGGCCCCGTTCCACAAGGCGATCGTATTGTAGCGCAACGACAGTCGTTAGTCTAAGTTAAAGTATGTGAGTTGCGATAACCTTAGCGCTATGATAATTTTGTGGAACGGGCGCCTGAATTCTAAAGGTGGGCCGTTGTATGGTATTAAATTCATACTTTTCAACTTTTGACATGTTTGAAGTATTATTCTGTTGAAGTCAATGTGGATTATGCCGTGGATCATGTAGGTGTCAGCCTATTCACACTCAACAGTATAATTCTAAAAACGTTATCAATGGCAAGTAATAAATAAAATACTACTAAAATACTCGCTCCCGTGTAAAACCAATTTTATGAAACTCGTGAATAGCTTTCGCTCGTCAGATACCACAACTATTCACTCGTTTCATAAAATTGGCATTACAAGGGAGATCGATTAGTATTCTATATTTATCATATACGTCAGTTGAAAGACTGAGCTGAGAAAAGTGATATTGTCATTGCAGTGAACATAACACTTGATATTTCACTGCAGTGAACATATAACACTTGATATTTCACTGCAGTGAACATAACACTTTGACGGAACTATCGTCATACAAGAGTTACCTCCCCTTAAATTGTCTCCCTTTATCGTAGGTGTCAAGCCCGTTCACAAACTGTTAACGTCAAGATCTTTGTTACGTTAGTTCCACATTGACAAGGCAAAATAATGACAGATGGTCATTCATGGAGTTACAACACCTCTTGCTGTTTGTTATTCTCTCGAAAATGTTTCGTTATAAACTGTTAATTTCTCATTTAACTCGTCAATCGAGACTGTTCGTTTCGCAAAGCGCCATTCTTGTTACTTGACCAGCGTGTATTCTTTCGCTGCCAACAGCGGTCGCCTAGTTTTCGAGAATATTTTTTGTAAAATTTAATTTTGAATACAATCATATAGAAATGTATGACAAAGAATTTTCGTGACCCTAAATATTTTTTTATACCTTTGTTTACATTTTTTTAAATTTTGCAAACACGAAACTACATTTTTAGTCGCAAATACAAAGGGTAGTAAGCCTAGGTAGGGAAAATTTAGGTTTCAAGAATCACATTTGTAATAAAATAATTTCATTTTCCGGGAGAAAAATACACAAAAAGTATATAATAAATAGGATATATCATGTGTACCTGTGTATATCTCCTCCACCTCCTCCCCCACCGCCCCTCCCCTTTCACTTGATGCATGTTTCGGCTGCTGTCTTCAGACTTTGTTAATTTTTGGTCTAACCCAATTTTCAAGTGTATACTTTGTTTTCCCCGCCTGTATGTCATCGTTAGTACTTCACGGGCATTCACAGGGTTCATTGCTGGTCGTGGTGCAAAGAAACCTGTGACTACTGCCGATGCGTGTGTTTAAGATATTGTATATACCAACTGAATGGCATACAGGATAGGATGGAAAGAATGATTGCATGCGCGCACGCACGCACGCACCTATTCACTTACATATGGCCAGATTAGTTTCATATCGTCTACGTATATTAACATTTGACACGATGTCGTATTGTTTGTATGGTTGCATTAATATATATTGTATCTAGAAGTTTTATGTTATATTCGCAAGCACTTTTTTCCCATCATTTTATTTTTTCCGACGGGATGAAGAGGAAAATTCCATCATAAAAATAATATAAAACAATGGGGTGAGACGGGGGTGGGGGATGTTGAATTAGTGAATCTTTACAATGATCTATTGCGTCTATCGCGGGAATATTCTAGTACGGAGTGAGTGAGTTCATTTTAAAACATTGTCTTGATGTGGGACGTAAGGCCCGAAATAATGCAGGGCTTAGTCGATTTCCGCCACAACCATATCCCATCAAGCCTTGAACCATAATAAGGCTGTATATTGGATTCGGTGTGTGGTTCACATAAGGGGCGCAACTCTGCGCTTGTTTCTTTATTTCTGTTGTTGTGTATATATCGTTTAAGTTCATGGCGTTAGGTTAAAACACGATATTCCTATTTAAACCTGTGTATATCTTTTGATTATCCAGAGACCCCTGTATTGCCAGTACAAACTATTCAACGAGGATTAATTCTAACCACGGATCAATATCGAAATCAGTGTTTTAACCTGGGCTGTAAATATAACATGAACCGATAGAGGTCGTCACTCAAAACAGGCCAAACTTCTGAAATTATTGTTAGACACCGACATTTAGCGCGTATGACATCAACGTCATTACATCATAACTGTCAAATGTCAGAATAGGAATGTGTCGTAACAGAAGCAAGTTGTGAGTATAAGGTTGCAATCACCAGGCAACAACGAGCGATTAAGCTTGGATCACGATACGGGAACTACAGTCATGGTTCAAATACTTACAATACTCTTTTTGCAATGGTTGTTAATGTACGATAACTTTAACTTATAAAATATGATAATTTTAAAATTCAGTCTTATACTAGTCGCTATGAAGCGATACTGATGAAAAGACAAGTACGCGCGGATGCCATTATCGACGTGTGATTTGTCGAAGGGAAATAGCATTATTGTCACCGGAAGTGTAGAAAACATCCGGTTTGTCTGCTGTCAAGAATCTGCGAACGTGTTTTGTTAATGAAGATGTTATAGATCGTTGTTCAGTTGGACGAAAATGAGCCTACCTTAATAGTGTTATTACATAAATCACCAAAAAGGTTGTGTGTGTGTCTCCAAGAGGTGTTTTTTACAGGAAATGGAGAAACTACGATGGGTTTGGTTGACAGTTTGACAGCCGTACAAATTGACATTAGAGCAAATGCTGAAAGCATGTCGCTGACGTCGCTAGATTCAGACCAGTCACCTCACAAACATGTATATGATGTGAACGTATCATCGGATCCAGAGTCTCAACCGAAATTCCCAAGCGAAAGTGGTATCCTGCATTGTACAAATGGGGACCTGCTGGGACCGCTAGGCCTCCTTGTTCAGGGACTATTGGCTCTTCTGGCGTTCTCGTGTTTGATAGGTACGTATGTAGGCTAGTTACTAGGGCTGGGACGGTTAACACTGGTCGGGTTGGTACTGAGAAGGACCCGGGTACCCACACGACTACCCGGACCCGTGGTTAGTCATGTGATATATTGTTTCATGACAAAAATGATCTAGAACTAGGCCTATATAGTTACATTACATTGTCTACAAGTCACGAATCGTCGCATTTCTTTTTGACTATGCACCCAGTCCTTTTGACGTTTATATATTTGAATAAAGATAAATCTTCAGTCAACTTCAGTGTATGCATGACCAGATCGTTTAGTATGTGCATCTAAATTCATTTTGTCCAGGGCTACAGTCAAGCTATTCCAAATCAGACATTTTGTACCAATCTCTTGAGACCTACAGCGGATACCTGGGTAGGGTCGGGTATCAGCGGGGTGGGTACCTGGGTAGTAAATTTGGACTCGTCCCAGCCCTAGTAGTTATGTTCATAATGTGTTGCAGCATGATACACTTGGTAACAATTATGGTAACATGTACCCCATGACCACTGCACTGTGTTCACAAAAGCATATTTTAAGACATGTAGAGGTTTTTAATAGTGTGTTTTTGGATGTAAATATCATGTATTAGGAATAAACTGTGTATTTGGCGAGTCTTGGAGAGCTAAATACATAGAATTTATTCCCAATACAGGATATTTAACATACCAAAACACACAAGCGTGATAACGTCTTTTTCATATAATGTCGTTAAGTTCTGTATCAAAAAACCTTTTCTCATCTTTCACAAACATTAACCGAACATTCGTTCCATGGAATGCGCGCATTAATATTTATGATGTTAGAAGATTAGGGATTTGTCAGTTGGTCAGGGACAACAGTCAATATGGTTTCAAATGAAACCTGTTTCTCAGACAGTGGAGCAAATGCTTTTCAGCAAAATAACTATTGCATACACATACTAATTCTACTTGCCTTTCGCAGGAATCCATCAGTCTGCTAGAGTAACTGCCCTTTGTCAAAGGGAAGTTACTTTAATCCTAGTCTATGAGACGTCACGTTTGTTTTGAGTCTGCCTGCCTTGTCATTACGAAGTGCAGAGTCAAATGTACACACAACAACAAAATGAAACAATGTAACTGTTTTAAATTCAGGGGGAGACTTCAAGAAGCAAGAGGTCAACAAGCATAGATATGGAAAATGATCCAAATAGGGTAGTGTCCTCACTGAATTGTTTTGCAATTTATATCTCCAAAGATGACAAAACATGTAAAATGTCTCAAAAATGTTCCAGTTAGACTCCAATTTTCAGTGTCTTAGTACCAGTATATTGTTTGGATAATCATAACAATTATCCCAGTGTTTTCTGCAGATTCACGATGGTTCATTCTGATTCGATCATTGATTGACAAGGGCAAAGCCATGTTTGTCTGTAAACACTAAAAGTAGCACTGACCTGGCCTTTTATTTTTGCATCCTTATCCATAAGGTCAGGCTCGCTGACTTGGTTGATGCATGTCATCGTATCCCAATTGCGTAGATCGTTGCCCGTGGTGTCAGTCACTGGATTGTCTGGTCCAGACTCGATTATTTACAGACCGCTGTCATATAGCTGTAATAATGCTGAGTGCGGCGTTAAACAACAAACAAATAAACAAAACTTTTTCCATATATGATCCAAATGGATACCATTTTTATCCTTTGGCTTAAGTTTATCCTGCAAAGAAACCTGCCAAGAAATATGGTAATCGCCTATATCACTATCAGGTCCAGAATATCCACAGATGTGCATATATCCTCGTATTAAGAGTCAGGATCCTGAAACAACTGCATTTATCGCTAAACTCTGATGTGTTAAGCAACTGTTATATCACAGATTAGTTTGTTATGCATCAGTTGGGGTAGCAATTGTGTAGCTTTATGATTATTATTGATAGGGATTTCCTCGTTTGAACCAAACTGATGTAGTATAATCATGATATATGTAAGAAAATGTGAAAGGGACAGTGCATGTGTGCCTTGATAGTAGTTAAGAGAATATACATGTTCATACAGGTTATCATGTTTGCCATCTGTTACTTGCAGTGCATATGATTTACATCCATTCTCTTTACAGAATAAATTACTTTGTATAAAGTGCCTCAAGATAATGACATGGATCCCTTTATCGTATCATGTATTGTCTTTGAGAACATATCGTCAATATCATTGCACCCTTTGTTCACAGAGGGGCATGGGGGGCCCAGTCGTCTAAGGCGACACGATTTGCTCTGCAGAGTTGAGTCCCTTTGGCACGCCAGAAACCTATGTTTGTGGGCTCAAATCCCGGATCGCCTCGATTATGTTTCTAGGTTTGTCAGCACCACACCCATGCTCGTGGGTTTCACTGAAGTGGTAAACGTCTGAGACCTGCATCACTTCGGGCTTTCCTCACACATTAAGCTGACACGCCGTGATATAACTGGAATAATGTTAAAAGCGGCGTTAAACCCAACTCACTCACTCACTCACTCTCTTTGGTGACAGTTATCATGATTCTTTGAGCCTGTGCTGACATATTCTTTCCTCCCAAAACATATAAAAATGTTTCACACTGCAGTGGTGACTTCTTCCTCAAATCATGTGTATATTAGGGCTCTGACAATACACAGCCATGTGATCTGATACATATCACGATTCCTTGCTCACGATTCCATCCATATCACGATACTTGCATGTGCTCTTATCTGTGGTGCGTAAACCATCTTTTTCATAGACAGGATGGCCAAATACCTGGCACACAAACGATTTACAGTTCCAGGTGTCGAGTATGGCACAATTGATGAAAATATTGACCTTTTCACTACTCCTTATCACTAGTGATTAGTGTTTGGTGTAACATTTATTAATGAATACATTTAAGATAAGAAATGATACTTTTTACCTGGTGTGCAATTGTGATTGATACTTGTATCAAGAAGTAAAAACACACCTCGATGTATCATCCCACTACTAGACTGTATATAGACCAGCTTCTTCATCATGTTCAAATGTCAAGTATATATTTGAATTTCAAATGTCTGTGTGCCTATAAATGTATAATGTAATAATATCAGCTCAATATATAAATGGATTGAGTATTTGTGTATATGTGTTTTTCCACTTTCAATATCCAATTTATTGAGAATTGCTAAAGCTCAGGTCAGCTGTCACGTGAAGTTGTTTTAATCATGGCTATTTCTATGCATATATTTAAATGTTTTACATGTAAAGAAAACCAAACATATCAGGCCACCTGGATTAAAGTTTTTTTTCTAGCTTTACCAAATTGTAACCATGGTAACTTAATGTGATAAATAATTGATTAGTTAAAAAGCCTGCTCATAAACTACTGTTAATTATTATATCAAATAATCATCAGTGATAGGTTTCTTAATTTTCGTTACCTCTTACAGTTAAAATTACTATGAGCCAAAATTCTGTAGAGCTTGGATGTGAGTGAGTGAGTATGGTTTTACGCCGCTTTTAGCAATATTCCAGCAATATCACGGCGAGGGACACCAGAAATGGGCTTCACACATTGTACCCATGTCGGGAATCACGGGTCTCCGGCATGACGAGCGAACGCTTCAACCACTAGGCTACCTGACTGCCCCAGGGTTTGGATGCTGTATCATAAATGTTTTGATAATGAGGAGCAGCTTTCACTTTAATTTAGTTTTACACTTTAAACTTTACTGTTTGAGACCATGTACTTGATATACTTTCTACAATGCAATATGATAAGCCGTATTCAACGCAATAAGCGTGCCGCTCTAATAAGCGCCCACAGCGATATTTGCTAATATATTGGCTAGTGAACAATTCCAATTAGCACCCCTTCCGATTGGTCAATCTACACAAGACTTATTTATTCGTTTTTAATACACACTCATGTGCTATACACACCCTTAATTATGGGCAATTAAATCCTGGAAAAATATATATGTCGCATATAAACATTTCAGGCTGTCAGCATAAACCACAAAATTCATGATCTTTCAACTCTGTTTTTTTTCCCACCAGAATAATATTCTAAAAAGAGACCCCTATTTCAAATTTTGAGAGCGCCCTGGGCACTTATTACATCGAATACGGTATATATACTTTCCTACAATGCAGTATGATATATATATATATATATATATATATATATATATATATATATATATATATATATATAAGCTTTAATAGTTTATGCATATGCCATATACGCAGTGTATTACTAGAGTGAATGTTGGAGTGAGTAGTATGTTATCTTCTGTAAAAGATCTAAGATGTACTGATAAGTTGTGAAATATTCTTTTCATGTCACAGGTTTTACCCTGGGCAAAAGCCTGTTTTGTGAAACAGGTTCTTGTTTTTATAAACAGTTATAACAAATAAAACAACCATGAGCCAGTTTCTAAGTCGGCCTGTTGAGTTCCTGAAGGTTGTTTACAATATTGTATATCCATCATCATGATCATCATATCAGGACTTCAGATTATCAAGGGACCCAGGTCATTGACCCCTGTATCCAGGAAACATGAGCCTGGCAGTATATTTCTTGTACCTGGATCATTATTTTCTCATTGAGGGTTTACTAGACAGCTTGATCCATATGGAGTTGTGTTAAGTACCAGTATATATTGAAATCAATATGAAGCTCTGAAATATGTCCATAAGGTTTAAAAAAAATAAAGAATTGGTTTCAGGCAATGACTTTTGAAAATATAGTGCATGTGGGCGATGGGTTCTTTTTTTGTTTTTGCTTGTTCAAACTAGTATATAACCAAATAAACAGTTGTGTACAATCAACCTGGGAAAGGATCTCCCAACATAAACAAGCATACAAACAGCTATTGCCCCCATGACCATAACACGAGATGCACAGTAAAGCAGTGTGCGGTTAAAGGGAAGTAACTGCAGGCTATATTGGATCACATTGTTTTTATTTTTCTTGAAAATGGAAATAAAAATTGAAACGAGCGGTGGATGTTATCATGGTTATGATGATGCGGGCGGTGTCTGAGAACCAAGACTGTTATTCTTTTAGCCTAAGCTGTTGACATCTCTCAACAATTTGACATGATAATTGATATTTGATGTTTGTTTTCAGCCAAGCGATACTGCGAACCCAAACATGCAAGGCGTCCATGGAGAATATGGTACTGTCTTTTTACTCTTGACATTGTGTGCTTTGTGGTGTAATAATTTATTTAATCAATTATTGTGATTTTTAATAATTTATTCATGCCATCTAAGGATCTTGCAAAAGTGAAAGTTGTTTTTATCTCAGTTAAGTTTTTTAAACTGAAGTTGTTGTCGAGAGGCCAGGATAAGATAAGGACCCTTTTTGTCCTACATGATCTGCATAATTTGACCAATAAGCAAAACTTTTAGGAATCGTTTTGAAAGTTATATGTGTTCCTTTGCAAGACAATGAGACTTTGATTATTTAAGGACGTTTATGTTGGAATCATAACAACACGAAATGTATAGGTAATGCATAAAGTAGGTAATTTGTGGAAAAGACTGCAGTGCCCCCCTTTACCGGTAATTACCATTTTTTTACCGGTAAAATATATGCTTGAACATTCATGTGACTGCCAGTCCCTGTGGACTGGCAAATAAAGTACCTTATAAATCTTTGTTGTTGAACAAAACATTGGCGATGTTCATATAAGTATATTTTCTAACGAAGTCAGCTTGTCTGTCCATCAGGGTTTCCCCTGTCTATTTTTAGTGCAAGGAAATAACATTCACTTTGCTTTGAAATTAAATTTTTATTTCTAGCGACTTAGACATGAAATTTAAAAAAAAGAGATAAAATTGTTACTGAACTTTGTGTGAATCATGTGTAGATCTATCTGAGTGACTTCAGATATGATGTCATTGCATTAAACCTGATGTTGAAATAATTAAATCCAGGTAACTTTCAGACAATTTTTGATTTGTTGAAAGTTTGGACTGACAAAAATTCGGGGGGACTGGTAATTTTCAGATTTGCTAGTCACCCAGGACTGGCAGTTTCAAAAGCCAGCGGAAACACTGGACTGCTTTAGATGTTTTTAGGGAGCATCGTTCTAATATTTGAAAATTAGCACTTCTTTGACCCAAACTGATTTTCTAAGGAGATGAAAACTGTACAAACATATGGTGAAACAATTATCTTGGTTCAAGGATCAATTTTAGATTTTCTCATGAAATTCTTTATTAATTTTAGCCAATCTATTGAAGTTGACGTGAACTGCACCTATGTCATAAATGAAATTACCAAGCCAGGAAATGAAACTTTATAGCAAATATTGCTACATGTACTGTGTCATAAGGTTAATTTCTAGGGCTGTGTATTGGCCACAAAATTATGTTGCTATCAATTGCCATACAGATTTGTTTGTTTGTTTTTTAACGCCTCACTCAGCAATATTCCAGCTATATGACGGCGGTCTGTCAATAATCGAGTCTGGACCAGACAAACCAGAGATTGACATCATGATTGTCGATCCGCACAATTGGGATCAATGACATGCATCAAGCAAGTCAGCGAGCCTGACCATCCGATCCCGTTAGTCGCCTATTATGGCAAGCATGGGTTGGCCATACAGGTATCTGTATTGCTATATAGTGTGAGCTAAGGTGTTTGGCAGTGATTGACTCTGATTGTACATGCAGATCCTGTTTTCTACATACTAAAGTATATATTATGATGTCAAAGTCGAAATGGTCAGTAACCATTAAAGAAAAATCACCAACTCTTTGGCAATAAATTTTGAAGGAAAACATCATTTATGAATGAATTTCTGTGTAGAGTTTAGGTTAAACAATACAAATAATAACAAACATTGCAGTATACTTATAATACATGCAGTCCTATCAATTTCTATCCTTGTAGTTTTATGTAGAAAGCCTGGGAATACCTGGGTTAGAATAGGTCTTCAGCAACCCAAGTTTATCGGTAGAGTCGACTAATGGGATCGGATGGTCAGGCTCACTGACTTGGTTGATGCATGTCATCGTATCTCAATTGCATAGATTGCTCCGTCACTGGATTGTCTGGTCATTTATAGACCACCATCATATAGGTGGAATATTGCTGATTGCGTGTTGAACAACAAACAACCAAATCTAAGGTAGAAGTGTAATGGACCAAGGATTGCCAAGGTGATGCTTTTATAAAGCAACAGAGGACTTGGTACAAATGCAAGGTGCTAGGGCTGTGACGGGTAACTCGGGTACCGGGGTCGGGGGTGGGGGAAGGGGTGGGGGTGGGGGGGGGGTAATGAGTAGGACCTGGGTACCCACAGGACTACCCGGACCCGTGGTTAGTCACGTGATATATTGTTTCATGACCATAATTCACTATATAACTACATTTTTTTAATGAGTAGGACCTGGGTACCCACAGGACTACCCGGACCCGTGGTTAGTCACGTGATATATTGTGTCATGACCATAATTCACTATATAACTACATGGTTACACGACAGTTTTAAGTCTCTAATGTTCGCATTTCTTCATGACTATGAACACGTTCCTTCTGACTTAAATATGTTTGAACAAAGCTAAAACTTCAGTCAACTTCAGTGTATGCATGACCACATCATTTTATAAGTTTATCTAGAAACATTCTGCCAGGGCTACTGTCAAACTATTACCAATCGGACATTTTGTACCTATCTCTTGACACCAACAGCGGGTAAACCGGGTAGTAAATTTGGACTCATCCCAGCCCTACAGGGTGCTTATGTTGCATGTCTGAAAACGGCTACATTTTGTGATGTTTGTTTGAGTTGGTTGTATTTGTCTTCTGTGTGACATTTGTTTTTTCCATCTGCAGGTTTTATGACACCTCCAAACAAGGATTTGGTGCAGCCGTCCTCCACTTTGCAAACGTCTTCCTAGCAGATATGTTCCAGGATGACCCATGTACATGGTATTGAACTTCATCAAGCAGATCAACCTGTTTTACATTGTTTAATCTGGATCATACAAGTCCCAGTGAATGTATCTGCTATAAGGTTACAGGTTTTGAAATTATAATAAGTCTGCTCGTCTGAGAATTGTTAAGTGATTGTGTATGGTTTTACACCGCTTTTGGCAATATTCCAGCAATGGGCTTTACACATTGTACCCATGTGGGGAATTGAACCCATGTCTTCAGGGTGATAAGCGAATGCTTTAACCACTAGGCTACCCCACCACCCTGAGAATTGTTAAGTACCAGTGACATTTTTTTTAGTCTACCACTTAATCATTAGGTAGATGGACACTCTTTAGCATTAGGAGTTTTGTGGACTATTGAAAATATTAAATAATTTCAAACCTTTCTTTGTATATGTGTAGATCCAATGTTATGTGGTTTGGTCCAACGGGGTGGATGGGATTTCCATCCTAGCTTTGCCTTTGCTATGCACAATCATAGGTTAATAATTAAATTTTCGTTGTGTTCATGGAAATTCCTGCATTCTGATTAGCTGAATTGGTGACGTGTTATTGCATTCATTTCCCAATGAATGTAAAGAATTAAGCCACGCCCACCGCGGCGCACTACTTTTATTACTGCGGAATGTCTGGGAATCCCAATATTATACAGTCGAGGGAATTCCCTTTCTGCTCACGTGTATCGTCATGCACAGGACATTTAGCGACTTTCATGCATATTCATAAAAAAAACGTGGATTCATACAGTTTGCACATCGGTTTTTCGATTCATACCTCAATGAACCGAAAAAAATACACAGTCAATCCTTAACATAATTTAAAATTGCAGTTGCAATATTCAAAGAATGTGTGTCAATTCATTTTGCGCAGAAAATCCGATAGAAATCTACAAATAGAACATATTTCAAGTTTTGGGAACAACAAAGAGCTTGATGTTTGGTGCTTTCCTATAGCCCTGAAACGTTGTTACAAAGAATAAAGAAGTTGTTATCCATAATACGTTCCACGTCTTCATGTATGTTGGGATGCTATTAACTTTACAATCAAAAATACCTTAAAAGACCACTTTGCTTTTCGTAAGAGGTGTCTAACAGGAACGGGTGGTCAGGCTTGCTGACTTGGTTGATGCATGTCATCGTATCCCAATTGCGTAGATCGATGCTCATGATGTCAATCACTGGATTGTCTGGTACAGACTTGATTATTTAAAGACCACCGTCATTTAGCTGGAATATTGCTGAGTGCTGCGTTAAACAACAAACAAACAATTTCGGGGAAAAACCACTGTTTTGTCCAAGTTTCAATAAAATCTTCTTTTTTCCAGGTATTTTATCAGTTTCCTTCTGGATTCAACAATTGGGATTCTCATCATCTATTTAGGTTTGAAACTCACCCAGATAATTGTCAGGAGAAACAAGCTGGCCACATTATACTTTGGGGAATATGGTAAGATTGTGGGACTACACCAGCTGTTCTTACTAGCCTGTAGCTGCTTCTGGTTATTACATAGACAATCCATATTGATATCACATTCTTTATTGATGTACACGAGAGAAACACATGGCACAAGCAGCTGACAGAAGACTAATGTGCCAGCAGAGTTGTGTCCCTTTGCAGCAAGGCTCTGGACCCACTTGCACAAAGCGATCTTAGCGCTAAGAGTATCTGAGTTAAGTTTGTCATAGCGCTAAGATCCCTTTGTGCAAGTTGACCCTTGTGTTATTTGGAGTGCCAGGTCCTTGCTATGTCTTCAAGAACTGGTGAAAAAAACCCACCCAACTCTAAATCAACATCTAGACGTATATCTGTATTTAAACATATATTGTTTGTTGATTCTTATTTTTTTGTAAAAAAATATTTTCATTTTTAAGTTGTTAAAAATAAAAAAAATCAGGATCTTATTTCATTGTGCTGACCAGCCTGTCATTCAGAAACTCATAGTTCATAATAGCCTTGCGACGCATTGTTCCTACTTCCTGGTAGGTTGTTGTTTATTCTGCACTACATAATTGTTATGTTGCAGGTGATCCTCCCCAGTGCAATGCGTGGGTGGGGCAGTGTGGCCTGTACATCCTGGTGATGGTTGTAGAAAAGATCCTCGTCACGCTGCTCGTGCTCTTCAAGTTCTGGACAAAAGTTTGTTGCTGCCACTACAATATCTGCTATTTCACTCTTGGATAAAATCTTTGAGAAATTACAAATTAAAGATATATTATGAAGGATTTTCTCTCTAATGTGTATTTGATTGTCATATTTGTCCATTTTACAAACTCATTGTATTTCCAAAATATCATCATAACGGATGCAGGTGCACTGGTGGTCCAGTGTCTAAGTCATCACATTTTGGGCCTGTGAAGATCTGGGGTAGAATAGGTCTTCAGCAACCCATTCTTGCCGTAAAAGGTGACTATGCTTGTTGTAATAGGCGACTAAGGGGATCGGGTGGTCAGGCTCGCTGACATGGTTGATGCATGTCATTGTATCCCAATTGTGTGTCCCAATTCGTCATGCCAAAGACCTGGGTTCGATTCCCGACGTGGGTACAGTGTGTGAAGCCCATTTCTGGTGTCCCCCGCCGTGATATTGCTGGAATATTGCTAAAAGCGGCGTAAAACCATACGCAATCACTCTCACTTGTATGACTGTTTTCATTCTGCTTAATGCTACCCTTGCTTCCAGGTAAGGGCTTTCATAATGTCCCCAATTAAAGAGCCGAAGCTGGAGCTGGTGCTGGTGATGTTCCTGGTCCCCCTGGTAGTCAACGTAAGTGTCATCCTTGAAGGTCTCGGATCTAGACAAAAATCACTTCCTCATTTCCGACCTTTTGTCAATAAATTTCAAAGAGAAACATCATTTCATTCGTGACCAACTCGTGTTATTCCGGGACAAGCCAAATAGCGACTCGTGCCCCTCTCGTGGCCATTTTTGCGACCAGGTTCCGTCTTAGCACAAAGGGGCATACCTAAAACAACTGTCAACTTGTTGCGTAATGGTTCACATATATATCCCCATATATTATATATATTTCAGTTGCAATTTAAAGCATATCTGGACATGCGGAATTATACAGTATGATTGAACACATTTAACTGTGTCTTGGGTACATTTTTAGATGCAAGACATGTAAAATCAAAAATTATTTCTGAGGGATTCTTTGACGAAGAACTTGAAATCATACGCGCATTCTGATTGGTTTGTCGTATTTTCGCACATAACATTCATCGATAGGGGGACGAGTCTTCTTGCAGGTTACGGAAAGGGGCGAGTGGTGGCGAATGACATCATTTGCGAATGGATTTCTGTGTAGATTTTAGGTTAGACAAGACATACAATAACAAAACTTGTCATACTTGTTTTGCCCAATATGCCTGACCAAAAAATATCGCAATACCTATCGTTTAAAAAGCTTATATCAATATACTGATAACACATGCAGTCCTATCAATTTCTATCCTTGTAGTCTTATGTAGAAAGCCTGGGAATACCTGGGTTAGAATTGGTCTTCAGCAACACATGCTTGAGGTGACTAACGGGATCGGTTGGTCAGGCTTGCTGATTTGGTTGATGCATGACGTTGTATCCCTACTGTGTAGATTGATGCTCATGGTGTCAATCACTAGAGTTTCTGGTCTTGATTATGTACAGATCACCATCATAAAGCTGAAATATTGCTGAGTGACGTTAAACAAACAAAATTGAAAGTGACATCAGTAATTTGATTGATGATTGTGCTTTTTTAAATACAAATTTATTTCATTGTATTTATTTTTCAGGCTTTCATTTTCTGGATAGTGGACAACTTTTTGAAGCAGAGCATTCAGAACACCAAGCATGTGTATGTGAATAGTGACGAAACGTCTGTGAAATATTTCAAAGGATCAGAACGAGTCCGCTGCTACAATCGCATAGAAAAAGCTGAAGATTTTGAGTCGGACATGTTGTTATCCACAGACGAGGATGGGGATACGAGACAGAGATCTTTGGACAGCTCTATTAGCCTACTGCCAACATGAGTCTCCCTGTGTGCCGAATATAATGGAGAAGGTGTCATTTGTTGGAACTTTGGAGCAAGAAATATATTTCACTAGATTTTCAAATGAAAGATTGTTAACTTTCCCCGGACTCCATTTAACAAACCGATCTATTATTGTATGAAGTCCAGTCTGCAGGGACATACAGTGAGATCTTGGTGATGTATATAGACATATGAATGATGACATTTGAAAATGAAATGCTGAATTACACCAGTGTGTTTGCTTTGTTAGTAATGTTATGTAAGATCAGACATCTATGTAACTATTTTCAAAGGTTAGTGTTGCTGTGAGGTAGGGCTGGGACGGGTAATTTAGGTACTCGGGTCGGGTGGGTACTGGGTAGGACCCGGGTACCCACAGGACTACCCAGTCCCGTGGTTAGTCACGTGATATATTGTTAATGACAAAAATTATCTAGGACTCTATGTTTAAACAAATCACTAATTATCACAGTTCTTTCTGACTACTACGCCCATTCCTTCGGACCTTTTTATGTTTGAATAAAAATAAAACGTCACTCAACTTCAGTGTATGCATGACCAGATCAGTTTATACGTGTATCTAAACACATTTTGCCAGGGCTACGGTCAAACTTTTCCCAATCGGACAGTTTGCACCTACCTCTTGAGAACTACAGTACCTGGGTAGGGTCGGGTAATAGGGGGGTGGGTACCCAGGTGGTAAATTTGTACTGTTCCCAGCCCTACAGTGAAGCTATAGTAAATGTATTATGAGACTTTTATTTAGACCATCAACCTTTTGTTAATTATGATAACCATACGAAAACATTCTCTTGTTCAAGAATGAAATGGTTGATTTGAGAAAAAATAATAAGTGTTCTAACCCTATGAATATATATACCAGGCAGTCTGATAACTACTTTAATCATAGCCTCCATGAATGGCTCCTGATAATGGTCGCTGGATGCGAGTTTATTTGTGATTCAAACGTATAACCACAAAATGTTTGAAAGTGACGTATCTTCCCATCGTACTTTCAATACTGATCAAGTATATCTCATGTTGCAACAGTTATATATCTGTAGCATATTTATATCAAAGCATGCAAACTTGACATTTACAATTCTTGTTTGAGATTAGTTTGTCAGCAATTGTTGTTTCTCTTTTTGTTGCCAAAATATGTACTGCTTAAACTGATTTGTCTTGGAAAGAGCATTTTAGTTATATATTCAAAGTTGCTAACATTCACTCTGCAAGATGGTTTTTGTACCGTATTCGACATATTAAGTGCCCTGTTTCAAAAAGCGCCCCAGACCAATTTCTGTAAGTGATCTTTGAAAGGGCCTCCTACTGAGACCGAAAATTCACATCCATATTTTCCGGCATATATTACTGGAAACTGAGAACAAGGGGTTATAACTGCCTCGTAACTACATGTATTATCAAAAAGGCTTGATTTTCATCAGTGTTTGAATTAGGATTGTTCACTTCCGCTCAATCTCTGAAAACAAATACCGTATTCAACGTAATAAGCGCCCAGGGCGCTCTCAAAATTGGAAATAACGGGCTCTTATTAGAATATTATTTTGGTGAAAAAAACCGTTGAAAGATTAATTTTGTGGTTTATGCTGACGGCCTGAAATGTTTATGTACGACAGATATATTTTTCGAGAATTTAATTGCCCATAATTAAGGGTGCATATAACATGTATAACACACGAGTGTGTATTATACACAAATAAATAAGTCTTGTGTACATTGATCATTCGGAAGGGGTGCCAATTGGGATTGTTCACTAGCCAATATATTAGCAAATATCGCCGTGGGCGCTTATTACGTCGAATACGGTATGACTCGTTAATTGTATTAATAAGTGTCAATTTGTCAATTTTGTAAGCGCTCAGAGCACTTATTCTGCAAATATCATATCTGATTTTCATTTTGCAGTATATAACAGAAGCACAGGGTGCAGAAACACCATGTCTACTATGAGGCCACATTATGTATATTTGTATTGAGTGTACCCGATATGTAAATTTGATTTATGATACATAATTTTTGCTTTGGATTTGGGGTGGGGAGTGTGTCATAAAAGGGGATCATGTGGTATTTAAATCAATTTAAATCAAAATGTGAATTATGCCATGTGATTCATGTTTCAACTTACTATTGTAATTCAACTGCTGTGAACAAGTCATCGAAGCTTTAATATCAAAAATAGGAAAGTCCTTAACATTATGTTGGCAGTGTTCTAGGGCTGGGACAGGTAACTCGGGTACCCGGTTCGGGTGGGTACTGAGTAGGACCTGGGTACCCACAGGACAACTCTGACCTGGGGTTAGTCAAACGTGATATATTGTTAAATGACAAAAAAATTCGAGAACTCTATGGTTACACTACAAGTCACAAATGTTCGCATTTCTTTCTGACTATGCACCCATTCCTTCTGAATTTTCATATCTTTGAATAAAGATATAACTTGAGTCAACTTCAGTGTATACGTGACCAGATTGTTTAATACATGTATCTAAATATGTTTTGCCAGTGCTATGGTAAAAAAATGCCCAATCGGACATTTTGTACCTATCTCTTGAGACCTACAGTGGGTACCCGGGTAGGGTCGGGTAATAGGGGGGAGGGGTGATCAGGTAGTAAATTCGGACTCGTCCCAGGCCTACAGTGTTCAACACGTTTCCAATACAGAAAACTGTGAAATCCACAAATCAGTTTTGTCTTCCGTGATAAAATTGCCCTCAGGGAAACCCATTCAACTTACTATTACCAGTCTCCACAGAATGCAATAACATACGATCTTTGATAGCTTGGAGATATTATTTTATGATTTAGCTACAAATTCTGCAGTGACTACTGAACTGTGTAAAGTAAATGTGTGTTCGATAAGATTCCCAAAATGGTCACAGCTCATAGATTAGGCTTTAAAAAATAAAAGAATTGGTTCTCAGGCAATGGCTTTGAAAATATTGGGTCGGCGGGTGGGCGTTGTTTTTTGTTATATTTGTTGTTCAAACTCGTATATAACCAAAATTTGTTTACCATATATTGGCAAAATCATGTCAAGTACTGTAGCATATCTCTGCTGGGCGTGTGATCGAGATGTGGAATATACAAAGATTTTATTTTTTTTCAAAATGGAAATATAAACAAAATATGCAGTGGACGTTATGATGACGTGGGCGGTGCCTGAAAACCAAGACTATTATATTTTAGCCTTATACTGATTTCCGATTACGTTGGTATGAGTTACTTGAAGAGGCCAGACCACTTTTGTGTCCATGTTTGAGTATATTTATAGAATAAGTTACTGCTTCTAATAAACATGTACATTCTTTCATCTGCATTTGTATGCTGATTTCAAAACTCTAATTGTTAGGAAATGAAACAACTGGCCTTGTAATCAACTGGCATATTGGTTAAAAAATTTCCATGAAATTGGTCTGGCCTTTTGTCTTTGAAACTAATAAGATGTTTACTGGTTTTATTTAGGAAGAAGTTAGGTAGCAATGTGTTCCTGTGTTTTGGTTGAGGAGGGCCAGACCGTGTGATATGTCTTTACTGTGATGGTTGCACAACGTCATGCTCTTGTATGGTCCTGTCTGTCCCTGCTTTCTTTTAACTTCACGAAAGAATTCCATGTTCTGAAAACAATGTACAGTGTTTGGTGATATTTATGAAGAATGAGAGGTCCAGAGATGTACAATAAATTGTAAATAGTACACCATATTATTTTTGATGAATATACAAAATGTCCCTTATTAGTCATGTGTCCATGTTGTGACTGGTATTGTATTTCGTGGAAAAATTGTTTTTGCCAGTATACTTTCTGAGGGCCCTTTCCTATAACGTCAAATGGACAGGGAAACCTTGTTTGTAACCAAATTTCAACAATTTCAATCTTTATAAAGTCCGATATTTTACTCTGATATGATTTGTGTGACAATCTGACAACGTATCCATAGAAAGTCTCATGAGGCGAACCCGATGATCAGCCAATCAGTGTTGAGGCTTCAAAATTCTTGGCACATGTGGGCAAAGTATTCAGAACAGCATATCTGATTTCTGGATCTTGAAAACAAACTTAACACCCTTTCCCCAAAATGCATAATGAAGGCTGCTCCGTAATATTGTGGATATTATGTATCCCCTGTCATTTCTGAGCTCCACTGCTTCTACACCCAAAAGGGAGTACCATAGGAGGAATACTTGTGTCCTGCGTGGGTTTTCTTTTACTGAAGTCAAAATGTCCTAATCAAGGTGGTTAAGAAATAAAGCCAAATCATTTTAGAAAGCTGACATCTGATTGGCTGAAGAATCCACACCTCCTTCATTTCAGATTGGGTGGTCAAAGGTTGCTTAGGGTTAACATGACATAACTGTCACTGGATGTCTTCTCAGATCGGGGGCACGGGTGGCCCAGTCGTCTAAGGTGCCGCGATTCGCTGTGCAGAGTTGCGTCCCTTGGGCTATGGTTGTGGGTTCAAATCCCGGTTCGCCCCGAGTATGTTTCTAGGTTTGTCAGCACCATACCCGTGCTCGTCGGTTTCACCAAAGTGGTAAACGTCTGAGACCTGCATCACTTTGGGCTTTCATCCAACAGTATGCTGACATGATTCGATATAACTGGAATACTGTTAAAAGCGGTGTTAAACCCCACTCACTCATTCACTCACTCAGATCATCACACAAAGTTAGCGTCTTAGAGTAAATGTTTCAGTGAGATTGGTGTTAATTTTTATGTAAAAGTCCTTACTCTAGACATGTTTCATGTGTAAAGTCCCTTATTTTGGGGATGCAGGTATCCCAGCCGTTTAAGGTGCCGCAATTTGCTGTGCGGCGTAGAATCCTGGTTCACCCTGATGTTTCTAGGTTTGTCAGCACCATACCTCTGCTCGTGGGTTTCCACCTAGGTGGTAAAGTTCAGAGACCTGCATCACTGCAAGCTTTCCTACCACATCAAGCGAACACGCCGTGATGAGACTGAAATATGGTTCAAAGCGGCGTTTATTTCCAAAGTCACTCTTCTTTCTTCCCAGATCATGTTCTTGTTCTTGTTCCTATGTTATGTAGGATGATGATGATGATGATGATGATGATGATGATGATGATGATGATTCAATTATGACATACTATTAACTGTTATAATCAGCATAATAATTTGAACTCTTTTGCCTCATGACATTTAATATATTTACAATGATTTGTGTCACTTGGTTTTGCTCCTAGAAACATGTATGTTAGGCCTCCTGTTTAACTTGGTTTGTGGATACTGATTAAAGCATTAACGGTTGGTTGAAATAAAAAATAATATTTTATTAAGTCATGTCATCATCTTTTCAAATTTACCCCTTTTAGATTAAATTAAATTTCTTATGCAGAAAGAAAAGGAGACTGCATACAAGTCTTTGCATAAAATAAATAAAAATGAATAATAATATATAGAATAAAACTAAGGCTTACAAAAATAAAAGAATTGGTTCTCAGGCAATGACTTTTGAAAATATAGTGATGGCAGGTGGTGGTATTTTTTTTTGTGCTTCTTCAAACTGGTAGGTTACCGAATAAACAGTTGTGTACCATCAACCTGGGAAAGGGCCTCCCTACATAAACAAGCATACAAACTCCTATTGCCGCCATGACCATAACACAAGATGTGCAGTAAAGCAGTGCGCATGTAAAGGGAAGTAACTGCATGCTCTATTTGACCTCATTGTTTTCAAGTATTAGGATTTTTATATTTGTCTTGAAAATGGGAAAAAAATGAAATGTGTGGCAGACTTTATGATGATGTGGGCAGCCTGAGAACCAAGACTATTTTATTTTATTTAGCCTAAAATAGATTGTTATCCAGAGCATTATTTTACTTCCAAAATTTATGAAATTTTATATCAATGGATCTGTGAACCAAGTGTATTAAACAATACCTAGAGGAGCTACTGACACAGTCTAGATGGACGAGAGGTGTTGATATGAAGGTACCAGAGGTGCCTTGCTCTTTTCTAAAGAGGGGGCACGGGTGGCCCAGTCGTCTAAGGCGCCACGATTCGCACTGCAGAGTTGCGTCCCTTGGGCACGCCAGAAACCTATGATTGTAGGTTTGAATCCCGGTTCGCCCAAATTATGTTTCTAGGTATGTCAGCACCATACCCGTGCTCGTGGTTTTCACCAAAGTGGTAAACGTCTGAGGCCTGCATCACTTCGGGCTTTCCTCCCACATTAAGCTGACAAGCTGCGATATAACTGGAATACTGTTAAAAGCGGCGTTAAACCCAACTCACTCACTCACTCTCTAAAGAGTTCTCTGAGTATATCAGAAATAACTGATTTCAAGAGAATATTTATCTCATTGTCTCATTGTATGTATTTTGTGAAACATTAAGCATCAAGGCACTAACCACTGTATTTTTAGGGGCATTAGTTTAGTAACATAATTCTTAATGGCTGTCATAGTTTATGTAAATTGTGGCTGATATCTGACTATTGATTTATTCAAAAGAGGACCAAGATGTTTTTTGCTGTATTTTAGAGTGATTGGTCACTTTTATTCTGTTGGTAGACACAGTTTAGGCTTGCAGTGATTTTAAGGTCAAACTGTCCATATTTGGGCTTTTTTTTCTCTATTTGTATATATGTCCCGGGTATGGTGAAAATGGTGAAGATATGGATAGAATCTATTTCTCCAATTCTCGTCCCAAGTCATGATTATAACATTAACATAAACTCACTCATTCATCACAGATTGGCAGCATTGTTGGCATGTTGGTAGAATGTTAATGCTTGATGTATCGGTGTGGCTCCATTTGACATGGGTATTTGGTTGGCACACTGTCATGGTAACAGGGGCACAGTTGTTTATGGCGCTGCTATTTGCTGTTCAGAGTTGCGTCCCTTAGGCATGCCAGGAACCTATGATAACAGGTTTGAATCCCAGTGTACTCGATTATGTTTGTAGGTTTGTCAGCACCATACCTGTACTCGTTGGTTTCATTGAAGGGGTAAATATCTGCGACTGCATCACTTTGGGCTTTCCTCCCACATTAAGCTGAGATGCTGTTATCATGGTGATATAACTGGAATACTGTTCAAATCAGAGTTAAACCTAACTCACTCTCTCCCTCAAGGAAACCGTTTCACAGGAAATAATCTAAAATAATAGTGGCAGGTCAGTTTTAATCTCTGGGGCACATCAAGTCATGCCCAACAATTTCCATATGCAATTTTGTTTTTGAAAATAATTCTTGTACAAAAACATTTTGTAAACAATATATGTTCTTGTGTTCAGCTTTCAACCTTGCTCAAGAACTGAAATCTTGTTAACTCAAACTTCATTTTACGTGTACAATCAGTTTTTTGTTTAAAATGATGGTTCCACAGAAGTTTTTTTTATCACCATTGTCTCAGACATCTCACCCCATGGGGTCCCTGGTTAGAAATCATCACTGCACATGATACTTGTTGCTAGAGGTGACTAAATAGATCAAGTGGTCAGACTTGGTGTGGAATGTTGTTCATAATATCATTCACTGGTTTGTCTGGCCCAGACTTAATTCCCAGGCCATTGACATAGCTGAAATATTGCTGAGTACAGCCTTAAGCAACAAACAAATCTTTAGTACCAAAACTAACAGTTTGTTTGTTTTTTGTTGTTTTATGCCACATTCAGCAATATTCCAGCTATTTGACGGCGGTCTGTAAATAATCGAGTCTGGACCAGACAATCCAGTGATTGATATCATGAGTATTGATTCAGACTATTGGGATTCGATGACATTCATCAACCAAGTCAGCAAGCTGACCACCCGATCCCGTTAGTCGCCCCTTTCGACAAGCATAGTTGCTTTTTACGGCAAGCATGGGTTGCTGAAGACCTATTCTACCCCGGATCTTAAAACTAACAGTACCTGGGTGTGCTGGTTGAACTTGATACCCAATAGGAACCTAAAGTGTCCATGCGGGTTTCTTTGACTGTTTTCTTGTTTTGCAATCCTACAAACTATTACAGGTCACATTATAACTAACCTTAGTTTTTGTTTCTATCCTGACAGTTGTTTTTTTGGCTGTGACATTGTCATGGCCAGGTTTTTTATTATGAACCAATCTGACAGAGACAGCCTGGTGCATTGTCATCAAGGCAGAGTACAGGGCTAACTGGCTTGAAAGGCGTTGTTATTATGATTAGGATTATGTCGCTCAATGTATACACACTGCCAAAAGAAACGAACCATAGAAACATATAGAGAAGTATGTATGTTAAGAGATGTTTCCAGTGTGTACCACTTAATGACAAAACTAACAGTCAAGTGTTACCACAGTGTCTTTATTCTTATCACGCTAATCCTGCACAAGACAAATGGTGCAGTCATGGATCTATGATGTCACATGTGATGCGTTCAAGAGCCTCGGTCCACACAACATAACAGTATGATCGGATGTGCATCGAACCAATATCTCTTGAATATAAGTAATTATTCACAAGCATGTATGGTATTCTCGTTTCTTTTGTCAGTGAGTATATATCTGTGTTAGTGTAAATATGCTTGTGTGACAGAGTTATGACTATGAGTGTGAAGAATTTTGTTGTAAAATCTGCTTCATTTTAGGAGCATGTTGGCATGTTGATGTGGATTGTAAATGAGAATGTGACATTTGCGAGATGGATGATAATTTGTGAGTACTTCAAAGGTCACATCAAATTGGTTACTTGTTTGATATTTGTTTAGATGAAGTAGAAACAGCAATGATTCTGATGAACAAGTAATTAATGTATTGTGCCCTTCCCTTCAACCTCTGTGAATCAAGTGTTTCCTGCATATTTTATTGTTACTGTTTATTCAAATGAGAAATGTAAACTGTCGAAATTTTTTAAGGGGAAAAAACAGATTTGCAGTTTCTGGTAAAGAAATGTTGAATTAATTGTTTTTAAATAATTCAACAAGAGAACATATGCAACATGTTTAATACACAGCTGAAAACTCAATCTCATTCGGGGGCACGGGTGGCCCAGTCATCTAAGGCGCCGCGATTTGCTGTGCAGAGTTGCAGAATCCTATGATTGTGGGCTCGAATCACGGTTCGCCCCGATTATGTTTCTAGGTTTGTCAGCACCATACCCGTGCTCGTTGGTTTCACCGAACTGGCAAACGTCTGAGACCTGGATCACTCCAGGCTTTCCTCGCACATTAAGCTGACACGCCATGATATAACTGGAATACTGTTAAAAACGGTGTTAATCCCAACTCACTCACTCACTCAATCTCATTCAGTATTACCCCTTAACAAGTCTGATTTCATCTTCTGTGCACACAGATTGTCCAAGTTGCCCAAAGCTATAGTTCATCTCAAATGAGAGTGTCAATGGTTGTAATGCAGCCCTTATGAAGACTGGTTCCAATCTGTCTTTGCACTGCAACAGCTTTATGGTCTAATGGGACTGATTCTGTATTAAGAACAAAAGCAAATGGTGTACTTTCACTTTCCAGCACTCAAAGTTGGTACCCGTTCTCAAATGTTCAATATTAATGTGAAACTTTCAAGTCATGTTTTATTAAACTGATTTCTGGATTTATTCAGAAACTATATATGTAACATATCGGAAGAATTTGGTCGAGCTGTGTTATTGAAAGAAAAACTGTGACATCAGATTCTTGTAAAAATAAACTGATGACGACACTTCTGTTCTTGGTGAGTCAGAGAAATATTATGTTGTTAGAAACTGTTTTGTTCCAGTATGTTGAGCGTGTTTCAGCGAGATGAGCATGTTGCCATTAACATGATAAATTATTGTGTGTTTCGAACCACATTGATCCTTATGAATAGCAACTCAATAATTTCTTTATTCTCTTTATTACCGTATTCGACGTAATAAGCGCCCAGGGAACTCTCAAAATTAGAAATAGGGGGCTCTTATTAGAATATTATTTTGGTGAAATTTTTTTTGTGTGGTTTATGCTGACAGCCTGAAATGTTTATGTACGACAGAATTTTTCCAGAATTAAATTGCCCAAAATTCAGGGTGCATATAACACATGAGTCGGATTACACGCGAATAAATAAGTCTTGTGTACATTGATCAATCGGAAGGAGTGCTAATTGGGAATGTTCACTAGCCAATATATTAGCAAATATCGCCATGGGCGCTTATTAGAACGGGGCGCTTATTACGTCGAATACGATAAGAGAAAATATTGAATTAAACTTTGCTTGGATTATTGATGCAGAAAGTTAATTATTCATTATTGATCATCAGTTTATTAAACTTCGGAGTAATACTCTATTGATTTCAGAAACTAACGTATAGGGTTACTTATTAACATTATTATTAACGATATAAGATATCCAGTTTTCGTCATACTGACTCTATTGTCAGTTATTGAAATCTCTTCTGTGCATGTTTTTGGTCAATGGACTATACGGTACAAAGACAATATATTATTTCTCTCGAATCATGTTTATGTTTATGTCCTAAGTTAGCCATTTTGTTTTTTGTCTTTTCAAACATATTAAAATGTCATTTTCCAGTTACATCATTGCATAATTTTATTTTGTTATTTATTCTAAACTGTCTTCAAGTTATGTTTTTGTTTTTTGTCGCTGAAAGAAGTCAATTCTTTCTAGGTACTAGTTTTTGTGCAAAGGTGTTTATGTGCATTTGCAATTTTGAAGCTTGAATTTTCAACAGCTTTAATTATTTTCTGTATAGTTCATAGATATTTGTTTTGTTCATTTAAATGCCAGACCAATGTATTTTCTTGTTTCACTTTTGTTCAAAGAGAGTTAAGGAAATTAACACAAGTCAGGCCTGACAATGTTTTTCTTGATTGTTTTTGGACTCGGCATCTCAGCATCTTGAACTAGAAAACCCATAACACAATAGAACTTGCCTGCTCTGCATGTATTTGCAGTCAAAAGTCTCCTGGGTGTGACTTACAGAGGAAGGGTATCTTCAGAATTGGATAATGCTCATTGATAAAATGTGTTCATCAGATATTTAGTGCAAATCAGAGATCAGGATAGTTGTTTTTGGATTTTTCTGTTTCCCCCATTGATTCCGGGTACTGTATTCGACGTAATAAGCGCTCAGGGCGCTCTCAAAATTAGAAATAGGGAGCTCTTCTTAGAATATTATTTTGGTGGGAAAAAACAGAGTTGAACAAAATTTCGTGGTTTATGCTGACAGCCTGAAATGTTTATATACGACAGATATATTTTTCCAGAATTTAATTGCCCATAATTATGGGTGCATATAACACACGAGTGCGTATTATACACGAACAAAAAAGTCTTGTGAACATTGATCAATCGGAAGGGGTGCTAATTGGGATTGTTCACTAGCCAATATATTAGCAAATATCGCCGTGGGCGCTTATTGGAGCAGGGCGCTTATTACGTCGAATACGGTACTAATAAAACTTGTGTTGCCTTCAAAATTCATGCTAGTCTGCTGGCCTGAGACTACTAAATTGTGCTGAAGGCAAGATAAAAAGCCAATGATGGTGCTCCTCATTGGCCAGAATCATTTGAGGGCTATGATTCTTAACCAGTTCTCAATGTTTCAGTTTTGCTTCAAATTGCAACTAAATAAAACTGACAGAAAATGTAAAGATGGTAAACATTTGTATCTCATTCAGACAGGACCAGCTACAAACCCTGATATAAGTTTACACTAGTAGTCTGGACTAGTCTTAGAAAAATAGACAAAGGTCCAAGTTTTACACGTATAGGATGAAGAAACAAGAAAATATAACAATCATTCAATTATGCAAAGTTTAAGGATGCTATCCACATAATTTTAATTTATTATTGGATTGTTTCCTCATTAAACTTAATTAAATTGTTTCTGGTGTAGAAATTCATTTTCATTATGATTAGAAACCATTTTGAAGGTTAGAGACCAAAGATTTCTGGGGACAGTGGGATATATTTTCTGCACAATAGTTTTCATTTAGTCATCATAGATTCCTACAAAACAAACTCAGTTTGTGGAAATCTCTCAGTATATAGTTAACTATTCTTCCTGTTATTGTGTCGCCCTTTTTATTTCTATCGGTAATCCATAAGCTCTGAAATAGTTTTACATTAATACCACTCAACTTTTGTATGGGATAATCAAATATGTTATATATTGAAATATACACTTGCCATATTATAAGTATCAATTTTGTGTAT